>NC_040906.2:3366600-4030307 GCF_004126475.2 Phyllostomus discolor | reverse complement strand
TCTCCTTTTATGAATTTGGTTAGAACGGTCCCCTAATGGTTTTTCTGGCTTGTCGATATAGCTCATCCTTCTGCCCTTTAAAAAGAGGCGTGATCACGTCATCTCGGAGACTCGTGCCCTCTAGCTTGTGTCTGCCTGCATCAGTGAGGTTGCCGTGCGGGCCAGCACTGCCTGAGAGCAGCGCCCGGGAGTGTGTGGCTGGCTCTGGTGGTGACGGGGGGTTGGGCGGAGCAGGGAACACCAGCAGGCAGCTGGGTGGCCAGGCTCTCGGGGTGCACGGGCACAGAGTGAGTGCAAGGACGGATCACAGAAGTGCCAAACGAGTGTAACCAGCCTTCTTGCGACTAGACACTTAGCCATGACTAAAACAAAAACTCTTTTTCAGCCTCAGATGACGATTTTGAAAATTTGACGGTCTGTTTCTACAAAACTGATAGTTAAGTTGGCACAAACACTGGTTAAACCCAAAGGTATGTTTATGTAAATTAGAACGTTGCACTGAGATGTCACAGAACTGAATGAAACTCTAGATCGATGGACGTAGTCACACTGACTTTCTTCGAAAGAGCGCACATGCAGAACGCTGGGCTCCGCCCCGACTTCCCCCTTCCCGGCTCTCAGAAGCTGGCTGCAGGGGGTCTCGGTCTCGCACCGACGGTCCCGCTGGGCGACCATCCTGTCTCCCCCCCACCCACGTCGTGGCCTGACCTTCCTGTCTTTCCATCTTTCTATCCAGACAAGTGTGAGTTCAAGGGCTCCCTCTCCGGCAGCAACGCGGGCATCACAAGCATTGAATTCGACAGTGCTGTAAGTATCGGCCACCAGGGACATAGGTGAGTGTAGAGGTCTTTAGAGGCAGTTCAAGACACCTGGGTTTCCAAATTCAAAAATAACCCACCAGGTGCGTCTGCCGTTCATCCTGAGTAAAGCCAGTGTTAGGGGGGTGCGGGCGGAGCGCACGTTCTGGGCTGGCCGAGTTGAGGGCTGGCTGGGGAGGCCGCTCTGTGTTCCCCCAGCCAGTGAGCATCTTCGAGGACGGGGTCAGGGCCCCGGCTGGGCCAAGGCCGTGTGGATGGAGGAGAGGGTGTCCAGCTGGGCCTGCGCCAGAGTCGAGCAGATCTCCGAGGGGGTGGCTGGGAGGTGAGGCATGGTGGGGGCAGTCGGTTCCTCTGGGTGCTCTGGCTTGAACGGTGTACGGCAGGGCTGTCGGACTCGTGTTCCCCGGGGGCCACGTCAGCCTCGCGGTTGCCTTCAGGGGGCTGAAATAATTTTAGGGTTGTATACACGTGACTTCTCCTTAACTGTTAAGGAGTTGAAATTACATTCGGCCCCTTGAAGGCAACCGGAGGCTGATGTAGCCCCCGGTGAACATGAGTCTGACTCCCTGGTGTAGAGAAGTAGCACTCGCTGTTACCGAAGGCGGGCGGGGGGGAGTGAACGCAGGCGGCCAGGTTCCGCCTTGAGCAGGAGGGTTCTGCCACTTGCGGGCGAGGCTGGGCGAGTTTAGGGGGAAGGTCTGCAGGTGACAGGTGGGTGACTGACAGGACATTAGGAATGATGGTTGGTGTTTGGATCAGGCGTGTCGTTTCAGATACCTAGACCTTCTTGGAGTTGGTGCTGGGGTGCTTTACGGTGTACACTGAATTCCTCTCTTTTGGCTGAAATTTGTCCCCCCCTTTATTCCTATAGGGGTCTTACCTCTTAGCAGCTTCAAATGACTTTGCGAGCCGCATCTGGACGGTGGACGACTACCGATTGCGGGTAAGGCCCAGACGGGGGGGCCGGTATAACCACCGAACCTCCGTGGTCCCCAGGGCACAACGTGTAGGCGGCGGCAGGCCCGCTCGTTCAGGGGAAGTGTGCGCGCTTTCCTGGCAATCGCACGTGGCTCCCCGCCCTTTTCTGTCCTCCCTGGGAAAACGTGTTTCCGCCTCACCCTCTCACTTTGTCTGAGATTCCGTTTCAAGCGTCTGCGAGAGGAAACCCTCCCGTGCCTGGGAAAGGTGCGGGACGCGCCTCTTCCTAAGAGCGAGGTGCTTTCCCAGACGCCAGGCCGGCCCGGCCCCGGCGGCCTCAGTGCCGCCGGCTGCAGCTGGGTCGGCCAGGAAGTCCGGTGGTTTGTTCTGTTCTGTGGCTCTGGTAGCGCTGAGTTGTCTTTAAGTTCATCCGAGACCATTTTGTTAGACTGTATTGTGACAGCCGTCATATCAGCGAGCATCTAAAAAAGAAACTTACCAAAATTGGTGAATTCTTGTGTGGCCATTTTAATATTGAAGATGGGAGAAAATATGCACCATTTCTGGTGTATTATGCTTTATTACTGCAAGAAAGGTAAAAACACAACTGAAACGCAAAAAAAAAGATTTGCACTGTGTAGGCAGAGGGTGCTGTGACTTATCAGATGTGACAAAAGTGGTTTGCGAAGTTTCTTGATACTGTTGGCATTTTGGCCAAATAGTTCTGAGCCGTGGGGCCGTCTCATGCCCTGGGAGGTGTTTAGCAGCACCCCTGCCCTCTCCCCACTAGGAGGCAGTAGCGGGAGACAGCCAGCATACTCAAAATATCCAAATCAATAAAGTTAATGGTAAACGTGAAAAATGTGTCTTATTTTACCAGGGGGAAAAAACGGACTTTTTGGCCAACCCAATAACTTGTGCTTTTTCCAGGCCCCAGGACTTGGTCACAGTCGCACAGTGTGGCTGGAAAGCCGGCCGCAGACGTGCCTGTGGGCGCACTCACGATAGAGGGGGCAGCAGCTCTGAGGCCGCCAACTCGGGGAGTCTGGTGGGAGGGGCAGGGAGGCAGCCGGGGGCCGGTGTGGAGGGAACCTGTGTCCGAACCCGAACTTGCCGAGAAGTCCCTTGGGTTCTGCCACAGACCAGAACGTGAGGACTGTGTCGCCTGTGTTACAATGAAAGCCACCACGTCATTTGGAGACTGGTTTTTCTCTTTAAGCTTGGAGGAGTCGTCACGTGAGCTCACTGAATCAGGGCTGCTGAAAGATACGGTGGAGGGTGAACCTGACATTGGTAGGCGTTTCACCAACCGCCTTTGACAGCAGCTGTGTGTCAGCCCACACGGGAAACGGCGTTGCCTTGGAGGAGCTGTGTGGGAGTGACCAGTGTCAGAGGCTAGCAGGCACGAAGAGGCGGGTAACTCCCTACTCCCAGTTGAAGGAAGATCCAGGGCCACACATTCAAAGTCTGAGACGTGAAGACGACAGGGATCGTGTTGTCTTGGGACAGCTGAGGTGCCTGCCCGTGTCCTCATCGGAGTGAAGCCACTGCTGCGTGGGCAGCCGGGGGCCCGCCGGCAGGGCTGGACTCGCCTCGGGCCGCGGCTCACGTCTCCAGGTGCTTGAGCGAGGGTGCAGATGGAGCGCGATGGCTCTGCGCCCCAGACTTGGGCGAGACGGCCCAGCCTGTTCTCGCAGCAGCCTGCGCCCCGTGCCATGGTCTGTCATGTGACTGTCTGCTGCCTAGTGCGCGTTGAAGACAGAGCTGCGTGTGTCGGCAACTGTTAATTTTCCTAAAGTAAACGGGGCTTTTCTTGGGTGGCCTCCGTGTGTCAGCCCAGGCCTGAGGGTCTCAGGCACGTCACTGCCTTCTTCGGTCCCCGGAAACCCAGGTGAGGGGGGTGGACGCGGGAGCTGAGGCTCAGGCTGGCTGAGGTCCCGGAGTGAACCAGTCAGAAGGCGAGGACTGGAACTGAGATTCCTCCCTGTTCCCGCGTTCCTCCCCGTTCTGGATCCGCCTGGACCGTTCCAGCCTGGGATGTGGCAAAACTGCTGCCCCAGCGGAGAGGGCCCCGCAGCCTCCCTGACGTCTGGAGCCCTCGGAGGAGCCGGCAAGCAGCAGGGGGTCGGTCAGTCGTGCAGGATGGAGGTTTCTAATCGGCACAGTTGTGCGCAGACGGCCTCAGCCCCTGGGGCCGCCAGGACGAGGAGGAGACCTGGAGGCGAGGTGGTTCTGGAAGGCAGAGCCTGTACGGTCGGGAAACGGCTTCCAAGTGAGCAGGCCTGCACAGACGGCCGAGTTCGTGGGAGAGCGTCATGACGACGGGCTGGGGGCGGGCGTCGGGCCGTTGTCTCCCTTGCTGGACCGGCTGGCCGTGTGGGCCCCTGGGCTACACACAGCCCTTCCTGGCGGTACATGCGTGACGGGGTCAGGAGGCCTTTGTCATGCGTCGGGCTCTCAGCAGGATCCAGAAGTGAGCGGGCTCCCCACCGTGGGGACCGTGGCTGCCACTCAGACCCGTCAAGGGGGGGCGTCGGGGGGCACGATGGACATTCGTGTTCTGCACTGGGGTTCCAAGCCCTGGTCAGCACCTCCCCCTTCTCTGATGGGGGAAGGGCGCTGGGAGAGGCCGGCTGCAAAGAGCCGCTGGGCCAGTGCCTCTTCAAAACCCTTTCGGCAAGGCACCCCTCGAGCCAGCCCTGCACGGAAAGTGCCCCGGACAGGACTCCCAGAGCCGGCTGTGGTGGGCCCCTTAGCAGCCTGAAGCCGGTGCCCTCCGGGTGTGACGTCGGGGGGCGGGGGGAGGGGGTCCAGATCCCGCCCGCTCGCTCCTTTACTGTGTGTGGGGAGGTGGCTGCTGGAGGACTGGCCTTCAGGCGTCTGTTTCAGAAACTCCCGAGTTCTGCATTTTGGGGGCTCAGCTGCCTTTGGTGGATGGTCACGGTGGCTGCCCAGGTGGTAGGAGGCCCTCGGGTCCGCCGTGGCACACGGGGGGCTGGGCCTGTGAAGAGCCTCGCTCCCCTTGTGGGCTCCCCTCGTGGGGCTCGGCTGCCGTGACCGCTGAGCCCGCTGCACCCTGTCTCGTGAGCCCTTGCTGAAAAGATGGCCATAAAACCTAAAAGGAGCGTTAAAACTGAATATTAAAAATATCAAAAGCACTAAGTGGACAAAAGAATTTTTAATAAATCTGACCCACTTAAAATAAGGACTTTTACTGATAAAAGTGAACACTTGCAGGGGCTGGATTCCCCACTGTACATCGAGCACATGGTGGCCTGAGGCAGGTCCAGACCTTTTAAAATGCGACTAAGGATGCATACGAAGGGCTGGGAAGTGAAGACGTCCCTTCGTGTGCCTCTAGGTGTTCACTGTAGGTGTCATTTGTTACCGTGAAACTTAGTGACCCAACTGTCTGCTGGCCGGGACATTTCAGTGAAGCTGTCCCCTCTCCCCGCACGAAGGTCATTTGTGATTAGCGTCTCTACGGGGAGATTCCTAAGAGTGAGGGTGCGAGAAGGCAGAGAGCTGATGCTGCTTCCCCCCCCCCCCCCCCCCCCCCCCCCGCTCCATCCTCCTGAACCAGCACGGGGATGAGGGTCGTCTCAGATTAAGTTGGGGACCCGGGTGTGCAGGGCCAAATCCGTGTGACGCCCGAGGCCTGGGCAGTTTCACTGTCACCTGGAAAACTGCCCCTGCTATGGTGTTGAAAAAGCCGTAGGTGCATTCTTAGGAATATTTTCTCGTGAAATATACGGGAATACTAGCGTGTGCGTTTGGAGTGTGTACACGTGAGGGCATTCACATAGTCCATCCGTGGGCCCTGTCTTCTCCCTGTTTGTGAAATGTGGTTTTACTTGTGTCGTAAGGAAGAAGGCAGACAGTGCGTGCACACAGAAGTTGCACATTTTTATCCTCACCCGAGGACATGCTTACTGACCCTAGAGAGAAAGGGAGGGAAACATCGATTGATGGATTCATTGGGTTGCCTTTTGCATCCGCCCCAACTGGAGCCGCTGAACCAGCGACCTGTGCTTTGCGGGATGCCACCCAGCCAAGCCGTGCGGGCGTCTCCAAAAGGAGAAGCACTGTGGCTGCGTCTCCTGCCCCTGCCCCCCGTGGAGCCGCTCCGCTCGGCCCAGAGGAGAGCCAGGGCCCTAGCACCTCGACACCACGACCGCACCGGGGCGCCCCAAGGCCTCAGCCTTGGGAGCGGGTTAGAACCCGTCATTGCCAGTGAAAAGTCTTCTCCGAGGCTTTTTTTTTTTTTTTTTTTTAATTAGAAAACATCAGGGAGTGCCTCCTGAGCCTCCGAGGTCCTGCAGAGACAACAGAGGTCAATGATGAGCAGTAAAAGGGCTGACCCCAGGCCCCCGCCCTGCACTCGCAGCGTCCCCAGCCGCCTCCCTCCCGTCTGGCCCCAGCAGTGCTCCGACGGGCACAAGGGCGGCTGACACACGGCGATGCCCCAGGCCTGTGCTCCTTGGCGAGCCCACGGAGGACGCGTGGTTGGCATCCCACAGGCAGCCTGTGAAGGGATGTGACTGCAGGAGGGTGGCATCTGGCTCTGATCTGACTTTTGCGCTGAGACCTCTGCTTGCGGACCCCCCCCCCGCCCCCCGGGGCTTCCAGCTATGCACTGCAGGGGCCTGGTGTGTCCTTCTGCGAGGGCCAGCGTGCCCGCCGGGAGCCAGTCCGTTCTGGCTCTGAGCAGGGACCTGGCTTTCAGAGGCACCGGCTGAAGCCCAGGCTCTTAAAATCCTGTGGTTGCGTGTCATCCAGACTCGCAGAGGAGGCGTGGGGACGGTGCAGGGAAGCCCCTGCAACGGGCCTGTCTCAGGAGGGCCCTGCGGCTGCACCTCCTTTTTGAGAGTGGGGGCGTGTGTGGGGTTTGGGTTTTTATGGGGGGGGGGTTTAGTGTTATTTGTGATGGGAGACGTATCCCCTTCCTCTCTGGGCAGCAGCTGCGGTGAGACGGGCTCCCTGGGCGCTCACCCGCCTGTGTGTTCTCCCTCCCTCCCAGCACACGCTCACGGGACACAGCGGCAAGGTGCTCTCGGCCAAGTTCCTGCTGGACAACGCGCGCATCGTCTCCGGGAGTCACGACCGGACCCTCAAGCTCTGGGATCTGCGCAGCAAAGTCTGTGAGCGAGCCGGGCCCCTGTCCGTTTGCGCGGCGGGGCGTGACGGCCGGGCGCTGGCGTCTGTGTCGGGGCGCGGGTCCACGCCCGTGTTCCCAGGAGCACGGAGGCGCTGGCCGTTTCTCGTGCCCGAGGCTTCCTTAAATGAGTCGTCCGGTGACTCGGGCTCAGAGGGCAGCGAGGTGGTGAGGACCGCCGTGGGGCGGCTCTGCCTCACTGCTGACGCTTGGCTTTCTTTCAGGCATAAAGACGGTGTTCGCGGGCTCCAGCTGCAACGATATCGTCTGCACGGAGCAGTGCGTCATGAGTGGACATTTCGACAAGAAGATTCGTTTCTGGGACATCCGGTATAACGCCCGGCCAGGGGCCGGGCGGGGGGGCGGATGCGGACGTCCAGCCGTGGTAGAGCTGGGATGGTTTGAGTGGGTTGTGTTCCTAGAGTCCCCGGAGATGCAGAACTAAGCTTTAGTGCACGTTTGTTCTAACAGCTGGCTCTTCTCTACCGTGAAGTAGACAGTTGTGGACAAAGGTGAACAGCCAGGCAGGTGGGCTGGCGGGACACGCAGGTGTGCACCCGTGTGCCGAGCAGATAGGCGGGCACCTTTGTCCGGGGACGGTAGGGGATGCCGCAGGGCTCACCGTGAGGGGCGAGCAGCTTCACGTCGAAGAAGAGCCCCTGGCAGACGTGCCAGGCCAGAGGGGCAGGGCAGCCGGGTCTGGCTGGAGCAGCGCAAGTCGGGGTGTGGGCCAAACAGACTGACCCTGTGGGTTGGGACCCGGTGGCCACGGGCTTCATTCGTCATGTTATAAAAGACCTGACAGTATAAGCCAGTGGGTGTTCAGCAAAGGATCATCACTCCCCGGGAGGCTCCCGGGTGGCGTGAGTGGTGGTTTAGAGGGTGCGTAGGACAGCAGGGAAGTCAGGAGAGTTTTTGTGGATCTGACACACAAGCAGTGGAGGGAGTGGGGGGTCCGCTGGAGCGAGAATGCAGACAGGACTTGGTGACAAGTGGGTGTGGAGCGTGAGAAAGGGGACTAAAGCAAGAAAGAGTAAATGACAGGTTTAGGAAGAGGGTGCAGAGATTGTGTTCAGAGGACATTGGTCCGTAATTTGTAACGGACGCTTGGAAATACGAGGGCAGGATTTTCGAGAGAGGGTGGAGGTCCTCCGGGGGGGGCTGCGGAGGTGTCGGAGCAGGCTGGCCGGGCGGCCTTTCGGGAGCTGCCTGGTGAGGAGGGACCGGCCAGACAGGGAGGCCGGGGGGGCCCTGCCGGGGGGCCAGGGCTCAGGCCGCAGCAGGGTCAGGTGACAGGAGTCATGCACTGGGATGAGGCTGGACATCAGGACGTGGGTGGTGATCCGGCGGCGTGGGGGACAGCTGGGGCAGAAGCCCAGTGGCCGAGCAGTGGTGCGGAGTGGGGAGTGGGAAGCGCGGTGGCAGAAGAGGCTTTGGAAGGCCCGGCGTGAGGCTCGTGGCTTATTCATGACCGTCGGTCAGCTTTAAAGCTGAAGCGTGGAGTTTGGGAGTTAAACTGGACAGAGCCTCTGGGTCCACCCCCTAATTCGACAGGCGACAGTCCCGGGTCCTGAGGCGGTGGAGAGGCTTGCCTCCGGCTGCACACTGCCAACGCTGAGATGGACACTCCTGCCTGGTTATGGTTTGTGGTGGGAAACCGTGTCCCCGGAAGCTCACAACAAAAGGCACACAGAGGGCCCGGGCCTCCCGTGGTTGTCTGGGCAACGGGCCCTGCCCGGGACTGCTGTTCCCGGACCCGGGACCAGGAGAGGATCGGGAGAACAGAACAGAGGGAAGAAGGGGGACCTGCGGAGTGTGGTGACTCCGCCCCAGGGCCCCGGGTTCATGTCTGCCATCACCGAGGCCTCGGGGGTCCTGCGCTGGGCTTGTGTGGCAGGAAGCTGGAGAGAAGCCCCAGCTCTCCCCGTGTTTGGATGGAGCCTGGTCGGCGCCCGCTGTGGGCGGAAACCCAGGTTAGAGCCCTAGCGCTCAGAGTGGTGGCCGCGGACTCGGTTGGCGGGAGGACAGTAAAGGCAGGCAGCGAGGTCGTTTGTAAGGTCGGGGGCACACTCGAGGCCCTGGGAGAGTTCCGCCTCCTCATTGACATGCCCTCCCCCTCCTCTCTCCATGGCACGGCGTCCTGGTCACCACCGGGCGGTTCTGACGCCCCTGGGTGCGTTTCTCAGACTCCCCGTTTCTCTGCCAGATCGGAGACCGTGGTCCGAGAGCTGGAGCTGCTGGGGAGGATCACTGCCCTGGACCTGAACCCCGAGAGGACCGAGCTCCTGAGCTGCTCCCGCGACGACCTGCTGAAGATCATTGACCTCCGGGTAAATGCCGTGAGGCAGACGTTCAGGTGAGCGGGGACATGCCGGTCAGGGTGCATGCGGGGCGCCGGTGCTCCAAAGGCTGCGCGAAGACCAGGGGCCAGCCCTCCTCCCCGGCCCCGAGTGCAACCCTGAGGGTGGTGAGCCGTCTGTTGGGTGACCGCGCTCTCTGTCTGTTTCAGCGCGTCGGGGTTCAAGTGTGGCTCCGACTGGACGAGGGTCGTGTTCAGGTTAGTCTGGCTGCTCCTTCCACTTGTCTGTCCTACCCCCACCTTGGGTCGTTGCGTGACTCTGGAAAGGTGAGCCAGAGTCAGCGTCTCAGCCCGCGTGTCCCGGAGTGACCCTGTGAGTCCAGCCCCAGAGATCACCGTCAGTCGCTGTCTTCCCGGTGTTCCCGGTGTTGCTCTGTGATTGCACCAAAGCGGGGTGGCTGGCTCCTTGGCCCGCTGTATGCCCAGCAGGTCCGCCTGTGTCTGCATTTACAGGACTGAGAGGCTTTAGGGAGGGAGGGTGCGACAGTCCCGTGGGGCAGAGCTGGGTAGGCTCCCCAGAGAGGGACGGCTTCCCTCCCCCAGGTCTGCCTGCCTCCACGCACGGCGCTTCTCCCGCACCTCCCCCGCGGTCGGGCCAGCGCCAGGGAGAAGCTTCTCCAGGGCCAATGCTTCCTTCCTTCCTCCTTCCCTGCGTCACCGAGCCGTGTGACCAGGCAAGCCGTGCGCTGGAACAAGCCCCCTGCCACTTGGGGGTTGCCCTGGTCTCCCTGTGCTGTGTGTGAGTCAGAGAGAGAGTTAGGGACTGGGGGTCCCCAGAAGTGACGTGGTGGCCCCCATTCTTCATGGGGTGAGGCCAAGGTAACGGGTGTGAATGGCACATTCTCACTTCCGGGCGAGGACTGGTCCCGCGTGTGACTCATACACGAGGAACAAGCATTGTTCTCGCGAGGAGGTCCATGAGGGTGCGAGGTGGGGCGGGGTGGGCGGTTGACGCCGTGTCTCGTCTTCTGTCTTCTCCAGCCCTGACGGCGGTTACGTGGCGGCTGGCTCGGCCGAGGGCTCCCTCTACGCCTGGGGCGTGCTGTCCGGGAAGGTGGAGAAGGTGCTCTCCAAGCACCATGGGTAAGAGGTGGGCCCTGGGGGCCCCTCTGAGGTTGCGGGTGGGTCCCGTGACTCCGTCCCCGGGGCCTGGACTGTCGGCCCCACAAGAACAGGGCCCTCCGGAGCGGTGCTGGGAGCTGGGCCAGTCCCACGGCCGTGCAGGCGGCGGTGTGCCACTGGTCTGTTTGTCTTACCGAACCTTCCGGGCCGAGCAATCAGAACAGTGGCTGTTGGAGGAAAAGCTAGAGAAGCAAACATTCTCTTTTCTTCCCTGGGGCTGCTTTTTCCCTTAGTTCCATCCACTCAAGCCCGCCTGCTAGTCAGAGTGCTCGCTGGTTCCTCCGAACCACCCCTCCCTGAGCCCCGAGAGCAGGAGGGGTCTTCTGCCCCAGCCACTGTCCCCTCACTCAGCCCCCGCAGAGCTCTCCCCTGGGGGGGGGGGGGTGTGGGGCGCTGGGTGAGGCCTGACCCTCCCGTTCCCAAGCTGCAAGCACAGCGCCGGGCTCCTCCGCGTGCTCGGCTGGGTCTGAGTGCCCGTGACCCTCCCGTTCCCAAGCTGCAAGCGCAGCGCCGGGCTCCTCCGCGTGCTCGGCTGGGTCTGAGTGCCCGTGGGGCGGGCCGTGGGGAAGGCCTGCCCCCGAGTGCCAGGGCGCCCGGAGTCGTGTTCACGAGACCTCACCGATGCTCCCACCTCTCCCTTTGAAGCTCGTCCATCAATGCGGTGGCCTGGTCCCCCTCCGGCACCCACGTCGTCAGCGTGGACAAGGGGAGCAAAGCCGTGCTGTGGTCGGATTACTGACGGCCTCCGCGGGGGAGCGCAGCCTGCAGCTGGAGGGGCGCCCGGCCCAGCCCGGCAGGCGGTGTGCTGGGCGCAGCCCCGACCTCCAGAGAAGAGCGGGACCCGGGTGGCGCTGTGGCCTTCTCTCGGAGGGGACCCGTGGGGCCGGGGCTGACGTCTCTGGTGGCCCGGAGGGACGACGCCGCAGAGGCCCCGCCACGGCCTCGCCGAGCAGAGGAGGCTCGGGCCCGCCTCCGCTCCCTGGGAAACACTACTGGCTCCCATCGCCATACCTCAGCGGGGCGCCGGCCGCCCTGCGGGCAGTGCCAACGCGGCCCGCGCTGCTCGCCGGGCGTCTGCCTCCGCGCTCTCCCTCCCTCCTCCAGTCGGTTCCGGCCGAGGGCGCGTCCTGTCGCCTTGGGGTCGCCTTCCCACGAGCTTGCTTTAATCATGGGATTACCAGAAACCGCACAGGGTCACCCCTGTCCTCAGGGAGCCCCTGGGACTGCCCCGGCTCCCCAGGAGACAAGGGCCTGCGGTCCTCCCGCTTGTGTCTGTCACGCCGAAGCTCCCGCCCTGGTCTCCCCTGGTCGCGGCTGCGGTCTCCTCGGTCTCCTGATCTGCTCTGGGAGAGCAGCGGTCCTTGTGGGCTCCCGTCTGCCAGTCTAGTCCTTGGTCAAGACATAAGCCTCAGTTACGTTAAGAAGACGTTTCTTTTCTAGAGGAAGTGCAGAAGCCCTTTTTCTGGAGAAGTGGGGGTGCTGTGGGGGGAGGTGTCTTCCTGGACCCACCCGTCCCTTCCCAGAAGGTGCACGCCGCAGTCTGCGATGACAGCTGCCGGGGACCGGGGTGCGAGGGCCTAAGTGTAGCTCTGGAGCCAGGGGCTTGGGGTCGCCGCCGCCACCCCTCTGCGGCGCCCACGTGCGGAGCCCCTGGGTGCTGGAGCGCAGGGAGCCCGTTCTCAGAGGCGGGGCTTGGGTGGCGCCTCCCCAGTGCAGGAGCTGTGATCGAGGCCAGAGGACAACGGGCCTGTGGCTTTTTTTTTTTTTTTTTTTCCTGAAGCATTTTTCTTCCCCACTTTACCTGTGTAGGAAATTTTGGTTCCTTGAGTGAGAAACACCAACATTTTTTATCACTTTTTAATTTGCACTTTATTTGTTTCCTCCCATGCTTACTCTCTGGACAGCTGTGGGTGTGAGTGCCAGAGCCTGGCGAGGGGTGGGGGGCGCCTCCCCTCCCCCAGGGCGGGGCTGCCCCTCCCTCACGCCCCGCCCTGGTCCCCCCTTTTGTGTTAGCCGGTCAGGGAGCTCCAGTGGAAGGGAGTGGAAATCACAGGCCAGGGCACGTCTTTTATTTATTTAATTGTGTTGCCCAAAAGAACTTGATTGTAAATAAATAAGAAATCTGTTATATACTTTTCAAACTCCATGTCTGTTGGTGGTTTCTTTCTTTCTTTTTTTTTTTTTTTAACTCTCCTTTGTGCTCTGGGGGGGAAGCACTCTGATTTATTTCCTGGTATTTGTTCCTTTGTAAGTAATGGTAATACTGTCCTGGTGTCTTTCTTCCTCCTCGTGGTGTCACTGCCTGCAAACATCAGCGTGGCGGTCCCCTGTCACCAGCCTTAACTGCAGCAGGGAAGGGGCGTCCCCAGCACCTGGGCCCCTGGGCCTGCCCTGGAGACTGTCCACGGGCCTGACCGTGAGCCCAGCCTGTCTCCTCCTGGCCTCCCAGCCTCCGCTTTGCTGGGGGGGCGTCAGGTGCCTCCCCGAGAGGTGATTCATTCGTGGCAGCACAGACACCTGACAGAGCCTTATGCCGCTAACCAATGAGGATCTCCCCGGAAGCCCCATGACCACGCTGTGCTCGCTGAGGCGCTGGCCAGGCGTCTGTCCAGCCCAGCAGCGTGCATCCACACTCCGTCGGCATCTGAGGTCTCGGCGCTCCCCAGAAAGCCGAAGGGGCCTCCGCAAGTCACCTCCAAGGAAGGGGTCTCACCCGTGAAGGGGGCCTAAAGTCGGCGTTTCCTCAGCCTTCAGTTACCCCGTGTGCTTGGCCTTGGAGGAACCCTCCCTCTGCCTTTGACAGAGGGCATTTCCGCTTGAGGTCCATCCTCACTGGGACGCTTGTGAGGTCAGCGGCTGCCGAGCCTGAGCTGACGTGTGAACTCGCCACGGTGGAGCGTGACTTCGATGCGTGGTCCCCCCTCCTGCTGGGGGGGGATGCTGCCGGCTCCGCTGGGGCGTGGGGGTGGGCAAAGGGGTGTTTCAGTTTCCGGATGATTTCTGGGTGGCCACAGCGAGCACGCTCCCTCGGGAGTGTCGGCTCTGACGCAGACGTTAACCTGTCTCAGGAGGACACCCGTGGACAAGAGGTGGCGACTCACCAAATCAGAACAGCAGGCCTTCGGAGGAGGCGTGTGCTGGCTGGATCAGAGGCTCGAAGGAAAAGAACCAGCGTGAAAGGAGCAGTCGGATGCCTGCTGGGACTCGGAGTCAGGACGAGAAAACCCCCTGGGGAGGGTCGTGTGACCCGGGGTGGGTTTCAGATGAGGATCCCCAAGTGGCACCCTGACACGCACAGGCCTTCGGAGACGTTAAGCAGACGCTGTCTGTTAGTATTGAGTCAGGAGTCGAGGCGGAAGTCACAGTTACAGAGGCTTAAATCAACCTTTTTAATAAACTGACTTTCAGTTTAAAAAATAAACATCTCAGAAGTTCAGAATTTAAAAGCATCATTTTAGTTAACTTACATTTCCTAGGTCAGTTCCTAAAAATGATGTCCTAGATCGAGTTCGATGCCTTCTGCTTCAGGCACAGCCACACTCACCAGCCTTTACCCTGCGAGTCACGTGGAGCCCCTCTGGCCTTCCACATTGTGGCGCCTGGGACGTTTTGTGCGGGCACAGGAAAAGGAGGGGTGGGGCTGGCCCAGGGTGGGTGGGTGGGTGAGGGGCGTGTGCCAAGGTGTGCAGAGCTGCCTGCGTGTCTTCACAAGGTGATCCGGGGAAGCTAGACCTTTGGAACTGGGGACTTGGGACTCCACACCTTGCGGGGCAGCAGGAGAGAAGCTACCCCGCCCAGGGGTGTGCTGGCTGCAGAAAGCAAGCATCGCAAATTCTGTAAGGTCTGAGTTGTACGCCACTGTCCAGCTGCGGGAAAGCCCCAGCTCAGCATGAAGCTGTCCCTGAGTCCTGTGGGTGATGGGACGGGCATCCTCAGACCTGCCTGACTGCCTGCCTGCCTACCTGCCTACCTGCCACCAGACACACAGCGGAGCCCCAGCTCGTCAAAACAACGAACCTCAGAAGTCTTGAATAAAGTGAAACACGTGTTTGTGTAGATTCTGCGAGAGTACATAGGCTATGTGGTACATGCCAGCAAAAGATCGAACTCTGAGCCAGAAAATGATCCTTACCTGCCTCGCCTCTGCGACATTTGCTTCTCTTACCTCAGGAGCTCTGGCCTCCGCAGCTCCGGTTTCCAGCTGCGCCTCCAAACCCCTCCCGTCTTCATTCCAGATCCTTCCCGTCCTCTGCGCACTCCAGCCACACTGCACTCCTCAAACACCTGCTCGCTGTAGTGAGTGCTTGCGGCCCGGGACTATGCTGCCCAGGACTACGCTGCCCTGTGACCCAAGCCCCCGGGCCACACACCGGAACGTCCCCCCCCGGGCGGGTCAGGAGCCTAAGGAGGCAGCAAACACATGCAGTGAGCCCCAACACCCCTACCTGCCACTCAGCAACCTCACCAGAGTGTTTTATAGCACACTGCAGGCATGCCAATTTTTTAAAAATTTTTGTATTGAATTTATTGGCTGACATTGGTTAACAAAATTATATAGGTCTCAGGCATGTGATTTCCCCATAAAGCAGCATGCGTCCCAAACTGCTAAGGACACCAGGCCATAATTACACCTCGTGGGATTACCGGTAACTCGGTGCTATTCACTGTCCAGTGGCATTCGCATTGCCGATGGTTTTGTCAGTGTGTTATGACTGGCTTGTTGGGGTTGGGGTCCAGGTAGCTGTTGCTGCAGAACAAACTCCCTGAAAATGCAGGGGCTTCAAACAACCATTCTCACGAGTTTGAGTGGGCGGGGCTGGCTGGGTGCCCTGAACACTGGAGGGTGGCCTCACATCTGTCTGTCCCTGTGCAGTCAGCTAGCGGAACACAGGTGATGCTGCCAGAAAGCAAGTGTCACTGTGCAAGCCCTCGTCACTCTGCGTGGGTCGCCTTTGTCCCATCCATTGGCTGGAGCAGACGCCACAGGCGCCAGCCGAGTGGGGGCGGGGCCAGGAACCCCGGCAGCGGGCTCAGCAACTGCACACACAAAGGCTCACACTCTGTTCTCCCTCTCTGAAGTCTCTCATTCTGGAGCAGCATCTCTTGCCGAATGTCTGTAACGTCCACACGAGGCTGGTTGCCTTTCCTCATGTAAGTAGGGAGCTTGCGTCCCATGTGGTAGTGCTAGCCCTGCACGTTGCTGCGGGGCTGCTCTGACCCCGTGTGTGGAGCAGAGAGTGCGGGGGGGCGGGGGGGCGGCACTTAGGCTTCGATTTTCAGCGAGGTGGATTTAGGAGACAGTGGGTAGGGTTGCCTGTGCACCAGGCCGGTGAGAAGACGAGCTGTGGACACACCTGCTGCTCCCTGGGGCACGTGCCCAGGTGTTCTAAGGGGCATCTCGGAGTCTCCAGGGCAAGTACATCCTTGACACCCGCCATGTACAGGGCACTCAGAGGTTTTGCTTAGTAGAAACTGAATTGGCAAAAGCAAACCAAACAGCCCCAGGGTAGTGAGTCATAACTGGCCGAAAGGGAGAGTGAGGAAAAGGGACAGTCAAAAAGGTAGGAAGAGACTTCCGGCCAAGACGGAGGCATAGGTAGACACACTGTGCCTCCTTGCACAACTAACACAGGGACAGCAATTTAGAAACAGAATAACAACCAGAACTGACAGAAAATTGAACTATATGGAAGTCGGACACCCAAGGAGTTAAAATAGATCCGTTCATCCGGACCGGTAGGAGGGGCGGAGTTGGGCAGCCGGGTGCGGGTCTCCTCACGGAGAACTGAGGGCCTCGGGACCTGGGCGTGTAAGGCATCCAGGGCACGCAAGACTGCAGTGGGTGGACCCTGGGCACACAAGACCACAGCTGGCAGACCTGGGCCGAGGGGTGGCAACCGGCAGCCCCAGCGAGATGGTGATTGTGAAGCAAGGCACTGTGTGCAACCCAGGGTCCCAGCGCCAGGAAATTTAGAGCCCTGGGGCTCTGATTGGAAACACCTGTGGGGGTGAGGCGCAGGGAGAGACTCCCAGCCTCACAGGAGAGGTCCTTGGAGGGTCCCACGGGGTGCACACGCCCACCCACACGGAATCGGCACCAGAGGGGCCCAGTTTGCTCGGGGGAAGTGGCAGAAGGGAATGAGGTCCAACAGAGAGTGAAGCAAGCGCCATTGTTCCCTCTCCGACCCCGCCCCCACATACGTCACAACCCAGTGACTGGGGTGCCTGGCCCTGGTGAACGCCTAAGGCTCCGCCCCTCCTACGTCACAGGTGCGACCAGACCAAAGGAAAAAAAAGAGAGAGAGAGATGGCTCAAACGAAAAATGAAAGCCCCAGAATCAGTACTTTTAAGCAACTGAGAGATAGCCAACCTATCAGATGCACAGTTCAAAGCACTGGTGATCAGGATGCTCACAGAATTGGTTGATTTTGGTCGCAGATTAGATGAACAAATGCAGGCTACAATAAGTGAAATGAAGGAAAATGCACAGGGAACCAATAGTGATGGAATGAAAGCTGAGTTTCAAATCAATGGAGTGGACCAGAAGGAAGAAAGAAATGACCAACAGAAAAGAATGGAGAAATAAGAATTCAAAAAAATGAGGAGAAGCTTAGGAACCTCCAGGACATCTTTAAATGATCCAACATCCGAATTATAGGGGTATCAGAAGGAGAAGAGGAAGAGCAACCAATGGAAAATTTATTTGAACAAATAATAAAGGAGAAATCCCCCAATCTGGAAAAGGAAATAGACTTCCAGGAAGTCCAGGAAGCTCAGAGAGTCCCAAAGAAGTTGGACCCAAGAAGGAACACACCAAGGCACATCCTAATTACATTAGCCAAGGTAAAATTGAAGGAGAGAATCCTCAAAGCAGCAAGAGATAAGGGGACAGTCACCTACAAAGGAGTTCCCATCAGACTGTCAGCTGATTCCTCAAAAGAGACCTTGCAGGCAAGAAGGGGCTGGAAAGAAGTATTCCAAGTCATGAAAGGCAAGGACCTACATCCCAGATTGCTCTATCCAGCAAAGCTTTCATTTAGAATGGAAGGGCAGATAAAGCACTTCTCAGATAAGGTCTAGTTAAAGAAGCTCATCATCACCAAGCCCTTATCATATGAAATGTTAAAGGGACTTATCCAAGAAAAAGAAGATAAAAAATAGGAACAGTAAAAGGACAGCAAACTCACAATTATGAACAACCACATCTAAAACAAAAACAAACTAAGCAAACAACTAGTACAGGAACAGAACCACAGAAATGGAGATCACATGGAGGTTAGCAACAGGGGAGTGGGAGGAGGAGAGAGGGGGAAAAGGTACGGAGAATAAGCAGCCTAGATGGTAGATAGAAAATAGACAGGAGGAGGACAAGAATAGTATGGGAAATGTAGAAGCTAAAGAACTTATGACACATGGACATGAACTAAAGCGGGGGAATATGGGTGGGAGAGGGTATGCAGGGTGGAGGGGAATGAAGGGGACAGTTAATGGGACAACTGTAATAGCATAATCAATAAAATATATTTTTAAAAAGATTGTTTAAAAGGAAGAAGCTGCACAGAAAGGGTAAATAACTGTTTTGTGGAAATTTTTTTCTGTACATGTATATGTATGTACTGGGTCACAATGTAAAAAATGCATTTTTAAGTGCATTGAGTTGGAAATCACATAACCACTTTATGTTTTTTATTTTTTAAAAAAGATTTATTTATTTTAGAGAGGGGAAGGAAGAGAGAAAGAGAGGGAGAGGAACATCAATGTGTGGTTGCCTCTCACATGCCCCCTGTTGGGGCCTGCAACCCAGGCATGTGCCCTGACTGGGAATTGAACCGGCACCCCCTTGATTCACAGGCTGGTGCTCAATTCGCTGAGCCACACCAGCCAGGGCTCACATAACCACTTTAAAGCAAGAATTCAGTGGCATTTCGTGCACTCACAGCATTGTACAACCACTGCCCCTATTTGGTGCCAATAAAAAAGGGTATTTTTTAACTGGATTATTGTCTGTTTTTTCCTAACTTTTTTGATCTGTAGCAATTCGTTGATCTGAAGAAAAGCATGGGGCCTTGTCTCAGCTCGGGCTGCCGTGACAAAGTGTCACTGGCTGAGTTGTTATAACAACAGGGAGTTATTTCTCATATTTCTGGAGGCCGGAAGTCTGAGATCAAGGTGTCTGCAACGTGGGTTGAGACCTTGGGCTGGTAGGTACTGCCACTGCACCGTGTGTTCATGTGACTTCTTTGCGCGTGGGGGGAGTGGAAAGAAGGAGTCTCCCCATAAGGACACTAATCCTATTAGACCAGGGCCCCACCCTCATGACCTCATTCTACCCTATTCACCTCCCAAAGGCTCCCAACTCCAAATCCCCTAACCCCAGGGGTTAGGGCTTGCCCCCTCAAATTTTGGAGGGGCTACACCTTCAGTCTGTAGAGGCCTCTCCTACAAATGACATCTACCTTATTTTGCAAACTTTTGATGTAAGCAATGCAATTTGTGATCGAGTCCAATTCCTGTGCCGCAGCAGCTTCGTTGCCATGGAAACCCCTCCAGTGGGCACGTGGCCTGGCCGGCAGGTGAAGAAGCACCTTGGGGAGGACCAGGGGGAGTCTTGATCAGGACCCTCTGCCTGCACTCTGCACGGCACTTCATCTTTTCTCCCCGGCCCTGCAGGCGAAGGAAAGGAGATGGCAGTGAGGCCCAGCTCCTTCGTGTGGGTCTCGGTGGACTCATCAGTGACCCTCGGGTCCCAGGACTGCAGTCTGGGGCTGCAGTTTGACCAACCTGCCCCTGTTGCATGGAAACCTGGACCATTACGTGCCGTTTCCAGCACGATGCCCCGAGATGGGCATTTGAAAACCCGTCTTGGGGTAGGACCCCACGGTGCTGAGAGGGTGTCAGTGCCTGCCAGGAATGAGTGCCTGTGTTCTAATTATGAGGGTCACGTGTGGAAGAGATGAGATTAACTTGGAGCATCAGAGGGAAGCAGGACATTGGTTCCATTCTAACAGAATTTTCTTACACTTCGTCCTGTTTCACAGAAAGATGACTGATTTCACCATCCCTGGAAGCATTCAACAGCTTCCCGTGGCTATTGCAGAAGAGATCAAAGCAGGGGGTGGGGTGTGGCCTAAGGGTCTCTGCCCACCTTGAGAATCCACGGGGTTCCATGGGCGATTTCAGTATAAGCCGGCCCAACCCATAACAGCCCTCGATCCTCCAGGTCAGCTGACGAAGAGGTGCCTGTTGGCGTTAAGGTGGCTTTTAAAAGCTCCCGTTCCCTGGCACTCTTCCTGAATACAGTCGCCTCCGACTTCTCAAGCGCTCTCTGCTCCCGGCCACCAAGATGCCGGGGAACAAATTTCCCTTCTGCCACTGTTGGCCAGCAGAGTGCACCAGTGCGCCTCAGGCCTGTGCCCTGGTGAACCCCTGAGCCGACCGCCTTACCCCAAAGCCCGAAGCCGCTTAGTTGAGCGTCCCCTGGAGCGGGGGCTGGGTCGGGCATCAGGGGAGGACACCCACGGCAAGTTGGCTCCGTCTCACGGGATGCCGACCACAGAGAAACAGACTTGGAGAATTCGGAGACCAGTGCATTTCCAAAAGAATTGTAGGAGAAGGTCGGCAGCTTTTTTATGTGGCCAAGTGAGGACGTGTCCTAAGCTACTGTCTACGATCATCTCTATTTTCTGAAAGGAAGGACATTTCGTCCTTCTGCGTCACAGCCGCATCCTGAAATACTCGAGGGTCACGTGTCACAGTCTCCATACTTTCCAATGGTTCCAAAGGGAAAAAGCGATGGAGGCCCATGACCTCGGGCAGCAAGGGGTTCATCGTCGAGTCTCAGCGTGGAATGTGGGTGTTAGCTGTGCCGTTCCAATTTCTGTTCTAAACAACCACTGTTCTAACGTGCACAGTGCGTTCAAGAGAGTGTTAGACTAATGACGGGCAACTCAGAGTGTCCCCGGAGTTCGGGGAGTCGGCGGAGGGGTTGACTGAACCGGGGGCCGAGGAAGTCTTGGGGGTGATGGACGTGTTCTCTGTCTTCCTCACGGTGGCGCGTAAACTCATCAGACCACGCTGGAAAGGAGTGCATTTGGTTGTACGTCAAGTGCACCTCAGTAGAGGCAGAGAGAGAGGGACAGGACATTCGACACCAAACGTGTTTGGTTCTGCTGAGAACACGCACAGTTACTGCCTGGTTTTTCTCATTCCCCCGGAGCGGAGACCAGGGCTTGGGAGTGACTGCCCGGAACCACGTTTCCAAAAAACCAGTGTTAGCTCCTTGCTGTGCGTCTTTGCTGATGGTACATGCAATGGGTATGAGCACGTGCATACACGTGCGTGCGCACATATAAACATACATGTGTGTGCATACGTACACATGTAGACTGTGTTTGCGAAATCCGATCACACGGCACATTTCATCCTATGACCTTGGCTCAGTCACAATCTCTGTTTTCCCCTTCCAGATACCTCCATCTTACCTGTCAGGTAGATTATATTCAGGTTTTCCCAGTGGACCCAAACGTCTTCTACAGCCTGTGGGTGCATTTGGGTGGGTCCCGCCTGGGACCGAGCGCTGCATCTGCTGCTGAGTCCCCTGAGCGTCTTTCAGTCCAGGCCGCCGCTTTTCTGGGACGTGGACTCATTACGCAAGACACCGGCTCCTCCCTGGACCCGCCTGGGAGCTCTCTCTCATTGCCGTTCAGCTTGCTCCTCTGCTCTTTGCGTTTCCCGTACACTAGAATCATGTCTGAACCCCGATGGAGCCGGTTACCCCCCTGGGGACGCCTCCCAACCGGCTGGCAGCGCGGACTGTGGGCACGCCTGGCTCTCCACTGTGCTGCCGGGCTTGCCCCCATGACGAGCCCAGGGTCCATGCGGCACCCCCTTGGTTCTACAGGGACAACCACTTTCCCATCACATCTACTGGTTCTGACACCAGCGAATAACTGTTGTCTGAGTCAGTAACTTCATCAGTGTTTTCGAATGCTGGTTTTGGTGTTATTCGGGTGTGGTGAGGCTGACAGGCCAGGAGGCAGGCGCCATGTTACAGTTCCCCAGGAGAGGGGCAGGCCACGCCACGCAGGGTCACCTGAAGAAGCACCAGGGTAGGTCGGGGGGCAGCGGGGTAGAGGGGGAAACGTGGGCAAGAGTCTTTCTGTGGTTCCCAGAAAAGCACTGGCAAGGCAGGGTAAGCAGGCTCAAGACGGGCAGGTTGAGTGTCTTGAGAGGCCCTGGGGGGCATGGGCTGTCTCCAGCGGTCTGCACCCCGCCCCGGGCCTGGATGGTGAGGGCAGGGCCACGGCGGCTCCCAGAGTGGGAGACAAGGAGAGGCTGAGGTGTGTGGGCTGTGGGTCAGATGGTTTGCATTTACCCCAGGGCAGCAAGGCCCCAGAGAGCAAAGCATCAGAAACACAGGCAATAAAAAGGTATTGTGCATACCTTCCCTTGCTCAAATGATGTTTTGCTGATTTTTTAAAAAAAGATTTTATTTATTTATTTTTAGAGAGGGAAGGGAGGGAGATAGAGAGAGAGAAAGAGAGAGAGAGAGAGAAACATCAATGTGCAGTTGCTGGGGGTTATGGCCTGCAACCCAGGCATGTACCCTGGCTGGGAATCGAACCTGGGACACTTTGGTTCCCAGCCCGCACTCAATCCACTGAGCTATGCCAGCCAGGGCTATGTTTTGCTGATTTTATCATTTGTTTTACATTTATTAGCTGGCATTACTTTATTTTTAAAAGTTTTCTCCCTTAGAAATTTTTAAAAATATTTTATTTATTTATTTGTAGAGAGGGAAGGGAGGGGGAGAGAGAGAGAGAGAGAGAGAGAGAGAGAGAGAGAGAGAGGGAGAAACATCAATGTGTGGTTGCTGGGGGCCAGGGCCTGCAACCCAGGCGTGTGCCCTGACTGGGAATCGAACCTGCGACACTTTGGTTCGCAGCCCGCACTCCATCCACTGAGCTATACCAGCCAGGGGCCTCCCTTTAGAAATTTTTTAAAAATCCCCCCCCCTTTAGCTCTTGCCAGCTATTACACGATTGCAATCCAGTGGCTCACTGATTCACTCCGAGTATCCGGAGGCCCCTGTTCCAGATGCCGGCGATGGGACGCGGTAAGAACATGCAAAAGCCGCCAAGTGTCAGAGACGTACATTCCCGGCGACGGTGCAGTGCAGGGACGGACAAGGAACAAGATTAAAAAGTGAATTCTCTTGTGTGTTAGATGATGACAAGTGCTACGGGGTGGGGGGGGGGGGTGGGAATGACGCAGAGACGGAGGATGAACGCGTCGGGGGAGGGGGCATAGGGCGACGTGGCCGTCCAGACCCAGAGGGATGAAGGGAGCCAGCTGAGCAGCTGGCTGCGGGAAGAGTGTCCCCGGAGGGGACACAGGGAGTGTGCGGGCCCTGTGGCAGGTCTGGAGAAAAGCAAAGGGGCCCGAGGACGGGGCTAAGCGGGCGAGGTGGTGAGACGCAGGGCCGCAGGCGGCGGGGCAGCCAGGTCACGCAGGGCCCTGCAGGCTTCATCCAGGCTCAGCGGGGGGGAAGCCACTGGCGTGTTCTGACCATGCTGACACCCCAAACCGGCTTCTGCTGAGACTTGCTTCCTCCCCAGACACCAGGTCCAGCCCAACGTGTGGGTCAGTGGCCACAGCGTGCCCTCCAGGTGCTCCCTGGGTGTTCGTGGGAGCCGCTGTTGCTCTGGGCACTGCGATCGGAAGGTGAGGGAAACACAGCAGTGTGGGTGCCCGGCCTTGTACAACCCAGAGTCAGGTGCTGAAGAGAGACATGGAGTCGCCGTCCACGCAGGTGCCCAGGGCGCGGGGCTGGAGGGTGGCGAAGGCCCCGCCTCGGAAGGGCCTGCTGGGCTGGAGCCACAAGGGGGGCACAGTCAGTGAGGCGAGGAGACGGGAGGACTGTTCGGGCGCAGACAGCTTGGGGACGGGGTGCAGGGCCATGCAGGGTCGTGCAGAGGGGTGGGGAGAGTTTTAAAGAGGTGCCTGTGTCCCAGGGCCATGGGGTGTGGTGAGCAGCATGGTGCAGAGCGGGGCCTGGGAGGGCCTGGCAGTGCAGATGGACAGATGGCGCCGTCAGACCCGCGGGAGGCCTCTGGTCCGGGAGAGCAGGGCGGCTGCCGTGGACCCGCGGGGAGGCGCTGGGCCCAGAGAGCGGGGACAGATTCCAGACAATGGGGACACGGACAGGACTCGTGACCCCACCAAGAGGACGATGGGCTGGAGAGGAGGGGCCTGCCTGGTTTGGCTCACCTGGCACGAGGGGCTCCTGTTGAGGTTGATGTATCTCCTTGACCTTTTCTGCATATCCCTGCGTGAGCCGCCTGCTGGGGTTAATCGGGTGTTTTGAGGACTCAGAAATCCCTGTCCTTCGAAGCGATGATCAGTCTATTTCCAGAACCCAAAGAGGGTTAGGCTAGAAAGTAGCTTTCCTTGAGCCACTGTCCCTCCCCCCATGCCCTCCCCAGTCCAGCGGGGTGGCTCCCCGCTCCGAGCCCTCCCACCCCGGAAGGAGGCCCTGGCCTGATGCCTGGCACTGCTGAAGTGACACGTCCTCCCGTCTGGACACTAATCCAATGTCCACTCTGCTCCTTAGAGGGGATTTGGCTCTGAGGCCTTGAGACCTTGAGTGCGGGCCCCCTCTCCAGATCCCCTACAAATTCCCCACACACGTCAGCCGGGAGCCTCGCTGGGGTCACCGGGGTAGACAGCCGGGGCTGGCCGCCACCGCAGAGGGCACAGAGCCCTTCTCCTCCTCGGCTCATCCGGCTGGTTGCACAAGGTATGTGACCGCCCTCGCACGCGCCTTGTCGGGTACGGGACAGGATGCGGCAGGGCCAGCTCAGGGTGACGGGTGTGTGCGTGCCGTCCGTCTGTCCCTGTTTCACCCGCTCTGGGTAGTTCCCGAGGACTTTGCTTGTTCAGGAAACCGGAGTGTGTTGACAAGCCAAGAAGACACCCTCGCTGTCCGTGCGCCCGGGGGGGGGGGAGGAGGGCAGGAACAGGCCAGCACTACTGACTACACATGCCTTTTGGGGGTTTAACACATTTTGAAAGTGCTGTTTGTCGTGAAGGGGTTACGCTGTGCCTTTCGGGACCCTTCCCACTGTAATTGCCGTAAGACAGCACCCTGACAGGATTTTAAAGTCGCCCTGCCCCAGCGTACGACACCGAAGGGTAATCAGCAAGTAGGACCTTCCCACCGAATCCGGCTGGGCTGCCTGGTGAGGCGTGCCGACCAGTGTTTGGGGCTTATCAATAAAAAATAAAAGCACAGCTTTTCCAAAGTGGTGCACTGCCGTGCAATACGAACCAGACAGAGACCTTATTTAATCAAACGTGGACACTGGTAGGCAGGTAGGGGCAACGTCGGGCGGATGTGCAGCGTCTCACGAGCAGGCTTTACTCCCAGGATGTGCTTGACTTTACATGTAGGACCGATTTTACCTTCCCCAGCCCCCTGACCCCCGAAGCGTGTCCCGAGGTGGAAGGCGCTGCCGGGGACAGGTAGCATGGCGGCCAACGCGAAGACCAGTAAGGCGGCACCAAACCACGTCATCTTCAAGAAGGTCTCCAGGGACAAATCGGTAGGTGGTGCAGAAGTGAGTGCTTGATGGAAATGTTTGCCTGTCTGTTGGTTGGTTGGTTGGTTGGTTGGTTGGTTGGTTTTTCAAAGGAGCCTTTTGGAGAATAGATATGATCAACCCCAAGACCTTGTGAAGTTGAGAGGTGCTGTCTGTCTGTTTTCTGTCTCTGCCTGAGACGGATGCTAGACGCGGTATATGTGAACAAGTGAACTGCAGAAACACAACTACTTCTTTTCTTTAAATTTTTATTTATTTGTTTTTAGACACAGTGGAAGAGAGAGAGAAAGAGAGGGAAAGAAACATCAATGTGTGGTTGCCTCTCACAAGCCCCCTACTGGGGACCTGGCCTGCAACCCAGGCATGTGCCCTGACTCAGAATCGAACTGGTGACGCTTTGGTTCTCAGGCTGGTGCTCAATCCGCTGAGCCACACCAGCCAGAGCAGAGATACAACTTCTCTTCAACTGCAGCAAGACTTTAGTCCTGAGACCCGTAATTTTCTCCTAATCTCTCAGTCCCCTTCTCCTCACCCCTAATTTTACTCCTTTTCCTAGCCAGCCTTGAACCCACGACCCACCATCGCAAACACTGCTTTGTGTCTACCCGGAACTCACTTGACCCTTTGTCTGTCCCCTCCCTGCCTGGGGAAGCCCCTAATGGGGCATCAATGGGACTCGCTCCCTTCCCTCCTGTGCACCTGCCCCGGTGCAGCGCTCTTGGCCTTGCTGGGCCTTCGGGGCCGCAGGACGATAGAGCATGCCCAGCTGTTCCCTGTCCTCCACACTGCCTTGCAGCTGCAGGGCCGCCAACACCCTGGCACACTGCATCCTCGGCGGAGAAAACGCTACTGTTGGCTCCGTCAGGGGCACATGAGATGATGGTCTAGATGCGCCCATGAACTTCCCAGCGTGGGAGACTGGGGAAGGTCCACCCCAAGTCTCCGAGGACGGGGTGGCCTCACTCCATTCAATGGCTTCTCAGGGGCCAGCCATCTAGCTCCACACCATCGGGACAAGCTGCCTATGCAATTTCAAATTTCCTAATAGCTGCTTTTAAAAAATAAGAAGAAAAAGGTGGCATTCGCTTTAATATTATCTTTCTTTAACCCCATATACCCAGAAAGCTATCGTTTTAACCTGTAAAGGATACAAACATTTTTGGTGACATATTTTACATTCGTTTTCTGGTGTGTATTCTACACCTACAGCACCGGTCAGTTGGGAATGGCCGTATTTCACGTGTCCAGGTGCCACCTGTGACTAGTGGCTGCCGTACTGGATGGCATGGATGAAGGCCCTTCTTCCTGCTAACTTCCAAAGCCCGTGCAGGACCCCCAGACTCGCTCTGAGCCCTCTGGTGTCCACATGAGACTCGGGCTCTGCGCAACCCCTCTCTCCCCACCCCTGTCCTGATGGAGGAGCCCCTGGTTTCCATCAAGTACCTCGACCCGCTGGGGCAGTGGTTGGGCGCCCCTCGCCCTTTCACTCTCCAAACTCTCTTCTAACGTGTGTCTTTCCAGCGCGCTTCCGGCAGGACGAGAGAGGCGCCGCTGCCGGGCCTTGTCATTTTCCATGTTTTTCTTCCTCACACCTAGATCTGCATCCTTTGCACCAAGAAGTTTAGGCCTTTTTGTATTGTGGGGTAAAGAATAATTCATCCACTGATGTTTCACAGATGATGAGGGTCGTTCCAGCTGCCACCTCCGTGTGGGTCCCGGCATCGGGTGCCAGGGCTCAGGGGCCGGGTCTCTGGGAGTCTCTCTGCTCTGCCCTCTCTTCACCCTCCTGCTGGTGGCAAGGTGGCTGCCCCAGCTCCAGGCGTCTCACCCTCACTTGCTCCTAGAAGAAGGAAGAGGCTGTTGCTTCCTGGGGTCTCTCTTTAAGAGTGAGGACAAAATTTCTCTCACATCTCATTGGTCAAAACTGGGTCACATGCCTGCTTTTTTTGTAATCCTCTCCTGAGGACACTTTTTTTTTGCTTTTAGAGAGAGAGAGAGAGAGAAACATTGACTAGTTGTCTTCTCATGTGCACCCCGACTGAGATCAAACCTGCAACCTGGGTGTGTGCCCTGACTGGGAATTGAACCTGCGACCCTTTGGTCTAAGGGACAATGCTCCAACCAACTGGGCCACACCAGTCAGGGCCACATGCCCGCTTTATACCAATCCTGAGCCAGAGGAATTGGATGATCATAACTGGATCTGGCCAATCGAGAATCATCCTCTGGGGCTGGCCTCCTCTCAGCTCAGGACCGCAGGGGGATGCTGGACCCTGCGACAGCGGGTGACTTATCCAGGAAGGAGTGCGTGGCCGTTGGGTGGGCAAGCAGCAGGCAGCTACAGTCTCACACTCAGCCCCTCTCCACTGCCTGCCCCTGCCCTGGCCCTGGCCCTGCCCTCGCCTCTGCACGGAGGAGGAGCCTGCGCTCCCGCCCGAGGTCCATGCTGCCCCAGGGTCCTGCACCATCAGCCTCCCGCCCGGCGGTGTCTGCAGCCTCTCTCTCTCCCAGGCCTTTGCCTGAGCATCAAAACAAGTACCCACCTCAGTACCTTAAAAACACCCCCAACGCTGTGCCCGTTCTAGCTCTCCTTCCTTCACAGCCAAAGCCTGAAAAAGAAGAAAACCCTCACTCTCACCACCTGCCTCCTTCCCTCCCCCGCAGGGCAGTCCTCCCCACTCCCGACCATACCCACTCCCTGACCGGCCCTCTTTCCGAACTTGCCAGTCCGTTCCCCGCTCTGCTGCTAACGTGACCACCGTCTCGGGGGTCCCCTCTGTGAAACGGGCTGATGATTCCTGTCTCATGGGGCTGCTGTGAGGATTCAGTGAAATACACAGCCACAGCGTTCAGCGTGGTGCATGGTGCCTGGTACACAGTCAACCCTCTACATGCTGTGTGCCTGCGGGCCGTTCGTCTAGTTTGACATGCTTCAGTGTCTCCCTAGATTCTTCGGGGTCAGGTCCCCGAAGACCCTTTCTGCCATCAGCCTGACCCCCATTTGGAGGCCCGTCATCTGCAAATGAAGCATGAGTAGTTCCAGAAGCATCCTGTTGTCTTCAGGCTTTGTACACACTGAACTGTTTCACACAGAAAGCGCCCTTCCCACCACCTCCACCATCCAACCTCCTGTCCTCTGTCTGGTCACCTGGCTATGCTACTCTTAAGGTGGTTCAGCGTCATTCATGCAGATAAGCTGAGGCTCGGGGATTCATTCAGTCCAGGACCTCTGAGGGGAGGGGGTGGGTCTAGGAGACGATCTAATGCCAACGAAAATGATTTGGGGTATTCGTGGAAATAAAAATGTGAATTTAAGAGGCTTAGGGAAGAAGGGGCTGGCCGGGGTGCAAACACACTCACTGGCGCATGTAGCAAATGTTGATGGAGTCTAGAAATTCTTTTTAATGAGGTGGAGAAACCTTTCATTCACAGCTAGAAATTAAAGGCTTAACATGCGAATGGGTGGGAGAAACCTCATTTGCATAGGGATAACTTTCCTCTAAATTACTCTCAGTTAACTCAACTAGTTTAACTGGTTGATATCAGACCCGGGCCTGGTTGGTAAAGGTAGAAAGAACAGGGGCCATCTAAAGGGGTAGGAAGAATTCCGTGGAGCTGACTTACGAGGTGGAGGAAAGAGCACACCTTGCCTGCAATCCATCCTCTCTGCCCTCTGCCAAGCAGCGGGCGGGGAGGTGACAGGCCGGCTGCAGACCAGGGGCTCCTCCTCCCAAAACTCATCAGACGGTTTTGGTTGTGGCTGATTTCTAAGCTGAATGCCTTAGGTGAGTGCTCTCTGGCCACTTAGAATCCGTATGTGTTCTGCCCACAGGTGACCATCTACCTGGGGAAGAGAGACTATGTAGACCATGTTGACCAAGTAGAGCCTGTGGGTAAGTTGAGTTTGGAGTCAGGTTCTCCCTCTGGCTTTCCTTTAAGTCAACAGACCACTGCTCATTTTGTGTTTTTTAAAATGGGCTTTGCTGGTAGTCTGATCAAAGAAGTGCAAACAGAAACATCCGTGAGGGGCCACTGTCTGGTTGGAAACAGCTTTAAAGAGTGTGGGGCGGGGACACGGGACTCGCCCTAGAGCAGGCAAGGGACACTCGAAACTCCTCAGTAAAAGGACATCAAAGTCCGCTCGGAAAGTAGATATAAGGCGTTAAGAGGCATTTCGTCGGAGACGACGGACGGGCGGCAGACACGCACCTGGAGGAATGTGTGACGTCGTCGGGCATCAGGGAAATGCAGGTGGAAACTGCGCTGAAGCCTCGTTCTCCGGCTGTCCGGACGGCGACAGTGAAAACCACTCACAGCGCGACATGCCGGTGAGGACGCAGTGACGCCAGGCCGCCCGTGCAGGGCTGGTCGGGGTGCAAAGTGGCGCAGCAGCCCCTCTGGCAAGCCGCCTGGCGGTTTCTTAGAAAACTGAACAGAGACCTACCCCGTGGCCCAGCGGGCGCACCCGTGGGCGTTGATTCATTGCAGAGAAATGGAAACCGCATCCACGCGAAAACCCGGGTGCGTGTGACCCGGGCAGCGTTGTCTGCAGCGGCTCCAGACGGGTGAACGAGGTTAGACGCTCTGCGGCTCGGCTGCACCACGAGACTGGCCTCGGCCCTAGAACGAAGGAGCGGCCGGCACACCGACAGCCCCTGGGTCTCCAGGGCGTTGTGCCCAGTGGGAGCGCCAGGCTCTGGAGGCCGGGGACTGCATGGCTCCATTTCTGCAACTCTCTCCAGACGAGAAAAGGGTAGAAGCCGGAAACGGATCAGCAGCGTCAGTAGTTACCACCGGGAGGGGCGGGGCGGGGGGGAGGGGGGCTGGGGGCGGGACTCACTCCAAAGGGAGTCCTGGGAAAGAGCCCGGCAGGACGGCTGTCCCCGGCCCTGCTGTCCCCAGACTGCGCGGCGGTCACAGAGATCCCCACATGAGAGGAAATGACTTGGAACTCTGCACACGCGGTGCCCATGTCAGCGTCCTGGTTTTGACCTTGTACTGTAATTACCTGCGATGTAACCGCCGGGACGCACAGGGACCTCTCTGTACCATCTCGGCCACTTCCTGGGATTCTATCATTATTTCAACTCAAATAGTTGGTGTTTTTTTAAGAGTGTGCAAAGCTGGGATTTTTAGGCACTGAGGATGAGAGTGCCTCTCAGCCAGGTCCTCTCAGGAAGGTCGTGGCAGCCGTGAGGGTGTCCCTTGCAGTGTCAGGGAGAATGGAGAAAGGTGGAAGCAGCCTAAACCCCCAACGGGAGGAGGGCAGTTGCACACGTTATGCTACTCTCATTCTTTGGAGCACTGTGTAGCCATTGAATGATGGGTGCAGTGTGTGTGTGTGTGTGTGTGTGTGTGTGTGAATGTTTGCAGTGTACTTGAGTGAGGAAAGCAGTGAACTGAATGGTAGGTAAAGTAGCGTCTGTCTGTCTGTCTCTCTCTCATGCGTGGTGCATATACATCTGGGAAAAAATCTGTGTCAATATCTTGGCACTGGGTGTCTCTGGGGAGTGGAAATGCAGATGACGTTGTTTTCTCTTTGCTTAGTTTTCCTGTAACGAACACAGTTGGAATGTGCAATGAAAAACCTCCACCTCTAGGGGGGGCCTCTGGTCTCTTTGGTCTCCCGAGCCTCACGGTCTCTCTCTCTTTGGTGCAGATGGTGTTGTGCTGGTGGACCCTGAGCTCGTGAAGGGAAAGAAAGGTGAGGCGGGGCTGGGCTGGGCTGGCGCAGGGAGGGGGCTCGGGAAGGGAAGGGGGCATGCGTGTGTGGCAGGGAGAAGTGGGACCTCCTGCCCTCCTGTCGTCCCTGGTGTCATCCTCAGGATACTGGTCCCGCTCCCCGCACAGCTCACTGTCCCCATTTCCCAGATGGAAGTGAGGACTCAGGGTCGCCAGGTAACCGAGGTGGCAGGAGGAGTAAATGGTGGCAGAGCCCGGGGCCCAGGTCTGTCGGCTCCATCTGCTGCGCATGTAGTTCTGTGCCACGGCCAACCACAGGGGGCCCCTCGGTGGGTTTTCGGAAGAGGAGGCCCTGGAGCCTGCCAGGAGGCAGGACTTGCCTTGCTGCTTACTGCGGTGGCTCCGAGCTGCGTCACTGCCCTTGTGCAGGTCTCTGGCGCCTGGGGCGTGGGGGGCAGGTTAATTTGGTGCTAATAACAGTTGGTGAACTAAATGAGAGCAGATTTGAGTTACCCTTACGATCATGCCACAGGCCAGTTCCATTCTAAAGATGCCTTGTGGAGTGGCTGCCACTGGTGACCATGACGCATTGTCCCTAACTAACCTTGGATGCACCTGGGGACGGTGTCAGACATGGGGCCATCAGGATCGAGGGGTTCCGGCAGAAATGGGGCCAGACATCACCCCCTCTGCTGTGTCCTCCCTCCTGGTGGGACCCTCAGCAGAGAAGGGCAGCTGCTCAGAGGGGAAGCACCGCCTGGCAGGGAGACGCACTCCCCGCTCACCCCTGGCACCGTCCTCTTGCAGACCTCAGGTGGGGGACAGGCAAGCTGCCGGTGTCTCTTCTGAGCTTAGCCACAGGGGGTGGGGGGGCAGTTATCCTTGGGACGGACAGACAGAATCCTCAACCGACGACCACAGAGGCGTGGGGGACCGCTTCCGTGTGCCTCTGTTCTGGGCTAGTATGTGCTTTTATTCCCCACGTTGAAGACTGTGCTAACATGTGCAGGCTCCTACACTCCTTCCGTCCACTGGGGGCACAATTTACAGCTTCTTAATCAAACTGAGTCCTCGGAAGCGGTGATTCCGAGAAGGCTGGTTCCGCAGCAGTGTGGAAAGAAGGGCTCCCCACACTGTGGCTCCATCTCTCTGCTGATCCATAGGCTCCCTGGCGCCTCGCACAGACTGTGCTGGCTCTGGAGCAGACCCATTTCCCCCTGCTCCTTGCCCACACCCTCCGCTCCGTCCAGACGTCCCGCCCTCAGAACCCCAGCGACCTGCACCGGTTAAAAGTGTCTTGAGCTCTGGCCAGGCGGCTCAGTCGGTTGCAGTGTCATCCGTACACCAAAGGGGCCGAGGGCCGGCCCACAGTCAGGGCGCAGAAGGGAGGCAGCTGATGGATGTTTCTCTCCTCGCTGTCTCTCTGTCTCGCTCCCCTCCTCCTCTCTCTAAAATCAATAAACATCCTCGAGTGAGGATTAAAAAAAAAACTTGTATAAAGCCTCCTGAGGGTCTAGAGGAGGGGGTGGAGGGAAAGAGGGAACAGCGGGGGCAGGTGGGTGGCCTAATGATGGGGTTCACGGGAGGGGCCCCCGGTCCCTTGACATGCCCTGTAGAGTAGTTCCCACAGCCCTGGGGAGAGGAGTGAGGCCCAGCTGGGGCGTGTGCTTCTCTCAAATGCCACCCCCTCCAGCAGCCACAGGCTGGACTCCCTGACCGGCGGGGTCAGGTGGCCCCAGGCTCGCTCCGCCACAGGCCCAGCCCGCCCCTCTCTTGCCTGCCTTCCAGTGTACGTCTCCCTGACGTGCGCCTTCCGCTACGGCCAGGAGGACATCGATGTGATCGGCCTGAGCTTCCGCAGGGACCTGTACTTCTCTCGGGTCCAGGTGTTCCCGCCCCTGGGGGCCGCGGGGGCCCTCACCAAACTGCAGGACAGCCTGGTCAAGAAGCTGGGGGCCAACGCGTACCCCTTCGTGCTCACGGTGGGTGACCCCTGTCCCGTGTGCTCCCCTGCCCTGGGGCCTCCGCCCACAGCACCGTGTGACGTGTGACCGGGAGCGAAGGCCAGGGGGCGGAGGCGGCACGGCTTCACATTTGTGGGCCTCCAAATTGCACCCTTGGAGGAAATGCCAGATTGCGCGGGCTGTGATTGTCCTTTTTTAAGCCCTTGAAAACAGCCTCTCGGCCTCCGAAGGCACCGTTGGAGCCGATGGTTTAAATGTCCCCCTTCCGCAGAGCACCTAATTACACGCGTGCTCTTCCTTCACTTGTCCGTCTATAAAAAGAAAGAGGTGTCCCCGCGGTGGCTCCAGCAATTCGGAACAGAAGAGTCCCCCACGGGACAGGGGATCTCAGTGGAATAAGGAGCCTTAGACAAGCCTTAGCTCCGTGGGTCCCGTAGATAAATCGCTTCATCTCTCGAGGCCTCGTCTGCCCTGGGGACGCTTGCCCCCCACCCAGCCCCAGGGCCAGGCTGCTCGTCCTCCGAGACTTGGCGTGAACTCTTTGCTAGCGCATCTTGCGATGAGAGACCCCTCCAAGGTTACCTGGTCCGGCCTAGAAAGGAAGGACCTGCTGATGCACGTCGCCACGTGGGTGACCCTTGAAGACGCCGCGCTGCGTGAAAGGGGCCAGTCACGGGGGAACAAGCCCTGTCCGAGTCTGTCCACACGAGGTCCCCGGGGCGGTCCAAGCCGCAGACACACGCAAGGCAGAGCGGAGGCTGCCGGGGGCTGGGGAAGGCGGAGGCGGAGGGGAGTGAGCGTGGGGTGATGAAGCGGTTCCGGAGGGGGTGGGAGGGACGGGTGCAGGACGGGGTGAAGGCGCTTCACGCCGCTCAGCTGCACGCGTCAGATGGTAGGTGTTGGGTTACTCGCGTTTTATCACAACGCCTTTTTTAAAAAAAAACCACTTTAGGCACGTTCCACAGTCCTGGTGCTCCATACACCGGTCCTGGGAATCTGAGGTGACAACAGGTCAATGTGTATTGAGCCTTAGAAATGCCATTGTGGCCAGGCAGCTCCTCTTCCAGCAGCGCGGCCTCTGGAGCTAACTGAGTGGGTCGGGGCTGGGCTGGCTGAAGGAAGGGGGGCATTTACTGCACCGCGTGCTGATCGTGGCGAAGGGGTCCAGACCCGCCACCAGAGGAGCCGGGACATGCTCATGAAACGTGGGGTTCCTGGTGGCGCCGGCTGTGACACGTGGCAGGAACGTGGTTGTAGAACGTCCCGAGAAGTAGGGTGAGGGTCAGGGACGTGAGCAAGCCTGATGCAGGACACGTGCATCACGTGGTCCCGCGTCTGAGAAGCTCGGCCCCCTCCCTGCGTGTCTGTGTGTCCGGGTGTGCAAGATACTCTGCGTCGGCTCTGTTCACGGTGTCTGTCATTCGGTGCTGGGGGCACACGAGTGAGCAAGCGTCTCCTGTTGCTTGCGCCTCGCCCACGTTCTCCAGTATTTGCCCGGTGAGGATGCCTCGCCCATGGCGTCACCTCTGAGAGGAGTGACCGCTTGTTTCTCTCCGCAGTTTCCTGACTACTTGCCCTGCTCGGTGATGCTGCAGCCGGCTCCGCAGGACACGGGCAAGGTCAGTTCCCAAAGCCGTGCCCTGGGCTCCTTCCTTCCTAAGCCTTTAGAAAATGGCTTTTATCACGGGGAGTTTCGAACACACACAGAGAGACAGCCTAATGAGCCTGTCGCCGGTCTTCAGCTGGTGTTAACCGGGAGCACCCCTGTGAACAAAAGGCTGGAGTCCCTGCCCCCCACCGTGGGTGTCACAGGGCGATGGAGAGAAACAGGCAGGAAGCAGATCACCTGTGGGCACCTCCGAGGGTGCTGGGCGCTCCGGAGAGCAAGAGGCTGTGAGAGGCCAAAGCAGTCGGGGGCGGGGGCTTGGCTGGGATGCTGAAGGCCGGCCTGTCTGAGAGGGTAAAGGAGAGGCGGTCCCCTCCTAGGGGACACCCGGCCTGTGTGGTGTGTGCCGGGGCGGGAGGAGCCAGGGGGACGTGGTGGAGGCAGAGCGGGGCAGGGCCGGGGAAAGGAGGAGGTACAGCCAGATCAGGAGGGGCCTCAGCGAACGCCCGCTGTGTGGCTTGGACTTTTCCTGGGCGACACGGGAGCCACTGGCGGGCAGCGCACCATGGGTCACCTGGCTTAGTTTCCAAAGGGTCGCTCTGGCCGCAGTGCTGAGTGGGGCTTGGGGTGGCCAAGCGTGCGCTCCGAACAGACGGAGAAGCGCAGGGGCCGAGTCTGTGCAGGAGACCGGGGCCGTGCTGAGGGACCAGGGACGCGCCCGGCAGGGAAGGAGGACCGTGGGTGCAGGCGGGGAGAAGGAAAGGTGCTGGCATCACCGCTAGAGGGCCACTGGCATCTGGGGCTCACGGGGGAGGCAGCGAAAACCGTGCAGGGGAGGACGGGGAGTGGCAGGTCTACACGGGTGGGGGCGGGGGCCGGGGCAGTGGTCTCCAAGGTGGGGGATCTGCCTCCACGGGAGAGGTTTGTGAAACCAGGGCAGGGGGTCAGCCATGGCATTTCAGAAAAGGGGGGCGTGAGGAAATGGAAGAGGACGGGACAGCTCAGGGCGCCCCACACACGCCAAGCAAGGGCCAGCGCACGGGTGGGAGCTGTTTCACCCAAGCGCCTCTGTGTACCGGGCCACGTTAGGGACTTCACTTCTCAGCTCGGGCGGCGGGACCTCTGAAAGCCACTGGTCCAGAAATCGGGTGTAGGCAGCTGGGACTGAGGAAGACGAGGCCACTAAGTGGGAGTGGGGGCTCTGTGCCAGCCAAACAAAGGGCCACCCTTTGGTCCGTCCCGGAGAGGAGGCTACCAGAGCTCTGTAGGAACCGAGGCCCAGGTGGCCCGGGCAGGGGCGTCTATGCACCTGGGGCCTTGGGCCGTACAGCTGAGGGACCTTGGAGCTGGGGCTCGGAGGACACATAGGAGTGTGTCGAATGTGGAGAGAGAGAGCGAGCCACGGGGCATTTCGGAAGAAGGGACCGCGTGTGCCCAGCGTAGACCGGAGCGGGAGAGCACGCAGTGGGAGGGCGGGGGACGGGGAGTGAGGGGTTGCGTGGCCAAGAATGCCGGGTGGTGGTGGGTCACAGCGTCTTGATGGCGAACCCTGAAGAGCATGAGGCTGAGACAAAAAGACCAGGTGCCGGGTGACACACCCCCGGGAGGCACGGCCTGTCCCAGGAAAGCAGGGACTAACCGAGGTCTTTTCTGCGCTTTGTCCCTGCAGTGCTGTGGGGTCGACTTCGAGGTCAAAGCATTCGCCACAGACAGCACGGACGATGAGGTGGACAAAGTTCCCAAGAAGTAAGAATGTGGTTGTGGGACTAGGTGAGGAGCTGGGGGTGTGGGGGATAGGACACCCCCCTCCTCTGTGTCTGTGGCTGAACTCTCCCGGGGAGCCCAGCCCGGGGCCATGGGGACAACCTCCACCCAGGGACTGGGGGTCAATGGCTGATCACTCGGGGGGAAAAAAAGCAAAGAGAATGACAGGAGAATTGGCAACCTCCAGGGCCCACCTAAGCCCCTGGAAACCTCCAGATTCCTGCTTTCTTTACTTTTCTTTTTCTTCTCCCATCATTTCTTTATGGTGGTAAAACATGCACAACAGGAAGTTTACTGTTTTGACTGTTTGCAAGCATGTGAGTCAGTGGCATCAGGTGCATTCACTGTGTTGTGTAACCGTAGTTACACCCGAAGCCTTCACCACCCCACCAGCAGCCCTCCGCCCCCTGAGCCATGCCCTGCGTTCCTCCCGCCTTCCCAGGCCTGGCCTCCCGCGTTCTTCTGGTCCCTGAACACGGTTTCCAACTGCACCCCCAATACTTTCCCCTCGTACTCCACATGCATCTACCGCTGCCGCGATAAGTAGCAACGATGGTGTACACGCTTGAAGCATGCCACCTAAAGCATATGACACGTTCCCACATCAGTGCCCCGCCCCCCAGAGGAGGCGGCCCAGAGTCCTCACCGAGGGTGAGAGCCGTCCTCAGGAGAGCAGTTGGGCCCCACGCCCCCAGCTGGGGAAATCCCAGAGACAGTCTGGACCCCAATCCGCAGCCCCCTCCTCCAGACCAGCGCCCCCGGCCCCCCTTGGGTTCACCCCGAGTCGTCTGTGAGGTCCCCACGTGAGTGCGGGAGAGAGCCCCGGGGCTGGCCACCCCGAGGAGGCCCGGCCCTGCCTGCAGGACTGCCTGTGGCTCTCCGTCCGCAGGAGCTCGGTGCGCTTACTCATCCGGAAGGTGCAGCATGCGCCAGCCAAGATGGGTCCCCAGCCCCGGGCCGAGGCCAGCTGGCAGTTCTTCCGCTCCGACAAGCCCCTGCACCTGGCCGTGTCCCTGAGCAAAGAGGTAATCCACCGGCGTCGCTGTGCCCCGTGTGGGGGCAGGCTTGGGGGGCAGGCCTGGGGCACAGGCCCCACCTCGGCGCCCTACCTGTTGTGGACATGTCTAGGGACAGTTTCAGCACCAGCGCTGGAGGGCAGTGGGCTCTTCCCCATCATCTGAACCCAGGAAAGGGGGCCGTAGAACAGGGTCACACTGACCTGGATTCTACTCGTCGTCGTCAGTCCTGATCAACTCTGGGTGGGGGGGACTTCCATGCACCCCGACCCCAGGCCACCTTTGCCCTCCACCCCGTCCCGTGGGCGTCATGTGCCAGTGTGGCACCGAGGGGTGTGGAATCACACACCGCGGATCCCTGGGAAATTCAAGTTTCACTGTAGCCGTGAGCGGGCGGCCGTGACACAGGTGAATGTCATCTGTGAAGTGTGTCACAGCGAAAAAGGTGACGAGCCACTGGCCGGGGCTGTCTCTGGCCCCTCGGGTCACCATGAGTCACACACGCATGTCGGCCAGAGCCCAAATCCTCCATGTACTTGTGGGTGCATGCCTGCATGTGTCTGTGTGTGCCTGGGCACACATGCAGACGTGTGTGTGCACACGTGCAAGGGCGCCCCTCCCGGGCCCTGCCCCAGGCCCCCCACTGGCTTCCTCCTGTTTCACTCGTTCTGCCCCAGACAGCCCGTGATTCCACCCTAGACCCCGGGGCTCGCTCTGCGGTGACCCTCAGGACTCGGGCGTTCCGGGCAGGAGCACCCTGGCTCCACCCCCCATGGGTCCCCGTTTCCTCCCCAGCACCCCCCAGATGGAGGTGGGGGGACAGCGCGTCCCGGGCCCTCCTCTGAGGCAGCACGCGGCTGTCACGGCGTCTTCCTCGGAAGTGCAGGAATGCAGCCCCGTGTGCCCTGCTAAGGGGCCGAGGTGAATTCAGAAAGCCTCGAGGTGAGAGACACCACCACGCCCTGTCCCCCTTTTCTGACCTGTCTGCTAACCTTTCAGATCTACTTCCACGGGGAACCCATTCCTGTGACCCTGACCGTGACCAACAACACAGAGAAGACTGTGAAGAAGATTAAAGCATTCGGTAGGACCTCCTGCTCCAAGCTGGGGGGCACAGTCCCCTGGAATTTCTCAGTCGGGTCCTATTTCCCGAGGGCCCGTCCTCTGGGTGGGAAAGGGTCCTCCCGGGTCCTCAGAGCCACCCGTTGGTCTCTGTTGTCACGGACGGCAGGACCTCCGAGCAAGGAAAGCCCTCCGGTGTCATGGCATACAACCGCACCCCAGCCGAGGGCTGCCTTTGGTCTGGGGACAGCATCCGACAGGTGGCCTTCCGTCTTCCACGTCAAGCCTCCCCGGAGGGGCCTGGGCGAGGGCCCGGGCAGCCAGGACAGGAGTCCCCCCACCCCCCAAGGCTCAGCGGAGAGCCGGGGAGGCGCGGCCCACGAACACGGGGCTTCCTCGTGGGCTCTGTGGGGTGTGTCCTCCCAGAACCCCCTGCCTTCACAGCAGGGCTCCTGCGCTGCCTTCCTGGGCTTTGTGGGGTGCTGAGGACCTGTCATGCGTGGAAGTGCTTTGTGAATGGTAAAGCGCCATAGCTGCTGGCCCTGCAGAGTCCCCACGAGGCGATGGCTGAGTCCCGCCCAATCCCGCAGGGGAGGGGCCCCCTGCTTGCCGTTTCTCCACTCCCTCCACTCAAAGGGCACCAACCTGCAGGGGGTGGTCTTGCATCATGGCCTCACAGGGGCTACATAAAAAAGACAGGACAGGATGGCCTGGGAGGGACACCTCCGCATTCACTTCTAACTTGAACGTTTGATGACCAAGACAAAGTTAGACCTAGTGTGTCAGGGTGACCCACTCCCCCGGGCTTTCTCCAGGGCTGGAACGGGGCCGGCCCAGGCAAACCAGGGTGGCCGGTGACCCTGAGTGTCATACACCACCTTCCTCCCGCCCCTTGTGGGTCCCTCGTAGATAAGGAGCAGGAATTTTGATGCGTGCCGACTAAAGAATTCTAGACTTTTCCAGATGCTAATATGAATGCTTAACTTACAGCTTTGTTTTACGTTGGTTTAGTTCACATGCCTTTCAGTCCTTACAGGACGTAGTTTATTTATTTAGCATGAAGTATGCACAGTGTTCACCACAGGGTTCCACGGGGTTCCGCACAGTAGCAGGGCTGCGGAAGTATCATTCGATACTTCGCTTTAAAATTATTCCTCAAAGTTTTATAAACCTAGCATCAATGCCATTGATTTTTGAAAGGAGCTCTTCCATTTTCTGAAGCAAGACGTTAATAGCTTTCTCCAGGCTGAGCTCTGCTGAGTGCTTCCAACAAATTGTTTCTCTTAATCCTCACATTTGATTTTCATGGAGGTCAAAGTTCTCTCGTTCATCCTCACAACACCCATTTGAGTTAGAAGCAATCATCACCCCCATTTTGCTGACAGGCAAACTGAGGCTTAGAGGAGCCCAGTAACCCACAGCTGAGGGCTGGCTGGGGTCAGAGCCCGAGTCATGCGGCTCCAGAGCCCACCTCCCTGTGCACCCTGTGTGGCCTCCGAGTGGTCTCTGGGTCGGACACCCAGGGGGAGATGCTTGTTCTGTGAGACAGAGGATGCCAGAAGGGGGTGGGTTTGGAGGAAGCGAGCCAGCGGTGAGTTCTGGGGTGCTGGAAGATTGTGTGCCCTGGGACGACACCCAGGGGCGTCCCAGGGGCTCCGCAGAGAGGAGGCGCAGTTTCGGGAGGCTGGCTCACGAGTGGGAGCTGTCATGGAGCAAGTTATTGGTGAGCAGCAGTGGCCTCAGGACTCCCAGCCTTGACGCTCTGAGCCGAGGAAGCCAAGCCTGAGAAGCATCGGACGGGGAAGGCCAACTGCTACCCCAGGAGGCCGGGCGGCACCGGGCACACACCTGGGGAGCCCCACGTGACAAACCCACCCCTGTCCTCTCTTGCAGTGGAACAAGTGGCCAACGTGGTTCTCTACTCAAGTGACTATTACGTCAAGCCAGTGGCCTCGGAGGAAGCACAGTGAGTAACCGTTGGGTTTCTGCTTCCTGGGCGGCCCAGGCCGCTCCCCCAGGTTCTCCTTTCGGGCGTCCCGCAGCCGAGGGAAGTGAACGCGCAGCCAGCTCGCCAGCGCTCCGCCTCCTTCCCCTTTTCCCACTTCCAGTCCGGCGGGGGAGGGTTCGCATGGCCACTGCAGCCTCTGCTGCAAGGGTCCCGAGGGACTGGTCGAACCAGCACCCTACGGAAGCAGGGAAATAAGGCCGGGAACGTCACAGTGGGGACGGCTGGCCCTCCAGGCGTCCTTGCAATCCTTCGCTAGGACCTTGGTACCGTTCCTGCCCGCGGGCAGGTCATGGGACGACCTGTCAGCCCAGGGAGGGTTCTCTGTCTCTTGACCTCTGCAACCTGAAATCTCACACCCACGACCGCCCGGCCTGCGGTGGTGAACGGCCTTTTCCCCGCACTAGAATCAACACCGAGCAGGAATCCTGAGACGGCTTCTTCTTGGGGGAGGGAGGGACCTGCCCATTTCTGCTTTGTGCTAGGTGGGCAGGGAGAGTCACAAAAAACACAGGCTTCTGGGGGTCAGCCCCCTGCAGCCCCCCACAGGACCCGCTGGGGAGGTCTCTGCCTAGCTGGCACATGCTAAGCACCGATGGATGTAAAAAACATTACCGCCGTTAGAGGAAGGGGTTGGTGAGGAAAGATGAGCTGATTCAGCAAGATAATATTGCCGAGTGGTTGAAAGACAACTTGAGGATAAACTGTTATTACCCGAAGCAGATCCCGAGAGAGGTTAAGGAAAAAGCATAACATGCCACGGCCTCCTGGCTGCCAGGCCTCAGCCTCCCGGCGGCCTCCCGGCACACGGCCTGGCCCAGCGGCCTCCCTGGCACACCTTTTGGCTGATGCTCAATCACTGCAGCAGAGAATGGTCCTTGGCTGAGTTTCGTCCAATTCACCGCACAATCTGGTTCTCTTTTCCGCTCCCGGGTGCATGCTGGGCCAGATGATTCCCGGGAAACTGGGAACCAATCTGAGGTCCCCTAAGAGAGGCAGGGAGATTGACAGCTGGGTGGGATCATGCGGGCAGGTCTCAGCCCAGGAGCCGCTCAGAAAGCTGGACAAGCCTGGCCGTTGTCCTTGAACCCTGGGGGTCCCTGCGCTCTGGTGGCTGGGCCCCCATCGGCCCAGGTCAGACCTGACCCCGGGGCTGCCACCTGCTCTCACCCAGTCCCAGACCCTGAAGGTCCCGGGGAGGGACCTCCCTGGCTGCAGGAAGAGCCATCCCCTTCCCGTTACCGTCCCTTTAGAGTATAATGCTCGCCTTTGTCATTCTGCCGCCCAAACCAGCTTGTTAAGAGAGGTTCCCGCAGGGCCCGGATGGGAGGGCGTGGGCCGTCTGGTGCTCCGGCAGGTCCGTCACGGACACACCCAGGGGCCTCCTGTGCTCACTGCAGGCGGCAGAAGCCCCAGCTGCCTTGCCCAAAGCTCTGCAGGGGGCTCAAACGGGGAAGCCTGAACTGCAGGTGGCGGTTCAGACTCCCAGCCTGCCCAGGGCAGGGGGAGGGAGGGGCCCAGGGCGGCTCCAGGCGGTGTTTCCAGGGCCTTGCCCATTCTCAATAACCCACCTCCGTGGGCGCACGCAGACCCCCTCTCCCCCACAGTTTTTGGTGACAGGCAGCTCCCAGCAGGGGCTCGCCGGGGCTCTGGCCAGATGGCCCTGCAGCCAACTGCATGGTTCCCAGTGTCAAGTAGAAATGGGTGTGGTCCCTGACCCTCGGGCCAGTCGGCCACGTTCAGCCCCACAGAACATGCTAGAAATTCAGTGATCAGAGCAGGCTAAGGGACCTGAGAAAACGGCGCGATCTTGCTGGCCATCTATTTTGAGGTGTCAGTGATACTCCCCTGCCCCTGGTCGGGCAGACGCACAGGCACCTGAACTATCTTTCCCATGAGCCGCAGGGAGCGCGGATCCCGGACCACGCTCGACGACGGCAGGCGGGGTGGTGGCTTCACGGCCGCGAGCGCCATCCGCCACATCTCCTCTGCTGTCCTTCCCGCAGAGAAAAAGTGCCCCCGAACAGCACACTGACCACGACGCTGACGCTGGTGCCCCTGCTGGCCAACAACCGCGAGCGGAGGGGCATCGCGCTGGATGGGAAGATCAAGCACGAGGACACGAACCTGGCCTCCAGCACCATGTGAGCCCCCAGAGCTCAGGAGCCGAGCCCCCGAGACTCAGCGAGGCCTCTGCCCTGGTCTGCTCCCCCTTCCCATCTCACCCCTGGGGGCTCACGGGGGACCCCGCTCCCACCCCTGGCGTGACGTGGCAGGTGCAGCTGCAGGTTCTGAGCCGGCCTGGCGCCAAACCGCAGCTCCACCAGGCCACCCTGGAGAATTGCTCAGCCATCTGAGAACCTCGGTATCCCCATCGGTGGCGTGCGGGTGCCAACAGTGCCTTCTCCTAGAGAGGTCACAAGGATTGCGGAGAAGGTCCGTGTAAAACGCGGTGGGGGGTGCACAGCGGGGACAGGAGCAGGGTCCTGCGAGCCGAGGGACTGTCCGAGGACAATTGGCCATGCTGGCGTGTGAGATCCGAGAGCACAGTTGGGGAGCTCTCTGAGAGGGGAGAAGAGGGGGACCAGCCCCTGAGGTCAGCTCATTTGAGGGCGTAACAATCAACCACAGCTCGCTGCATCTGTAAAAAACATTTTTCTGGAGTGTTTTACACACACGTGAGCCTTGCCATACTTTTGTGAGAAAGGTCGATTTGCACCCATTTGATGGATAAAGAAACTGAGGTTCAGCCAGAACGAGAGGCTTGTCTGAGGTCACCTGGCCAGTTAATGGCAAAGTCCGCTCCTACCCCAAGCCCCGGTTTTACCCTCGACCTCAGGGCTGCCGTCCAGGGCCCTGGAACGTGACACCAGCAGCAGGACCTGGGTTAGCCAGTCTGTGTGTGTGTGCATGCACGCATGCGAGTGAGAGAGAGAGAGAGACACTCCCGTTCAAGGGAGATGGAGTGGGGGAGCCCCGCAGGCTGTTCCCAGGCGCGTTGTCTCCCCCGGCTCTTTGGCCCCATTCTGTTCGAGGTGGAGAGTCAGTCCCTGCAAAGGGCGGGGCTCAGGCTTGCATCCCCCCACCCCCTTGCCCTTTGGCGGCTACATCTCTCCACTGAGAGCTTGGCCACATCCCATAATTCCAGATGAGGTACTTTGTCCTCTTCAGGGACCTCTGGGCCCCGATGAGCTGATGAAGTTATTTGGGGGCATCGTGGTCCTGGAAGCAATGTCCCGGGGCCCCCACCAGAAGGCTCCCTGGGCTGGGCACCCCAGGCTGGGCAGGCCCAGCACCGCCCCCGCCTCCCTCCCAGCACACTTCTCAGACCTCAGCACAGCCGTGCCCCCCACCGTAAGCCTCCAGGTCTCCCAGCCAGGTTCGCGATCATCAGTCACGCCGTCTTAGCTAGTATTTCATAGTTCACGATATTTTTATGCCTCGGTCCTTGTTGCCAGACCTCCTGAAACACTTCGGTCCCCAGCTCCCTGCACTGGGTCCTATGAGAGAGCGGCCAGCCTGGCGCCTGTCAGGCGGTAGGAGCCCAGCGCACGTTTGAGGGACCTGGGGCAGAGCTTTCCCGGAGGGCGGTGAGGCTGCACTCCCTTGGGGGCACGTGTCAGGGCCCCACACAGCACCGTCATTACTGCAGCGCGATGCTGGGCGATGCGGGGACACAGAGCAGGAGTGCTCCGGCCGGAGGCCCGTGCTGCCTGGCAGCTGGCCAGGGGGCCTCCCGGGGGAGGGCAGCATCAGCGTGAGGTCTTGGAGGCAGAGGAGGAGGACGTTCAGGGGCGGGCTCCTGTGTGGCAAGGCTGGCCCGTGGGGGACCCTGGGGCACAGAAAGCTATGGGGTGGCAAAGGCAGACAAAGGCTGCTCACAGGTTACTGCCCGGGCACGCTTGGGCTGGACCCTGGAAAAGCCGTCTGGCCGCAGAGCAGCAGAGAGCTGGGGGAAGGAACCTGGCAGGTGGGGTGTACGTTACTGAGACCATCCAGGCAGGAAGAGCCTGTGGAGGACGTGGGGGCCAGCCAGGACGGCAGGTGGGGCGGCAGGTGGGGCGGCAGGTGGGGTGGCAGGTGGAGCGCAGGAGAGAAGGGTTTCTGGCTCATGAGCAGGCGGATGGGCGCCCACTGAGGCACAGCAGGGGGCACCTGAAGCACCCCCTGTCCTGGGACATCCGGAGGGGAAAACGCCAACCTACAAGCAGGAAAGGCACCCCCTGCCCCGAGTAGGGGAAGCTCTAGGACTGGGACAGCTGGGCTGGGCTCACCGGCTCCTGGAGAAGACGTCCCCGTGATGGAGGTGTGCCCGCGTGGGGACGAGGGGCTGGTTCACCCGGGCCTCGCCTTCCATGACCCCCCCTGCACCCCTCTGCGTTTCCTCTCTGCACAGCATCAAGGAGGGCATAGACCGGACCGTGCTGGGCATCCTGGTGTCTTACCAGCTCAAGGTGAAGCTCACGGTGACAGGGTGAGTGTCCTAGGCCCCCCGCTCTGTCTGTCCTGTCCTGGCCTTTGGCTGAGTCGTTTCCTTCCCGAATGACAGGGGGACGGAAAGCGCGGGAAGGGCCGCTCATCCCACCGCCCACCGAGTAGAGTTTTAGAGACGCTATTGGCCCGCTTTCATAATTCCGTCCGACAGGACAGCACGTGGGGAGAGGTGGACGAGCAGATGGCGAAATGCGTGCCGGGGAGGCGCCACTGGACGGAGTGGGTGTGCCTGTGCTCGCGTGGGGGGAGCTGACTTGCAGGAAAGGGCAGTCAGTCCCGCGGGGCGCTGAGCTGCGGGAAAGAACGGAGGCTCTCGGGGCGGTGGGGGGAGGCGCCCGCCCACGGGGAGGAACCGCCCCTCCCTTTCCCAACGTGGAACCACGGGGTGGGGCATCTGCCTTTAACACGAGAGCCCAGGTATCTCAGAGTGCTGGGGAAATGGTTTTCCACTTTTTAACGAAATGCATTCCTTCCATCTTTAAAACGTCGTCGAAAGGGAAACACTCGGATTCTCCCTTTCCTTCTTGGATCCCGCTGGCCACGGCTCTGGCCACTGATCCCGAGGAGCCTCGGGTGGCTCAGCCATCAGGCGTGCCGCCTGTGATTCTGAGCAGACAGAGAGTTGCCCGAAGTGTGGCTGAGGCAACAGTGTAGGAATTGGGGTGATTTTGCAAATTTTGTTAACAGTGTTTGTGTTTGTTGTGTGTGTCTGTTTTAAAGATTTTATTTATTTATTTTTAGAGAGGGAAGGGAGGGAGAAAGAGCGAGAGAGAGAGAAACATCAATGTGCGCTTGCTGGGGGCCGTGGCCCACAACCCAGGCATGTGCCCTGACTGGGAATTGAACCTGGGACACTTTGGTTTGCAGCGCGTGCTCAATCCACTGAGCTATGCCAGCCAGGGCTTATTGTGTGTTTTCGAAGTGCGCAGTGTTTTCTTTCATGTTCTGGAAAAGGACGTGAAGCCAGGGCGAGTTTCCCTTAGCCGTGATGTAAGGGAGTCACAGGCATTTCACAGTTGTGGCCGGGAGATAGACTGGGCTCTCTGGTTTGTTCTGGAGCAGCAGGGCTTGAACCCACGTGACTCCTCCTTTTAACTGATCACTTGAGTGAGACAGGAAGTTGCAAGCAGAGAGGAGCAGTGGCAGTGTAGACGCAGGAGGTTGTGAGTGAGGGGACCCGGCTGGGACGTGTCCGGCCTCTGAGCCCTGGGAAATGGGGCCGTGCTGTCAGGGGGGCTGGTCACTACAGCCCTGTTTGCTTTTGTTTCCTAGCTTTCTGGGAGAGCTCACCTCCAGGTAAGCCGAGTTGCCCGCCTCCTCCGCCTGATTCCCAGGGCAGCAAAGGAACGACCCCGACCCCGGGGCTCAAACCACCAGCAGCGTAGCCTGGGTTCCTGGCGGCGTGGCTCCGAGCCCCACTGTGAAACGGTGCCCGCTGCCTCTTGGTTGCGTCGCACAAACCATGGCAGAGAGGTGTGAGGCCAGGGCTGTTTCTTTGAGACCACAGCTGGGCCACCCCCGGGCAAGGACACACACACACACACACACACACACACACACACACACTTGGGCAACGGCACACTCCGTGCAGCGCCTTTATTTTGCATGTTTGGTAAAATCTGTGTTCACAGCACCAGCTGTCTTTACCGTGTTGTGTCACTGTCACCGCTGTCCAGCTCCGGGACCTTTTTCCCACCCCTGAAGAAACACCTGTACCTGTACACACACTCTCTCCCATTCTCCCTTTCCCCCGGTCCCTGGCAACCACGCACCTGCTTCCCGTTTCTATAGAGTTGCCTTTTCCGGGTCTCACGCACGTGAAAGTAGACAGCGTCCGCCCTTAGTGTCTGGCTGCCTCCGCCCAGCACACCGTTCTCCAGGCTCACCCGTGCCGTAGTGTGGGTCAGCGCTGCGTCCCTTTTCTGGATGAAGACTATTCCACTGTACAGACAGACCCCTTCCGGTTGTCCGTTCACCTGCTGGTGGACACTTGGCTTGTTTCCACCCATTCGGCTTGTCAGCTACTGAGAATAGCAACGCTGCCTCTCGCTTCATGAGCAGAGGAAGCCGGCGAGACAGGCTGGGGGCAGGCGCTGAACTGCGTGCTGCTTCACCCCCACTCTTGCCACCTCCTGCTCTCGCACAGAACCCAGGGTACCCCTCTTCTCCTGGACCCCGTCTGTGCGTCTGTACCGGGGTCTGACAACAATGGCCTTGTAGGCGTGCACATTGATTGAAGTGGTAACCGCGGGGCAGGGGGCGGTGGATCCTGGTGAAGCAAGGAGTGAAACACACACACACACACACACACACGTGCACCCCACCTCTCCATCCTCCCCTTGCCCAGACTTCCCTTCTGCTTTCCTTCCTGGCTCCTTTCCTTCTCCCTTTTGTATAAATTCCAAGTTGCCCCAAAGCCCTTTAGCTTCTGGAATGTGGTGGGCTCTGTTCACCCCTAGCAAGAGACTGCGCTCCCGGTCCCCCAAACACCAACCATCCGTCACTTTAACACATAACAATTGTGTACAGTTTTGCAAAGGATATTTTTCAAAACTATCCTCTGCCGACCTGTCCTCTACCACACCATCATGTCACTGAAACTCACACGCAGGAGGAAAGGAGGCTAAGAAAATGAAATCTCCGGGCCACCTGCCGGGGGTACATTTCAAATTCCCACGTGCTGCCCTCCTGATTTCTGGTGTGTTTTGTTCTGAGTCTCACCGAGTCCCATGTGATTTGTAATTATGTGCGTGTCCTCACTGACCTGCCTGCTTCTTTTTCATAGTGAGGTGGCCACCGAGGTGCCGTTCCGTCTCATGCACCCCCAGCCTGAGGACCCAGGTCAGTCCTCCCTTGTCCCGGCTTCTTAGTCACTCACTGTGTGCCGGTTGGTCACGTAGTCCCTGCTCGTCTTTCCTGACCACCTCTGGGGGTGTGGGTATGGCCACATCACCCTCAAGGTGCCCTGGGGGGGCCCTGGAAGGGGCGCTCCCCCACTCAATCCAGAGCTCCCAGGTGCTGGCCCACCCTCAGTGAGCGCAGGGAGGACGCGGCAGCCCTGGGCTCAGGCACGGGCGATCCCATTAGGTTTTATTAGCGATGATTTAGAAGCAGAGGTTTCTCCTGTGAACAGACCTGGATTCAGGTGTAAAGAAAGTTTAGGTGAAAAATAAATGTGGTGCCTGAGGCTTTTGCATTTCATCTGGAAACATTAGCAGGCCTCTCCAGAAGAGAAGGTGGAGATTGGGACGAGAAGGTAGAAAACACTCGACCAGAGGGCCAGGCTGGGGCCCGGTCGCTGTGGCCCCTTTGAACCGTAAATCCTCTGGCCCTTGTGTGGACGTTGAGAGTAAAGGAAGCCAAGGCCCTGCAACCGGTGCTCTCTGCACCGTGGGCCCGGACCGGCCCGCGGTGCGCTGTGTGGCATGTGGGTTCCATCTCGATGCCGCCCTTTTGAAGAGGGTTCGCGAAGCAGCAGAGATAATCCAGGTGCCGCGAAAACTTCTCCGCTGCGTGTGAAGCGGCTTAGTTGTTAGGAGCTCTCAGAGCCGCAGCCATAAAGAGCATTTCAAGTGAAAGTGGTGCAGACCAGCAGGGCCCCTTTTCTTCGTATACTTTACATCTAGCTCTTTTTTTTTATATATACTGATAATGAAATGGCATTGGAACAGGAGAATGGGCCCCCAGATTTATTTGGGTTTGTCTCAAAAATATTTTGTCTCCAAGTCTCTTTTCCAAATAGTTTGGATTCAAACGCTCAGCGTCCTTTGCCAAAACCTTCCCCCGGGGGAAAAATACGGTCTGGCCGTGTTCACTTTATTCTCATGTGCTGGTGTCATTAAAATACTATTTTTGAACTGCGTGTGAGTGAGAAGCATTCTGGTCTGTTTCAAGGCCAATTTCGAAGGTTATTTTAAGCCTGTGACCTCAGGAGATGTCACAGTTTATGCGGGACTGTTTTCTGCAGCTGCGAACAGACTCTAGGGCCGGACGGGGTGGGGGAAGTGGCGTTATTCCTGTGCCGGGTAGGACATTGTCACATTCCAGGCGTTCTGGCCCTCGCAGTGAACCTACACACATCCAGACTCAGCAGCGACCTGCTGTACTGCAAGACTTTGGGGAGAAAGGAAAAGTCCCCCAGGGCTTCCCAATTCAGATTTCCAGGGACCGAGGAGTCCCCCCAGTTTTGTTCACAGATGCGTGCTCACGCCTTACCTGCCTGGGTCCCGGCTCCCTGGTTTGGACGGTAGACTCCAAGCCAAGTATGCGTTGTGGCTGAGGAGCTCTGCCCCGCCAGGGGCCAAGTAATTTGTGTGCAGTAAGTGCTGCACAAATGCTACCAAGCTTATATTGTCCCCCGTTGAAAGGAACGCAGGGTGTTGATTGGTCCCGGCTAGTATAATTTTATGCCTCACACCGTGGGGGTCCAAGAAGCTTCTTGCCCAGGGGACGTTTTGGTGCATCCGCCTCTCCGTAGCTCCCGTGGTGAGCAGCCCACACAGACGCTTCCCTCCCAGGGCTGGCTTCCAGGTAGGCACGAGAGACAAGGGCGGTGGCTTGCCATTGGCATCGTGCTCCCAAGGAACCAGCTGGTGCCGTTTGGCATCCCTGAGGTCTTTCTGGCTCGCCGCCACGGGTTACAGCAGTGCTTCCCTAGGGAGGCCGAAAGCTAAGAAAGAACAAAAAAAAAACCCACTCAAATTAATAGCAATTAATCTGGGCTGCAGAACATACGTGGAAATACAACCCAACGAGATAAAGATCCGTGTGCTCACAGAGAAATGGAACCCTGAGGGGCTGGGCCTGCCGGGTGGGCACGAGTCCCAGACTCACCGTTGGAGAGCCGGACGCGGAGAGTCCGGGGAGGGTGAGCCTGGGGCCTGACGGCGCCGCCTGCGGGGCTCTGGTCTGGACGGGGCCCAAGGGACCCGCAGGGGGAGATGCTCCGAGAGAGAAGTGTGGCATCAGAGGGAGTGAGGCGGACCAGGGAAAGGGACCTGGAGGTGAGGTCATGGGTTGTCCCCTTGAGCGGATGAGGGTGTGGCACTCTGGAAAGAAACCATGGTGGAAAACGCGGGGAGAGAGGCTCTCCGAGGAGAAAAGGCAAAGAAGCAGGAACTCCGATGCCGTGAGATGCACATGTCTGGGCCTTGTGTCCCTCCAACTACAAATCACTAAACCTGGAAGACGTTCTCCAGGTGGAGCTGTTATAAGGAATTGCTGCTCATCTCTCTCTCTCTCTCTCTCTGTGTCATTCCACGCCACAGCTACGGCCAAGGAAAGGTGAGTCGCTGCCTCACGTCGCCCTGAGTTCCGCTTCTCATCAGCACAAACCCCTTTTGGGGTCATTTTGTACACACCCCCTGCTCTTGATTGGGGTTGGACCCTGGTTTCCATTTTATTTCCTAGTACTAAAGCACACACAGGCACACACACATGCATGCACCCACACTCATGCACGTGTGTGTGTGTATGTGCACACACCCGTGGATGTACTGGGTGTGTGTGTCTACTCTGTGGGGGTCTCTCTCGCGTCCGTTTGTGAAAGAGATTTTCCGCCGACAGCCCTGAGGAGAGGGGCGCAGTCCCACGTCCCATCACGCGGGAAGCTGTGCATGGGCTCCTCTGTTGCAAAGGAAGATCTAGGATCTCGTTTCTCTCGAGAGTTCCTTGCGAGCTTCGGAAAGTGCCACGATCGAAATGTTCCCTGTTTAATTTTAGTTTTCAGGATGAAGATCTGGTTTTCGAGGATTTTGCTCGCCACAACCTGAAAGACTCGGGAGGCCCCGAGGAAGGGAAGAAGGACCCGCAGGCGCCTGCGGACGAGTGAAGAGGTCGCCGAGGGAGTGGGAGAGGGGCCTGAGCCGCGTGGCGAGCGAAGCTCCAGGGTTCGCCCTTCAGTGACGCTGAACCCCAGCGCGGGCGCCTCTTCCCGGAAATAAAGTCCGTCCGTCCTGCTCCAGCCGCGTCCGGCCGGCTTGCTGGGGAGGCTGCTGCGCGGCGCGCCAGCGCGGGCCTGGCTGCAGCTGGGCCCGAGACTGGGGTGGGGGAGGGCAGCACCTGGAGAGGGAGGAGGCCAGCCCGCCATGCAGGGTGCCACGCTGGCCCTTCCCAGTGAGCAGGCGCTGCTCCCCCGCCCCTGGGGCCTGCTGTGTCCTGGCCTTTCTCCGGGCGTCCCGTGCCCGCCGTTTCCCCTGGAATATATGGGGGGTGGCGGAGAGGCCGTGTTTCTGACGATGCGGCCGATCCTAGCTCGGGACCCCAGAAAGAGCCTCCAGAGATCTGCCTGACAGAGGGGACAGAGGCGGGCCAAACACACCCGGTCGCCGATTCAACTTTTGAGGCCCACTCCCTGCTGGAGCTCTGGGCTGTCGGTTAAGTCTCCAGTGAGCGCGGGCGATACAAATCAGATCTGGCCGGCTTCAGGGGGGAAGGAATGCGCAGAAAGGCCCCCAGAGACCCGAGTTAAAGGGAGAACCTGAGCCGCCGCGCCTGCGTCGGGCAGACAGCGGAGAGGCTTCCGGGGGGACCCGCTGTTCACCCGGAGTGGGGGCTCAGCCCCGGACGCTCCTTCCTGGTCTTAGCCGGGTGCATCTGTGCCCTGTGGCCACCAGAGGCGGAGCCCAGCCCCAAGAACAGGCTGTCCCAGGAGCGGGGCGTGGTTGCAGACTGGCGGGCTTCTTGGTTAGAGCGTCTCCATGGAGACCGGGCTCAGAAGGGGTGCAGGAGGGGGTGCTCCGTGTCAGGGAGGAAGGAGGGGGCTGCAGGGAGAGGAGGGGTAACCCAGGTGATGCCAGGGCCCTGTCCTTCTCTGGGCTCCCCTTCCGGGCACACAGTGCCCACTGGCCTGGGGACCTGCTACTGATGCAGAGAGGCAGGACAGCTCTCTTGGTGGCCTGGAGGGGCTTGGGGGGATGTTAGGCTCTGGCCCAGGTTCCGGGGCAGGATGAAAGGGTTTTTTTTATTATTATTATTTTTTAAAGATTTCATTTATTTATGTTTAGAGAGGGAAGGGAGGGAGATAAAGAGAGAGAGAGAGAGAGACAGAGAAACACCAATGTGCAGTTGCTGGGGGTTATGGCCTGCAACCCAGGCATGTACCCTGGCTGGGAATCGAACCTGCGATGCTTTGGTTAGCAGCCCACGCTCAATCCACTGAGCTACACCAGCCAGGGCTTAAAAGGGGGTTTAGAGAGTTCTGCACAGTTCCACCCACTCGTAGGAAGTTGGAGGGTGAACTGGAAAGGTCGTGTGAGGCGTGGACACTGGGGGCCATGTCTCCAGCACCAGGAGCCGTGGCAGAGGGCTGGACAGCAGTGTGGGTCCCAGGCACACGAGGGTGCCCAGGGCTGGGGCTGTTCTGCGGGATGCCAGGCTGGTCCGTGTCCCGGGGACTGGGGTTTAGGCCAGCAGCTTCACTTGGGGGCTTTGGGCAGGAGTCCCCATGTGCACAGCAAGGCTGAGTTTGAGGCATTCTGACATGGCCAGGGATGAATATTCATTTCTAGAGCAGTTATAATAATAAGGATGATATCGCAGGCAGAAGGCTGGGCCTGTGGGCCGTGGGTCTGCAGAGTTGGACACAATTTCTTCGTTTCTTCTCCTGTGCTAAGGGAAGGGCACGTGGCCCCTCCAGCCCACAGCCGCCTGTCAGTGTACGCAGGAAAGGGATGATGACCTGGGCAGCATGCTCCTCTGGGGGTCTGAGCCCTGCCCCTGCCCTCCACCCCCTCCCCACAGGAGTCCAGAAGCCAGCCCTGGTCGGCTCCTGCTGGAGATCCTGGGCCGGTCAGGGATGGAGTCTGCCTGGGAGTGCCTGCTGGTTCCTGCATTGCTTGACCCCAGGACATCCTAAGTCAGGGTGGATGTTAATAGGCCTGACCTTTGGACCTGCGTGGGTGGGAGGGCTGGGTCGGAGAGCTGGCAGGCCAATCCCTGGAGACCAGAGGTCAGAACAGCCCTTGCCCTCCGGGTTATTTTGGTACCAGAACGTCTGACTTGCGGATTTCCAGGTGCTAGCTAGTTTATGGCCTGCAGTCGGCCACCCTGGGAGGGCATGGGGGTGGGAGCAGGAAGTGAGCGCTGGCCAGCCCAACGGGATGTGGAACTTGGCCTTGGCTGGGCCTGCACACACACACACACACACACACACACACACACGGCGTTGTGTCTGCTGGTGTGCTCCCTGGCGTCAGCGGGCAGGATGTCTGTGTGTAGGCTGGAGGTGTGGCCCAGGGCTTTCCAGGTAGGTGAGGTGGCAGAAGCAGGGGACAAAGGAGGCGAGGGTGCTGCGTGGAGAAAGTGGCGGCTGAGACGTGGGACAAGGCTCTGCAAAGAGAGCCGAAGGCTGGAGAAGTAGGGATCCCCGCTGTTTACCGAGCAGTCGCCTTGCGCTGGGCTCCTTCCGTATTCCCTCTCATCATCCCAACGACGCCTGTTCGTCGGCACCGTCCTCCCATTTACTGGGTGGGGAGGCTGCCGTTCAAAGAGCTTGTGTGCCTCCCCCGAGGTCACACCGCTAGCGAGAGTCGGAGTCGAGACCGAACTCTGGATTCCCTGAGTCTGTAACCAGACCTCTGCCCACCTCCCGATGCTGAACCAGTGGATGAGAGTTTGTGGGGGGGGGGTCAGAGGGGAGGATTAGGATTTATGATTCACATGCAGGTGTCCCCCAAGGGGGTCAATGCTGCAAAGCCAGAGTGTGCTGTCCCCACCAAGATACTGACATTGGACCGATCCACCCATCCTAGGCTTCCCCGGGTTACTCGTCTTGTGTGTGTGTGTGTGTGTGTGTGTGTTCAGTTCTCTACGGTTTTAGCACACGTGCAGTCACTGCTTTATAGCGAGTCTGTTCGCACCCACTCCTTCAACCCTTTTCCTCCCAGCCTATTGCCACAGCCTCAAGCAGTTTAGTCTACTGACCTTGCCAGTGAGGTGGGTGGGGAGTTGGCATGTTTGGAACTGTGTGGTGGGGTTCCGGTCCATGCCTGGGGGCCAGGGAAAGCACAGGTCACACCCAGTGAAGAAACGTGGCCTCCCCCACGTCAATCACAGCACTAGTTCAGGGGAGAGTAAGACCATCTCCCTGTTGCCAAGCGCATTTTCTCCTCCAACGGGAAGCGGTTCTCCTTGACAGGAGGTACGCGTCTATGTTGACAAGTCGAGAAGAAAGATTAGGTTGGATGTGAAGTGCGTTATTACTGCCACCTTGATATGCCCGGGAGGGGGGGTGAAGTCAGGGAGCAGCACGTTGTTAGAGATGATTCACAGCATGACTCACGCCACGACGCGGCACCGGAGAGAAGGCGCCCTTACCCGCCGGCCACTGCGGGGGAGGTCTCCAAGGGAACGGTGCCGTCGCCGCCCAACAGAAAGGCCCCTTCGCTCGTCAGCGGCGTGTTCCAGACTCACGTGTCTCTGACTTAAGGACATGCCCTAATTCTTACCAAGCCTAATAAACTTCTAAGAATTACACATCATTTTCAAAAGTAGTTTCAGATTTTTAGAAAATTTGCCAAATGGTACAGTGTGTAATTCAGTGTGTCCCCCAGCCCGTGTCCCCTGTTGTTAACATCTCACACACAGCGGCCGCCTTTGCGTCACGCCCTGAATCCACACGGACACGGCATTGCACTAAAGCCCGCTCTGTGCCCCGGTTTCCTTAGCGTTTGCCCAGTGCCCTTTCCTCTGTTCCAGGACCCCACACGGCGTTTAGTTGTCAGGTCTTCCTGGGCTCCTCTTGGCTGTGGCAGTTTTTAGTGCTTTTTCATAAACGCAAATCTACTCCCATGCGGCCGCAGTACCTACCTCCCAGCTCTGACCTGCATCCACGTTCGTGCCCGTGGCTTTTTGCCTCTAAAAGGATGGATTCTAGCACCTGACAGGTGTGGGCAGCAGCACACCCAAGAACCTCAGGTGCAGTTTGTTCAGAACCAAGTTCATCTCCTTCATCTCCTCCAAGCCTGCTTGTGCTCAGTGGGGCACCATGCCCTTGTATGCTCCCCATCTGGGAGGCACCCCAACTAGTCCTGCTCCCTAACCCCCTCACTAGGAGCCACGGCCGGTGGCTTCTTTTCCCTCCTCTGCCGTGTCTCCTCCCTTCCCCAGCTCCGCGACCTCCACCGCGGTTCTGGCCCAGATCAGCCGTGTCTGGATTGGTAACTCACTCTTTAATGCCCTCTCCGCCTCTAGTCTGTTCTCCCCTGCATCATTCTCTGCCCAGACACACAGGCAAGCTTTTCAAACACGCTTTCCCGTGGTTCCATGCTTGGGGTGACGTCCTTGCCCCTGAGGGCAGCACAGAGGCTGCTCTGGGTCCTTCCGCAGCAGCTCAACCCCCCTGCCCCCACCCCCCTCCCCGCTCCACCCGGCCCCCCAGCAAATCCCAAATCCCCCGAATCCCTTCTCATCCTTGTCACTTGCCTGATAGTCTCCTGCCTTTTTTGGGTCTTCCTCTCCATCCCCTCGTGTTTCTGTTCAGATCCCCAACCCTGCTGGGGCCGCCCCTCCTTTGGAGAGTGTCCCATGAGTTACCTCTCTCCCTTTCAGTCGCCCCACCCCCAGCTTTTTGCATTCACGTGTCACAGTGCATGCCAAGTAACTGGTACAAAATGACCAGCCTCTGTGGGGATCAGGACACCTTTCCCTTGGCACCCGCATCAGTCTCCTCCAGCTGCCACAAGAAAGTACCAGGGCGGGGGGCTTAAACGACAGCAATGTATTTCCTCACAGTCTTGGACACCAGGGTCTGAAATCGGGGTATTGGCAGAGTCAGTTTCTTCCCAGACATTTCTCCTTGGCTTGTGGAGGGCCACCTTCTCCCTGTGTCTTCACGGGTCTTCCCGCCGGGGCTGCTTGCATCCAGACTTATTCTTCTTGTGAGGACACCAGCCGTCCTGGATGAGGGCCCATCCTAATGGCCTCCGTAATCCTAAAGGCCTCACCTGGGGGTTAGGGCTCCAATATATAAATGTTGGGGGGGGGCACATTCAGTGCATAACAGGGCTCTTCTCCCCTCTTTCTTCCTACAAGCTCCTGGGGCCTCACATGGTCCAGGTTCAAGCCCTGCCTCTCTCACTCCTCTGGAGAGGTATCTGAGCCTTGGGTTACGGAGTCTTTTTTTTTTTTTAAGATTTTATTTATTTATTTTTCGAGAGGGGAAGGGAGGGAGAGAGAGAAGGAAAGAAACATTGATATGCAAGAAAAAAATACATCAGTTGCCTCTCACATGCTCCCAAACAGGGATTTGGCCCCACAATCCAGGCATGTGCCCTGACCGGGAATCGAACCAGTGACCTTTGGGTTTGCGGGATGCCACCCAACCCACTGAGCCACACCATTCAGGGAGAGATTGCAGAGCCTCCATCTCCAAAATGAGACCATCGCAAGCTCGCTCTGTGGGGCTTGTGTGAGGACTAGGCTCGCTGGGCAAGGGTCTGGCATGAGTCCAGCGGTCGGCACATGGGAGTCCTCACTGACCTCATGCATTGCGGAACTTTCTGCGATGACAGAGATGTTCTATGTCTGTGCCGTGTGGCAGCTTCAAAGCCACAAGTGGCCCCTGAGCACTTGAAATGTGGCTAGTGTGACTGAGGAACTGGAAATTTAATTTTTAAAATTTTTTGCAGGATTTTATCATTTTGTTAAATACAATGTGTATGTGATCTGTCTGTTCACTTTCTTCACTGGGCAGCCTGGCATCGGGACTGGCACCTGTGGTGGTCAGTGGGGCTGCTCTGTCCACAGTGGCTTTGTGGTTCTTTGAGCAGATGTTGTGAGCGACCTTGTCACAGTAAGACTTTGCACATCAAGCACTTCGAGCTCCTTGATGTTGGGGACCAGGAACGTTTGAAAGCCACCGGGCATGGGGGAATGGTGGGGGGGAAAATGGAGACAGCTGTACTTGAACAACAAGAAAGAAAGAAAGAAAGAAAGAAAGAAAGCAAGCCAGCCACTGGGTACCACCTGCTGTGTTCTTGTTGCTCCCATAACCCATGCTGGGCAGCAAGATCTGGCCCTTCAATCTCCTGTGCACCCTATTGTCAGTCCCTCTGGGATTCTGCCAGTTCCGCTGAATTTTGACATATCAGTCTGACTGGTGCTGGATGAACTTTCGGCCCTCTTTTGGACAATCTTGGGTTTTGTGAGAAGTCCAAAGGCAGCTATGGTGCTGAGTAAGAGACGGTTGCCACCTGTATAGGCAGTGCCAAGGAAGAGCTGGAAATTTAATTTTAATTGAAATTGAGGTAGCCACATGTAGCCAGCTAACGATGACTGTATTGGGCAGGGTGGCTTGGTACACCAAGGGCCCTTGGCTTGTCCTGGAGTGTCCCTGCATTAACCCCTCAGATGCTCTGCCATGGCCGTGAGTTCCCCTGGCCATGTGCCCGTGCTGGATGCTACGCTGTGGCCCCTGGAGGGGGGGGGTCTTCCCTTGTTTTGCCTCTGGAAAGCATTGCCAAAGTGCAGTGAGGGCCAGAGAATGCTGACAGGCAGACCAGGGGCCTCCGAGTCTCTAGCAGTCCTTTGAAAGGGTAGGTGACACTTACTTGTGCGGCCCCCTGAGGATTTTCCCCTCTCAGAGTGGAAAACTCTGGTTTGAGGCCATCGTCCACTTGGATTTCCCCAGTGAAGGACTCCACCCACCCACCCTGTGGCTCAGCCGAGGGCCTCTGTTTCTGCCTACAGATCCTGCCTCCTGAGTCCACTTTTCTACCTCTGCAAGCCCTCCCAATAACCCAGGGCGGCTACCTGCCCTGGTTCCTGCAAATCCAGGTCACAAGCCCCAGCTTTGTGACCTAGTCCCGCCCCACCCTGGGCTTCCAGTGGTTCTCAGGACTCAAAGACCAACCCCCTTACCACTTTCACAAAGTCTTGTCTGACTCCCTGACCCAGGCTTCTCTCTTCCTGTTATTTCCCTCCCTCCCTTTATAGGCTACAACAACTTTTTTTAAAAGATTTTATTTATTTTTAAACATCAATGTGCAGTTGCTGGGGGTCATGGCCTGCAACCCAGGCATGTGCCCTGACTGGGAATCAAACCTGTGACTCTTTGGTTCACAGCCCGCGCTCAATCCACTGAGCTACGCCAGCCAGGGCTTACAACCACTTCCTTTTTTCTGGAGGATTGTTCTTTCTGTCTCCAGGCCTTTGTACAATGTGGTCTCTCTGCCTAGAGCACTGACCGCCAGGACACCTGTAGCTCGTTAGGGATTCCTCCTGCTGGCCTTAAACACCACTTTCTCCAGGAGCCTTCCCGGATGGAATCGTGCATCCCTGATCTGATATCCCAAAGGTCCGTCCAGGTAGGTTCTTCTTTCTCCCTTGCATCCATCCACTGCCCAATTGTTTATCATGCAACTAACTGCTAAATGCCAGGCGCCCTGTTTAGATGCTGGCGACACAATGCAGGACAGGACACAGTCCCAGGCCTCCTGAAGGTCACTTACATTCTTGAAGAGGAAGGTTAAAGATTAAAAAAAAGTGAACAGAGAAACCAAAAAACCACAAATTGTGTTCCAGGAAAACAAACAGATGCTAAGTCAGGGCCAGGACACCGCCAGTGGGGGGCGACCCGGCTAGAGCGCCGCCAGCAGGGGACACCGAGGGGCGGAGCTGAAGGCCGCCGAGGCCCGGCCCGGCCCCTCGCCAGGACAGGCCCCGCCCCTCTAGGCCCCGCCCCCGGCCCCGCCCCCGTGCGGTGCGCGCGCTGGCCGGGCAGCATGGCGGCGGCGGCGGGCGCCCCTCAGCCGGGTCCGCCGCAGCCGCCTCCGCCGCCGCCGCCCGAGGAGTCTTCGGACAGCGAGCCCGAGGCGGAGCCCGGCTCCCCTCAGAAGCTCATCCGCAAGGTGTCCACTTCGGGCCAGATTCGCCAGAAGGTGAGACGCGGCAGCGGCCCGGGCGCGCGCCCCTCACGCCGAAGCGAGCCCCGTGAGGCCCGCGGCTCGGCCGGAGCGGCCGCCCAGGCCCGGCCCAGGGTTTAGCTGCCGGGGCGGAGCGTGCTCCGCGAGGTAACGGGCCGGACTCCCGGCCCCGCGCCCGGGCCGAGCGCCCTTCCCGGCGGGGCGGCGGCGGCGGCGGCGGGGACCCCGGGCCGGGGGCGCAGGTGGGGGCCGCGCGGAGCGGCGCGCGGGGCCCGGGCTCCCCCGCGGGGGGCTGCGATTCCGGAAGCCCCGCGCCGCGGGGAACGGGAGGAAACTGAGGCCTAGAGGCGGGGGGTGCGAGCGCGCCAGATAGGGGGCTCCCGGCTGCGCCCCGCAGGCGTGCGCTCCCGGAGCCCGGGCTCTGCCCGTTTCGGAGCCCCGCTCGGGTCCCGTCCCGCGGGGCGCCCCGCAGACTCACCTGCGGTCTCTCTAGAAACCCAGCTGGCCCCGGGGGCGCCGGCTCGCCCCTCCACTCGCGTGCGTTTTCGTGCCCCAAAGGGGAGGGATGCGCGCGTGGTGGCCGTCTCTCGCTCCCTCCGCGGGGACGCGGGGAGAAGGGGCTTCCCCTGGCCGGGAACCGTGCGGCGCCTCGCTCTCCGCGGTCCGCGGAGAACTCGAGACCCCAAACCCTAGCTGCGGAGAGACGCGCTTCCTTTGTGCAGGAGGAAAGTTGCACCCTTTGTCTTCCCACCGGGGCTGCCGTCGCAAACCGCCCCCGGCGTTGGCCGTAGGCGAGCGCTCCGGTGGGCACCGGGCTTCCGCGGGCCGGGGCCGCGCAGGTGGCCGCGGGCTGGCGGCCCCGGGCGGCCCCGGCGCCCCGGCGGGCGCAGGCTCGCTCACCCTGCACCCTGCTGCAGTGCGCTGTTCCTCCGGGCCGGTTAGGTTCGGCCGCTGCTTTCGCCGCCGGAGCCATTTCTTCCCCTGCCTTCGGCCGGCTCTTGAGACCGGTGGTGGGGCGGCCTTTTGTCCTCGCACGCCCCAAACCAGGCTTATTGCGAGGCGCTCCAGGTATTCGGCAGAGAGGTCTCGAGTGCCTCTTTTGTTCCAGGTAGAGCAGTCGCGGTGGCAGCGCTGGCAGTGCTCCAGTGCTTGCCGTGTGCCCGCACTTGCGTTGGGTTAACTTTACAGCACTTGACACAGGCCACAGCTCATCTCGTACTGGCGCCAACTCGTCGAGTCGGGGTTCTCGGGCGTCCCCATCTCACGGAACTGGACACGGAGGGAGGCAAGGGACGGGACTTGCCCAGGGTGTCTCAGGGAGTAAATGTGGATGTGGGTCTGAACCGCGGTCGGGATGCCGACAGGGAAGGCCGTTCCTCGGTCCGGGGGTCCAGCCTGGAGGGGATGGGCACCTGCGTGCGGGACTGTGGGAGGCGGCGAGCGCCGTGGAAGCTCAGAGCACTTCGGGGAGGGGGGCAGGCAGGGATACAGAGGTCCCCTGTGGGGCGGGATCTGGAGGGGTCGTTTGCAGGGCTGAGGGAGGGAGGAAGGGCTCCCCACGGAGTTCACTGCTGGGTGTCCAACCTTTTGGCATCTCCGGGCCACACTGGAAGAAGAGTTGTCTTAGGCCACACGTTAAATACAAAAACACTAACAAAAAATGATGAGCAAAAAAAGGTTTTAAGTAAATTTATGATTGTGTGTTGGGCCACATTCATAGCCATCACGGGCCTCACGGGCCACAGGTTGGACACCCCTGGCACCCCTGGGATTGGGCAGCAGGTGAGTGCAGCAGGTTGAGAGCAATTAGGGAGAGGCTGGGAAGGCGCGTTTTGAAGGGCTGGCCTGGGGCTGGGTTTCTGGCCTTGGGGAAGAGGGAGTCACAGAGAGTTATTCATAGCGTAGGAGCAGCCGGGTTGGATGTGCTTTCAGGGAGATCTCCAGGTGACCCTCAACAGGAGCCACGGGGCGGTTCTCTCCCGTTGATTGGTCCTCCAGCATGTCATGTGCCTAGTGTGGGGTACATCCTGTGATTTACCAGTGTGATTAAGGTTCCATCTCTTAGGATTCCAGTGTTTGTCCAGAATTCTGTTCTTTAGGATGTGGGTCACCCCCCCCCCCAAAAAAAAACCAAATGAAACCAAACCAAACAATGGTGGCTGCTCCACCAGCTGTTCTGCTTGAGGAGGAGTGATGGGTTTAGTGTTAAAAATATACCCTGAGGACTTGAGTTTCTGAATACAGTTACATCTGCTGTTCAAGTAGCCTAAGGCTGATTTTTCTTTGGGGTTGTTAGTGACTGTCAGCATGTGGGAAATAGGAGGTTTCCTGTACGTACACTACCCCTCCCCCCTTTTTAGGCAGATAAGCCATTCAGAAAATTTCTCTGGTAGATGTGGTGCATAAGAGAAATGTCCAAAATGGTACGGGTATCATTCTGGGTCTCAAAAGGAAAACCAGACCCACCTTACGTATTTAAAACTGGGAATTTAGGTAGGGGCACGTGCACCTAAGTGGTGAAGAACTGAGGATGCAAGCAGAGGGCAGTGAGGCAACCTTGAGATGAGGCAACTACCCGGAAACCACTGCCACCCAAAGCTGGAGGACAAAGTGGGGAGGCGGCGTATCTGACTCCAGGAGCAACTGCCGCCCCGCGGAGGCTGGAACTACCCTGAGTTGTGTGGAGGGGCTGGAGCCTTGGGGAGGGCACAGCTGCTGCCGGGGGGGGGGGGGGGGGGGCACCACCATGTGGAACAGAGCAGTAGAGGAATGGAGCTGAGGACAAGGTGGCCCGGGACCCAAGCTGTATGTATGTCACGTTTTGAAATACGAGTCCAGTAAGCTAGAGCAGCCCTAATGCAAAAAGAAAAGGAAGTATCTTATGACAGTACTTCTCAAATTTGAATGTACAGCAGACACATCCCCAGGGATCTTGTTAAAGTGAACATTTTGGTTGAGTAGCTCTGGGGTGTGGCCTGAGATTCTGCATTTCTAATCAGCTCCCAGGAGATGCTGCTGCTGGTCCCAGGGACCAGACTTTGAGAAATAAGACCTTACCGTGTGTGTAAAGAGAAGCCTTACCAAACTCCGGGTCTTTGCTGCACAAGTTTCTTTTAACACTCTTCCTCAAGTCTCCAGCGTTCTGAAAATGTGATGTGTGATTTGGGAAGGTTGTCAGTTTAGCATTTCATGCAGGTCTGGTGTTGTTACACGTTCCAGCGTCCCCAGCACACCGTTCAGTTGTGTACCCTGACTGCAGCACACAACAGTGCTTCTCCAGGCTGCGCAGCTGCCCTGGAGACGAGCCAGCAGTGTTCATGCACTGGGAGATTAGTCCACCAGCGCATTGCAAGGTACTGTGAAATTGGAGTGTATCAGTTAAGGTAGAGTTTTAATTTTTTTAAAGGTTTTTGAAAGCTAACATTTTTGGTTCTGTGCATAAAAGTGCTTATAGCCCTGAGTTCAGACGTAAACAAAGCATTTTCCCATTGTGAAATGAAATTAGTAGAAATTAGGTAAAAGTTTCAAGGTGTAAAAGACTTAGAAAATGACAGCTTTATGAAGGTATAGTTCACATACCAAATACCACTCATTTCAAGTGTATGGTTCAGTGATTCTTAGTATCCTCATATTAGTGCAGGCACCACCAGTCAATTTTAGAACATTTTCATCAGTCCAAAAGAAACCCCGTAACCATTAGCATCCACTCCCCATTCCTCCCAACTCTCTCCGCTGTAGGCACCTGCTAACCCCTTTCTGTCACCCAGGGTTGCCGACCCTGGACGTGTCATCTGGGTGAGGAACACGCGGCGTGTGCCTTTCATGTCTGGCTTCTCGGCCTTAGCAGGCAGCGTGTGAAGTGCCTCCCTGTTGTGGCACGTGCCGGTACTTTTCCCTTTTTATTGCCGAATAATATTACATTGTGTGGATATACTTATCAGTTGATGGGCACTTGGGTTATTTCCACTTTTTGTCTGTTCTGGATAATGCTGCTGTGAACATTTGTGTGCAGGTTTTGTGTGGACATGTTTCATTTCCCTTGGGCATATACACCTATGGGTGGACTTACTGGGTCACATGGTAACTCTGTGCTTAACCTTTGAGAAACCGTCAGACTGTTTTCCAAAGTGGCTGCAGCATTTTACATTCCCATGAGCAATGCATGAGGGCTCCAGTTTCTTCATGTCCTCCGTTGTTGTCTTTTTGATGAGAGCCATCCTGCTGGGTGCGAAGTGGTGTGAAGGGTTTCCAAGCTAGTGTGTAGTAGTAGTTAGTAGCTTGTGGTGTCAAGTGAAGTTGATCCACTTCCTGCTCTCCTGCTTATGAGACATGTGATCACAGACAAGTTTCTAAACTTCTTAAGACTTGGTTTCCTTATCTGCAAACAGGGAAAACACTAGTTCTTGGGTTGGCAGTAGTGACCATAGATGTTAGGTGTGTGTTCCTTAGCCTCAGTTTACATATCTGCAAAACAGAAATGGTCATAGTTCTCAGGTCCGTAAAACAAATGGTAACTCAGAATTAAACAGGATAATGCACGCACAACACAGCGTAGTGCCTCGCACATCTCAAGCATTCAGTAAATGGTTGCTTTTGTGATTCATTCCGTCTTTCTGATTGCTCGATTTTTGTATTTCAAATAGTAGCCATCTATCTTCCTGAACCTGTCCTTCCCCACCTCAAGCTGACTTGGGTGAGTCTGTATTTCTGTCGGCTGGAAGAGCAAATAAAAATGAGTCTGGTAGACAATTGGCAATGAAGAGCTTTTAAAAAATTGCTAATTTGGCCCTGGTCGGGTGGCCCAGCTGGTTGGAGTATTGTCCTGTACACCGAAAGGTTGTGGGTTTAGTTTCCATTCGGGACACATGCCTAGGCTGTGGGTTTGATACTAGGTTGGGGCACTTGCAGCGGCAACCAATCGATGTTTCCCTCTCTCTCTTTGCCTTTCTCTTTCTCTAAAATGAATAAAAGTACCCTCAGGCGAGGGTTCAAAAAAATAGCCTTGGCGGGGTGGCTCAGTTGGTGTGCCATCCCATACACCAAAAGGTTGTGGGTTGGATTTCTGGTCAGGGCACATACCTAGGTTCCGGGTTTGATCCCTGGTCTGGGTGCTGACGGAGGCAACTGATTGATGTTTCTTTCTCACATCGATAATGTTTCCCTCTCCCTCTCAAATCAATAAACATATCCTTGAGCGAGGATTAAAAAAAATACAATTGTTAGTTATTGAATACTAATAATACCCCAGCAAGGCATTATTTTCCTTATTTCACAGATCCAGTTTAACTCAGCAAACATTGGAGACCTTAAAATGTTTGAGTGTGCTAGGCGCTTGGGGTACCGTCCTGAGCAGAAACCAAGCCAGTCCTGGAGCTGAGAGTCTGGAGACAGGACAGACATGAATGAACAGTCACACGTTTGGGCAGTTGTGACAGGAGAGGGCCGGAGTGCGCTGGGAGGCTTTAGCAGGTGAATTTGACTCGATGCTGAGGGGGGTGTGGAAGGACCTTCCTGAGGAACGGACTGACTGTTTGGCTTAATCTGAAAGGTGGGCAGGAAAAGGGACTTCTGGTAGTAGGGGGCAGATCGACGGACTGACCGGCCCTGGGAACTTGACCAGGCTGACTAGGCACCATCTGCTAGCAGCAGAGAGCTAATAAGATCAGGCAGATTTATGAGGCCAGGATCTGGGGAGGATGTCGGTCTGAGCCAGTGAGCATGACAGTTGGGGCTGCTTTCTACCTTGGGGTCAGTAAGGCCTATAGTGTCAATAGTGTTCCCCTCAGAATTTACCCAGAACTGCAGAATGTGACCTTATTTGGAAATCGGGTCTTTGCAGATAGAGTTGGGTTTAGGGTGGACTCTAATCTAATGTCTGGTGTCTTCTAATCTAATATCTTTATAAGAAAAAGGGGAGGGAGAGATGGACGTAGAGAGACCCGGAGAAAAAGGCCCTGTAAAAAGCGAGCCAGAGAGTAGGTTTTCACAAGCCAAGGCCAGGTGGGGCCACCTGGAGGTAATGGACGGAGTCCTCCCTGGCTCCATCGGGCGCTGCCGGCACCTTGATTTTAGACTTCCAGCCTCCTGAGTCACGAGACAAACATTTCTGTTGGCTAGGCATCCTGGCCTGGGGTACTTGGTTATGAGGCAACCACACGGGATGGAGACAGGCCCATATACTGATCTGAAGGGGAGCCGGGAAGCCGTTAGAAATGCTGTGGCGGGGTGGGGAGTGGCGGTGGGTGGAGCTGAAGTGTCAGGGTCTGCCAGAGGGCAGCAGTCCTGGGTGAACCCCCTCATTCGGGTTGGGGTCCCAGAAGCCACTTCCAGGGGATGAGGATGAACTAAAAGTCCTGCTTCAAGTTGCGTCCCAGCTCTGAAATTAGGTAAAGCCAATCTCAGAGTGCTGCTGTCTCCAGGTTTCTAACAGAAGCACATTAATCCCCTGTAGATGGAGATAACGCCATCCAGTCCTCCAGTTATTTTCACAAGCCCCGTGGTGGATCCAGTGTCCTGCGTACAGTAAGAAGCATATACACGGGGCGCAGGGCTACTGAGTTAAAACCAGTAGAAGCAACAGGATGTGAGGGCAGATTAATGGGGCTCCAGATATTAGATGCCGACTTCAAAACATCAGTGTATCTCAAAATCCGTAACTAATTATGATTGCAGAGACCTCATTTCCAAATAAAGAGGAGATGAAAGACCAGATTGAGAATTTTGGCAGAGAACTAGAAACTGAAAAACAAATGAAAATTAAAAATCTCTTTAAAATTTTATTTTAATCATTGTTCAAGTACAGTTTTCTGAAAAAAATTTTTTTAAAGATTTAATTTATTTATTTTTAGAGAGAGGAAGAGAGGGTCAAGAAAGAGAGGGAAAGAAACATCGATGGGGTGGAGAAGCATCGATCGCCTCTTACGCGCCCCCAACTGGGGAGCTGGCCTGCAACCCCGGCATGTACCTTGACTGAGAATCAAACTGGTGACCTTCCTGTTTGTGGAACAGCCCACTGAGCCACACCAGTAAGGGCCCAAGTGAAAATGTTAAAACTGAAAAATGTAGTAATACAAAACTAAATTCTTAAGGGAAGGGCAGACTAGACACAGCTGAAGAAAGAATTTAGTGGCCCAGAAGCTAGCTCAAAAGAAAATAACCACAAGAAATCCTGGAGACATAAAAAAATGGAATAGTTAGAAGACAGGGAAGGAGTCAGAGATAACAGTGCGAAGGTCTGACTAATGTTTGTCATCTCAGAGAGGAGAGAGAAAATTGGGCAGAAACAGTATTTGAAAGGATGGTGCCTGAGAATTGCCCTCCACTATTCAAGGTGCCATCCACAGATGGCAGTAACCCCAGAGCACGAAGAAAACCACACCAGTCACTTCATAATGTAACTGCTGAGAGCCATAGATGAAAAGAAGGAGACTTGAAAGCATCTGGAGACAGATTACCCTCAAAAGAGCAACAGTTAGACAGACAGCTGTATCCTTAACAGAAACCATGCGGAACCGAAGTCAGCTGAAACCGAACTACCGAAACAGGCTGACTGCTAACCCGGAATTCTTTACCCACGAAGAAACCCTGCAGAAGTAAAGCTGAAGTCAAGGCATTTTCAAATAAATGAAAACAGGTTTTTTTTTTGCTTTTTTTTTTGGTGGTGGTGGTTTTTTTTTTTTTTTTTTTTTTTTTTTGTGAGCAGACAAGGTAAATGGGAGAAAACTGTTTTAAGGTCCTCATATTTCCAGGAAGATGAAAAAAAAACCCCGTTAATGTTAGACAAGTCTCAGACACACTTAATCATGTGGCAGCCACTCAATTGTGAAAGACTACATGGTATCTAAGCTACAAGGCAAGAGAAATTGAATAATAAGAAATTCTAAATCTGAAAGAAGGCAAGAACGGAGAGAAACGGGAATATTGAAAAAGTGGAACACATAGTGTGCAAAGTTGATAGACTTAAATCTCAGTATGTCAGTAGTCACCTTGAATGTAAGTGGACTTGAATGCTCCAATTAAAAGACAGAGATTGTTAGGTAAGAAAACAAAACCTAACCAGGCTATTACAAAAAGACATTTAAAACAAAAAGGTATCAAAAGACTGAAAGTAAAAGAATGAAATTACTATGCACACATTAACCAAAAGAAGGTTCATGGAGCTCTTTTAAAATCAGACAAAATAGGGTTTGAAGGCAAAATATGGTATTAGAGATAAAGATAGACTGATAAATGAGAAATGGTTTATTTCACATATAATTAAAGTCTGTATGCACTTAACATAACTTGAAAATATATAAAGGAAAAATACAATTGTAATGGAAATAAATCCACAATTATAGTGTTTTTTTTTATTATTATTACTCTTTTCTTAACTCCTCAGGTATATGTTTATTGACTTTAGAGAGAGAGGAGGGGAGAGAACGAGAGAGGTAAAGAGAGAAACGTCAGTCGGGTTGCCTCTGATATGCACCCCAACTGGGGAGTGAACCTGCCACCTTTTGGTGTAGGGGATACCACTCCGACCGGCTGAGCCACCTGGCCAAAGCCATAGTGGGATATTTTAGCGTACCTGTCTCAGGTGTTGTTATGATGAAGCAGACAAAAAAATTGTAAAACTGTAGAACAATTGAACAGCGTAAGTATTAAATTTGACCTAATGGACATACGAGTACGTACAACAATGTACCTGACAGTCACAGGATCAAACCATTTTCAAGTGTGCAGGGTGTATTTGTCAGGATTCACTGTATGCTGGTTACAAGGCAGTTCTTAACCAGTTTGCAAGGATTGAAATTTTATAGACTGTGTTCTCAAACAACAGTGCAATTAAGCTAGAAATCAATCAAATGAAAATTCTCATGTATCTGGAAATTCAGAAATCTATTTTTAACTGCCTTATGAGTCAAAGAAAGCTAGAAAATATTTTGAGTTGAACGATAGCAAAATATGTATAACTAATGGAATACAGCTGAAGTCATGTTTGAAGGGAAGTTTATGACTTTAAATACATTTATATTAGAAAAAGAAGACCTGGCTGGTGTGGCTCAGTGGACTGAGTGCTGGCCTGTGACCCAAAGGGTCACTGGATTGATTCCCAGTGAGGGCACACGCCTGGGTTGTGGGCCGGGTCCCCAGTCGGGGGTGCACAAGAGGCAACCACATAGTGATGTTTCTTTCTCTCTCCCTTCCCTCCTCTCTAAAAATAAATGAAATCTTTAAAAAAAGAAAAAGAAAAGAAGACATGCTGGAAATCCATGAAGTAGGCATGTATATCAGGTAATCAGAAGAACAACAACACATTAAAACCCAGGAAAATAGGATGAAGGAAATAATGAGGAGAAATATTTAATGAAATGGAAAACATTAGGAAGGATCATCAAAGGCAAAACATTGATTTGAAAAATCTGATAAAATTGATAAACCCCAGTAGGAGTAATTAAGAAAAAACAGAGAAGGCAAATAGTATTAGGTACATCGTCAGAGGTCCTACAGACATTAAAAAGAATGAAGAGGTATTACAAATAATCTTATACAAGTAAAATTTAAAATTTAGAAGAAGTAGACAAATTCCTAGAAAAACGCAACTTAAAACTCATACGAAATAGAAAATGCAAACTGTTTTATAACTATTAATGATATTGAATTCATAATTAAAAATTTTCCGTTAGACCCAGGTGACGTTTCCAGTGAATTCTAAGCATGTAAGGAAGAAATAACACCAGTTTTACATAAGTGCTTCTAGGAAGTAGTAAAAGAGGGAACACTCTGTATCTTTTTTTATGAGACCAACAAAGCTTGAGTAGTATAAAACCTGATAAGGCCATTACAAGCAAGGAAGCTTACAGTGTAACATAACTAATGAAGAAAGGTGAACGTTTTCTAAACAGAATGTGTGGGCATCTCAATAGATGCAAAACCCCCTCCCCCAATTTTGGTAAAAGTTAGCATTCATTTCAAATTGGACGAGAGAAGGTGTCAGCAGACTTTTCCTGTGAAGGGCTAGGTAGTAAATATTTAAGGCTTTGCGGGACATAACACATTTCCTGTGGCAACTGCCCAGCTCTGCATTGCAGAGTAAAGCACCCTTAGACATGAGGGGCGTGGCTGCATTCTTTACAGCAACGGGCGATGGACCGGACTTGCTCATGGGCTGTGCTTGCCCACTGCTGGAAGAGGGAGACCTCCCTGGTCCAGTTAATTAAGAGTGTCTGCAGCAGCAGCAAACCTCGTGCCTGATGGTAAATTTCTTTCTTTTTAAAAAAGATTTTATATATTATTTTTAGAAAAAGGGGAAGGGAGAGAGAAAGAGAGGGAGAGAAACATTGATGTGCAAGCGAGACATCTCATGCCTTTTGCATGACCCCAGCTGCGGGCCTGGCCCACGGCCTGGACACGTGCCCTGACCAGGAATCGAATCGGCAGCCTTTCGGTTTGTGGGATGGCGCCCAGCCCACTGAGCTACACCAGTCAGAGACTGATGGTAAAAGTTGCTGGTTTTCCCCATGAGATAGGAACAAGAAATGGATGTCTACCACTACTACTTCCATTCAAAGTTTGTAGTAATGCAAGAGAAAGAAATAAAAGGTACATGGATTGGGAAGGAAGAAAAAAGTTCCTCATTTGCAGATGATAGAAATGTTTCCTTATATACAGTTAAGTTATAATAAATGAGTATAGCAGGGTTATAGGATTCAAGGACAGTGTACAAAAATCTGTATTTATGTGTGGTATAATAAATATATTTGCTCTTTGTCTCTGGCTCCGGGCGCAGAACGCCTGAGCAATAGGAGTGTCTTCTGCTACTCATAAGGGCCCCTTTTGGCTACGCAGGGTGGGGCCCCTGTAGCGCTTCAGGATGGGAGCTTGTCACCGGAAAGACCAAACAAGTGTTAGAGATGTGAACTTTCAGCCTTATCCCCATCTTCCTAGTGGTGAAGGGGGGCTGGAAAATGGAGTTACAAAAACCCTCAGACTGGGGAGATTTGGGGAGTTTCTGGGTTGGCGAGCACATTAATGGGCTGGGAGGGTGGTGTACCCATAGAGGGCGAGGAAGCTTGGCCCCCAGGGCCAGTGCTTTGCCCGGTGCAGCTCTTCTATCTGGGTGTTGGGAAGGATGTGGGTGGAGCAAGGGACCGCCTCCTCTGTTGTTGTGGGAGATGAAATTGGCAACACCGCTTTAGGAGACATTCTGGCAGTGTCTGTTAAGTTGAAGGGATGTGTACCCTGTTTCAGCAGTTCTGCTTGTAGGTGTGTATCTAACAGCTTACATGAGCAAATGCACTCCACTGGGCATGTGCAAGAATATTACTAGTGTTAGTATTTGTGATAGATCAGAAGTGGAAGCAACCCAGTCGTCTGCCTATAGTAGACTGGGTCAATGATGATACGTTCTTACAGGAGAATGCTGTACATCCGTGGAAAGAAATTGCTACCTGCTGGTTTAAGGATTAATCACAGCATTGAGGTTGTCTGGCCAAAAAAAGCCAGACGTGAAAGGATACATTTTGTATGATTTCATTTATATCCAGGTCAGAACAGAGAGGACACTAAGGGGGTTAAACTTACGTGCAAAGAAATGATTACCAGGGAAGTCCCGGTGGTGGGTGGGTGGTCTGTGAGAGGTGTTCTGTTTCCCAACCTCTGTGGTGGGTAGTTGGGCTCTCAGTCTGAGATAATTGTACATTTTTGCTTTGTGGACTTTATGTGTGCTATTTTATAATGAAAAAATGTGAAGGGTTAATAAAAGAATGGAGAGGCGGTAGCTGGTCCAAGAGGTGTGCAAAGTCCCTGTGGCCTGAGGGAGCCTGGGGAGGTCAAGGGGCTGAAAGAAAGCTGGTGTGGACGGAGTTAGCAAGAGTCCAGGGACCTCGATGTGCCGTGAGGCTGGGACCTGGGTAGGAGCTAGTGAGGGAGCTCTGTAGTAGTGGACCACTATCGTTCTGAGAGTTTAAGAAGTGACGCCTGAGCCGGTCCAGGTTGAGAAGATCGCTCTGGCTGTGTTGTGGCTGCCTGAGTGGGTGCTGGCTGGCCCACGTGGTAAGAGACAACGGCAGCCTGGGCCAGGGTTGTGGTGGTGGAGAGAGTGTGTTGGACTTGACCTGAGAACTCAGTGATAGTCTTGGTGTGGCCGTTGGGGGAGAGGATGCTCGTGGTTCTAATGAGGAGCTGGGTAATGGGGCTCTTCTCTGAGACGAGGAGCTGTGGTTGAGGGCCACAGAGGACCAGCTCAGGGGCTTTGCTCTCACGGAGCTCCACTGCCTGGTGTCCTGGGTCCTGTCACCCCAGCTTTACAGATGAGGGGCATAAGCTTGGAGCAGGGAGGCACCTTGCCAGTGTGCCGTGAAGTTGCCCAAGTCCCATCGATTCCAGGTGGCATCTCTTGCTAGTGTACCCTACCCAGCCACTGCCCAGTTGTGTGTGGTTCCTCTGAGCCTGAGTGAGAACAGTGGGACTGTGGAAGAGGGCCTGGTCAGGCTCTGGGGCGTGGGGGCTTGGGGAGTGAGCAGAGGAGGAGGAGCCATCAGAGAAGGAGGGAGGAGAGGGAGGGACGGGAGGAAGGTGAGCTGCTGACCCCAGCACCCAGAGCTCCCTTTTGTATTTCCTTCTGGACTCTTCTTCTGGATGTGTTTATTTAATTTAGTTGAAATGAAACTATGTAAGTTTTCACTATTATGTCATAAGTATTTCTCCATGTTACTAAAATCTCTGTATTCTTACACTTTGTAATGGTTGCACTAGTCTGTGAAGACCGTCTTTGCAAGGAAAGCTCTTTTTCAATTTATTATGAAAAATGTTAAAATAATGTGCAGTGTACACCCAAATACCCGCCACCAAAGAGATTCAATAATGAACATGTTGCCAACTATACCTTATCTATATGTATTGAATGTAATAATATCCACTTATAATTAATAATTTGCTAAACCTTTTGAGGGTGACTTGTAAGTATCACGATAGTGTACTTCTGACTAGCTCAGCATGCATCTCCTAAAAATGACATTTTCCTATATGCCATTACTACAACTAAAGTCTGAAAAATAAGGATTCTTAAAAATAAGGACATTTTCCTATACAGTATTATACCTGAAACATTAATTGTAATTTTCTAATTCTGAATATCCACATCATTTTTAGATTTCCCCAGCTGAACCAAAAATGCTTTTTATAGCTTCCCTTTTGGGAACCGCGTACCCATCAGAATTCATGCGCTGTATTTGGTGGCTGTCTCTCTTCGGTCTCTCAACCAGGTATGGCTCCCGCACCCCTTCTTTCTCCCTGTGCTCCCCACTAGGACACTGACTTTCTGAAGAGACGAGCGGAGTTGTCTTGTGAAATCTGTTTCTGGATGTGTCCGATTATTTCCTCTGTGTTTGCTGTAAACTGAAAGTGAGAGGTTTGAAGACTTGGCTGTATTTGAATACTCCTGGACTTGGGAGGCTCTGTGCCCTGCCCCCACGCTGCGCTGCCATTCGGTAACGCGGAGATGTTTCCGTTGGGAATGTGGATCTCCCTCTTTGCCATTAGGAAGCAACCTGTGCGGTGATCCCTGGGCGCTGTGAAAATCCCCTTCCCTCCAGCATTCACACATGGCATTTGCCCAAATCCGTTTTATTGAGAGAACTGGCAAAATGGAGGTCCCACCGTCCCCTTTCTTTTTCCCCACATTTATCTGTTGGTATTTTTCTGGAAATCCTTCCATTTCACCTGGGGAAGGACTACATTTCCTCCTAAAAAGGCAGGGTAATTGCCAGTTTTCTGGTTAACTACCAATTTTCAAAGCAAGGATTTGGTAAAATAGTCATTCCAGTGGAGGCAGATGTCTGTCTCTCTGTCTCTCTGTCTCTGTCTCTCTGTCTCTCTCAGAAGGGCGGGTGCCGCTGTGGATTCATGACTGGTTACATTCAGTGGTTTACTGTCAGTAACAGTCATTCTTTTTGACGCTCACATTGTCCCCATCTCCCCAGGAGAGCCCCCTCAAGCTGTCTCTTTGGTCTTTGAACGCTTGCTCACTGTGACTCTCTCTCTTTTAATCTCGGTGGAGAGCAGAGGCGGGTTGTGGGGCGGAGGGGACAGCCTGCGTCCTGTGGCTGAGGCGGCTGGCCCAGGCCCACGTGGGGCGCAGCCCTTCTCCCTCCTGTGTCCCGAGCAGACAGTGCCCTGCGAGTTCAGCACGTCCGACTGGCAGCTCTTTGCTCCACTTTTTTGGTTTGTATTAACGTGAGTTGGAAAGCTTTCGTCTTCTCTACCTCTGATTTTTGCATCTCCATTTATTTTGTATTTCTTTGGGGCGGTTCTTAGTACTATTGGTTAGACAGCCTGTCCCTTCACGCTGCCAGCTTTTCTCCGAGTTTCCTCCTCTCTGCCCTGGTCTCTGCCCCTCTGTGAGCATCTCCGTTTGGCTCCGAACACCTCCGAGGCGTTTTCCACAGTGTGCATTTTCTCCCTTAGCCCCCCACGTGGGTTCTAATTCAGCTCTAGTGTGGGGGCTTTTGCTCCTTCTCTAACCATGGCCTGTATCTTAGCTTGATATGTTACCTTTTGATTTCACCTTGCTCTCATTTTGGTTGTCCCTGTACTTTAAAAAATATAAATTTAATTTTTTAAAAAGATTATTTATTTCTAGAGAGAGGGGAGGGGAGTGAGAAAGAGGGAGAGAAACATCCATGGGTGGTTGCATCTCGCACGCCTCCTCCTGGCGACCCTTTGGTTCTCAGGCCGGCACTCAGTCCACTGAGTCTCACCAGCCAGGGTGATTTTTTAATAGAGGCAGTAATCTTCCTGCAGTCTTACAACAAGAAGCACATGTTTTCTAAAGTGGTCTTCTGTTTTCTGCAATAATTCATTTCAGATTTCTGTATGTGCTTTATGGTGTATCTCCAGCCTCTCACTTTTTTGTTTTGATTTATTGATCCTTGCGGGGTGTTGGCTGGTCTGTGGGTTTGAACTGCCATTCACTGGACTGTCCCCGCTGTGGGCAGGTTTCCCTGCCCCTTTGGTCTGAGTGGTGGGGTTGTTTGGGTCACCTGCCACCCACTTCTGGCTGTTTCTGTTCTTCTGCATCTGAAGGTGATGCAGAAGATGAAGGTGGGTTTGTGCATTTCCTTAGCCCAGTTCTTCTGGCCCCATGAAGGTCAGGTACACCCCAGGCTCCAGGGTGAACAGGGATTTGTCCTTGTGGCAAGTTGGAAGAGGGCCACTTTCTTTATTTTTAAAAAATTTACCATTAACCATTGTGAATGTACAGTTCAGGGGCATTTTAACAATATGTGCAGCCATCACCACCGCTGTTTAGTTCCAGATCTTTTTTGTCCCCCACCTGGAAACCCCTTCCCCATTCAGCAGCCACTCCCCACTCCCCGCTCTGCCCCAGTCCCTGGCAGCCACCAGTCTGCTCTCCGTCTCTGGGTTTGTCTGTCCCGGACATTTCATAGAAATGGAGTCACACAGTGTGTGTCCTTTTGTGTCTGGCACCTTTCCCTTGCATACCGTTTTCAGGGTCCGTCTATGGTGTAGCATGGGTCAGCGCTTCATTCCTTTTCATGGCTGAATAATATTCCACTGTATAGATGTACCACTGTTTAGAAATCTGTTTATCTGTTGATGTATCTTTGAAATGCTTTTATTCTTTGGCTCTTGTGAATAGGGCTGCTACGAACAAGTTACTTGAATATCTACTTTGAGTTCTCTTGGGTATATGCCCAGGGAGTAGAATTGCTGGGTAATTCTGTGTTTACTTATTGAGGAAGCTCCAAACTGTTTCCCTCAATGGCTGCACAGTATTACAGCAGTGTTTGAGGGTTCCAGTGTCTCCGCACTTCGCTAACACTCGTTTTCTGTTACTGTTGTTGTTATTATTATTATTATTATTACTGTCCCGATGGGGTGTGTGGAGTGGTATCTCATGCTATTGATTGATTTGCATTTCCTTAATGACTAATGGTACTGAACATCTGTTCTGTGCTTATTGGCCATTTGTATGTTGTCTTTGCGGAAATGTGTATTCTAGTCCGTTGCCCATTTTTACAGTAGGTTATTTTTTTGGTCAGTTGTAAGAGTTCTTTATCTATTCTAGATACTAGACCCTTAGCATATATATCATTTGCAAATATTTTCTTTCATTCTGTGGGTTGTCATTTCACTCTCTTGATACACAAAAGTTTTAAATTTTGATGAAGTCCAGTTTATGTATTTTCTTTTTTTTATTGTGCTTTTGGTATCATATTTAAGAAATCATTGCCAAATCCTTCAAGGTTTATGCCTGTGTTTTCTTCTAAGAGTTTTATAGTTATAGCACTTATATTTAGTCTTTGATCCATTTTGAGTTAATTTTTATATTTTGAATGAGGTGAGGTTACCACTTCATTCGTTTGCATCCAACGTCTTAGCACCATTTGTTGAAGAGGGCCACTTTTTTTTTTCAGCTGGGTTCTGTCTCTCAGACCAGCTAATGAGGTGTTCAGGATTAGTTGGTAATCCCGACTGGTTTGGAGTAGACTCGGTAGAGTTCATAAAGTGATTTTCAATAGAATCATTCTTGTGTATGGTTATGAGACATTCACACATTAAATAGTCTAAAAGAAAATACCTGCATATCAGAATTTTTACTGCCTTAGAACTCTCCTACATTTCACATTTGAGAGTGTGGACTCAATTCAGTTCTTCATGTTTTGGAAAAATTTGAAATAAATACCGCATTAAACCCATTCCCATTTGATAGTCTTTGGTTTTGATTTCTCTGATAAACATGAACTGGTACTCAAGAAGCAGAGTGAAAAGGAAGTCTGGAAAGTGGGTCTTTATCCCCTTTCTGTGGTGGCTGAAAGTTTGCACATGTTTGTACTTTAAGAGGGCGGGTAAAACCAGGTTTGTCAGGACTGAGGTATGCATCTTTTTGTCTAAGTGTGTTTTTGTATCTAACCAGTGTTGTGAGAGCTTGAATTTTGCTGCTTATAGAAATTCTTTGGCTTCTTCAGCCTCAGGCAGCACATATGGGTATAACCATTTGTGAAAGTGATTTGGTGACGTGGATGAAAAAATTCTAAGGAAGTGCATACTCTTGACCCTGTAATTCCTCCGGTGGGATCCAGTCCTGAGGAAATACTCTTAAATGTGAAAAGCATAATGGACAATAGGTTTATTGCAACATTAAATATAAAAAGTTGCAAACCCAGAAACACTCCAGGCGAAGGCCCAGTGAGGGCTGACGCCTGTTGTGTGCTGGTCCTGCACTGACACCAGGCAGGGGTGGTCTGACCTCACCTTCATGAGACCACGTGACAGTTGCCAGGAGAGGTAGGTGGCCGAGGCTCCCAGCAGCCCCAGGCCGCACAGCTGGGGAGTGGTGGAGTGAGGTGCCTGCTCTTGTGCCTAAGGCAGTGTGCAGATGACTGAGGAAGGTGGTAACGGGACGGTACTTCTGAGACGGTGGGGAGACGGAGAGGCATTGTGTTAGGGAACGCCCTTCGGTTGTGGACCAAGCACGGTGCATGGGGAGGAAGACAGAGGACGTGTCCAAACTGATATCAAGGGTTGTGCTGGGTGGTGCAGTTTGGATTATTGTTATTTCTGTTTTTCTACATTTTCTAAAATGGGCATTGTTATTTCATACAAAACAAAAACATGACATGCTACCCTTGAACTGAAGACTGCTGACGGTAAGAGTGGCGTGGTGTTGGTACGGTTTAGGACGCCGGGCTCCAGTAGCAGAAGACGGAGGGGAGCCCGCCCTCAGCCACTTCTCTGGAACGCCCGAGCCATGGTTGAAACAGCCCCAACTGCCCGATCAGAACAGTGAGTTCGAGGAGCCAGATACACAAGGGCATGCGTGACATGGAAACACTGGCCTTAATTTCGTAGCATCCTAACACGTGTGTGCGTTCTGGCTATGCTCTCCTTTGTCCCAACTTTTTATTCCCGTTTAGAAAATAGATTTATCTAAGCACATAGTTCAAGGTCTTGATATAAATAAAGATATATTTTAAACTGACACTGAAACTATTTGATGTATAAAGCGCTGTCCGTTTCTCAGATATGTCCATAATTACTCAGGGTACTTAAGCATTTCAATAGATGAAGTAGAAATAGGTTGTAGAGCAACAATACACAAAATAAAAGCTGATCTGGTCACGACATATTGGTTGTAAAAGCAGCTAATTAAATAATTTGTATGTTCTATAACCCATTGTTTTTAATACACTAAAAACACACGGGAAGCATCTTATTTCAGAGCGTCGTGGTGGTGTTAGCAGTGGCTGGACCCCGAGTGTTCTCAAGCAGAGAACAGGGCCCTGTAGTACGCACAGCGGCCTGGACTGGGGCTGTTGAACGAAGGTCTTGTTCCCGTTTCCACCTGCTGTCTGAAAACGGGCAGAGACCTGGGGTGAGTGTGTGCCCAGGTGGCAGGTAATGATGGCTACGGTCCTGCCTCGTGCTTGTGCGGCACTCTGCTGCGTGGGAGCCGTCCCTCCCTCTGCACAGCACCCCCCCCCACCCCAGGTGGGATGGAGACCAGGAAACGGGGGTGAAGGGGGCGGCTGCTCGCAGCCCAAGCAGTTGCAGCCTTAGGCCTCGCACTCAAGCTGCAGTGTGTGTGTCATTCACTTCTGAGTTACCCACGCACCCTGTCTGTACCTTGTAATGGAAATTTCCCGACTTACACAAAAGTAGGGAGAGGAGTCGAATTATTCACCCAGGCTAAACAGTCATCAGTGCGTCGTGCCTTTCTTGTTTCATCTGTCCCCACCTCCATCCAGCCCTACTTTGTTCTGGTATCTAAAGCAAATTCTGATGGTACTTTTTACTTTGTAAAAGTATTCCTCTCCCAGCATGCAATTTCCTTAAAGGTCAAGGGTCCCGTCTCTTTCATCATCGTATTCCCAGCAGTGCTGGCACTTAAGTGTTCAATAAATATTTGTTGAAACAAAGAGCGCATTTCATCCCACCGCCCGTAGGGAGGCAGATTTACTGTGCAGGCTCACAGAAGCCCGGTGACTCTCCCGTGCCTCAGCCAAACCACTGTGCGTGTCCTTGCGCCGGTGCTCCCGCCGCTGGTGGCCCGGGTCGGCCCACTTCGTGTGCAGTGGGCATCGGTTGTGTCTTGACCCGTGCACACTTGTCCATATGTTCACCCCAGGAGAGTGGGAGAGTTAGTTATGACTGTAGTTGGTCCTGCTTAACTTGTAAAAACCAAAACATTAAAAACTTCCCTCAAGCATATGTTTGTTTTTTTTTTTTCACTTGATCATGAAGCTTGGAGAGAGTTGAGATCAGACAGACCTGGGTTTGAAGCCCATCTCTGTCCTTTCTTATTGCTATAGGTCCTTCCTGGTCCTCAGTTTCTTCATGTGTGAAGTGGGTGGTCACTCTCCTCAGGGCGGTGAAGACTACATGAAGTAGTGATGGTGATTACGTTCCTGGTGCGGTGTAGGCACTCCGCGAATGCAGACCCCGTATTTCCTCTCCTGGCCACGTTTCTGTGACATGGGAGTGCTTACCGTGCCTCCCCCAGGGAAGGGTGTGTGTAGATGAAGTGGGGTCCTCTGTAGAAAGCCCTTAAACCCTGGGACAGCAGCATCAGTGACCAGAGTGGCCATTGACGGTGACCGAGCTGAGCTAGCTCAGCCAACCCCCCTATATTGGACAGGAATGCATTTAACGGGTCGATGACACCAGCGGAGCCCGGTTGTTTCTGCCTTGCTACCCCATGGCTTCAGCATGACTGCCACAGCTTGGGACACAGCAGCTACATTCAAGGCAAGAAGGAGGGGGGAGTTGAAGCCACATGATCCCACAAGTCAGTGAAGCAACTCCCCTACCTCCCAGCCCCCGCAGGACATCTGTGTAGGCTCCTTGAGCAAGACTGAATTGCGTGGCCGGGGTGGGGGCAGTGGGATTAGGACGGTGGTGGCTGGTTACATTTGGCACAGCCAGCCCACTCAGAATTGAGACCCTGGTAGCCAAGAGGGGAGAGGGGCAGTCAGCCTTTCCACAGTGAAAGAAGTGCCCGCCCCCCAGTTTGGGGAGGGTGGCTGTGGACTCTGGATGAAGGGCAGGTCTAGGAGCAGCTCTTTTGGGGATTACGTTTTGGGCTACTTCAAGGCTTTTTGCTTGTCCTTCCTCATGTAGTGGGGACAGGAATGAGGCAGCTCCCCTCCTCTCAGTGACAGGGGCTTTGGGATACGGTAGCTTTGATCTTGGTGGCACTGCCTTGAAGGAGGTGGACCAGGGTAGTGGGAGAACAGAAAGTGTGTTCACGTGATTGGTAAGACAGACAGGCAGTCCTTTTTCTGTGGCTTATTGTTTGGGCCTTTAGGAAAAACCTCACGTGGATGAGTCCGATCGGCAGCACCTGGTGTAGGGCCTGGCTCCGCCCCGAGGTTACCCAGGTGCTGTGGTCTGCGCTCTCCGCTGGTTGTTGGTGCCGTGGAGACACTCACACGGGCAACCTTCCTCAGCTCTTGGTAGGCTGTGATGAGACCGGGGGTGGGGAGGTTGTTGAGAGGTTGCAGTAGTCTGAATCGGGACGAACTAGTGGGGTGGTGTTTGGAACAGATGAAGGAATTTACCTTTGCTTAATTGGGCTAAATCAGATTTATCAGTGGACTTTTATGCCGGTTTCTTTTGCCAACAAATATTTTTGGTCTGGCTGTCCAGGTCTCCTGTTACTGGCCATGCGGCCTTGCACCAGTTAGTTAATTCTTCTGCCACTCTGCGCCCCGTCCACATTTCCTGATCTGTAAAATGAGAATATTACTAAAAATCTCAAAGTTGGTATGAGGATTAAAAGGTAAAAATGGCTGATATAAATGTAGAAGGTGTAATGGGTACTCAGTGTTTAAAATAACCTGTAGTTCTTGGAATGTGTTGTAGATGCTTTGTGAACACATTATTTTTTATTGTTCTCTCTTTATGAATTATGGTATTCATAAACCATAAACCATAGCAGAAGGTTTGAGATACGAGTAAGGAGGCCTGACATTTCTTCTGTGGTCTGTTATTAGCTGTTTAACCTTGAGCATGTTACTCAGTCCCTTGGTAACCCGTTTTCTTATTTGTGAATTGGAATTTTAGTGTCTGTCTCTTAGACCACAAGTGTTTGTTTTATTAAGTTGGCAAATAGATCGGAAAATGCTCGTGAAAAGTGCTATGCAAATTTAAGGTAATAAGTTTTTCTAGCTTCTTTCCACTGAAACACTTTAGTAGTCCTTTTGTATATTAACTTTTTTATGCTAATATCCCTGCTTTTTAAAAATTTGTTAAAAGGATTTTATTTATTCATTTTTAGAGAGGAGGGGGAAGGAGGGAGAAAGACAGGGAGAGAAACAGCTATCAATTGCCTCTCTCACACCTCCGACTAGGGACCCAGCCTGCAGCCCAGGCATGTGTCCTGACTGGGAATCGAATCAGTGACCTTGCAGTTAGAGAGCCAGCAGTCAATCCACCGAGCCACACCAGCCAGGGCTGTTTTTCAAGTCTTGTTTAAGAAACTTTTCCCAGTCCCAAAGTCTTAAAGAAATTCTTCTGTATCATTTGTTGAAACTTAGATTTTGCTCTTTGCATCGGATCTGCCATCTGCCTGGAAGCAGCTGTGGTCTGTGGTGTGTGAGGGAAGGGGCCATGGGGGCCGTCTACTCGCATGGCTGAGTCTCAGCCCTGGTCATGGACGTGGCTGGCTCTCTGCCGCCCTAGCCTGCGACGCTGCTGCTGTTACACGTCTTGGTTTCGGACCTGTTTCTGGGCTATCTTTGATCCCCAAACCCCACTTGTAGTGAGTGACCGGCTCTAAGGAGCAGTGCAGGGCTCGAGCAGGCGTGTGGCTGAGGCAGTGCTCCTGAAGCGGCGCTGGGGGTGCCGGGCGGGGAGCACTCCCGGGGTCCCTGCGGGGGGTTGGTGTCTGCACCGCAACAGGGGTACTCGGCAGCCGACAAAAACATGTTTACCAATATGGAAGGGTGCTGACAGCACAGCGCGGCGGAAGAAATAGGAAGTTAAAAGTACAGTGCGTACAGCCTGGCCCTGTGTTTATGAAAAGTTAACGTGCGAGTGAAGAAAAACAACCCCTTCAGTGCCCTTCGACCTGGCTTTGCCCGGGGCCAGGCCGGAGTCTGCTCTGGCAGGCCCTCCTGGCTCCGCCCAGTCCCACTCACAACCTCGCAGCTGTATTTGACATCCTCCGGGTCTTCCCAGTGCTTTCTCATCTGCTCCCTGCTTTCCTGCTCACGCTCATCCTCTTTTCTGGGCTCCCGCCTCCTCTGTACGTTGATGTCGGTGTCCCTGGGCTCCTGGTTGGGTCCCCGGGCCTCCTCCCCTTCTCTCCTTTCTCCATGAGGGAGTGCCTTGAGGCATCTCCCCGGTTAAACTTTCTCTTATTCCCCTCGACGGTGTGTCCGCAGCTTGCTCTCCACTCAGATCGCTGGTGTCCTCAAGGTCCTCACAGCCAGGATGTCCAGAACGAAGCCGACTCCTCCCCCTGGAGGCCCCACGGAGTCATCCTCGGTTTCTCGCCTGCCTCCTTGCCTCTGTCAGTGGTGGGTTGTCTTCCCCAACACGAAGGCCTGTGTCATGTCCCCTTCCTCTCAGGTGCTCATCGTGGCTGGCTGCCCTTTTGTAAGAGCTTCTGGAGTGTTCTTCCTGCCTCCAGGTTTCACCCCCTCCCTCTTTGCTCCACACTGCAGCCAAAATCATCTTTCCGAAGTGTACATCGGAGACACCACGCCTTGACCTGTGACTCACAGGCCTGGCGGTCAGTGATCTGGGCCTGTCCCCCACCTTCCTGGCCCTCTTGGGCTCTCTGCAGCCTCAGATGGTTTCACACCCTCCACCTGGTCTGCTCAGACCCCTGCTCACCTTCTGAGGCCTGCTCTGTGATGCCTTCCCTCTCGGGGAGGTGGGGGGATTGCCCCCTCCTTGGTGCCGGTGTCCTCTGCCCTCCCCTGCTCTGAGCTGCCCCTGTAGTCCTCAGAGCCAGTGCTGGGGCTGTGGCGGAACTAAAGGGGACTGATGAGGGAAGGGGCTTCTATTGCCTTTCCAGAGAGGGGCAGCCTCACCCTGTGACTGGGCCGACACCCTTGGAGACAGGGCCTTATGGGCGGGTGGGTTTGACTAGGGCTCACAGGGCCTATTTTCGCCCTTCTCTGCCCCCTTGTTGACACCTCCTTTCAGGGCATTTCTAGAGCTGCCTTCCTCAGGTCTTTGTTCCGGACCTTCCTCTGCAGCAGGTGACTCGGTGGTCTCTCTTGTGGCTGGGCCCATGTCTGTTTGGGCAGTGGGTGGCTGTGGCACCGAGGGCCACACTTAGGCTCAGGCTGAGCACTCGGGTGTCTTTCACCCCTGGAGTCCAGCTGGGGGATTTGCTTCCTCTCTGGAGGTTTGCCAGTGCACACATTCTCGCTTGCTAACTGTTCTTCTCAGTGCCTGCGTGTGTTGCAGATCTGCTCTTTCTTGTCCCTGGTGGTAGTAAAGGTGCCCTCTTTGACGGGGTTGGCCCCCTTGTTTGTGCAAAGAATGTGATAGGTCGATTCTGAGAGCCTGGCCGCCCAGCGTGCCCTGAGTGAGCTGCGCTTGAGAGCTGGGTGTCTGACTCCGGCTCTCTGCTCGCCGGGCTGTAAGGAGGAGGCTTGCCAGCCAAGCAGCGTTTCCTGTGGGTGCTGGTTACAGGCTGCCTGATGCAAAACATAGCACATTATTCAGATGGGTTTTTTTCTTGACCACTTTTAGTTCATGGCTTTGACTGAGTGTTTAAAAATATTCTGCAACATATCTATAGTATTCATGAGCAGTGAATCAGAAGAAATGCAGTTTCTGAGAAAGCTTCAAAGAAATGCTGCCTTTATCTCTTCTCCAGCCTTTTCCGCTGAAACCCACCAGTCTTTTTCTGGGCGTGCGTGTTCTATAAATAGAACAGCAGCTCTCCTTGGGTAGCCCACGATCAGCTGTCATCCGCTTTATGAAAGATGTGTGTGTGTGTGTGTGGTGGATTGTGTTTTAATTTTGCTTTTTTTATGTGTGACATGTGGAGCAGGAGACGCAAGGGAAAGCGCTCTAGCGTTTATCCTTTAAGGATAACTTAGAACTTTTCTGGGTCTGTGCTTGTTGGTTTTGTCTTTTTTTTTTTTTAATTTGCATTTGGGGAAGAGATGGAAGCGGCTCCTTCCCCTGCAGAGGTAAGGAAGACACGTGGGTGAGGAGATGTGCCTGCGTGGGTGAGGAGAGGTACCTGCGCCTGAGAGCGGGTTCTGTGGGTCCAGAAGAAAGGCTCTCCCGCAGTGGGGTGCAGGCGCCCGGGGCCCGGTGCTGCGGTGCGCAGGCCGGCCACCCTGGGTCTTGGAAGAGCGCGCTGAAATGAGCATCACCATGTGCACCTGGGTCTGCAGAGGAGGCTGGGAAACAGCCCGGGAGTTTCTCCAGAGTACAGACCCCTTTCTCTCGGGAGCTCCTGGGGTCGGCCTGGGTCTGGTTCAGCGGGTGTCCCCACACTTTGGAAGAGCCAGGCCTTTGCTCAGTAAGGATGCAGGTTTCAGGCTCTGTGACTGTAGTTGGTGTGTCTTTTCTCTTGACCACTGGGTGATGTTGTGTTCCTCTCTTCTGGCGCCATTACTTGGGAGAGCAGGTGGGCAGCCTCCTCACGCGTGAAGGTACAGGTGTGAGTAGGTGGGGCCCTCAGGAGTCTTTCCTGGGTCGGTTCTCTCGGGGGTCGGAGAGCACTGCCGTTTGTACTGCTAGGCTGGCCCCACAGCGCAGCTTCCATTACCCCTGGCCTGTGGTGGGAGCCTGCCTGTGCCGAGGGGGGCTCACAGAGGGGCATTGGAGTCGGGGTTGGAGAGGAACCTGCTGTCTGCGTTCCCAGGACCCCCTGGACTGCCGTGACGTTGAGGTGGGGGCTTTGTTGCATGGCCAGCTGTGGGTGGTATGTAGGGGGCAGGGGCTTTCTTGGGCACCCTTTTGAGGGGGCCGGAAACAACACTGCATCCTGAGTTGTGCTCCCCCTCTGGTGACGAAGGACCAGATGACCGGTGTCCTGCCCTTGCCTTCTGGTGCATTGGGTGGTGGGAGGTTTCTGTGTCTGGTTTCGTCTCATGTCATCTCAAGTGCCACTGATACCCAAGTGCTTCGTATAGATACTTTGAAAAAAAGTCACTTAAAGTGCAAAGCTATATGGGATTGGATAACTAAACGGAAGTGTCTCTGAACCAGTATTCCCATCCTTTAACAGAATTTTTATACATTCTGCCTCCATTCTGTGATGAGACGCTGTGTATAACGGATGTTTCTGTTGGGTGGGGTAAAACATACCCTGCAGATGCTGAGAGCAGGCTCCTGTTTCATGCATCTTGTTCGTTAGTTTTGACTGTGTTAGTGGCTCCGAGTGGCTCCACGTGTCAATGACCAAGCTGTGTTCCTGGAGCATGTAACTTTGAGGTGGTCTGCGGGGTGTCCTCGGCCCGTTAGGTGGCCAGCACACGGGATGCAGTGTGAGGGGAAACAGCTCCAGGAGAGGCCATGCCCTACTCTTCCATTGAGACGAGGTGAGTGGACAGCTGTCCACCCCTTGATTCTCTTGCCAGAACTTCTGTTTTGTGGTGGACTGATCAGATTTACAAGATGAGATGAGTTTTGGTGGCTGTGGCCATCCCCTTCTCTCTCACAGTGTGGACAGACATGCATCCCCAGCCTGTGAATAGGGTGAGGGCCGAGTGGGGTGCAGGCCTGGAGCTGTGTGGAACCCCGCAGCAACCTGCGTTGACAGTTTTGGCATTGGGATCCTGAGAAATGGCAGGAGGCCTGAGAACATGGAGACGGGGCCAAGAATAGCTGAAAAACACCAAATGCTGAAGTTGGAGAATGTACTGGCCCCGGGCCGCTTGCTGTGGTCCTTCTAGCCTGTCCCTTTCTGTTGCTCCCCTGGGCATCCAGGGCACACCTTGGCCTCCGAAGCCCCCGCCGCGCAGGCATGCCATCGCCCCGCAGAGAATTGTGTTAGCCCTCCCCCGGCAGCGTGCTCGGCCTGTCCACGGGTCAAGGTCTGGGGAGAGTGTGAGAAATATTTCTGCTAGGCTGTCACCAGTGAGAGACGCGAACGCACCAGACAGGCGCTGTGCGGTGTGGGTGGACGAGCGCAGGGGTCTGTGGAAACCCGTGCTCATGAGCTCGTTTCTGTGCTTTCAGACCGTCATCAAGGAGGGGATGCTGACCAAACAGAACAGTTCCTTCCAGAGGTCCAAAAGGAGGTACTTCAAGCTGCGAGGGCGAACGCTGTACTATGCAAAGACCTCGAAGGTGAGGCGCGGTGCTGGGAACGTCCTGGGAGGAGACGTCTGGGGTCCCGGGGTCCCGCAGGGGAGGCTTGGGCGCTGGGTCCTCATCGGGGGGAGCCTTTGATCCTTAAAGCTGTTTTTTTCTAGAGAGTTTCCCAATACTCCAGGGTGCTAGGTTTTATCTGTCTCAAGGCACATTTTAGTGCTTATAAACATTTACTTTTATTCCTTTTTTGAATGTGGTATGCCACCAGTGAGAAAGGAGAGAATGTCCCAGAAATAGCCATGTTATATAGCTGGATATCTTTCTTGTAGAAAGATCAGGGGTTACAGGCTTATATATCTCTCATTACGGAGTCCAGTGTCTTTTTAAAAACCATTTTATCGAGGTTTAATTGGCATACAAAAAGCTATAGATATTTAATATATATAACCTGATGAGTTTGGAGGTAAGTACACACCTGTGAAACTAATGAAAAGTATTTTCGAAAACTGGACTTATTGATGTGTGAGCAGCCGTTCTTCACCACTGGGCTTTCTGGCCGGGACCCTTCCTTCTGGGTGCCATCTTGCCCGAGAGACGGAAGCTGGAGTCACCGGGCACACGTTTGTGAAAGAGGAGGGAGGAGCCGTGGGAGGCACGGAGTCACCGCCCTGTTTAAACGAACGTGGTCTTCCACATCTCAGACACCTGTGTGCTTGCAAAGCTAGTTTTTAGTATTTTGAACACCAGTATTTTTGTATCAGTGTTGCTGTCAATACTTTTATTTTGGCGTTAAGAAAAATCTGGAATGTGAATCATTTGCATTTTGAGATGTATCCCTAGAGAGTTAGTGGGTTAAAATTTGAAACTGGACAGAGCAACTTGTTTAGAAAGGGCTGTGACCATATTTCTCACTTAAAAAAACGCAAACCCTTATAGTTATTTTAGTTCTGTGGGGGTTGGGGAGGTTACTTAAAAGGCTGAGTCTCTTTTCTGAGTTATTAGTGTTTCCTCCAGCCGTTCCCTGTGGAGTCCTCCCAGAAGGCCCAGGAAGGTTAACAGGAGGAGGGGGGTGTGAGGGGCGACTTGAGGGGAGCGGAGGGAAAACGGGGGGGTGTTCCCAGGCCCGATTTCCAGCCCTTCCTCCAGAGCCTGTCTCTCTCCAGGACTAGGTTCCTTCACTTTGCTCCCTCCTTTTCTTTCACAGCCAGATTGCTTCTCTGTGGATTGGCCTCTCTTCCCCTAAAATCATTTATTTTAGTGGGCACCTTTCTCCCAAATGTGCTTCCTGGAGAAGCTGAAGCCAGGACAGAGGGTCTTCAGTCCCGACCCCTGTTCTCCCAGGTGGACCTCATCTGAGGGCATATTTCACATTTAAAAGTGAGACACTGGTATTGCAGGAAATAAATACAGAATCGCAGTATTATTGTTATTATTATTTTCTCTACCAGTGCAATCACTCTCGACCTCCTGGGTGAAAAGAAATCCCAGAGCCCCACCTGTGGCTGGATGGGGGGTGCAGCCCGCGTTTGTTTTGTCCCCGAGCCTCCACGTCCGGGGCCTGGGCCTCTGTGGGCGCTTGTCTGGGGTTCAGGACAGTGGTGAGCAGCACTGGGCCAGGGCCGGGGAACGTGTCCGCCCCGGGGGCTCCGGAGCCTCACGCTGGCCGCGGCCCCTGTGTCTCTCCCCAGTCGATCATATTCGATGAGGTGGACCTGACAGATGCCAGCGTGGCCGAATCCAGCACCAAAAATGTCAACAACAGCTTCACGGTAAGACTCTGGGTGCTCACTTTTCGTGGTTCTTCACCATGTCTGGTTTCCCTTTTTAATTTGAACAAGTGTGTGAGCAGTTCAGACTTTTTTGTCCTTTTTGCGCTGATGGAAATGATTCCTGGTAGATTATGAATTTAATGGCTGAAAGTAATACTGTGGTTGGAGAATAGCTGAGAATTTGGCACATGTAAGCACAAAAAGAACAGGAGGGTCCAAATGAAATGTATTAACATGTTGTTTACATTTCTCTAACAGTCTTTCACAGAGGTTTGTTTTTCATGATTTTAGTACAGAATTTGGAAAATACAGAAAAGTATGTTGAAGCAATTAAAAAATAGCCATGATTAGGCTACCTCAAAACATATAATTGATATTTTGATGTATTTCTTTTCTTTTTTACTTTTAAACTGGCCACACCCCCACTTATAGAAGCTTTGTTGTATTTTCTGCAGAAGTTCTAAGTGCATACAATTATGTGACCTCACCACTCAGAGGTAGCAGCTACGCACTTCAGGGCGTTTCTGTATTTCTGAATAACTGTCTCTTTACTACCCACATCTACCATGAGATCATACTGATCCTTCTGTGTTTACATTTTTTTCCCTCTTGACAATTTATGGTGATCATTTTCCCGTGTTGACTGATCTGAATGTCCATCATATTTTTTAATGGCTATATGGCATTTCTCGTATGACTTTACGATTTTGGCTTCAGGGGCTAACTTTAGAACCTACCTATGTAAGGTATGACTCCAGTACTAGGAATGGAATATTTAAAATTTGTTTTCTTTATATTATTCAGCTATCTCATCTAGGAATAAAATATAATCCCTGTTTTAAAAAAAATTCTTTTATAACAGTCAAGGTGGGTAATTTTCTTCATGTTTGGGATCTAACATTTTGGGTTAGTGTTAGTTTCAGATACTTTCAGTTTTTGTTTTATTTACTTACTGATGGTTTGATTATTGGTGGTGCTGATACTAATAGGATTTCCCTTCATTTAAATTTCTACTTTGTGTTGATGTAACTAACTGCTCTTGGTTTTGCTTCGTGGCTTATTAAATTAGCTTTTCCTGATGGTTTCTCTTATTTTGCTCCTCATTTTACGTGGAATATCATCAACTTTTTCTCCATGAATTTTATTGTTTTTATAGTGGCCGGAGAGATGTGCAAATGATTATTCTTTGATTTGTGGCTTTTAGTGTTTTTAATAATAAGAATGGTTGTTGAATTTCATGGGAGTGTTTTGAGCATTAACTTAGATGAGCAGTTTGGTTTTAGGTATTTGCATTTTGTATTTAGAATTTTCTGGTCCATGTGTGTGGTTTTCTTTGGTGTGGAGAAGGAGCCTTGGTTGTGTTTTGATTTCGGTTAAAATAGCCCCATAAAATTCATTTAGTAACTTCTTATATGTTTTTGTATGTCCTGGAACGCTTTAGAATTGTTTGTTTTGGAAAGTTTGAGAGAACTTACTTTAAATTATCTGTCACAAAGACTTTTTGGGGAGGTAAGTCTATGGATAAGTCTGAAAGATTAATTTTTGTTTTTTGATCTGAGCTTTTTTACTTTCTGAGTCTGTTTTTGTAATTTACTTTCCCACTTGTTTCACACCTTCCAATTCAGTAGCATGTAGCATTTGCACTTTAAACATCGGTGTCTCTGTGTAGACCCACCTTTGTTTGGATTTCTAATTTTATTTGTTTAGCTTTATTTTTCTTGTCAAACTTCCTAAGCTCCCCGTTTAAAAAAAAAAGGGAGAGAAAACCAGTTCTTGGATTATCGATCTATCCCATTTATTTGGTACTAATTTAGTTTATGCTTTATATTTATTGTAATTTTTCTGTTTTCCACAGCTTTTCTTTTTAAAGATTTTGTTTATTTCCTTTTAGAGAGAAGGGAAAGGAGGGAGAAAGAGAGGGAGAGAAACATCTATGTGTGGTTGCCTCTCACGCATCCCCTACAGGGACCTGACCTGCAACCCAGGCATGTGCCCCAACTGAGAATCAAATTGGTGGCCCTTTGGTTCGCAGGCTGGTGCTCAATCCACTGAGCCACACCAGCCAGAGCCCACAATATACATTTTATAAAATATAGTTTTCAACTTTCTTTAAGAATGAGTTTTTTCTCATATCTTATAATATCCTTCAAAACCTTATTTATTTATATTACATAGCATTCCATCATATAACTGTATAAGTTTATGTATTGAGTCTCTACATTAAACATTTGATTTTTTCCTATCATAAAGAATATTGTAATATATACTTGCACACAGATGCTTTTGTGCATTTCTGAGTATTTCTATAGTATAAATTCTTAGAAATGGGATTTTATTTGAGGTAGAAAGTAGAAACTTTTAAAAGGCTTTTGAAAAGAAAGTGAGGTACTGATACATGTTACACCTGGGATGAGCCTTGAAACTGTTATGCTGAGTGAACGAAGACAGGCGCAGATGTCCACTCAGTTGGTGATTGCATTTATACGAAATGTTCACAATAGGCAAATCTGTAAAGACAGGAAGTAGATTAGTGGTTTCGAGGGGCTGAGAAGGAAGAAGGCGTGCCTGCTAAACTGTGCAGGGTTTTATTTTGTTGGGTTTTTTTTTTTTTGAGGGTGACAAAATGTTCTAAAATTAGATATGGGTGATGGTTGTACAACTTTGTGAATGTGCTGAAAACCGCTGAATTGTACACTTTAAAAGGGTGAACTGTGTAGGAATTCTGCCTCAGTAAAAATATGGAGAAACAGCGTGGTCCTCGGGGACTGCACAGGTCACCGTGGGGCCTTGTCAGCCCGGCCTGAGAGCGAGCCCTGACCTGGGTCTGGACTCCGCCGGAAGACGAGTTCTGAGGGCCCGGTTCGCGGCTCCCAGGCGGAGGGCCTGTTCTGTGCTGGAGCAGCCTCTGCGCCTCCTGTCCCCTCGCTGGTCCTGGGTGGTGCCCAGCCCTGGGGGCGGAGGCGCCGATTCTTCCCCGCTTGTCTTCTGTTTCGCCAGCGCTCTAAAACCGCCGTCTCATCTGGGGGTGTGGTGCAAGGACAACGGAAAGATGGATGCCGAGGCTCCCCGGAAACATCCGAGATGAGGAGGCCTCTTGCCTGAGTAGTCCGCGATGGCCTCCGGCGTGGGAGATGAGTGGGGAGTGTCTGGGGCCCAGTCCCCCTTCAGGCTTCTGTTGAGTCAGGAAGCTTCGGGCCCTGGGGCTGTCGGTGATACAAATGTTTTCTTTGCTTAAAATTCACACTTAACCATCTGTCCCATTTCTCTCCCCCTGAGACGTTTACCGTCTGACCTCTGAACCTGTCACCATACAGCCAGCTGCAGGAGTCGTGTAGGTGTCCCCCTCTGCAGGCAGGCCTGCCATGCCCTCCTGGAAGGCGGCGCCCTGCTCAGGGAGCGAGTGCAGGATGAATGAATGAATGTGCCCAGAAGTTCTGCACTCCCTGGAGTATCTCATTGGTTTTCCAGCTATTCCTTTAGTGATGTCCAAACTCTGCAACCTCTACTAAAATTGCATGCCTGATACAAACAGCCCGTCAGTGGAAGATGCTATTACCATGAATCAGCCAACAGATGGGGACCCTTTATAGCTGTAGAAGCACGAGTACATTTGCTCCACATTAGAAGAGACTCCATTTTTTTTCCTCTCCAAAATGGCCAGAGAACTGTGCCATGAAGTAAGGAGCCTTGGGACAAGAAACTTCCCAGGGCAATAGACAGACAGGTGGGCGGAGCTCCTTGGGGGTGGGGGGGAGGAGAGGGACTGAGGCAGGCTTGGTGGAAGAAGTGGCACGGTGGGTCTCCTGTCACTGGACGGGGTCCACCCGCCTCCCTGCTCTGTAAGAACAGAGTGAGCCTTGCCGAAGCTAAAGACACAGATTGCCTTTGGATCCCTGACAGGCGGGGCAGTGGCAGCGGGTACCTTCGGGAGGTGGGACCAGAGCCGGGAGCAGAGCCGACAGTGGGGCCGACAGTGGGGCCACCCCCTTCCCGGGCCAGAACCACAGCAGAGTGCCCAGAAAAGGGTGGCTTGCCAGCTTCATGTCCCTGCCTCTGCAGTTACATGGAGTTGTATACTTCTGATGATTACATATGTTAACACTCATCTGTGAAAACTAAAAGACTTTTGGTATGTTATTGCCAAATTGCCCTCAGAAATATCAGCAAGGCTTTATGAAAGAAAGTGCTTTTTTCCTGTCCTTTAACAAACCATGTGTTCACATTTTAGAATATCTTTGCCACTTCAATAGTTTAAAAGTGGTAATTTGTTTCTTCAGTGATCAAAGTGAGGTCAGACATTTCTCCGAGTCCACTATATCTGTGTTTCTCTCTTTTTTAAAATATATTTTATTGATTATGCTATTACAGTTGTCCCATTTCCCCCCTTCACTTCCCTCTACCCGGTACACCCTCTCCCACCCACTTCCTCCCCTTTAGTTCATGTCCATGTGTCATACTTATAAGTTCTTTAGCTTCTACATTTCTCATACTATTCTTACCCTCCCCCTATCTATTTTCAACCTACAATCTATGCTACTTATTCTCTGTACCTTTTCCCCCTCTCTCCCCCTCCCACTCTCCTGTTGCTAACCTTCCATGTGCCCTCCATTTCTGTGGTGCTGTTCCTGTTCTAGTTGTTTGCTTAGTTTCTTTTGGTTTTGCTTTAGGTGTGGTTGTTAATAATTGTGAGTTTGCTGTCCTTTTACTATACATGTTTTTTCTTTATCTTCTTTTCTTAGATAAGTCCCTTTAACATTTCATAAAATAAGGGCTTGGTGATGATGAACTCCTTTAACTTGACCTTATCTGAGAAGCGCTTTATCTGCCCTTCCATTCTAAATGAAAGCTTTGCTGGATAGAGCAATCTGGGATATATAGGTCCTTGCCTTTCATGACTTGGAATACTTCTCTCCAGCCCCTTCTTGCCTGTAAGGTCTCTTTTGAGAAATCAGCTGACAGTCTGATGGGAACTCCTTTGTAGGTGACTGTCCCCTTATCTCTTGCTGCTTCTAGAATTCTCTCCTTCATTTTTACCTTGGCTAATGTAATTATGATGTGTTTCTCTCTTTATGAATTGACTTTTTCACGTGTTTTCAGGTAGTCAGTGCTGTACCTGTGGGGCTCACAGTTACCTCTCTCCCTCTGCCCTCGGGGGCTGTAATGGTTTCAGTGCTTTGTCTTTGTCTTTTTTCAGATGAGATTTCCCACACCAGAAAGTGGGCTGAAGTTACTAGGTGAAATGTTTTTCATTGTCTAACACTTTTTAAAATTATATTCAGCTTTAGGATCACAATATTTACAGTTTGTGCTGAAGGTATATTTTTGCTACCGTAACTTTTCAAAGGAGTTTGTTTTCCTGAAACTATATATTTTAAATAAATTTTAAAATGGAAAATATGACCTCCATACCAAAAAGTATATAAGTAGGAGTGCAAACAGGCATGTTGTGTAACCGGCACGCCCAGAACCTCTCCGGTGCATCACCCCTGTCCTGACTTCTGCTGCTGTGGATGAGTGTGGACTGTTTTATTAGGTATTTCATGTCAGTAGACTCCTAATGTATATTCTCTTGTGTCTGTTTTCTGATTTATTTCCTGACTTATTGTCACTTGGGGGTTTTTCTAGTTGTATGGTTACTGATTTCTAGCTTAATTCTACTGTGATCAGAGAACATAACTCTGTGATTCTAATCTTTTGAGATTATCAGGACTTTATGACCTGTTGTTTTTTATAAATGTTCCATGTGCATTTGAGCAGAACTTGGATTAGGTAGTTCTTTATGCAGTTGATTAGGACACAGCGAGGTCATTTTTCTCAAATCTTTTATAACCTACTGATTTATTTTCTGCTTGTCCTATTAGTTATTGAGTGAGATTTATTTAAACTGTGTATCTCCTACTGTGATTGTGGACTTAACCTATTTTTTTGTTTTCAGTTTGTTAATTTTGCTTTATATATTTGGAGGGTTTTGTTTAGTCCATACAGATTTAGAATTATTTTATATTCTTACTAGATTCACCCTTTTATTATACAGTAACCTTCATTATCAATCTTAATGTTTTTTGCTTTAGAGTTTACTTTGATGTTATTACAGCTACAGTAGTTTTATTTTGGCTAGTAATTACATTGTAAGTAATGATAGTAAGTAAATAGAAAGTAAAATTTTCTATTTTACTTTCAACACTTGTTTTTATTTAATGTGTGATTCTTTTAACTGTGGTTTTAATATTATCTGTTGTATGTTTAATTGGATTATGTCTTCAACTGGGTCATATTTAAAGCTATATTTAGTTTATTTTTCTGTTTTTTAAAAAAATATTTTATTGATTACACTATTACAGTTGTTCCATTTTTCCCCCTTTATTCCCCTCCACCCTGCACCCCGGCTCCCACCAGCACTCCCCTATCTTAGATCATGTCCATGGGTCGTACATATAAGTTCTTTGGCTTCTACATTGCCCATACTATTCTTAATCTCCCCCTGTCTATTTTGTACCTACTGTTTATGCTTCTTATTCCCTGTACCTTTTCTCCCATTCTTCCCCCTCCCCACTGATAACCCTCCATGTGATCTCCATTTCTGTGATTCTGTTCCTGTTCTAGTAGTTTGCTTAGTTTGTTTTTGTTTTTAGGTTCAGCTGTTGATAGTCATGAGTTTATTGTCATTTTACTGTTTACATTTTTAAACTGTTCACATTTTAGTCATTTAAAAGAATATTTTATTTATTTACTTTTTAGAGAGAAGGGAAGGGAGGGAGAAAGAAGGAGAAAAATATCAATGTGTGGTTGCCTCTCACGCATCCCCTACTGGGGACCTGGCCTGCAACCCAGGCATGTGCCCTGACTAGGAATCGAACTGTTGACCCTTTGGTTCTCAGGCTGGTGCTCAATCCTTTGAGCTACACCAGCCACGGCTACTGTTCACATTTTTTTGATCATCTTATTTTTCTTAGATAAGCCCCTTTAACATTTCATATAACAAGGACTTGGTGATAATGAACTCCTTTAACTTGACCTTATCTAAGAAGCACTTTATCTGCCCTTCCATTCTAAATGATAGCTTTGCTGGATAGAGTAATCTTGGATGTAGGTCCTTGCCTTTCATGACTTTGAATACTTCTTCCCAGCCCTTTCTTGCCTGTGAGGTTTCTTTTGAAAAATCAGCTGACAGTCTTATGGGAACTCCTTTGTGGGTAACTGTCTCCCTTTCTCTTGCTGCTTTTAAGATTCTCTCCTTATCTTTACTCTTGGCTAATGTAATTATGATGTGCCTTGGTGTGTGCTTCCTTGAGTCCAACTTCTCTGGGGACTCTCTGAGCTTCCTGGACTTCCTAGAAGTCTATTTCCTTTTGCCTGATTGGGGAAGTTCTCCTTCATAATTTTTTCAAACAAGTTTTCCATTTCTTACTCTTCCTCTTCTCCTTCTGGCACCCTTATGATTGGATGTTGCAACGTTTAAAGTTGCCCCGGGGGTTCCTAAGCCTCTCCTCATTTTTTTGAATTCTTGTTCCTTCATTCTGTTTCTGTTGAATGCTAATTTCTTCCTTGTGGTCCAAATCATTGATTTGAGACTCAGTTTCCTTCCTTTCACTGTTGGCTCCCTGTACATTTTTCTTTATTTCACTTTTCACAGCCTTCACTTTCCTCCATTTCATCACCATGCTCAACCATTTCTATGAGCATTGTGATTACCTGTGTTTTGAACTGTGCACCTGATATGTTGGCTATCTCTTCATCGCTTAATTATATTTTTTCTGTAGCTTTGGTTTGTTCTTTTAGTTGGGCCATATTTTGTTTTTTGTCTTGGTGCACCTGTTACCTAGTAAGGGGCTGAGCCTTAGGTTTTTGCCAGGGTGGGGCAACCCATGTCACTGCATTGTGACACTGTCTTTGGGTGAGGGGTCTGAGAGGGAACAGTGCCTGCCACTTGCTCCACTCTCTGCTGGCTTTCAGTCACGCCCTCTGCTTCCCACAAGCAAACTGGGCCCTTCTGGTGCTGATTCCTGGGTAGGTGGGTTTGTGTATGTTCTAGGACCTTGTGGGTCCCTCCAACAACTCTCCTGTGAGGCTGGGAGTTTCTCCTGCTGCTGCAACCCCACAGGTTTTTACATTCAGAGGTTTTGAGGCTTTATATTCCCTGTGCTGGAACCCTGGGTGTGTGATCTGTCCTGCCCCCCAGTTGTTTCTCCCAGTTTATCTGCACTCAAATGTGGGACTGCTCGCTCCACCAGCCGCCACCTGGCTCCAAGTCCTTTCTGCCCCAGCTGCCCGTCTCCGCCCCTCCTACCAGTCTGGATGAATGTTTCTTCTTGAACTCCTTGGTTGTTGGACTTTCATTCAGTTTGGTTTTCTGTCAATTCTGGTTGTTTTTTGTTGTCCTTCTTCTGGTTGTTCGAGGAGGCACAGTGTTTCTACACACACAGTGTTTCAGAAGGGCGCCCACGCCTCCCTCTTGGCCGGAAATCTAAATCTGTGCTTAGTTTAGATACTCTCGTGCCTGAGTATAAATTTAACATATTGTTACTTGTTTTCTCTGTGTCACATTTTATTTTCTCACACCTTTCTTTTCTTAAGTGGATTATAATTATTTTGGTTTCCCTTCTTTTCTAGCTTGTTTCGTATATATTTTTTGGGTGTTTTGCAGACTACAAAATACATCCTTGACTTAAATTCTAGTATAGATTAGTTTTTTTTAGTGCTTCCCAGACAATGCAAGTATCTTAGAGCATTTAACCTCTCTATACCCTTCATTGCTATTGAAATTATAATTAATTTGTGTTACCAAAACAAAAAACCCAAAACAAAACAAAACACTATTTTCACCTCTTGCTTTCTTGAAGGTTTGTTGAATGTTTTAATTTTGTATATATTTGAAATCTCATAGTGCATTATTATACAGTCCGTAATTTCAACTTAAAATGAATATTTGTACTTTCTGTTGCTCTACTTCTTTTTGTATTTCTGTGATCCATTTGGGGTAATATTCCTTATATCTGAAAAGCTTCTTTCAGTATTTCTTTAGTATGGGTTTCTACTTTTGTTTGAAAATATCTTTATTTCACCTTTTTTAAAAAAGATTTTATTTATTTATTTTTAGAGAGGGAAGGGAGAGAGAAAGAGAGAGAGAGAGAGAACCATCAATGTGCGGTTGCTGGGGCCATGGCCTGCAACCTAGGCATGTGCCCAGAGTGGGAATCGAACCTGCGATGCCTGGTTCGCAGCCCGAGCTCAATCCACTGAGCTATGCCAGCCAGGGCTATTTCACCTTTTTGAAGGGTATTTTTGCATGTACAATTCTACCTTGGCAATTATTGTCTTTTAGAGATTTAAAACTGTCACTCCATTGTATTGTAGCTTCCCTTATTTCTTTGAAAGTAACTTGTCATTCTTATTGTTGCTCCTTGGATGGTAATATAACCCCCACCCCCCAGACTATATTTAAGATTTCTTTTTGTTGTTGTTGTTGTTTTTCTTTGGCATTGAGCTGTTTTACTATAATTTTTCCAGGCATGGTTCTTTGTGTTTATCTTGCTTAGTGTTCTGGCACTTCTGAAGTCTGTGCATTTATGTGTGCCCCTTCTGTTGGCAGTTTTGGAAAGTCTTGGTTGTTATTTCTTCAAGTATTGCTTCTACCCCTTAACTTTTTTTCCCCTCCTATTCTGGGACTTGTATGTTAGATCTTGTCACTGTCTTCCATATGTTTCCTGTACTCTTTAAAGAGTATTTTCTCTTCTCTTTACGTTGGATATTTTATCACTACTATTTTTATTTGGATGTTCTCCAGGTCTTTCTTATCTGTTGTTAAGTCCGTCTGTTGTGTTTTATGTGTCCATTATTTTATGTTTCAGCTCTACAATTTTCATCTGAGTTTTATAAAAAGGTTTCTAGTTCCCTGCTAAAGTCCTCATATTAAGCACATTTGTTTTATAGTCTATGTCTGAAAACTGAAGTATCTGGTTCTTCTGTGGGTCTTTTTCTGTTGTCTGGTTTTCCTTTTGGCCCTTGTTCCTTTAGTCTTTTCCCTCTGACATGCCTGTTAACTTCGGTTGGCGGACATTGTCAGAAATGTTGTCAGGATAATTTTATGCTCAGGATGATGATGCCTTCCCTCAGAAAGGATTTGCTTTTGCCTCTGGCCAGTAGTCAAGGAAGCAGCAGATCTGGTTAAATCCAGTCTGTGATAGAGCCGATTTGAATGTAGGTTTATTTTTCCTGATTGGCTGGCCTATTTTCACTTCCTCTTCTTGGGGGGGGGAGGGGTAGGGGGAGCTGCTCAGGACTTTTAGCTGTGTGTTTCTTGGGCTCTGTTTCCAGTGGTTAACCCCACCCCCACTAGTTCTATAGTATTGCCAAAAGCTCTGTTGAGACTCTGGCTTCCACTTATGAGTCAGCAGTTGTCACCTGTTTAATTTTTCTAAAATTTTGTCACTCTATAATATTTATAAGTATAATATATTTATAATATATTATAAGTAATGTTATAAGTTTACATGAGTGATTGAGATCACTTATATGTAATGTAGGATATGTTAGATAGCATTTACTTGAAAGATAGTGTATTTACCATAGGAAATAAAGTTTGGTCTTCATTACAGTTTAAAAATTTGTTGCTCAGGTTTTCCTTTTTTTTTTTAACTTTATTTATTTACTTTTTAGAGAGAGGGGAAAGGAGGGAGAAAGAGAGGGAAACATCAATGTGTGGTTGCTTCTCATGCACCCCCTACTGGAGACCTGGCCTGCAACCCAGGCACGTGCCCTGACTGGGAATCAAACTGGCGACCCTATGGTTCGCAGGTTGACACCCAGTTCACTGAGCCATGCCAGCCAGAGTTCAGGTTTTTCTTATGGTCTTATTTTTTATGTACTTGATCTTCCACAGACTGATAATGAAAAGTTAATATCTTTTAGAACAATTATATAATGAGAAGTTAATCTCTTTTAGAACAATTATATTTGTCATTTTATTCTTGTTTCTGACAGTTTTTACCTTCCTCATCTTTGAAGCTTTTAAAGGCGCATAAATGTTAATACCCTGATTATCGAGTAATTACTTATTAATCACACTGAATTTTTTGGCACTAACTCTACTCTGTCTGATATCACTGGTAATGTTGCCATACTTTCTTTCCTTTGTTCAGAGTTTAATTGATATGTGGACTTCCCTCTTCCTCACTTTTATCTTTAGTTTTTCCTCGGAATTTTAGATTTCATCCTTCTAAGCGGTGTGTTAGTAGAATTTGTTTTATTTCAGTCTGTAATTTATTTATTTGCTTGGAATAGTGGCCCTCAGACGCTCTCTGCCAGTCGGGTTTATGCACCCGACCTCAGTGTTTGGGGCGGGCCTCGCGGTCCTTTCTCCGTCTCAGGTGGCCTTGGTGCCCGTCTTCTGTCTTGCATTTCTGTGAGCGGCATCTGCACTGTTTGCATGTGTATTTGTTAACGATTTGAATGGAAACTTCCCTGTTTTTACAGTTACAGTTTTACCGTCCACTTACAGCTCACAACTGTTTTTATACGAGATCTCTTACAGCTGGCTGGAACCCGATGTCCCGCTCCCGGCCAGGCTGTGCTGAGTGCTCGCCCACACCGCACGGGCCACTCCGTGCTTTCCTCCCCCGGCGTCCCGGCGTTCACGGCAGACTAATGGAGATGAGAGGAGACCCATGAACAAGGAAGATACATAAAGTAAAATGTTCTGCTTTCCACAAAGGGATCAAATACGGTCTTTTCCCTCGATAGCTCCAGCAACATCCTGCTTTCCACGTTGGTGTGGCAGGGGCAGCATCTGAAGCCAGCCTTGATGTTGCTGACATTTCGGAGGGAGCCTGCCCCTTCCGCTGGAAACCTCTTAGGCCGCTCTTCTTCTCCTCAGGCCCGACGCTGGTTTCTGCTCAGGAGCGTGGCGGGTGCATTGTGAACCTGTTGTCTCCAGGCTCTGGTGTTGGTTTTCCAAATTCGAAAGGGGTGTTTTTTCTTCTCTTCTCTCTGTAATCCTGATTCGTGCGCTTTGTCTTGCTCTTTGGGAACTCCGCTTGTTGATTCGGCGTGCGTCCATTGCGGGCCTACCTGCGGCCAAGCTCGTGCTCACTGCTCAAGTGTCCGTGGGGGGAGGTTGTTTTTCTTTGAGCTCGCACACTAGTGGGGGCTCAGTGAAGCACACAGAGAAGGGGTGTAATTACAGGCTGAGACAGGCAACAGGGAAGGGAGGCTGCAGGGGCCTTATAATAAGGAGGACCCCCCCCTCCCCCCACTGCTGGTCTTGGGAGGGGAGGGGAGGGGAGACTGCCCCAGAGGAAGTGGTGTTTTAACAGAGACGTGTGGGGGGGTCAGTGGTAACTCCACTCAAGGACGTGTGTGTAAGTGTACTTCTGTGTGTGTGTCTGTGTCCGTAGGCGCTTTTGAATGGGGCAGGTGTAGGGACCAGTGTGTGCAAAGGCCTCGTGGTGGGGACCTTGAGAAGAAGTGAAAGTAGGGCCCTGTGGCCGGCTGAGGCCAGAGGGAGAGGAGGGCCACAGGAGGCCATGAAGGGGGCCTAGGACTTAGCCCTTTGACTTGTAATGCCACGGAGTAGTTCCATCTGGTGAGAGGCCCAGACTTGCAGTGATGGTGCATTTTACTCTGGCTGCAGCGTGGAGGGTGCACTGGGGGAGGACGGGGAGGGTGTGCAGGATGTGGTGGGGTGGGGTGGCTTCTGGCTCTGGGCGGGGTGTGGCGGAGGTTGGGCAGGGACCGATGGTGCCATCGACTCGACCCGGGGTGAGGTGTGAAGGTGCCACGGCTTCTGCCTGCGAGCAGCTGGCTGGTGGAGGGGGTTACAGAGGGCCGTAGGGACCGGGCGGTGGGGTCATGGGCTCAGGGTTCCGTCACGTTCTCCTGTGCTGTTTCCGTTTGTTGGTTTTCTCTAATTCTATTTGCTGAAGTGTTAATTTTGTTTTTTTATTGCATCGACTTGCAATGTTTTTACCCCCATTTCAGCATAATTTTCATGTTCTTTTTATTTTGTTTTTATCCTGGCTTATTCTCATTTGATGGAGAAACTATTTTTAAAATGTTTTCTGTTTAATGTAGTCATTTTCTTGCCTTAGAGAAAAATTTTCCTTTGAGCACCTCCATTTTCTTTTGGGTTTCTGAATGTTTTCATGGACTTTGGATATCCCCCCCTCCCCTGTCTTTTCATCTTTGGGCTTTAATTGTGGTTTTATTTGTTGTCTTCAAGTCCTAAGCTGGCTTCTTTTGTAATCTTCCCGGAGCAGCCTGGAGCGGTAGAGTGAGTCAGGAACGGTAGGGCCATTAGAGTTCAGTGCTTTTATTTACTTATTTCCCCAAGTCAATGTTTTCATCATTTTTAACTTAGGTCCTATTTTAATAAAGACTTGATAAAATGTCATTACCGCCTTTAATGTTATTTAAAGTTGAAAATGCAGCAAAAATAAAAGCAGTGACGTACAGCATAGCTCTGTTCTCACACTGCCTGCGCTCCTCCCCTCCCTGCCGCCGTCCCTCCCTGCCAGCCACTCTGAGTCCATTTGGCTGTATTTACTTCGTTACAATGCTGTGATAAACATGTGCTGCGTGAGAGCATGGGTTTTTGTTTTGTTCACTGCCTTCCCCGAGTGCCAGCACAGAGCTGGTGCTCATGACGACTTGTTGAAGAGTGACGTGGTCACCAGTGTTCCAGGATGGTTTGGGCCTTGTGTCTGTCACTGATGGCACCCAGCAGAACGTGTTCAGTGGGCTGGACCTTCTTCGATGCAGCATCCAGTGGCATGGGGTGGCAGGTGGTGCAGACGCAGGGACAGCAGGCCCTGAAGGAGGTGGCTCGGGTGAAGTGGTGGAGGGGGTCAGGGAAGGCCTTCCCGGGGCCGAGAAGGATCGGGGCCAGCGATGCCAAGGGCCGGCGATGCCAAGTGTCCAGGTGCAGGTGGTTCCCTGCCAGGGGAGCAGGTGTGAGAGCGATGAGACAGGCAGAAGTCAGGATGAATTGCTTTCCAGGCCGTGGGGGTTAAGACTTTTTTTGCCAAATGTACTGGGAAGCCGTTAAGATTTTTAAGGCTAGGGGTGGTATCAGTGGGTTTTGTTCTGAGTCTGGAGACTAGATCTGCAGGGAACAGGTGGCTAGAACTCGTGAGAGGGGGTTGGGTGGGCCCTTCGCCGTGGCCAGGCGAGGGGTGGGCGCGGAGAGGGGTGCTGCAGGCAGTTCGTCCAGCTGTCCCGGCTACCGCTGCCGTTTGTTTTGAACGACTTGGGAATTCAGTAGCAGTATCGAAGAACCCTGGGGACCGGAGCCGTCCGAGGTAGGTGCTCCCCAGAGAGCAGCCCACAGGGCGGCCTGGTCACAGCACACAGGGCGAGGCTCAGGGGGCTCCACATTCCCTCTTTACCAGGACCCTGTCGCCGACCTCTTTCAGCTTTAGAAACTGCCCCTCTTCACCTCAGAAACTCACCTCATGGTGTCTGGTGTCTGGGGCTCTGTCCCTTTGGAGGAGGCAGAATCAGTGGAATTCAAGTTAGTGAAGGTGTTCTAAACCTAGGGGGACAAGGTGCTTGTCACCTGCGGTAGGCACGGGCACTCCTGATGGACGGCGGGAAGCAGATCAAGGGTTGAGTGTGGTCAGGTGGAGCTTGCTCCTGGCCTGTGTCCCTTGAAGGCAGGGAGCCTGAAGTGCTCCGGGACTGGGAGGCATCCACACCCACATTTCCTGGCAGAGGATGGTGGCTCTTGGAAGTGTCACTCTCCGGAGCCCTTCACTGCAGTCAGGGTGCCCCCGGCCACCTGCCGTCACACAGCCTCCCACTTGTTGCTGTGTGTCTTGGGTCCCTTGCCTGAGCCCTCCGCCTTGGCTCCCTCAGGTTGGGGTGCTGGTGTTGGGCGGCGCGCTGGCCCTGGGACGAGCAGGGGCTGTGGTTTGGCAGGGACGCATGTTCCTCAGGGACTGGACACCCTCCCTCAGGGCGGCCCTGGGCCTCCCGCACTGTCAGGGCTGGCGGAGCAGCTGGAGGGCCGGGAGCCAGAAAGCCAGCGCTGCAGGGAAAGGCGCCCGAGGAGAGGTTGTGTGTTTTAGGACTCCTGCTGTGACGTGTTCAATTACCTTTTATTCCATTTATGGGGAAAATTGTGTGCTATGTGGTATTTGCAAATTTGGGGTTTCCCAGAGGAGTCAGGGACTCCCTGCCTGTGAATGTCCAGGATCTGGGTTTCCTGTCACATGTCAGAGCCTAGACAGCTGGGCCAGGTCATAGTGTCCTGTGTCCTTTGTCTCTGAAAGGACCCACGCAGGGCCCTGCAGGGGCACAGGCCCCAGTGCTCAACGGCCAGGCGTCTCACTAGCTAAGTGATCTTGGACAGGCACTTAATGACACTGAGCCTCAGTTTCCCCACTTGAGAAATGGAGATAATAATTGAATAACCCCCCATTTGTCGGGGTTTAGTGAGGATTTAAATGACCTAACACAACATAGGTACGATGTGTTTGCTGTTAACATGATTATGGGCGCTCTGTTTTCCTCCTCAGTGGGTCAGTTGAAAGCAATGAACCACATTTATTTATTATGTCATTTGCTACTTCATTAGAACTTTTTTTTAGTTTGGTTTACTTATATTACTTAACTGAAATGTTGCATGCTTTTTCTCTTTGCTGAGTAGTAACTTCTAATTAAACAAATCACCACGGACTGTCCCAGGTTTCACGGGCCGCAGGCGGTCTGGCTGCTCCACTCTGCCTCTGGGTCATGGTGGCAGCTGCCGTTGAGTTGGACCGTGAAGAGGAAAGACAAGTTTTACTGGAATAGCCCTGAAATAGAAAACCATTAAAAAGAGTCATTCTGCCCATTTTTAGAAGCACTGTGAATCATTGGATAGCTCCTCATTTTGTACCTAATGCTGTCCAGGGAATCTGCCCCGAGGGGCCCTCCCAGAGTTCCGCCCAGCACGGACCTGCACCAGCCACGCCTACTCTTTGTAGGGAATGAAAGCCCCGTGCACAGGTCGCCGTCAGTCTGGAGCCCTCTCCTCAGTTCTCTCTGTAAACCTGTGCATTCTCCAAAGGAGGGGTGAAAACTCGCTTCGGTGCGATCTTCCTGTCCACGCTGCGGCCTTCTGCTCCTTCGGGACAGTGGCTCCGACACGTGGCTGCGTCCGAGCACCGTCCCCAGAGATTCCGGTGCTGTTTTACGAATGGATGATTCTCTAAAGCTTTCTGTGATTTTGAGGTGCAGCCATATTCGGGAAGCTCACGTGACAGTAAATGGGCACAGGCTCCTTAGTAATTTGTGCACTTGGTCACACATACCTCCTTGCATCTTGCCTTTCATGCTTGTCCGCGCTGCAAGATACACCAGGCCCCGTGAGTCAGTGGGAGCTCGGAAGTTGGATCCTTGCTCCTTGCTACTCAGAGAGGGTGTTGAATCGTTTCTTTCTTGCAGAGCCCTGCAGGACAAATGTTCATCTCTGCGGCAATCCCGTGGGCCGGCCGGTAGGTTAGCCTTGCCCACTTCCTGAGGCCTTGCGTACTGCTGTGAGCAGGATTGAGGAGCAGCTGTGGGAGGGGCTGGCTCCGTTCCTCTGTGAGTGTGGGTGTGCTTGTGTTTCCAGCAAGTTCGACAGCCTGAAAACTTCTTCACCCCTGGGGAATATAGGAATAACATGACAACAAGTACAGCTTTACCTCGGCACCCTAATCATTGACATCAAACAGAAACCAATTGGAAACAATTCATGGTGTAGAAAGACTTGTTTTTCCTTCTTTCAGCAATCCTGTGTTGTGGCAGACTTTCTGCTGGGTGCCTGAGGGCGGACAGAGGTGACTGCCCACAGCCTGCTGGACGTGAAAAGAAATAATTATAGTCCCTGTGCCAAGTGTACTAGAAGAAGGTGCAGAATGCTGCGAGAGTGGTGAGAAGGGGCCTGGGATGGAGTCCTCTGAGACGGGAGCGTGCGAGCCGGACGAGAGGGGGAGAGCAGCGTGGGGAGAGCCAGCAGGAGCGCCGCGGTCAGGGGCTCGGCGGAGCAGCAGTGCGTCCCGGGCACCAGAGCTGCTGGCTGGGTGCTGCGTGTTTACCTCCCGAAGTGTTTAAGTGGTAATCATGACTTGAGAGGGGATTCGGAATGGGAAAAAAAAGATCCCACAGTAGCTCAGCGACTGTGTCCGTTTTTCAGGTTCCCGTAAGATTCTTTTTTTGTAGGCCAACATTAAATGTTACATATGTAATGCACACATCTGTGTATGTGTACTTCATATATTGGCTTTATTATTTCATCATAAATGTTTCCACAGCATGAGTCTGTACTGATCAGACTCACGGTCATTACGGCTGCAGATAGTTCATTGTGTAGGTAGATGTGTCGTAAATGATCCGTTAAACTTGACTCCTCTGATATTTAGGGACTTGGGGTGGTTTTCGTGTTTCCTGTTGAAACTACTGCTGGAGCGAGCACCTGAGGTCACAGGAGGGGCATCTGGGCAGATGCGCGCGGTCTGCCTGCAGAGCTGCTCCGGCGCTGCGCCCCCTTGCCCAGGAGAGGGCGGCCTGCGCTCCGCCTCTCGCCTTCCTCTTCACCTGTTGCCTGCCCTTGAGGTTGAGAAGCTAAAACTTCCTTCTGTTCTGTTTGATTTGGGTTTAGTTGTGGTTTACAGCTTCATTTTTGAGCATGAGTACTTCTGTGTTCCTGCCTCTGCTCACATTCTTTTAGATGATTCACGATTGGATCTTCAGTGTGTCCTGAATCCCCAGAATCTCTGGCGAGCGCGTCACCTGTAACAAAGGAGTGAAGGCAGCTGGGCTGGGTTTGACGATGAGCAGGGGGACAGGTCAAGGGACCCTGGCGTCAGCGACTAAGCTGGTGGAGGAAGAAGCCTGGGCAGAAAGCCTGGCAGGACATCTGCTGTCTGGATGGCCCGACCTGGAAAAGGGCGGTGGAGGCGTCAGCGTGCCCTGGGGTGAGGGTGAGGGGTGAGGGCCTGGTTGGAGGGGACAGAAGGAGCCTGGGCAGAGGCAGAAAGCAAGGACCGAGTACTTGCTGGCATCACAGAAGAACAAAATGCAGGGAAGGACGGGCCCCGGCTTTATTTATCAGCTCCAGGAAAGTGGATTGGCTAACTAATGAGGGGTTGAGAAGAAGAGGGTTTCTGTATAACCTGAAGGAGAATTAGGTTTAAGAGAGACGTGCAGATGGTTGCTTCTGCATAACCCCATGTTCAACACTGCATACACAGAGGGGGGGTTATATTCAATTCTTAGTAGTTAACGTTTAGAAAATCGTGAAGATGTGTCTATTAGAAATAGGTTCTGCTGCCCTTTTAACTCCCTGGGGCTGCCATGACCAATTACCCTGTGGCTCCCGCGACAGAAATGTGTCCTCTCACACTGCTGGCCGCGCGAAGTCCGAAAGCCAGGGGTCGGCAGGGCTGCGCTCCCTCCCGAGGTCCCAGGGGAGCTTCTGCTCCTCGTCTTCCCCAGTGGCTCCAAGTGCTCCTGTGGCTGTGTCACCCCAGTGTCTCCACTGCTCCATGTGCCCATGGCCGTCCCCATTCCTCCCCACTGTCCTCTCTTATCACTGACACTAGTCACCGACTTAGGGCCCACCCAGATAATCCAGGATGATTTCATCTCAAGATCCTTACTTAAATGAGCTCCTGGGCACAGGTTCTGGAAGTTGGAGCATGGGCATATGTTTTTGGAACCTGTCATTCAACCCACTACATGTGCTTATAGGAAAAAAATGCCAAAATAAGAATGATGTGAACACCTTAAGTTTTATTCTTCCGAACAAAAGAAGGCAGCGCTGTTGAGTGTGGCAGCCCCTCAGGGTCATCTGGGTCCTCCCGGAATTTGATTCCCCGGTGCAGGACGGCTGCCAGAGTGCCCGTCGGCCCAGATCCTCTGCGAGATGGGGGGCGAGGAGGAGAGAAGGCAGTGTGTTGCCTGGCAGGGGTTTTAGCTTAGGCTCATGGATCCCCCTACTTTCTAATGGGTCTGTGGGTAGATATGAGTATATTTTATTAAAATCGGTTTCCATTGCAATCCTAAATTTAGAGACATTCTGAGGAAGAGTGTATAGGCTTCACCAGACTGCCAAAAAGGGTCTAAGGCAAAAAAAAAAACAAGAAAGATGTTTTGTGTGTGTGTGTGTGTGTGTGTGTGTGTGTATATATATACACACACGTATATAAATTTCAGTGCAAGTCGAATGAGAGTTATGTAAGATATGCATGTGTAGAGAGCTGCTTCTGCAAAGCACCTGAAATCTTACGTGACTTAGTCCTACGGCGTGGGGACAGAACTCCAGCAGGCTTCACTCCTGGCATCATCCTAGTGACGGCCCTGAAATGACCGTGTCAGAGGGGCTGTGCCATGCAAGGAGCGGAGTGCTTTTTCATGCCTGCATTAGAATTTCCTTTTCCCCAAGTGATACTGGTGGAATACTTTATGGTACCCAGAAGACTCATGAGGTGTATTGTAAAGGTGGTCTTTGTTTGCTGTATGGTTTAGGGCAAGATGCTTCATCTCTCCAAGACTCGGTTTTCTTACCTGTGAACTGGGGTAATCCCGCTCCATCTCACTGATCCTTCATTTCCCTGGGTTTGCAGAGAGTGCCCTCCACATGCTTCTGGGTTTTTACCTCCGCCGCCACTCATCGCTGCAGTGGGACAGTACTAGGGTCGCCTCGCTAACACTCAGCAGTCCTTCTGTTTATGGGGGCCCCAAAGGGTTTCAGATGAGCTCAGTGTTACAGACATTGCTCAAAAAGCAGCACTGTAGCTGCAGAGTAGATGTCTGGAATGAGCTGTTACCCTTAAAAGTTCTCTGGCTGCATTACTAAAGACAGGAAGAATAAAATGTAAAGAAAACCAAGTGTGATTAAAAATATAAGATGCCTTTGTTTAATTATCTTATGTTTTATTTATATTCAGTTTTCCTTTTCATTATATTCTTCCTGTTTTTATTTCTCTAAATAAAAAGGAAGCCATGTAATGGTTTAAGTAATAGTTCTAGTTGTTTTAAGTCTTGACTACTTACTTGGCCCTCGTGTTTGTGGAATGGATGAAACTTCCTTAGCAGACCGGCATAGGGTGGAACCGTGGGCCTGCGATTCACCCTGTCTCAGCTGTCTCCAGCCGACGTCAGCCTGTGGGGTGGTCAGGGCTGCTCCTTCCATGAGGAACCGTGACCTTTATCCGGGTTTCAACATCAGTTTTCCCTCTCAGCTTCTTTGCAGCTCAGACACTTCCTGAGCAAAACCTTCTGCATGCTTGTCACTTTGGCTGGGAGAGAGGAAAAGCTATATATATAATTGGCAAATTTACTCGCATGGAAAAACTCCCCAGTTTCTGTGACTGCCGGCCTGGATCTGGAACAGGGAGAGTCAGACGCATGGGCTGGGCTGTCCCGTAACTCCTCTGAGGCCAGAAGCCCTGCCAGATGGGAAGCCTCGTGTGAGGAGAGCAGCACCTGCTGCCTGGGCTCCCTGCCATGAGCGAGCCCCCCTGGTTCCAGGCCCCGCGCGGCTCCAGAAGCACCTGACCCCACGTCCTGGCCGTGCCAGCCGTCCACTGCGGGATGTCAGTCCTTAACACCTGGGGCTTTTTTCTCCCATTGGCACAGGGGGGGCAGTACTACCTCTCACATGGTAGTGGGGCAAGTACTTGGCACATAGTAGCTGCTTAGTGAATTAAATGCAGTGATTGTCAGTGGACTGCGGAGCAGGACTGGAAGGGCAGCTGCAGAAGGAAGTTGATCCAGTGAATTCCATGCTTTATAATCCACTGTGTTCTCAGTTTCAAGAAGCAGGAAGAAGTGGGCATTGAGCCCAGTTGTTGGCTGTGTGTTTGCTAAGTGTGGGGTTTTGCCGACGGCAGCACCTGCTTCTGTGGCACAGATGGTCCGAAGAGCCAGCGGCTCCACGTGAGCGCTTGGGGTTCAGTTCTCACAGTTGTCCCAAGCGGGCCGGGAGAGAAGACGCTGTCTTCTGCTGGCAGCCTGGCTGGTGAGCGGTGGAACCAAATGTGGCGCCTGTTCCGTAGCTTTAAGAGTTAGGATGGGAGAAGTCGCTGTTACTTTTGGGCCGTGTGTTCTTAGTGAGTAGGGAAATCTGTGAAATCCAGATTTAGGAAAAAGGTACTTATTTTTACAGCACTGTTGGGGTATGTGTGTTCCATGTTTGCATATGTGTGTGTATGTGTGTATTGACTGTCAATACTTGTACTTATCTGTATTATAGCGGAGAGAAAATGAACCCTCAGTAACGACAGTTGAAAGATTATAGTTTCATTACAGTGCTTATGTGGAGCCGTGAGTCTTTGAGAAAAGAAACAGTGGTGGAAGTACATGGATTAGATTGATTTTTTTTTTCCTTGGGTGTCTAATCATTTCCTTGGAAATGAGTAATTTTAGTCATTCTTTACTCAGTGTTCTTTGATACATGCGCCAGGGATGTGGTTGAGCCAAGTTCTGTTTGTCTGTTTTTTTCCTTGAAAGTTGTGAAAATGGTATCATTCTGTCCCAGAATTGGCTGGTATTTCAGGAGTATGTAGAGTGGTGGGATCTTTCTGGTTCCTTGCAACAATTTATCAAATTTAAATAATTCCCTACTCTGTGATGGGGAGGCTGTGCTGTTTATTGACTCAGTAATCCCTCCCGGTCAGAACTTGAGTGCCTGGTTTGAAATGTAAACTCAAAAATGAAACATGTGACCCCCCCCCCCCCCGCCCTTCTTTCTGTAGACTGGGGAGGGCTGCAGGAGCTGCTGTGCAAGTTCTGCACAGGATGTTTAGCTGAAACCTCAAGACCTCAGCCCAGTGTGGAGGCCCTCAGATAGGCCAGAGCGCCCTGCTCGGAGTGACCTGTGGCCGCTCCCAGGTCCCCTCCCTTCCCTCTGGGCAGGTGCTAAAGAGCCGGTTGGTGTCCGGGTGCCACCTTCTCTGCAGCCCTCTCTGCCTGCAGGGGTCTGAAGATGGACGATCTGAGTAATCAGACATTTGCAAAGTGGGAGTAGGGGTGGTCCCCACCCCATCTGCGGAAGGGTTGAAGGGTCACGGACCTTGGGGCAGGAGCCCTGGCCTCTGTCCTGCCCCTGACACTGAAAACTAGGGCCACTTCCTTGACTGGGAACCAGGGCCCCAGGCACAGCTGATCCCGGAGGCTGTTTCCTGCTCTTGCAGCTCTGGCTCTGTCTTCTGAGGAATGAACTTTATTGTTCTCTTTATCAAGAAGTATCTAATCACACCGAGGAACAGGCTGCGTGTTTGTCGTTCCCAGAGCCGGGGTGCTGGTTTGTGAGGGCACTGTGAGTGCACACGCCCTGTTGTGGATGAGTTAACACCTGTTAATGATTCTTAGCACCCACTGGGACTTGCAGAAGGGTCCCAGCTTGGGTGATAAATTACTCGGTCGCTTTAGTCATTCAGAGAGAGGTTCATTCTGTCTTTTAAGGAATATTACAGTGCACTAAGATATGTAAATATTAAAACTATTTCTAACTTAGTTGAGGCACTATTGCTGTCCAGTGAGCTGCCCTGTTTAAAGCAGACAGCTTGATGAATTTACAACCCCCTCCCCCACTCCCCGACCTGTGGAAACTGTCACTGCAGTTCAGCCCCCTGGAAGTTTGCTTGTGGTCAGTCCCTGTCTACACGCCTGCCCCCTGCAAACATTTCTATTTTTTGTAGATAGTTTGCATTTTTAAGAATCCTGTGTAAATTGAATAATGATAGTATATCCTTTTTTTCTTTTTTAAAAAAATAAATGTCTGGCTGCTTTGGCTCAGCATAGTGATGTTGAACTTTTCCACGTCGGCTGTATCAATAACATGTTCCTCCTCCACAATTAGTTGGTCCACGTACCGGTCGGTGGGCGTCGGAGCTGTTCCTGGTTTGGAGTGCTTGCAGCCACAGCTGCCGTGAGCATTCGTGTTCAAGGCTTTGGGTGGACATATGTTTTCATTTCCCCTGGGAAAATACTGGGTTGGCCAAAAAGTCTGTTTAGTTCTTTTCTGTAAAATAAAAGTCATGTTTTTCATTTTCACCAACAACTTGATTGATTTGGGTATTTTGAGTATGTCGGCTGCTCCCATGTGTTACAGCGTTGACCATTCTCACTTAGTGTCTTGATTTGATCGTTGTCAACTTCAACTGGTTTACTGACCTTGGAGCATCGTCCAGTGAGGAATCTCCAGCACACAACTTCACAAACCGCTTCTGACATGTTCTATCAGTCACAGCACCTTCTCCACATGCTGCACAAATCTTTTTTTTGCATTTCACTTGCATTTTTACCTTCTTGAAATAATAAAGCATGCCAAAAATGTGTATTTTCTTTTATCTTCAATGTTAAAATGACTACACAAAAGTTCACTAATTTTGATGTTTTTTTAAAATTCACACTGATATGACAGCTGTCACAATACAGTCTAACAAAATTGCTTCCAATGAAGTGAAAGACAACTAAGCGCTACTAGGAACCATCATATGGAAAAAAACAAATGAACTTTTTGGCCAACCCACTACCTAACGGGAGAATTGCTGGGTCATATAGTAGGTGTATGTTGAACTTTTTAAGAAACTGCTCAACTGTTTTCCAAAGTGTTCGGAACTTAACATTCCCACCAGCAATGCGTAAGAGTTCCATTTCCTACAAATCCTCACCAGTACTTGGTGTTGGTGTGGTCGGTCTTATTTTACATGACCTAATAGACATGCAGTAGTAGTGTTTCACTGAGGTTTCACTTTCTTGATTATTCTAAGTAACCTTACAGTCAGTGTTGAAATCACAGAGGGCAAGTCTGCTAACTCTGTTCTTTTCCTCCCTCCCTCCCTCCCTTCTTTCCTTTCTTCCTTTCTTTTAGCTCTCTCTTTTTAAATTTTATTCTTTCTTAAGCTTGTGTTGGTTAGTCTAGGTCCTTTGCATTTTCTTATGACTTAAAAATAACTTCAGTTTCTACAAGGAAGGCTTCTTGGAATCTTGATTGAGATTGCATTGAATCTATAAATCAGTTTGTGGAGAATTGATACCTTTTTAAAAAGATTTTATTTATTTTTAGAGAGGGGAAGGGAGGAAGATAGAGAGGGACAGAAACATCATTGAGTGGTTGCCTCTTGAGCGCCCCCTACTGGGGAACCTGACCCACAACCCAGGCATGTGCCCCAGGTGGGAATTGAACCAGCAACCCTTTGGTTCTCAGGCCAGTTGGTACTCAGTCCACTGAGCCACACCAGCCAGGATGAGAATTGATATCTTAATAAAATTGAGTTTCCCCATGAACATAATATATGATATATCTGTGTATTTATTTAGCTCTTCTAAAATTTGAGCAAAGTTTTGTAATTTTCAGTGCAGATATCTTTAATGTCTTTTGTTAGATTCGTTCCTGTGTTTGTTTTCTGTTTTTATTAAATGAAATTTTTAAAATTATTTTCCAGGTATTTCCTGCAAACATATAAGAATATAATGGATTTTGTGACCTTGGAAAATAACTTATTAGTTCTAGTAGTTTTGTAGATTCCTCAGAAATTTCTACATAGACAGTTGTAACATCACCTTTACTTCTCTCTGACCCAGATGCCTTTTATTTCTTTTTCTTGCCTTATTGATAGGACTGCCAGTACAATGTTGAGTGGAAGTAGTGAAGGCAGTAATCTTTTCCTTTCTTCCAGTCTAAATGGGAAACCGTCCAGCTTCTCAGTGTTAGGCATCATGTTAGTTGTAGGCTCTTTATAGGTACTGTTTATCAGTTTGAGTGTTTTCTTGTTTGCTGAGAATTTTTATTATGAATATATGTTGAATTTTGTCATACTTTATTGCATGTTTTGAAGTGATCATTTTTTTTCTCCTTTATTTTTTTAAAAGAGCAAATTTGGTTGATTTTCAATTGTTAAACCCTGTTTTCTCATAATGCATATTCTTTCCTTTATTATTGTATTTAGTTTGCTGTTGATTTGTTAAGGACCTTTGCATCTATATCCATGAAAGATATTAATCTTCAGTTTTCTTTCTTTCCTTTGCCTTTGTCTGGTTTGGGTACGTAGGTTAAGCTGGTGTTATAAAACATATAAACTAGCATCAGAAAATGAGGGTCATTGTTCTGATAAAGTTTGGCGTTATTTCCTTGTCAAATTTTTGCTAGAATTTGCCAGTGGAACTGAATGTGGAGTTTTTTTGGGGGGTGGGGGTGGGGGAAGGTTTTTGACCGTACCTTTGAAACTTTTTGATAATGAATTAAAATTTTTAATGGGTATAGCTTCTTCCAGTTCTTTGTTTCTGATGTCTATATAGACATCTTAGGCACTGATGTCTGTTTGTTGGAGGAAGAGCTACAAGCTTCATGAGAGAAGGGATGTCCTGGGGCTTCTTGACTCTCCTCCAGCGCCCTAGAGCCATGTCTGACAGAGTTGCGTTCTGTAAATATTCGCAGAGGTAATTGGTTTGTTGTTGCTGTGTCTCTATCCCTTGGCATCCCTGGGAAGCTCTTCTGTCTCCTCCATCCACATGGGGCTGTCACAGCTGTGCCATGACAAAGGGAGGTGACTCCTAAGTCAGGCCAGCTGGCCCCAGCTGACTGCATGCCATGGCCTCCCATTGTGGCTGTTAAAATATCTGGTGATTTGTCCAAAGCCCTGGGAGACAGGCCCTCTGGGTCAGGCCTTACCAAGAAAAAATAAATTATAAACTTTTTCTGTTTTAGTTTTTTAAAATGTTAAATCCCGTGGTTGGAATGACTTCTTTTCGTTTTTGAAATATACTTGAAATACCAGAAGAATACAGAAAGCTTGGTCAAAGGAAAGGGGTAAACTGAAGCCTGGAAGGGGGGTTACAGATGAGAAGGGTTATCGTTCCCGAAAGGCAGTGACCTTGAGTGTGACCCACCTGCTTGACTGGGAATGTATCCTGAGATCCCCTGTCCTGGATCACTTACAAATGGCAGCCCACAACTGAGGACATCAGTCACTTGGGCAGTTAGAAGACAGGCTGATGACTGCAGAAGATTTAGAAAATTCTAGAAAACCAGCAGGAAAGGGAAAAAATGCCCCAATTCCACCACGTGAAAGGCCAGCTTCCAGTTTTCCAGGCCATGCGTCCAACCCTTTAAATCAGCCTCCCTCCCTCCCTCTGCCCATCCCTCCACCCTTTGTTATGCAGTACTGCAATATAAACAGGCTCTTTCATAAATTGCTTGTGAGCCTTGTTCTCCCCTTTGTTGGTTTGTCTGTTTTCTGGCTGCACAGCATGCTACTTGGTAGCTTGTCAGCGGTTTGCTTAGCTCATCAGTAAAGGCATGCGCCAGACTTTGTCCCAAGGTGTTGGCCACCTGGTGAGTCAGCAGATGTGGGTGTTCTTACCTTGGACCACTTTGTTCTGGGATATCTTAGTGCCTAATCAGCCTGACCTTCCGTGGTAAAATGCTTGGCTGACCTTGGGCTGCAGAGGTTGCTTATGAACCCCTCCCCTGCCCTCCCCTTGGTACTTGTTACTGTAACGTTACTATAGATGCTGTTGGGTGTAAGCAGATTTAACATCAAACCACCCCGGAGGAAAATGGATACATTATGATAGCGTGGTGGCAGCCAGATTTAAGATTGCCAAAGCATTTCCACCCTCCTCCCTCCATCTCCACAATCCACTGCCAGGGTACTTTGAATTAGATTTCATGATCACTGGGATAATATTGGTTTGAGCTAATGACTTGGAGTTCATTGTTTCCTCTGCGCAGAAGCCAAGAGGGAGATGCAATTAGTCCTTTTTGCTGTGGTGTGTTTCTCTATCAGAAAGTGTGCCGGCCCAGCCGATCACCAGCAGGAGCAGGAGGAGGCCAGCGAGCGGAAGCGCAGCCTGGGCTGGAGCCTGCAGGCTCTGCCTGGGAATTGCTCGCTGAGCCTCCGCTCTTCGTGCGTTTGCACGAGACTCTCGTAGCTCAGCTGCAGCAATCTCACCCTCCTTCATGCTCCTTCACTTTTTTAGAAGGTAAAGTTCTATCTTCACTGTAGCATTTCCTTATATACTGTGCTTTTATTAGGATTGCTGTTGTTGTTGTTGTTTTTATGATTGTATTTATTTTTAGAGAGGGGAAGGGAGGGAGAGGAACAGCAATGTGTGGTTGCCTCTTGTGCCTCCCTCACTGGGGACCTGGCCTGCAACCCAGGCAAGTCCCCTGACTGGGAATCGAACCAGTGACCCTTTGGCTCACAGGCCTACACTCAATCCACAGAGCCATACCAGCAAAGGCAGATTGCGATTGTTTTTTAATGCTTGGCTACAAAGTTGCATAGGTTTTGAGTGGTCTCTCCCAGCTCATCCTTTCCCATGAGACTTATTATTTTTATTGTGTCCTTTTATAGAATGTGAGGGTTTGCTGCATTTCCTTGTAGCAAAAACACTTATAATGTTTTACCTATGCTAAGATTATTTTTAATCACTTTTAAGACAAATAACATGTTCATTTGAATAAACACTATAACCCAAACAAACAAGAGACATTCAAAAGCCTGAGATCCTACATATGCACACTACTACAGAGACCTGTGGTTTTCAAACACTGGTGAGATATGGGGTAGGGAGGTGAGATTGGCCCGCCAAGGACTTTGACAGTTGGAGACATTTGGGGTTGTGACAGCGGAGGGCAGGAGTTGGGAGGTGGGGAGCATATGCTACAGGTGTGTCCAGGGTTGCTGCTTAGGACCCCTCAATGTCGTAAGGGACAGCAAAGAATTATTTTGCCCCAAATGTCAATAGTGCCAAGGTTAAAAAACCCTGCTGTAGACAAATAGTTTTTTAAGGTGTTTCCTATGAAGAACAGTGGGGTCAGTGTTACACATCCTAATTTGTAATCTGCTTTTTAAACTTACCACATTATAACATCTGTACTCATAAATAGGCAGCCTTATCCTTTTCAAAGTTGGCTATGAGGTATACCGTTATATGATCGAGTCATTTATTTCACCGCTCCCCGGTTTTTGGAGATTGAGGTTATTTCTAGTATTCTATTGGCAACACGCTAGGTTTTGTTTGTTTTTATTTTGCCTTCTTTGGGCCCGGTTCCTGTTTCTACCTGCTGTGGCGGAAATCCCTTCTGGGGCACCACCTCCACACCTGGTGCCCTTCCTGGTGGTGGCGCCCCTCCCCCCTGGGGCCCTCTGCCTCCCAAACCCCTGCTCAGGGTGGGCGCTGATCTGTCTGTGAGGCTCCCCACCCGCTGAGCACGCCGCAAAGCCCAAGGAAGGACGCTCTGCCGAGATGCTGAAGAGATGAGTGACTTCAGATACGGTTTTCATGATTCAGTGTTTGCTGCTACTTTTGGCTTCGTCTTACTTTTTGTTCCTTTTAAAAAATCTGTCGTCTGATAGATTACATGTGATTGTAACCTCTGACCCAGTTGGCTTTGCTCCCTGCCCGGGCGTCCTGCGTTCCCGGTGGCTGGTGTCCTCAGGAGGGCTAGGAGGTGGGGCAGAGCCTGGCGGAGGCTGCTTGGCTTTGACTGTCCACTGTGCGCCCCTGAGCAGGCCAGCAGCTGTAGTGGTGACCCCCTGTCCCCTTTGGCCCTGAGCCGCCCTGAGAGGAGGAGGGGTGTGACTCAGGGAGGAGAGAGTCCCATCAGCAGCTCACGCCTGGCCCTCTCCAGGGGTGGGGCAGCAGGCAGGGCTGAGTGCCTGGAGGTCTGACCTGTATCCCGGGGCTGCTGTTGCACAGGGACCTCCGGAGGCTTGCTTGCGTGTGTCTATTTTTGTGTTTTGTACAGCTCTCTGTGAGGAAGTGCGTTGTCTACGCACATCCAGCTGTTTTGAATAGCCTGGGTCTCCGGGGGCTTCGAGGTAGGGATTCATCCAGCATTTTGGGCAGCATCTGAACAGCAGGATGTGAGTAACAGGAAGTGACAGAAATGACTGAGCTTGCCAGATGCTTATTCTCGGCCACCTTTCCAGGCCCTGCGGGCCAGGGAGCTATGTTTGGGAGAGCATTTCCAGGTGCCTGACCCTGTCCCAGCGCTGTCTCTGTCTGCTCGTGGTCAGTGGCTGACCTGTGCGGGGCTCATCCGTCACTCTGGCATCTCTGCTCTGCCTTGCTGGCCCACGGATTCTTGTCCATCGATTTGAAAACTCAGTTTTCGTTTTTTCTGGGTCCCCAGTTCTGGTCCATTTTGAGCAGTTGGACAATGTCCTGAAAGAGAGAAGAGCCGCAGGTAAGAGCTCCAGGTGGTGGTAGGTGATGCGGGAAGCATGTGGGAAAGAGGTTAAAGTGTGGGGATTTAAAAATGAAGGGGGTGGAAAGAATGGTAGATTATTGGGTGCACCTCCAGAGGGCTGGCTTTTGTATTTCTTACAAGTGGAAGGCTGGGGTTTCTTAGGCTGTCTGCTTGGTATATGACTTCACCCGCACGCAAGAAACATGCTCTAGTCCCAGCCTGGCCTGACAGAAAGCCCGCAGGCCAGGTCGGCTTCTCTGATGAATTCCTGTTGTCTGAGCTTTGTCACAGGACGAATTCCACCCCAGATCCCGAAACAAGCACCGTGGAGCCTGGACGTCCGCTGCCCAGGTGGAGCGCTTGCTTCTTATTCATGCTGCCGTAGATGTGGGCGGTCTGCGTCCTTAGTGTTGGGGCGGCGCCTTAGGCAGGTGCTGACCAGACGCTCATGTGGGCCGCTCAGTGTCCCCTGAGTCCAGGTGTCTGTGCTGGCTCCGACATCCCACTGTAGGGACAGTTGGGGAGCCAACCATTTGCTCTCATGTATCGTCTCATGTGCCCTGACCTGTGCTGGGCCTGAGGACAGCAGGTCACAGCTCCCATTGCTAGCAGCAAGAACAGCCTGTCTCCATCACCTTCTGAGTGACCCGAGGGGCAGGCACTGTTAAGGAGCTGAGGCCTAGAGAGACTAGTCATTTGCACCAGCGGCTCGTCTGTTGTAGCCGTTGTGTAGTACTGCCCCCTGTGCCACACGCTGGTCACCCTCACAGACTTACTGAGCTGGCTTGTCCTTTGAGCTGTACGACACGCATCACTGTGTGCTTTGATGGTCCTCAAAATCTTTCAGAGTTTGATGTCAGCTTCCAGTGGCCACCACCTTAATGATTCATGGAAGAGGGGTTGTGTTCGGAGAGGTTTTTTTTTGTTGGTCTCTAAAGCTTCCTTGTGAGCAGTCCCGCCAGTACCTCCCTCTTCTTTTTATAAAGCGTCCCCCTTAGTCTCACACCCGCAGCCAGCTCTTCAGGATGAAGGACTCTGCTCCAGGGTGAGACATTTGAGAGGCAGATCAGGCACAGTTGTGTCTGCTGGAACCAAAGGGTGGCCCGTGGAATCTGTGGGTGTTTCGTGGCCACGGGAGCACCTAGAGGGCCGTGTGTGTGCAGTGCAGGCATGTGTGTGCAGGCACTAAGACCCAGCTGTGCTCTGAGATTTCCCCCGCCAGCAGCCTCTGTCTGCAGGCATGGCCTCGGGCTGGCCCTTTCCCTTTCGGAAGGCTGCACTCTAAAGGCAAGGCAAGCTATAAATTTGTATGGCACAGTAAACTGTACTATTTGTGTGTATAAATAAATACATAAATACAGTAAACTATAAACACAAGACATACCGTGTACATCTCCAGCTCTGGCTTCAGTATTTTAGCATATATTTGTGTCAAAACACTTACAGTTTTATTTACTTTTTATCCTCTCCTGAGGACATTTTTTTTTTTCGTTGCTTTCAGAGGGAGAGGAAAGGGGAGGTAGAGGGTGGAGTTGGGGAGTGGGGGGGGAGAAAGTGAATCTTCAGTGTGAGAGAGGAACATCAGTTGTCCTGACAGGGATCTAACCTGTCATCTGGGGTTGTGCTGGACAGGGAATCGAAGCTGTGACCCTTCAGACTGCAGGACGATGCTCCAACTAACTGAGCCACACTGGCCAAGGCTAAAACATTAAAAAATTTAGAAACCATTAACTATTTCAGGCATTCAAAAAATAACATAACGAACAACTATGCACACTTCCAGCCCGAGAAAGAAACATTCTGGATATGCTTGGAGTCCTTTGTCTTCCCTTTCCTGCCTCGGCGCCCACCCCCCCTGCCCAGTGGCCATCCCTGTGCTGAGCTGTCTGCTATTTGACTGCATGTTTTTAATACTTCCTTTACTCATATATGGGTAGAAACAATATGTAGTATTATTTAGCCAGCTTTAAAATTTTGAATAAATGGTGCAACTTGCTTTTTTCACCCAGCATTGTGTTTCTGAGACTTACCCGTTTGGCTGTGCCTACCTTTAGTTAAGTGGTTCAAGGTCTGAAACAACTGATTCCTGATTCCTAGATGACGTCAGAGTTTCTGGGAGTGGGGAGTGGGATGTAACCCTCAGGGCTCTTTGTCGGCGCGGCCCAAGGTGAGAACCACAGCGCTCGGCTGTCAGTTTTTGTGGCGTAGGTATCAAGTGTGCCGCTGTCGACGCATGCTTCCCCGGGTTCCGCCACCACAGACACATGGGGACACGGGCACGAGCTGCACTAGAGTGTCTTTCCGAGGGCGCCCTGCCCGGTGTGTGCGTCCTCAGCTTGACGGGAGAGCCGGGCCGCTCTCCAGAGCTTGACTTGGGAGACCGCCCGCAGCAGTGGGGGCGTGGGCGTGACCTCGTTCCTTGTCTGAGCGCGGCCAAGCTGGTTGGCCAGGCGAGGCCCTCCCGGGGAGACGAGGCACGTGGGCATGAGGCCCTGGCCGGTGTGGCTCAGTGGGTTGGAGCATTGCCCCTACACTGAAAGGCTGCCTGTTCGATTCCTAGTCAGGGCACATGCATGAGTTGCAGTTTTGATTCCCAGACGGGAGGCAGCTGATCAGTGTTTCTCTCACATTGATATTCCTTTCTTTCTCTCCCTCCCTCCCTCTCTCATTCTCTCTCTCCCTCTTCCCCTTCCCCTCTGTTAAAAAAGAAAAATCAGTGACAATGTCCTAGAATGAGAATTTTAAAAACAGACATTGGACATGGGCATGGTTCAGACAGACACCTCAGCCTCATCGTGTCCGAAACTGAACCTCTGGTCCCCACTCTCCACTGCCGTGCCTGTTCACAGCCTTCCTGTCCCAGGTCCCAGGTCCCAGGTCCCAGGACCTGGGCACACTTTAGAGTGCACCCCCGTTTCATCTTTTGATGGGCTCCCGGGCTCCCTCCCTAAGGGTTTCCTGACTTCCCTCCTGGCCCCTACACTGTCTTCAAGAAAGCGACCAGCATGGGTGTTTTTAAACCTAGGCCAGACAGCAGCCGTCTGCTCTGGGGCTCCGTGGTTCTCACTCCACCCAGAGTGAGCGCCCCCATTCCCGCGGGTGCCGCAGGGCACTCTGGCCGCCCGGGGCTCGCTCCCGCTGCAGGCGCGTGCCCGGCTCTTCCCTGCTGAGCCCTTCCAACCTTCCCAGGGAGCCCTACCTTGGCCCTGGCCTCCTTTTTCTGATCTTTTTCTTTTTTTTTCCAGACTTATTACCAGCTACTACTCTCCATGCTATGCAATTTACTTATGATGTTGTTTCCTGTCTATTGGAGCAGAGACCTTGTCTGTCTGTTGAAATGAATTTTTCCTGAGAAGACAGGAGGACTTTGGAGCCTGGAGGTGGTGAGGGTTGAGTGTGGGAGAGGAGGTGAGGTTGAGGGTGCGGTCTCCCAGCGGGGGCGGGGGCGCCAGCATGACAACCTGTCTAGGTGCGTGAGCAGGACCTCAGAGAGGTCTGCTGGGCGGGCAGTGGGATCTGTGGGGCTGGAGCAGGGGGAGGGGGGCAGCTCTTGTCTTGGCGGCAGTTCTGGTTGCTCCCAGAGTAAGTACGCTGGCTGCTGGAGGGATGCCGGGGCCCACCCACCGAGGAAGCGCAGTGCGGTGTGCGGGCGGACCCGGGGTCTGCAGCTGCCGTGGAGCACAGCTTCGCTGGTTGCTCAGGCCCTGGCGCGTGTAGAAGCGAGTCCCGCCGTTTCCGGGCTCTGTCCTGTGCAGGCTGGAGCGCCAGGCCTCATGTCACGGAGGGGCAGTGCCACGGCCCTCCTGCGCACTCACTCAGACTCGGGCCTGCGGAGAGGTTTGGTTTTCTGTAAGAATGTGTGCCAAAGGCGTGTCGCATACTGTTTTCTTGGCGAGTCAGACGTTTCATGAGCTTGCACTGCCTATTGAATGAGATAAGATTACACTTTTAATTTGTGCTGAGGCCACAGATGCCCTTGTCCTTAAGAAATGGAGCATTGTTCGGGAATTACTCCCCGTTTTCCCCAGCTAAACGTTAGATGTGGGAAAATGGTTTTTTTTAACGTGGTTACTTATTTTTAACTAAACCTTTTATTTGGAGAGCATTGTAGATTACACAGACTTGAAGTAATGCAAAGGTCTTTGGGGTGCGTTGCTCAGTCCCCCTAGTGGTAACACCTTGCAGAAGTCAGCGCGGCTCATAGCCCGGATGTTGGCACAGACGTGGTTGAGACCCAGTGGTTCCGTATCCACCGGGGTCCTCTGGTTTCCTGTCACAGCCACACCCGGTCCCCGCCTGAACCCCTGGCAACCACTAACCCGTCATTTCTGTAATTCTGTCGTCTCAGGGGTGTTCATGGGATGGCAGAGTATGTAACCTCTAGGGATCGGTGCCTGTCACTCAGCGTGGCTGCTGGGAGGGCCCTCCAGGTCGTGTGTGTCACCGCTCGCTCTGTTCCTGAGTCCGTAGTCCGCAGACGGGGCGCACCGCCGAGTGTTTGATCATTTACCCCGAAGGGCCCCCGGGCGGCTTCCAGTTTGGGGTGATGATGGGTGAAGCTGCTACAGACATATGTGGACAGGCTTCTGTGTGAACGTAAGTCTTCATTTCTTTGGGATAACTGCCCAAGTCTGTTTTTGCTGGGTTGTTTCATAGTTGCATGTTTGGTTTTTAGAGAAATTGCCAAACTGTTTTTGCAGAGTGGCTGTACCGTGTTACATTCTCACCAACGATGCGGGCCAGTTTCTCCACGTGCTGTTTTTATTTTAAATATCTAGTAGGTGTAAAGTAATGTTGCATTGTGATTTTATTTTAATCAGCGTTCCCTCAATGGCTAATTATGTTGAATACCTTTTCTTGTGCTTATTTGCCTCAGCACGTCCTCTGACACCGCAGAGGATGGCCAGCATCCCGGGTGCTGGAGCTTCTGGTTACCGTCTGGGGTGGGCGTGGGGGCTGCGGTACTTTCATCCTGTTTGGCTGGAGCGGAGTGGTTATTGGCTTCCATACTGCTATTGATTTCTGTCTTGCCAGCTTGCTCCTGTCCTGGTTCTGTGGCTAGAGAGAGAGCAGCTTTTTGGAGGGTTTTACATTTTTTTCTGTGTCCATTGGTGTTTCTGGCTGTGGCTTCTTCAGCCCCACACCTGGGATGTCTGGGACAGACAGAGAACCCAGGGAGCTCGGCCTGGGTCCCTCCTTGGCCCCAAGGCCCCTAGTCTGTCTGCCCTCTTCTCTGTACCCTTCCGTCTGCTCACGCTTGTTTCAAGTCTAACGCCCGGGGTTGTAGTTGTGCTCAGCCAGGGAAGTACGCAAAAGTGCCTGTAACCGTCTTTCCAGAAGCAGGAGTCTGCTGGTTACTTGTGCACTGGTTTGGATCCCTGAAATCTGACGAGGGTGTCTGAGCAGCTCCTGTCCGGTCCGGGCTGCATGTCTGCCCTGCTCGGCGTGGCCTTTGTCCCGTCCCAGGCTCAGGGCCCCACAGTTATCGCTGCTGAGGCTGTGTTTGGTTTGGCCGTGGCTGCAGCATGGCAGCGTTTGCAGGGTCTTGGTCTTCTGTCGTTGAAGGTCTCATGCACACATGAAGGGCGTGTCCAGCTCTGTGGTTGGAAGCTCCGGACAGGGGGACGACGTTGCTGGTGAGTCATGAACTGCCCCCATCGTCGTCCTTCAGGTCTGACTCCAGCAACCTCTGGGATTCTTGGGAAACCTGGGCCCCGTGGGAGGAGCAGCGGTCAGATGACTCAGTGAGATGTCCACATCGTCCTTGTGCCGCTCCTCCAAGCGCGTATTCCTGCCAGAAAGGAAGTGGCTCATTCCGAGTGAACCTCGGAGAGCTCTTGGCGAGTGCCGGCCCCTCCCCTACCTTTGGCCCCGCTTTCCTGGCATTATCCACCCAGCAGTCTGTCGGGAATCCAGGTGGGAAGCTCAGGTGGGGGGGTGTGGTGGTGGGGGTCAGGGGCCGGGCCTGGAGCCTACCTGCCTGGGGTCCGGTCCCCTACTTGGTTAGCTGTGGGGCTTTGGGTAGGGCCTCTGCTGGGCCTCAGTTTCCTCTCAGTATCTATTTCAGTAGGTTGCAGAGAAGGTGAAACAAGCAGATGCATGTAAATACCTAGAAATTTCCCAGGACCACTGAGTGCCCCCCCCCCCCCATGGTGGCTGCCCCCATCGTCTGGCGCCCTCCGGGTGCTGCCCCTGTCCTGTCGGCTCGAGTGCTTGTGATTCAGGAGTCCACCTCCTCGCCCACCTACACATCACATCTGCGTGTCTCCGGCAGGGCTCCTTTGCCCCTGGTTTCTCAGAGATCGCTGCTTGTGGCCGGTGGGCCCTCCTGCTGATTCTTCCCAGGGCGCTGGGAGGTCTGGCTTGGGTCTCAGAGACTCATGCGGGTATCTAGGTAGCTAAGTATTTTCCTGTATTTCCTCGAAGGTCATTTATTTTGAAAGGATGGAGGCAAAAGTTCTTATTTCAAGTAGAACTTTTAAAGCCCCTTTTTTTAATCTTTAGCATATACTCTAAACTAAGACTTTAAAAATAATTATTTCTTGAATAGATGATTCATGTACATGTTACAGAATGCAAAAGGATAAAAAGATATAAGTAAATTTTCCAGCCCCTCAGAGGTGACCAGGATTACTGTCATGCCCCCCATACTGTTCTTAGAGGGCGTCCCTGTGAGCGCGGGAGGACGGAGCGGCTTCGTCCGCCTGGCGGCCGTGTGGTGCTCCGCCGTGGGAGTGTGCGGTGATGTGTTCAGCCCGTGGCCTACCGGTCTCATCTCCATCAGCATTTCCGTTGTTTCCAGTCCTTCGTCTCTCCAGGGAGTGTTGCTGTGAAAACCCTGTGTGTGCTGCGCGCCACTGCTCAGGGGGGATGCTGGTGGGACAAAGTCACAGAAGCACTGACACTGAGACAGAGGTCTGCAGTTTAAAGTGTGCTGGGCCTCACCCAGTGGTCCGTGGGAGTGGGATTGATTCACAACCCCAGCGTGCACTAGCGTTACCAAACTGTTGATCTCTACCTGGGAGGGAAATGGTGTCCCTTAATTTTAATTTGCATTTATTTTATGAGTAAGTGGGAATACTTTTCATAGGTTTAAGATCCATTTCTAACACTTTAATATTTCACTCCTAACACTTGAAAAACGTAGCTCTGCCAGTCTCTCATAGTCTTCATACACTTCCATCGTCCTTTGTCTCGGGGTGGTAAAGTGAGCACGCCACCACTGTCACCATGTCACCAGGGATGGGGGTGGGGCGGGGAGGCTCGTTCTCATCGCCCTGGAGTGCTCCGCTGTGCCACCGTGCTCCAGCTCGTACTCCAGCTCGTCCCCGGACCGGCGCTGGGCGTGCGGGCTGTGTGTGTGCGGGCCTGTGAAGAGGGGGGCTGCTGTCCTGGTGCGGGCGGCGCGTTGGCTTTCCTGCCACAGGGGGCACAGCATCACCTTTACTGGTTTCCCAGCAGGTGCGCCCAGCCGCCTCCCGCCGGCAGTGCAGGAGGGTGCGAGCTGTGCCGCGAGCTCGCCAGCACTGGGCACCCTCTGTGCCTTCGGTTCCGCTGCCGTGAACGGCGAGCACGCTGGGGTTCAGTTTCCACTCTCCAGCTGCCTCCTGAGGTTGAGCGCCTTACTGGCCATTTGTGAAATAATGCACTGTTCAAGTCTTTCATTCATGTTTCTCTTAGTTCTGCTTTTTTTTTCCTTACTGATTTTTAAGGTCCTTTAACCTCAGAAAATTCCAGCAAGAGTCTAAGAATTTAGTCTGTTTACTGCTCCTTTGGCTTGTCTCAGCTTCCACCATTTCTGTGTTCCCCACCCCCCTCTCCGCTTCACTCTGTCTCAGGTTCTGCCAGCTGCACGGCTGGGCACGTGCTTTCTCTCCAGTTCGTGGGTTTCACGCAGCGCTCTGCTCAGGGCTGTGACTCTGCCGCTTCCCTCGGTACCGAGTCTGCCTACCACAGCCCTGGGCCCCGGCCCGCCGAGCCTGGCGCTGCTGACCGTCCTGACCTGTTCGTGCTGTTCCCTGCTTTTCATTTGCGTTTGTTTTTAAGTCCAGTTATTTATGTGAGCTGTTTCTTACCTTACAAATTTGCTTGAAAAATATAGAGCAAAATATTTTCTGGTCCCCAAAGCTTTTTCTGTGTGAAGGCTTGATTTTGGGATAGTTCTGGATGTTTCTTCATTCTTGGTTCCTAGCGGTGGCAGTCCAAACAGAGGCACACTCTTACTACTGTAGTTTGCCGTGCGTAGTGCCCACCCGTGTTTTGTGTGCATGATACACGGGGTTATTACACCCTCGGTGTGTAATCTTTACACACGGCACAGTAACGGCATTCCCCAGAGCGGCCCTTCCAGACCCGGCCTTCTTCCTGCTTTGTGAGCTTGGTGAGTGGCCACGAGGGGGTAACCTGAAGGTGTCCTCCAGCACCTGCTTCTCTCCTCAGGCCTGTCCTGGCCCCTCTGTCCCCCAAATAAAGGGACTGAATGGGAGCCCCGTCCAGGACATCTCTCTTAGAAAGCCTCCCGCTTTCCTCCGGAGAAGGACCCCCCCCAGCTTCACCCGCCTCACCCATGGGCCCCGGGGCGCACGGGACTGCCCCCATGTCCAGGAGGCTTCCCCTGGGTTGGAGGGCTGCTGGGGAGCTCTGGAGACCCGGGGAGGGGGGCGCCATCCAAGGTGACCGAGTTGTGTCTGGCCTGTGGGTGGCTGACAAGCATGGATTCGGTCTTGGGTGGCGGAGTGTGATCGGAGAGAGGCAGACCGGTTTTTATTTGGTGGGTGGGTCTGCTGGGATGATTCTCATGCTCTGAGAGGTGGACTGCCGGCACCAGGAGAGTCTCAGGAAGGTGACGCCCACAGGGGAGAGCCTGCGGTGGCCCTGAGAGGGGCGGGGGGGTGGGGGTGCGGGTGGGCAGGGAGCACTCACACACGAGGCGCTGTTCTCAGCACCTCCCGGGGCCCCTGTTCGCACATGCGCAAATGGGGGCACAGGGAGGGCTTCGCCCGCTCTCCCGGCTTGTCAGGGCTGCGGCCCCAGGGACGTCCCCCGAACACTGTGTTGGGCCCCGTGCTGTGTGCTGTCTGCGTCTGGTTACATTCAGCCTGGTAACAGCCCTGCCAGGTGGCTTTCGTCATCCCTCTTCCCCCGCAGAGAAACGCAGACGGTCCACCCGCGTCTCCCAGCCGGTCAGCGGGGCTCAGACAGGCACCCATGCTGCTAAAAAAGCTGAACACGAGGCTCTTCAACATTTGTCCGTTGGTCAGTGTTTCACTCCCTGTAAATAACGGCACAGAGTGTGGAAATGACAACATTTATCGTTAGTTTCAGGAACTCACCATCTTTAAACATAACAGTTCTGTCTATAGCTTGCTGCCCGGTGGTGCCCAGTGCCCGGGACGCTGTCTGGTAGCCCCTCCTTCCTCCGGCACGTGGAGGGGGAGGGCCCGGAGCGCCATCGGCTGAGCTCTGGAATGATGTGGACTCTGCATCTTGTACAGCTTGTCACGGGAGTGGTAGAAACAAGACCTAAAATAGAACAGGACGTGAAGAATTGCGTTGTTCTCTTCTGTAAGTGTCTCATTGCTTAACTCCTGAGATAATCTCCAAGTTATGCAGAAGAAAGTATAAAGTATAGTATCTTTCTGAAACTATTAGGCTGATAAAAATGTTCAAATGTTAACACTCACGCCAGAGTGAGTAAAAAGTAAAAAGAAGTGCTTGTTGAGATTTTGTACGATGAGACGTCCTCTAGCACCGACCCAGCCGTTGGCCGCCCCCCAGCCTTCCCGTGGCTGCCCCGCCCGCCCTCCAAAGCTCCCAGCAGCCCCACGCGCACGACCCCCTTTGTCCTCACAGCGCATCCCGGTGTCTGAAGTTTCTCGTTCGCCTGTCTCCCCAGGCAAGGGGAGCTCTGTGTGGGCAGGAGCTCTGGCCTGTCGCGGTCCTTGAGCAGATGGACACTCAGTGAGCACTTGCTGGGTGGAGGGACGGGTGTGTTCAGTGCCGGGTGTCAGCTCTTTGCGGTGCTCTCGGGGCCTCCGAGGGTGGCTCCCACCGCCCACCCTCCCTCTGGAGGGCCCCCACTCCTCCAGTCTTCTACTTTCTGTCTCTCAGTCTCCCCTCACCTCACGCTCTCTTTGCCTCTTTCTGCAGCCCAGCCTGGCCCCCCGCACGTGGTTACCCCAGTTACCCTGGTTACGGGAAAGCGTGAGCAGCCCGGTGGTTTGTGACCCAGTTCCAATTACCCCTTCCTGATTAGCTCAGTAGGTGGTTTATGGGAATCACAGAAGAGGCCATCTGTAAAACCCTGTTTTTATCTTTTCTGAGCCAGAAACATGACCACCTCATCATTACACTGGGTGCTCCTAAATTGAGTCTTCCTAGTAGAAATTAAAGCTGTAAGATGGGCAGAAACCGGAAGTTAAATAACAAACTGTATTGGTGAATCCCTGGGGAAGTGTCATTTTCCTGACGCTGCTGGTGGGAATGTAAAACGGCACAGCCCCTGGGTGGGGCGGGGGGGGGGGCACCCAACAACAGCTAGCAAAGTCACATGTGTGTTTACGCTGTCAGGGTGTCCCGGGAATCTATCCCCCAAACGCGTGGGTAAACGCAAAGACCTGTGCGAAGGCCGTAACACTGCTGCGCCATTTGCCGCATCAAAGGCTTTTCGACAACGTGGTGGTGTCCGTGGTGTCCGGTAGCAGGGACTAGCAGGGAACGGCTGCGTAGGTGCGGTGCCTCCCCAGCGTGGGGGTGGCAGGGGGGGTGGGGGGAGCACAGCTGCGAGAAGGCGCGAGGGACCGGCACCCGCTGCTGAGGGGCGGGGGCCAGGACATGCCCGTGGTTCGGAGGGAGGAGACAGCGGAGGCGGGAGTGTCCGCGGAGTGCTCCCGCTCTGAAAGGGGGGTAGGAAAGTGTCCTTGCGTTAGCTAACACCTTAAACATGGGGGGCGAACTGTGGTTTCAGGTATTTTTTCCGGGCTGCCTTCGGGGGAGACCCAGAGCCAGACTTCTGCGCGCACCCTGCTCCGCAGGGTGGGCTTGGGAGCTGTGCAGCCGCATCTCATCGCTCCCAGACGGGGTTGAGAAAGAGGGCACCGCCTGAAATGTTGGTGGACATGGTCCGTTTTTCCTAGAAAGTCTGCGTCCTCTTTGCCTCCTGTCAGTGCTTGAGGAGAGCTTTCTTCTCCTGTGTCTTTGCCAACGCTGAGTTGTCATCTTTCGACACTGCTGTTCTGTTAGGTGAAACATGGCTTATTTTCATTTGTGTCCCTGATGACTAGGGTGGGTAGGCATCTTCTTACTTGTGTATTAGCCGCTTTGTATTTTCTCTCAGATGTAAACACGCAGCCTTTTTTCTAGAAGAAGAATATCCTCTGTTGATTTATAAGAACGTTTTGTACGCCGTGGTTGTAGTTTTGATTTGCCGATTATTACGAGGGTCACGACCTCACTTCCAGCTAAGTTAGTTGCTCAGGCCCCGCACGCAGGAGGTGGTTGCTGTTCTCGTCGGACATGAAAAGGTTCCGCACACGGACCTCGGCGTGTGGTCTGTGTGAAACGCCCGCGGTGTCCTTAGGGTAACTGGGACCGGACTTTCCCGGACCCGCGTCAGTGCTCGGTGGCGGTTCGCGAGCGTGTGGGAGCAGCCCCCGCTGTGCTCTGTCCGCAACAAGCTGTTCCCGTGGCGCACTGCTGCGTCTGAGCGTCAGTGGTTCGCGAGTGTCCGCGTGGGTTGTTTCTGGTGGACGTACACCCTGAATTCGATTGCCTTTTGATGCGTGGGTCACCGGCCAGCAGTGACCACGGAACGCTGCCGATGGCTCGTCGAAAAACACGCGAGAAAAAACATGCACAGAGACAAACTAGTTTCTGTGGGGAAATAGGAAATGGCCCCCCCACCAGTGGGGAGCCCGCCGATTTACCGTCCATACCTGCTTTTATTGGGCTCATTTTGCATAATAATTCAGGTAAAGTACAGTACTCATCAGGGGGAAGTAAGGAACTATAGAAAACAAGGAACTCTACCGGTCTAGTGAGTCGGGGTCAAAGAGCTGTAAGACTTTGAGGAACAAACTAACTTCCTCCTTGGACCCCTCTCATTCAACTGAGAGCATTCTAAACAAAGAAGGTTTCACAGTAATTTACATGTTCTTTCTTAGGCCTGATCACCCGGGGAATCCACCCTTTTCAGCACAGAGCTGCACCACCCTGTCATTGTTTCAGGCTTAGGTGGAGCAAGGGAACTAAGGCAACCAAGAGATAAGGAGATTTTCTCCCAGATGATGAGAACTCAGGCTATATCAAAGCCGTGGAGCGAGGGTCCATCACCCCCTTTTGCTGCAGACCCAAGTCCTTCTTTTGGGGAGCCTCCCAAAGTGATCGTGCCTGTCTTAGGTCGTTCCCCCCTTGGGGAATCTTACCCGTCTTTGGCTAGCCGACCAAGCTTTTTGGGGTTCAGGTATGAATAAAGCAGCAGAAGCAGCATTCCTGCCAGGGAGATAAGCTTTTGTCTCCTTGCTGGCTTACGGTTCCAAGGGCGTTCCTTTAGCCTTAGCCTAGGCGGGGGTTTCAGCTTCTGATACCAGTCAGGGCGGTTCCCAACAGCCTTTCTGGTTTGAGATGGTTCTTGGTCTTTAGTGTTCTGTTCAGTAAAGTATCTGAATCAGACAGTTGTTTCTCATTAAAATATACACAGTGAAAGTGGGTTTTAAAGGCAACTTTAGAGCTGTCAGCGTTTGTCCTTGGTTCGTGGGTGTGTTGAATGCGCTGCCTCCTCTAGGTCATCACGCCGTGCAGGAAGCTCATCCTGTGTGCAGATAACAGGAAGGAGATGGAAGACTGGATTGCAGCCCTGAAGACCGTCCAGAGTCGGGAGCATTTTGAGGTAGGAAAGGGGAGTCTTCTCGTTGCCCTTCCCTTCACCCTGTGCCCTCTGGGTGTCTCTCGTGGGTGGGCCGGGCGGTTCTGGAACTCGCTTTCTCAGCGCGCTCCTGGTAAATTAAGGTTGCCCCATCCTGCCGTGGCCCTGCCTTTTGTACCCCTTCGTCCTCTCCTCCCCCGGACCCGTGAGCGAACCCTGCTCAAGTCACCACGCTTAAGGATGTCGGAGGTTCCCCTTACCTTTGCCGTCTGTCTGTCCTCCCCGCAGCCGACCCAGTACAGCATGGACCACTTCTCAGGGACGCACAACTGGTACGCCTGCTCCCACGCGAGGCCGACCTACTGCAACGTGTGTCGCGAGGCTCTGTCTGGGGTCACGTCCCACGGACTGTCCTGTGAAGGTGCAAACCGTGTGTTGTTCTGTGGGCAGGGCGCCCTGACCCCGGAGGTTCGAACGTAGTCACCTCAGATCGGCCAGGGGTAGAGTGAGTTCCCCGTGATTATTTACTGTGCCAGCCGAGGAGTCTTTGATAAACTGTTTTCCGTGGTCACGGAGGCGAGGAGAGAGGGAAGTGGTAATAAGGAGACACAGGGAGGACATGTAGAGGATTCGGAGGGAGGAGAGCTGGAACCGTGGGGCAGCCCGGTGTGGCTGTGCCCCTGCGGGCGACGCGGGCTGTGGACAGGCGCGCTGACCTCCAGGGCGGGGAACGGTGGCCCTTGGGCCGGAATCCACCTGTTGCCCGTGTTTATGCGGCCTGTTTAGTTAAGAATGATTTTACACTTTTACATGGTAAAAAATCAAGATTACTATTTTGTGACACAGAAAATCATGTGAAATGGACAATTTGGTGTCCATACATGAAGCGTGGTCCCTGGTGACCCTCGGGCTGCCAGGCAGACCGAGCAGTTGGGATGGAGACAGAGCGTGGCCCCTGAGGCCTGAGCTGGTCACTCTCTGGCCCTTCCCTGAAAGTCTGCTGGCCCTGGCTGTTCTGGGTGCCCAGGGCCACCGAGATGGGCCTCCACGTGTGTCCCAGTAGTTAGTTCCAACACGGGGAGTGCCGTGTGCCGTTCCAACGGTCCCAGAGGCCCGGGGAGTTCCACCGGGCTGTCTCCACGAGCGTGGGAAGCAGCTGCCACGAGCGAGGCTTGGAGGTGCATGTGTTCGTTCTCCCACAGTGTGCAAGTTCAAGGCCCACAAACGGTGTGCTGTGCGCGCAACCAATAACTGCAAGTGGACCACGCTGGCCTCCATCGGGACGGACATCATCGAGGACGAGGACGGGGTATGCATGGGGCACCGGCCGACTCGGCGTGGTCCCCCTCCCCAAGACTTGGGCCGGCCCTCTTCCTTAGTTCTCTTCCTCGTGGTCCTGCGTTGTTCCTGCTGTGCGCCTGGGGACTCTGTGTGGGCCTCTGTGCCTCCGTGTCAGTCCCTGTGTGTCATGCTGTGCCGGGGCAGGTGCCGTGGGGGTGCCGCACTGTCCTTCCGCTGCCTGTGTTGAGAAGAGTGCCTTGGTTGGGTTCGTTGGGGAGCGTCTCTGGCCAGGGTCTTGTGGTGCCCGAGTGTGGGGTGCTGGGACGCGTGCCCAGAGCGTGTCTGTCTCCGCTCGGTCTGCAGATCGCCATGCCTCACCAGTGGCTGGAAGGAAACCTGCCTGTGAGTGCCAAGTGCACGGTGTGTGACAAGACCTGCGGCAGCGTGCTGCGCCTGCAGGACTGGCGCTGCCTGTGGTGCAAGGCCATGGTGAGTGAGCTCGGCCCACCCCCGGTCCTGTCAGGGCCCCGATGGGACCAGCAGGCCAGCCCATGCCTCCTGAGCTGCAGGCCACGTGTGAAGCAGGCTGTGACCCCTTGTGATGCGTGGGTTCTTGTTCCAGGTGCACACAGCTTGTAAAGAATCCTTAGTGACCAAGTGCCCGCTGGGCCTGTGCAAAGTGTCGGTCATCCCCCCCACGGCTCTCAACAGCATCGATTCCGATGGTGGGTACCACGCACTCGCCCTTCCTCCGCATGTTCTCCTCGCCCTCTCCGGGGTGGCTGTGTTGTGATTTTGAGATGTGGTTGGGAGGAGGGCAGGCCCAGCGTCCGGGGAGAGCACTCCGGTGCAAAGACGGTGAATGGTGTCCCGGTGGCCACTGGGAAGGCTTAGGACTTGAGGCCAGCACGGCCGTTGGAGGTGTGAGTGAGTAGAAACCGGCCGAAGACTCTTGTGCATGTCTGATGGGAGCTGTTGTGGTGGTGTCTCCATCAGCTGGTCTCCGCCTAGTGGCAGACACTAATTCGCACGCTGTCCACAGCTACTGTCCCTTGTCCAGAGGGTAAGGGGCGGCTGCATTAACAAGTGTGGGTGGAGAGGCGGGAAACCCAGGCGCGTGTCTCAGAGGAAACCAGCTCTTCAGGTTTAGCGTGAGAGGAAAGGTCGGAGCCTTGAGATGCCCTGTCCTTCCGAGTGTTCGAGTCCCTGTACCCTCGATGGCAGACTGGGGGGCCCTCACTTTCTTCTTCGTGGGGGAGCGGTGTGGAAGTGTGCATGTTACTGGCTTCCTGGGAGTTCCAGGGCCTCAGAATGATTTCTCCCCGCACGACTAAGAGTGCCCTTCCATCCCTCATGGCCTCCGGTGTCCTTCCGTCCTTTCCCCTCCTCGCATGCAGGCTTCTGGAAGGCCACGTGTCCTCCGTCCTGCACCAGCCCCTTATTGGTCTTCGTCAATTCGAAAAGTGGGGACAACCAGGGCGTGAAGTTCCTCAGGAGGTTCAAACAGCTGCTGAACCCTGCCCAGGTCTTCGACCTCATGAACGGGGGACCGCACCTCGGGTGAGCTTGCAGAATACATCTTCCCTGGAGTTTAAAAAAAATTTTGAAGATAATGTTTAATTTTAAACGATTCAAGCATATATTTTTTAAGAAAGATTTATTTAATTTTAGAGAGAAGGTAAGGGGGGAGCAAGAGAAGGGAGACAGGCATCAGTATGTGAGAGGTGCATCAATTGGTTGTCTCTTGCACGCTCCCACCTGGGGACCTGGCCCACAACCCAGGCCTGTGCCCTGACTGGGAATCGAACTGGCGACCTTTTGGTTTGTGGGATGGTGCCCAGTCCACTGAGCCACGCCAGTCAGGGCTCAAACATGCATTTTAAAATAGGAAATAAAGACTGTGTTTCTTGAACCACACACCTCCTCAAATTCCACTTGCAGAGGTGCCCACTCTTAATAGTTAGTTGAGTTGGTTGTCCTTCCAGTCTTTGGTGTGAGTCTCAGCTGTGCACGCACTTCTGACCTGAACGTGGCCTGACCTGTTGCCTGGCGTGGCGCACACGCTGTTAGGTGTGTCAGTGGACAGTGGCATGGGCGTTTTCGAGGTCAGGGGTCACAGGCCTGCCTCGTGGCTTCCCTGGCTGCTCAGTACTGGGGAAGCTTTCCTCCAGGGAGGCCAGCCGAGAGGTTTGTTCTGTTGGATGCTCACTTTGCAGGCGCAGCGACACACGCAGAGGTCCGTCACTTACAGGGAGACGTGCGGCTTCTGTGGGACTCGGGGAAGGGGCTTCTGAATCCCACTGGGGGTCTCTGAGTTTCTCCCCGAGCTGGCGCTTGAAGAGAGCTGGTGATGTCATGGCAGGGAGGGGGGGTTGGAACCTGCCAGGCAGGAGGTGCTGTGCGTGCAGAGGCCAGAAGACTGGGGGCATCCGGGGGAGCGGAAGCTGCTCACCAGGGAGGGTCGTAGGCGCTGGCCGAGAGCCTTGAACCTTTGCTGGAAACAAGGGACAACTTCTTAAAGCGAGACACTTGACGAGACCAGTTTTGGGAAGACCACGCTGTGGCAGGATTGGAGGTGTCCGTAGGGGATGTGAGGTTGGGAGGGGGCTCTGGTACGGCTTGTGAGAGAAGCCACTGTGGCCGGGACAGTGGCGTCTGGCCCGGTGACGGCTTGATGGTGGCTCTGCTGTTTTCCAAGGATGGGAACCTAGGACAAGGAGGTGCCTACCCAGGCGACACCGTAGTGGCCCGTTGGGTAGGCAAGTGCAAGGTATTGTCCTTCAGGAAATCGGAGGTTTTGGTTTAGGGTCATTCAGGTCATTCGTGGTCATCAGCATTTGTGTCATCTCTGAAGCCAAAACGTAGATGAGGCCACTCAGGACGTGGGTGAGGAGTGAGCAGAGGATGCTGTGGCTGTCCCGAAGGGGACGCTGCGTGCGAGGGGTGGGGTGACCACGAGGAGCACAGGAAGGGGATGGAGATAGAATTAGGAGGGGAGAGGGATGGGCCATACCATCTGGGAGGACGCAGGGACCCAGAGGGAAGGTGAAGTGTGGACAGAATCCTGCAGCCTAGGCTCCTGCACCCCGTGTGCGGGGGCTGGCTGAGTGTGGGGCCGGCCGAGTGGGGAGTGGGTTCAGGGGCCCTGGTGGGAGCCCTTTGCTCTCAGGCGCCCAGTGGCCCCTGCAGGCTGAGCACCTGGGAGAGGCTTCTTCACAGGAGGGGGTGCAGGGTCTGCATGAGGAGCACAGATGGGGCCCCCCAGCCCGGGGCCGACTGGCTGTCATCTGTCACTCAGAATGCACCTCATTTCATTGACATTCTCTTCCTCTGCAGCTTACGCTTGTTCCAGAAGTTCGACACATTCCGGATCCTGGTGTGTGGTGGGGATGGCAGTGTGGGCTGGGTCCTCTCTGAGATCGACAGCCTGAACCTCCACAAGCAGGTACCTGACCACGGGGGAGCCCAGACCCGCGGGCGCCGTGCCGCCGTTAGAGAGTGGCTGGGCGGTCTCGGGGCGTGCTCCGTGAGCCCGCGGAGCACCGTTCCCAGGTGGGGGCCCACGGAGGCCTGGCAGCAGGGAGCAGGAGCAGGAGGCGCGGTAGCATCCTGGGGCCCGGGGCTGTTACACAGGAACAGGGACCTCACAGTTAGAAGGACACCGAGGCGCACAAAGGACCTGCCTCTGCAGGACGGATCCGGGTTGGGAGCAGGTGTGGGTGGCGCTGCCGCCCCGCCTTGTCCCCTCCTGCCCCGTATTGGGTCGTGTGGAGTAACTTACTGCCTGATGCCTCTTGTTGTCCAGGGAGGGAGAGAAGCAGACTTGAACTTAAAGTCACAGCTGGGGTCCCTTGGACTTAATTTTTTTTGGTATTAAAAGCAGATTTTTCTGATTGTAAAAGTCAAGTGCTCATTGTTTCCACTCCCAGCCTCCCCACGCTCATCCCCCCTCCGTCGCTGCCCACTGCTGACACCGGTCACTGTCCCCAGACCCCTCGGCGACACGCTCGTGGTGTAGTGCGGCTCTGAGTTCCAGCTGCTGCGTCAGGGCGCTTTACACAGCAGCATGTGACGGGCCCCGCGCTCGCCCTGCGGCAGTGAGTGGAGGTCCGTGGGGAGGTTCTCTGCCCAGCGGAGCTCTGCCAGCCCTCGGCTAGCTCACTCGCTGCGCCGTCCGCCCGGGCCGCTCCGTTAAGACGCCTGGCGAGGACCACGTGGACCCGGCCCCGTCAGCCCCTTTCAGGGGGCGCCCACGCTCAGACTCCCTCCGGGCCGCACTGGCCTTGTTTCCCGGGGCCACGGAGAGCCGCCCCCTCCTCCGCCACCTGTTGCCGCCCTTTTTGTTTTTGCCCAGTAAGCGGGCAAAAAGGGTAGGTTTTGTTTTTCTTTCTTTAATACTGGTGAAGTCAAACATCTCAGCCATGAATTTTTAAATGAATCACCTGTCTATGTTTCTTGACTAGATTTCTATTGGGGTAGTTACCTTTTAAAATTGATTTCTTTGAGGATTATTGTCACATTGGGGATATAAAATCTTTGTCGGTCATATTTTCCCTAGTTTTTCATTTGCTTTGAACATGCTGTTTTCAAGTCTTGGGCCTGACTCTCCATGTTGGCGGGCCTGGGAGGTGGGGTGGGCTGGTTTTAGCCTGCATGTATGTAGCCCGGGCGCTGGAGCGGTGTTGGAAGGTGGACTGGAACCACTCAGCCCCAGCGAGGCCACTTGCTCAGGGAAGAGAATGCTGCCCCCTAGTGGTGAAGTCTGGGCACTACACTCAGGTCCTGTGTTAAGTTGTGTTGACTTCTAGGATGACCTACCTCCAAGTTCATTGTTGCTAGTCAGGAAAGCAGGTTTCATCTAGTCAGGGGAACTCAGTGAGCACTTACCTTCTCCGGCCTCCCTGTGGCATGTGCTCCTCACCCCCTGTCCCCTGGCTTCCCCTGGACCCGACCCCTTGGTGCTCCTCATCTTCCTGTCTGCCCCACCCCACCTCAAGCCCCTCATTTCCTGCATTGAGCCCTGACCCCACTGAGCCTCCCCAGCCCACATTTTTTTTCCTTAGAGTCTGGAAATTATCATCTACCCAACACCCGAGCTAGAGATCTGATAGCTATTCTTAATTTTTCCCTCGCCCTCCTCATTTCTGCGTAGTTGCTGGGCTCAATTCTGCCAGCCCTGTGTGCTGCTGACCCTGGGCCTCCGTGCATCCACCCTCCCCAGGGTCCTTCCCCACAGCAGTTCTGCACATGAACCCCTGAGCGTCTCTTGGTGACCCCTTGGCTTTAGGGTGCAGCCCAGACTCCCTAATGCAGTTTCCCGGGGCCCGGTGTGGCTCCTTGCTCCTCTGCGTCTCCAGCTTCCTCCTCAGCGCCCTCACTTGGGTGGAGTCTCACGGGCAGGGGGGCCGCCTCTCCAGCAGGGGGCCCACTGCAGTGCCCTCACACCCCTGCCCCTGCCTTTTCTTTCAGGCTCTGGGGACCCAGTGCCCACATGTCCTGGTCCTCACCTTCCAGCTCACTGTCCCCAGCAGGGTGGGGGGCCTCCCTCGTGGCCGGGGCGGGCGACTGTGGTCTGGCAGAGCCTAGGGAGGACCAGCGGCCCTCCCTGCACACTGCGTGTTGCAGTTGGAACTTCCCGAGTGCTCTCCTGGCCTGGTGGGAGCTCTGGGGCGGGGATTCAGGGGGCCGAGGCCTGAGCAATGTAAGGGGTCTCTCTGGGGAGTGGCAGATAGAGGGATGTAGGCTGAGCACTGGGACGTTGTCAAGTTTGGTGACCACACTGGGTGTCCTGGTACCTGTTTGGGTGGGACTCAGAAGCCCTTGAAAGCGTGTTGAGAGGGGGAAGCGACACTAGTGATGTCTTTGGAAGATGAGCTTGGCCTCAGTGAGTCAGACGGCGCGGATGGAGGGAGACACGGCGGGTGGGGAGCCACAGAAGGGTTCTTCAGCATTCAGATGCCCAGCAGCCAGGGACGGGACTGAGGCCATCGCCGTGCCAGTGGGAGGGAAGGGGATTTAGGACGCGGTTTGGTGAACGAGGTCCTAGCGGGCGGCCCCCACAGGGCAGCAGGCGAGGTGCAGCCTGTGGCAGAGGAGGACTCGGCTGTGGGGCCCGAAAGGCCGTCTGTCCTGTCCCGTGGCTCTGCCTGGGGCGGCGGGGCCTCGCTCCTGGGAAGCGACTCTCTCTAGTTAAGCCACCGTGGTCAGCGACGAAGAGGGCTCAAGGCTGTGTCTTCCCCCCGTGTCTGTCAGTGTCAGCTGGGCGTGCTTCCCCTGGGCACAGGGAACGACCTGGCGCGTGTGTTAGGCTGGGGCTCGGCCTGTGACGACGACACTCAGCTCCCTCAGATCCTGGAGAAGCTGGAGAGAGCCAGCACCAAGATGCTGGACAGGTGAGTGGGCGCGTGGCGGTGCTGCCTACCAGGGCGGGGGGGAGGGGGCGGAGACAGGTCACCTCGACCAGGGGTTCTTACCGGGGTCCCTGGAAACCGCAGGCCCTCTGCAGTTAGTAGTAGAAATGACTTTCCTGGTATCTTTACCTTTTGGCCAAGATTATGGAAAAGATAACAGACAGGTTAGGTGCCCAGTGATCAGATCTTCCCTCGAGGCCAAGCCTGACCCACTGGGGCCACTGAGGAAGGTGGCCCTGTCCCCTTCCGCCATTGCAGCCCTCACCTGACACCTGCGAACAGGGTGCCCTCCTCCGTACTTCATGTTCTGTTCCCAGAAGAATCCTAAGTGTTGGGTGCATGGTTTCTGTGTTTTCAGCAACCCCTCGGCATCCTTGGGGGGAACTGCCTTTAGTTCCGAGTGCATGTCTGAGGTCCCACCCGCTGGAGCCCGTGGTGACTCGGTGGTGTTGAGACGCCGCACGTCCTCTCACAGGACCCTGTGGTTGCCATCAGGGGGTGTGATCTCAGCGCCCCGCCATTCCTTCTCCACTTACGGGGGTTCTGTGCGTTTTGTGCGTGAGAAGAGCTGGCTGCTGGCTGAGGGCTTGTGGCTCTCTGTCCCGTAGTGACAGTCCTTAGTCCTGAGAGGAGCCCAGATCAGGGACTTAGAGACACAGTTGGAACTGGTGGGAGGGTCCCGGGGCCTGCGGCGGGAGGTGTGGGGCCCGCCCCGGGAGGTGGGCCGACTGCTGGGAGCCGCCTGCCCGTGTGTGTGCAGGTGGAGCGTCATGGCCTACGAGACCAAGCTGCGCCGGCAGGCCTCCTCCTCCGCCACCGGCACGGGCACCGAGGACCTCAGCGAGGGCTCCGAGGTTCGTACTTCCGGCCGGCCGCCTGCCCCCAGCCCTGCTTGTGCTGTCATCCTCACCCTAGTCTGGCCCGCAGAGGCTCGGGGGCAGCTCGGGACCGAGCTGGGGACCCATGGACTCCGACCTCCCTGGGCTTTGAGGTCGTCTAGGAGCTTCCTGCTCGCCATCAGGATTTGGGTCCTTCGTGGGGACGATCTCCTAGGGCTTCCCACTCTCCTCGCCCCTGCCGCCGCCCCTTGTCCCCCGGGTGCCTCCTCGTGCAGCTGGCTGTGCCAGCTTGACGTTCAGCTCTTCTTTCATTTCCGGGTGGTTATGGTGGCTTGCCAGCTCCACAGGGCGCAGCCTTGCCTGCCTCATTTCCCACCCGGTGGCAGCACGGCCCCGGTCCCATCGCTGCGCTCAGGCCCACCGGGGCAGCCGGCTGCTGGCTGAGCAGGAGAGGGAGCGCTCTGCCCGGGGCCGCCTGCCGGTCGGCAGGGTGGACGGAGCGCAGTGGGCTGGGGCCGGCGCCGGCAGGCTGGGCCTGCTGCGGCGTGGCCTGCGAGCGGAGAGTGGTCGCACTCTCAGGAGAGGAAGAGTGTTTGGGCGGAGCCTCAGAGGGGTGCTGTCAGCCAGTGGTGGAGCTCGCTGCCGCTGGGATAAGGCCTGGAGTGGGCTCACCGCGCAGGGTCAGCTCCCCTGTGTCGGCAGGCAGACGTGTGTGGGGAGGGGCGCTCCCGTCTCGAGGAGGGGGGCCCGGCCTCGAATCGGCCAGGCGGACTGATGAGCGAAGGAGCGCTACCCGGGGCGGCGGGGCGGCGGGGGCTCGCTCCTGGCACGGGCTGCTGCTGGTGAGCCTCGGGTTGAAGGGTGAAGGAGCCCGAGGGGTTTTTAAGTTTTCACTGAGGCCCATCCGTGCACGTCTTCGGGGAGCCTTTGTGGCCTTCCTGGTGGCGCTGGCGGGGCTAGCCGGGGCAGCGAGCTGAAGCGGGGCTGGGGCGCAGTGGGTGAGGAGGTCACCGGTGGACTGATGGTCGCCCTGCCCTGTTCTGGGGTGACTGTAGGTGCAGCAAATTCTCTTCTATGAAGACTCTGTTGCGGCCCACCTTTCTAAAATCCTGACCTCCGACCAGCACTCGGTGGTGATCTCATCGGCCAAGTGAGTACCGGTGGGCCGGCAGAACCGGGCTCCACCGTGTGGGGCGCCGGGTTCCCAGCCAGAGCTGTCTCTCTAGAAGCGTCTTCCTGCGCTTCCCCCCACAGGGTGCTCTGTGAGACGGTGAAGGACTTCGTGGCTCGAGTGGGGAAGGCCTACGAGAAGACCACCGAGAGCTCAGAGGAGTCGGAGGTCATGGCCAAGAAGGTCTGTCCCCTGGCTCCCGGGTGGGAGGGTGTCGGGACAGAGAGGAGCTCCGTGCCACTCCATTCCACTCTGCTTGCTCCCGCCCAGTGCTCTGTCCTGAAAGAGAAGCTGGACTCTCTCCTCAAGACCTTGGATGACGAGTCCCAGGCCTCGTCCTCTCTGTCCACCCCGCCGCCCACCATCGCCGAGGAGGTGGAAGACGGGGACGGGCTGGGCAGCAGCTGCAGCTCGACCGTGGACCGCTCAGTGGGGTCGGCGTGCCCGGCGCGGCCGCAGATATTCCGGCCGCGGGAGCAGCTCATGCTGCGGGCCAACAGCCTGAAGAAGGCGATTCGCCAGATCATAGAGCACACCGAGAAAGGTAGCTGGTCTCTTCGTAACCAGGGCGGTTTCTTCAGGCGGGCGCTGGCCATGGTGCCGGTTTCCTCCGAGCACGGTGGCAGAAAGGCCTCCACCGCTCCCTGGAAGGGACCTCGCCTCTGGGGACTCCACCCAACCTCGGGTACAGCCCTGCGGGACAGGCCCCTGTCCGCCTGGAGGTCGGGCTGCCTGGGGACCGTGCTTCAAGGAGAGCCCCGGTGCTCACAACCGAGAGGCTCCCAGGACACCGGGAGGGGTGGCCCTGCCCAGAGGCAGCTGGTGGATATAGAGGCTGGACCTGGGGACAGCGACAGCAGGGGCAGGAGGAGTCAGACAGGTGGGAGGACCGTGTGCACCGTGGGGTCTGAAGCAGGGCTGGCTGCAGTGCAGAGAGTGCCCGGGGCCTGGTGCCCCTGGTCAGCCTCCCTGGGGGAGGCAGGGAGACCGATGCAGGGTGAAAGGTCTGCCTGGCCGGCCGCGCCCTTCTGTGAGGCTCGGTTTGCTAAGCTTGAATGAGATCGGGGGGAAACCGCATTGACCCGTGACCGTCATTGCCTCCCATCTCGCCGGGACCCGTCCACTCCCTCCTCAGCAAGCCCCTCCTCGCCCTGGGCTGTCCGCGCTCTCCTTGCCTTCAGAAACCGTTGTGTGTTTTCCACGTGTGTTTGACGCATTCCCAGCCCTCACCTCTTTACTCTGAGCAGATGGACCTGCTTTTGCCTCAGTGAGAATAATAAGGTCATGACCTCCCAGCTACACACTGGTGGGTGCACGAGGTGGAACCCCTTGTCAGTCCCCTGGGGATGCTCTGGGCTCTCGGGCCTTCACTTACCTTCTCTGCGCGTCCTCCAGCCTCGGGTCCTCCTCCTCGGGCTGCTGGCATGGACGCTTGGTGCCCCTGGTGTGCGGGGCACTGGGCCCAGGGGACAGTGAGGATGAGGTGGGAGCTTCAGGGTCTCAGCCGCAGCCAGGAGGACACCTGGAAAAAATAAGACTGGGAGACGCGCAGGGAGTCTGTCCAGCAGGCCCTCCGCCAGCCTGGTGCCGTCTGCGGCTCATGCCACGGGCTGAGCCGTGCCCATTCTTGCCCCGTGCAGCTGTCGATGAGCAGAATGCCCAGACCCAGGAGCAGGAGAGGATTGTCTTAGGTCTCCCTGAGACGGAGGAGAAGAAGGACCTGAAGCCGGACGACAGGCTGTGCCACAGAGACAGCTGCGGGGCTGCCAAGCACAGGAGCCTCCGCAAAGGTACAGCCCGCCGGTCTGGGTGCCCCTCGGTGCTGCGGCCAGGCCTGCGTGCTGCTGGAGCAGCTCGCTGAGCGAAGTTTCAGGGTGCCTTCTCGTGACTGCCTGCTCCGGCCACTTGGCAGCAGGAAGGGCAGGGACACTCGGCCTTTCTGTGCACCACCTGCTGCGTGCTGTCTGTCTGATGGCAGGTGGGGGTTCCGGGGGAGCCCTGCTGCTGAGAAGTGTGCTTTCCCCAGGACCTCCCTGTGCACCCCAGATCCAATGGGGCTGAGGGCCTTCCGGCTGCAGCCAGCTGGGCACCGTGCATGTGCGAAGTTTGCTCCCTTAGCCGGCCTTGCCTGGCATGGTGGCCAGGGCAGCACCCAGCCCCACGGGCCGTCTGCCCGGGGACCCTTACCCCTCCTAGCGGAGCCCCCAGTGCAGGCTCCCGATGTGGAGGATCGTCCCTTCCCACTGGCTGTGCGCGGCCCCTCCCTTGCAGCCCAACAAGACCCTGGGAGGTACATCTGCCTTAGAGGTCACTCCATGGTCATTCCTATGCAGAACTTGGCTTGGCCCCTTGAGCCCTTAGTATAACGAGGGCTTAGCCGCTCTGTGCCCTGCCCCGGCCTCACCTTGGTGGCCTCTGTCACTCTTTAGGTGGCATTCAAACCCACCTGCCTCTCCTTGTGCCCTCCTCGTCTCTCTCTCTCTGGGCTTCTGTCTTCATCTCGCCCATTCTGCCCGGGCCGCCCAGTGGCTTGTGAGTGCTGCACTTCCCCTGGCCCTCCGCCTGGCGTTTCTCCAGTGAGCTCTCCCAGCGGGCAGTCGTGGTCTCTCCTGGACAGTCTGATGGCTCTGTGTCCTGTTTCTATAGTGTCCAAGTCCCCGTGTGAGAAGCTGATAGGCAAAGGAAGCCTGTTACTGGGCAGTTCTGCCTCCCTCCCCACCCAGCCAGGAAACCGGGATGGCCTGCCCGCGTTGAACACGAAGATCCTGTTCCCGAGTGAGTGTCCCCGCCCCCAGGCAGGCCAGGCTCCGTGGCCAAGGGTGTCTAGGGAGGGCCTCGGGGGCGGGAGGGCGTCGGGGACGCGCTGACCTGCCAGCCAGCCAGCCAGGCCCAGGGCCTGTGGCTTTGCCGGGTCTGGGGTCTGTGGGAATGAGTGAGACCAGGTCCCTGTCCCCCTCGGGAGTGAGGACGGGCTCTCAGAGTCAGGTCACGGCGCGAAGGTGCCTTATCAGTGACAGAGGGCCGACGGCACCCACACTGCTGCTCGGGGGCCCCAGGAAGGTGCCTGGAGCAGGCGATCCTCCAGCTGGGTGCCAAGGGGTAGGTGGGCGTTATCCTGAGGGAAAAGAGCAGGGCGGGTGGGCTGTGCGGGACGCGGGGGGCAGTGTGCACCACTATTTCTAGCGTGATCACGGCAGGAGCACAGCCAGCTGCCGGGAGGGCTGGCCCCGAGCGCTTTCCTCCCCCTGCTCGCTCGTTGCCCCCGATAAAGTGGAGGCAACGCCCGTGGCTGCCTCCCTGCGGGGCGGCTGGGGCGGGACTTGGTGCCTTCGAGGGAGGCAGCGCTGCGATGTGGCCCGCAGACCCCCTGAACCAGCTCGGGCCGAGTCCCGAGCCCTCCTGGCCGCACCGTCCCCCCCCCCCCGAGTGCTTTGGTGGCTTCTCGTGACTCGCCTGTCAGAAGGAAATTCCAGAAGCCCCTGGGAAGTGGGCCCTTGCACTTGCGAGGCGTTGGGTCAGCCAGTGATGAAGACCTCACTGGGATGCTGGGCCAGGCCGAGTGCTCAAACGCGGGGCTTCGTCCCTGCCTTCAGGGTTGGCTTAGAGACTTCAGATGGGTGCGGGGGGCTTGAAGGCTCCTGTCACCAGGAATGTCCCTGGGGTTCATCCCTCTGAAAGGAGCCTCCCCGGACTGGGCACCTGGACGCCCAGAGGCCGCTCTGGTGGGGGTCTGTACGCTGTCTCACCAGCGTCCGTTCCTGCCGCCCGGTGTGTGTGTGTGTGTGTGTGTGTGTGTGTGTGTGTCCTGGGTGTGGGCTGATGACAGCCGCTCCCGACGCCCAGCTCCTCGTCGTCAGCGTGTGTGCCTGCTCATCTGCTGCTTTAGAAACATCGCATTGCGTGTTCTGCTCGACGCGTCCGTCAGCCACGGGGGCTCCTGACCGGGGCCGCCCCCGCCGTTGTGTCCCTCACAGGTGTTCGTGCCGGTTCCTTGCCTGGTGGCTCGGTCATCAGCCGCTTGTTGATAAACGCTGACCCCTTCAACTCTGAGCCGGAAAACCTGTGAGTACGGCGTGAGCCGAGGGGCGTGCTGAGGACAGAGTGCTGGGTCGGGCGGGGGCTGCTTCGGAGTTACCCAGAGGCCTCGGGGGGCGGTTGCCTCGGGGGTCCTCTTCAGCTGGTGCCGGCCGATGGGGGAGACAGGAAGCCCCCGCTGGAGTGGGGGGCGTGGGGCCTGCCCCAGCTCGCTCCCAGGCCCCCGGTGGTCGCGAGTCGGCCTCTCCTGAACAGACGTGGTGTTGAGGTTCAGAAACTCCTCTTGGCGCCTGGCTTTGCACTTGCCCTTTGCCGCCGCTCTTCGGTCCCTCGGCCGGCCCCGCGCTGGTGTCTCCTCCTGACCCCTGCCCTCTCCCCGTCGCTGTCCTGCTGCTCTCCCGTGCGGTCACCCCCCGCCCCGCCTGGTGCCCCAGGCCCTGGGCCAGGTCCTCCTCCTGGTGGTCTCCAGGGAGACGCTGTCCTGGGCTTAGACGTGTGGGGAGGAACGTTCTGGGCTGCCCTGTGCCCCCGCCCTGTGCCCGGCCGGGCCCCAAGGTGGAGGGGCTGTAGCCAGCCGTTGAGTTGAGTCTGCCCTGGTGTGGATACACGCCGCTGTGGACACGGAGGGGTGTGAGAGCCCGTCTTTCCAGGCTTCCCTTTTGGCTGGCTGAGAGCGCGTTTCGGGCCGCTAGTGGCCGGTGATGTTGGTTAAGAGTTGCCGAGTGTGTGTCTGGTGTGGTGTGGTGGGGAGAGCAGCCGAGAAAGGTGCGGGTGGCGGGCGCTCTGAGTCTGAGGAGGGCAGGGCCGGAAGGGTGCCAAGCGGCGGCCCCGTCAGGTCAGCGGGCCAGGGAGGGGCCTGGGTTCAGATCCTGCTGCCAGTGCTGGCCTGCCTGATGCCTGGCACCCCCTCCACCCCCAGACCCGACACGGCCGCCTGCTGTCTGCTCTGCACTGCGGGCCCCTCGCAGGGCTGCTGGGGCTCCGGTCTTGACCCTTCCTGACGTTTCCTCAAAAAGATCAGAGCTGTCGTCCTCCAGGGTCAGTGCCCCGGGGCCCCGGAACTCAGCATTTCATTTGTCACTCGTTCCCTCACCTGAGATCCCCGAGGGTCCATATCAGGCAGCCACGGCCATTGGCTTCTCTTCGTTCTGTCCTCTTCAGACGGGGAAACTCCCGTTCACGTGGGGAGACTGTGCTCCCCCTCCTCCACCCTCGCCCAGGCCAGCAGCCCAGGCCGTCACCCGCCAACCCAGGCCTTGGTCCTTCGGCCTCTGACTGCGATGGCCTCCGGGAGCCATCCCGGCGCACTTCCCAGGCCCCTGCTGCCTGCCGCCTCCAGGCCCTGGGCGCCGTCCCGCCACCCGTGTCCCCTCGTCCCAGGCCGCTTCTCTGGCTCGGCTCCCTCTCTCTCCCAGGACCTGCAGGTACTGGGTGGCGTGCGGTCTCAGTTTTGTCCGGAGCTGTGCTCCTACCCAGCTCTTAGGCACTTGCATTGAGCATGTCATAAAAACACGGGCACGTAGTCATCCCTCGTGAGAGCAGGCTGCAGACACCCGTTCCCCTGAAATGTGCCAGGACCCTGGCCCCTGCCGCAGTCTCGAGCCCACCCACCTCATTGCATTTCTCTGGGGACTTCTGCCGCGGATGCCACGAACATGCTCTTCTCCTTGCTGCTTCCTCGGGGTGGAGGGTCAGGGCCGCCCCCTTCACCCACCTGCCCTGGAGGGGAATCGGGGCCCTAGAGCCCCAGGTGTGATGATACCTGCGGCCCGATGGGGCAAGAAGCTGGGATATTTCTTGCCACGGTGGGTGTGGGGAAGGGAAGTGTTGCCGCGAGGCTGGGAGGGACGTTTTCGGATTAGCGGACTTGCTTTAACTGGGTCGGGGACGACCGAGGGATGTCCTGAGGAACAGAGTCTACGTGCCATGGACTCACCAGGCGTGACGTTGCCGGTGGGAATGTGGGCCAGGGCAGCCGCTTTGGAAGACAGCCTGGCAGGTCCCCTGAACCCAGAGATTGCACGGGCCCAGCAGTCCCACTCCTGGGGATGGGCCCACGAGAGAAGAGACCCGTCCACACTAACGTGTGTGCACGAATGTGGGCACATACTGGTCCCGAGTGAAACAGCCCCGGTGCGCACGGACTGATGGGTGTCGTCCCCACAGTGGGGTGGTGTTGGGCCAGTAGAGGGGATCAAACACAGAGCCAGACGAACCCTGAAAACACCGTTCACTGAAGGGAGCCGGACGCAAGGGCCCCTGTCGTGGGGTCCCGTTGACAGGAAGTGCCCGGCGGGGGCAGGTCCGTGGGACAGGAGGCAGGAGGCAGGCTGGTGGTCGCCGGGGGTTGGGGAGGGGTTGGCACTGCTGGCTAGGGGGTGCGATACGCCCTTTCTTTCTGGGGTGACGCAGTCATTCTCAAACTGGTGGTTGTGGTGGTGACGTGACTCTGTGAGTGTGTCAAAAATCACATTGTACACTTCAGCCCTGGTGGTGCGGCTCAGTGGTTGAGTGCCGGCCTGCGAACCAAAGGGTCGCCGGTTCGATTCCCAGTCAGGGCACACGCCTGGGTTGTGGGCCAGGTCCCCAAGCTGGGGGGTGTGCAAGAAGCAACCACACATTGATGTTTCTCCCCCGCCCCCTTCTAATCTCTAAAAACAAATAAATATTTTTTAGAAGTCATACTGTGCATTTTAAATGAGAAAGTTATGTGGCATATGAATTATTTCTCAATAAAACTGTCACCAAGAAAAAAAAAGTCCAGAGCCTTGCCCTCAGGAAGAGCTGCTCGGAGGCTGGGGGGCGGGAGCGCTGAGCAGGCTGTGGGACCCGCTCTGACCCCCTTGCAGGGAGTGTTACACGGAGAAGTGCGTCATGAACAACTACTTCGGCATCGGCCTGGACGCGAAGATATCCCTGGACTTCAACAACAAGCGGGACGAGCACCCCGAGAAGTGCAGGTGGGTGGCGCTGTGTGCACACCTCCTTCGAGGCTCCCTCGCTTCTCCCTGACCCGTGAGGTCGTTCCTGGGGTCAGCGGGCCACCGTGCGCCGTGTGCTGAGGCGGGGCATGGACTCGGAGCCTAGATGCCTGGGTGGGAGCAGGGCCAAGTCCAAGAGGCCAGCCTGGAGGAGGGTTCCCCTGAGGTGGGCCACGCTGGGGCAAACTCAGCGTGAGAAAGCGAGTGACCCTGCCTGAGGAGAACGGGGGCTGAGTCTCTCAGGAGAGTCGTGTCTCTCGTGAAGGAGCATGGCACAGAGCGCGTGTGGAGGTGCCGTGTCCTGGGCCAGCGGGGCAGCCCGGCCTCTTGCTGGGGCGGGGTCAGGGCCCCGAGCCCGAGCCCCCTGCAGAAGACTGCCACACGAGAGGCCCCGAGGGCTCTTGCTGGGGATGTCACTAAAGCAGTGACAGGAAGCTGGCCAGGGGCCGCTGCTGTGTGGTCAGAGCTGGGGAGCGGGAGCGCGCTGAGCCCAGCCAGAAGGGTCGATCCAGTACGGGACTCGGGGATGTGCCCACGGAGATCGGCCACGCCGCAGGACGCATGGGGCGTGCCCCACTCAGGGGGAGGGGGGCAGGGCGGGCCGGGAGGCTCCGTGGGCCGGTTCTTGCACCCGTGGCTCACAGGTCCAGGACAGACAGGAGACCACAGAAGTGTCTGTCGTCGGCACAGGTAGATCTGGGGGCGACGAGACTATTTTCTCCTGTGCGTTTTCCTGTACTTTCCAAAGTGTGTGTGGTAAGCGTGGTTTTATAGTCAGAAAAAGTCATGATTTATAAACTTCGGGTGAGGTCCTCAAGTGTCTGGACCTTTTTGCCTTTCAAGGTACGATCACTTTCTTGGGAAATGCCGCTTTTCCTCCAGTAAGTCTGGCTCTGCTCACTTTTCATAGACCCCTAGCAGGAACACGCCCTTCCTGGAGGTGTCGCTCAGCCCTCAGGGGAGGGCTGGACGCGACCCGTTTGTGAGCGGGTGCGGCCCCCACACCCTGCAGCAACGACTGCAGTTACCTGTACAGAGAAGGCCACGGCCACGGCCGTTCCTTGCTTCCCCTGTCCAGGAGTCGGACCAAGAACATGATGTGGTATGGGGTTCTCGGGACCAGAGAGCTGCTGCACAGAACCTACAAGAACCTGGAGCAGAAGGTCCTGCTGGAGGTGAGCCGGGGGCCTCCGTGACTGCAGGTGCTCAGGGGCCCGTCGGACTCCTGTGGGCCCTTCTGCCCCGTGCGGGTTGCTGGCGGAGGACTAACGGATGCTCCGCGTCTCTCCTCTCTCCTTGTCCTGCATGCCCACCGCTCAGTGTGACGGGCGGCCCATCCCGCTCCCCAGTCTGCAGGGCATTGCTGTCCTCAACATTCCCAGCTACGCCGGAGGGACCAACTTCTGGGGGGGCACCAAGGAGGATGACGTACGTACACGGGTGCTGGGTGGCATGGGCCTGAGCTCGGGGGCAGGGCGGTGGTGACCAGAGGGGTGGCCCCTTCACACAGCGTCAGCCACCTGGGGCCCCAGTGGAGCCTCGGCAGGCACTCGGGGCGCTCTGTCGGTGATGCAGAGGGATGGATGCTCCTGCCTTGCACTGCCAGTGGGCTGGAGTGGAGAGCTAGACAGATGGGGACCCCACTCACGAGAAGAGGGGCTGAGTAGAACAGGTGTGGTCAGAGGCATAGGTGAGATGCAGAAGCCAGTCCCACCCCCGACGTGGGGTGATCTGGGAATGCTCCTAGGAAGAGGGGACATCTGTGTGGAGACCTGAAGCACATGACTTGGGGTCAGCCAGGTCAGGTTCGGGGGTGGCGAGGCGAGGCTGTTCTGGGCAGAGGGAGCCGCTGACGGAAGGCGCAGTGGCCAGATGGCAAGGCAGGAAGAGAGTTCTTGGGCGGCACCCTGCAGCGGGTGGGGTGCAGGGAAGCTGGAACTCCAGTGGGGTTGTGTGAGCCAGGGGACGGCTTTGGAATTGATGCTGAGAACTCTGGGAGGCATTGACAGGTTTTTGGGGTGTGGCTTGCTTTGTACATACGAGCTGGTCAAGGCAGTTAACACCCCCCGGGCACTTCAGAACAGTGCTGGTCGCTGTTCTGGGAGTGCACGTGCTCACTCAGCCCCCATAGCAGCCTGTGAGGCGCACGCCAGCACGCATACCGGCGTTACCCAGGCGCAGGTGAGGGCACTGAGGGGCAGGGAGACGAAGTGACTTGCCCAAGGTCATGAGGCTAGTGAGTGGCAGATCCGGGATTGATCCCAGGCAGCTGGTTTCAGGATCTTAGTAACGGGTTCACCCCACGGTTGCCCCTTCAGTTGGGGCGCCAGTGCAGCAGCGCGTGTGGGGAGGTGGGGGCGCAGGTCAGCTCTGACTCGGGCCTTGCAGACTTTCGCAGCCCCGTCGTTCGATGACAAGATCTTGGAGGTGGTCGCCGTGTTCGGCAGCATGCAGATGGCTGTCTCCCGGGTCATTAACCTGCAGCACCACCGGATTGCCCAGGTACCGGCTGGGGTCCTGGAGGCAGGGCGGGCCTGGGGGGCTGTCTGGCTCACACCTGTGCGGCGAGGCAGGGCTTGGCCCAGAGCTGCAGTCTCCCCGCACTTGCTCCCATCGATGCGTCCGGGCCCAGAGCCCGGGAGAATAAATGGGAGTCCCCCGAGCCCCTGCCCTGCCCTGCCCTGCCCTGTGCATGCCGCCCGTGCCCTAGCCCCTCTCGCTGAGGCGGGATGAAGTGGGGAAAGTGTGGGCTCGGCCCAGCTGGTGGGGCGCTGGAGGGCCGGCACCTCTGTTACTTGTTTCTGGCCCTGGGCTGGGAAGGGTCTGTCTGTGGGGGTGGGGAGCGTGGTGCTCTCACGCACAGAGACCCCGGGGGGAGCTGACACACCAGCTGCTGGGACCCCCAGGCTGTGCTGTCCAGTCTGTCCCCACGGCAGGCAGCTTGAACTTCACAATTATGACTCTTTAGCGGCACTGTTTTTGTTGAAAAGAGGGGCGGTGCACCCTTAACCACTTGTTGGCAGTTTGCTCTGTTCTGGGCATGTTCGCATGTGCCCGGGGGCCCAGCGGCTCTTGGAGGCCACGAGTCTCGCTGTGGGCTGGTGCTGTTGTCTGGGCCCCGAGACCTCACTGGGGTCACAGGTGCAGTGCTGGCTGAGGGGACCCTGGGGGTGGGGGCGCAGACACTCAGCTCCATGAACTTCAAACAGGAGGGGGTGCTCTGACCACAGGGCTGGCTGTAGGTGTGGGGTCTGCAGCTCCAGGGGTCGGCTGGCATGCGCAGGCGTGCGCAGGGCAGGACGGCACTGTAAGGCTTCGTGGCCGAGTTCGGTGCCCAGGTAACGGCTGTGATGTTTGCTCAGTGTCGCACGGTGAAGATCTCCATCCTGGGGGACGAGGGTGTACCGGTGCAGGTGGACGGAGAGGCCTGGGTCCAGCCTCCAGGATACATCCGCATCATCCACAAGAACCGGGCACAGATGCTCACCCGAGACCAGGTAAGAGGGCTGCCCGAGGGGCTGGGGCTCACCTGCGAGCACACCTGCGCTGCTTCTGTAAGGAGATTCGGGGGCTTCCACGTTCAGTGCTAGAAACTCTGAGCTGTAAGAGCTGAGCCAGAGCGGCGGCTCCCCGGTGTAGGAGAGTCCCCTCTCTGGCCCCGCCGGCCGGTCAGTGTGCCAGGCACGCTCGCTGTCGCTGGACGCGCGCTCGCCCCCGGGAGTGGTGGGAACTGCAGCGCTGGCTTCTCGTGCCCCAGGAATTTGAGAACACGCTGAAGTCCTGGGAGGACAAGCAGAAGTGCGAGTCGTCCCGCCCGCCATCCTTCTCCCTGCACCCGGAGATGCTGTCCGAGGAAGAGGCCACCCAGATGGACCAGTTCGGGGAGGCGGCGGGGGCCCTCATCCACAGGTCAGCGCCGTCCTGCTGCTGGGCCGGGGTCTCGCTCCGCCGCCGGGCACGGGCGTGGCGGTCCTCCCCCAGGCCCTTCACGGGGCCGAGCGGGTTTCCCCTTGCCCTTGGCTTTGGCTTGCGGCCCCTCGTCGTCTCTCAGAGATTGCTCAGACTTTCTGTAGATGGAAGCCTACAACCCGCGGGTGTCTTCAGAGCCAGCTCGTGGATCTGAAAACAAGCCCTGGACTCCAGGGAACAGTCCACTTACTGTCCCCACTTGATTCCCGAGAGTGAGGTGACGTCCAGGTCCCCCCCTCCTCTGGCCTGATGAGGATGCGCTTCTCCTCCCTCCAGCATCCGGGAGATCGCTCAGTCCCACCAGGACATGGAGCAGGAGCTCGCCCACGCCGTCAACGCCAGCTCCAAGTCCCTGGACCAAGTGTACAGCAGGCCCAGAGCCGCGGAGGTGCCTGCCCTGCCCTCCCCTGGCCCCGCCCCCCCGGGCGCGTGCAGCCCTCGGGCCGCCTCCACAGTGTGTGTTCTGTTCTCTGCAGGGGCTGACCTGCAGCTTTGTCCTGGAGATGGTCAGTAACATGAAGGCCCTGCGCAGTGAGACGGAGTTGCTGCTGGCTGGGAAGATGGCCCTGGTGAGCTGGGGGGCGGGCTCTCGCTGGGTGAGGAGGCCATTCTCGCACAAAAGGGCAGCACCTTTTAGTCCGGATTTCCTGGCCTTCGGAGCCTAGACCCGTAGTTGGGAGGCTCCTCAGAGGTCATGACGTGACCTGACCACGTGGTTGGTGCACACACCCTTCTGGCCACATCTCAGCCACGTCGTCTCCTCTCCAGCACGGCAGATCCTGTGGGGGGCGCCGTCGTCCCTGTAGACAGAATTCTCCCTCGAACATCTGCACACGGCCACGGTCCTCCTGGGGCCTGGCAGGCCCGGTGCTCGCCACCCGTCCTCCCTGACCCCTGCAGACCTGGCTGAGGCGGCAGCTCCCAGAAGCCCTCGGGGTGGGGGCGGGAGTGGGGGGTTGCTGAGTCACCGGAGCCAGAGCAGAGAGCGGGCCCGGGCAACCGTTGTCTTCTACCAAGTGAGGATGTGGGCGGCCGAGGGGGTGAGGGGACTTGCTAAAACCACACGCTGGAGAACGGCCCCAAAAGGCCAGTCTTTGTACCCTCTCCCCCTCCCTCCGAAGTGCCCGCTTCTGGGAGCGGGGCAGCGCCTCCCTCATGTGCCCCCTTTCCCACGGGGGTCCCAGGGCGGCGGGGGCAAGTGGGGCATCAGCCCTGCAGCTGCGCTTCTCTGACGGGTCTGGTCTGCTCCACTGCGGACAGAGGAGAGTTTAGTTCTCTCGCTGACACTCCTGGGGAGGGGAGGCTCTCACTTTGACCCCTTAGCCAGGCTCTGTGACTCAGTTTCCGGAAGTCCTTGTAAGGACTCTCCGGGTGGAGCCCAGCACCCGGGGACTTGGCTGTGGCCGCAGCTCCTCAGAGCCCACAACCAGCTGTGTCTCTCCCCCACCACCCCCACCCCCGCCGCGGGAGCAGCAGTTGGACCCCCCTCAGAAGGAGCGGCTCGGGGCTGCTCTCACCGAGATGGACCAGCAGCTCAGGAAGCTGTCGGACACCCCCTGGCTGTGCCAGCTCATGGAGCCCAGTGATGAAGAGGTACGTGGGCCGTGGGGCTCCCCCGGCTGGGGCACTGCTGGGTGCCGTGGCTCTCCCCTGGGTGCCTGTATTCAGTGTGCCCTGTGCGGCCTCAGGGTTAACACGGCGTCAGTCTTGCAGCCCCGATGTGGCTTCTCGAGACTTCTCGAGTAAAAGCCTTCCAGGCGTGGAGAGGGACGGGCAGAGGGAAGGAGCCAGTGTCAGGACGGCCCTGGTGCCTGGGCACAGGCTGCCCGAGGCAGCAGAACTGTGCGGCTGCCCAGGGACTGGGCAGAAGGCGGGCTGAACCGCCCCCCGCCGGCCCGCCCCACTGCTTGCCCGGCTGGGGAGACGCGTTGGTCAGTTAAACAGCAGCTTCCTAGAAGCTTGTTTTCTTTTCTTTTTCTTTTTCTTCTTTTAAACATATTTTATTGATTATGCTATTACAGTTGTCCCATTTTCCCCCCTTCATTCCCTCCACCCTGCACACCCTCTCCCACCCACATTCCCCCCTTTAGTTCATGTCCGTGTGTCATAAGTTCTTTAGCTTCTACGTTTCCCATATTATTCTTGCCCTTCCCTGTCTGTTTTCTACCTATTGTCCATGCTGCTTATTCTCCGTACCTTTTCCCCCTCTCTCCTCCTCCCACTCCCCTGTTGCTAACCCTCCATGTGATCTCCATTTCTGTGCTTCTGTTCCTGTTCTAGTTGTTTGCTTAGTTAATTTTGTTTTTGTTTTAGGTGTGTTCATAATTGTGAGTTTGCTGTCATTTTACTATACATGTTTTTTTATCTTTTCTTAGATAAGTCCCTTTAACATTTTATAAAATAAGGGCTTGGTGATGATGAACTCCTTTAACTTGACCTTATCTGAGAAGCACTTTATCTGCCCTTCCATTCTAAATGAAAGCTTTGCTGGATAGAGCAATCTTGGATGTAGGTCCTTGCCTTTCATGACTGAATACTTCTTTCCAGCCCCTTCTTGCCTATAAGGTCTCCCTTGAGAAATCAGCTGACAATCTGATGGGAACTCCTTTGTAGGTGACTGTCTCCTTATCTCTTGCTGCTTCTAGGATTCTCTCCTTCATTTTTACCTTGGCTAATATAATTATGATGTGCCTTGGTGTGTTCCTTCTTGGGTCCAACTTCTTTGGGACTCTCTGAGCTTCCTGCACTTCCTGGAAGTCTTTCCTTTGCCAGATTGGGGAAGTTCTCCTTTATTATTTGTTCAAATAAGTTTTCTACTTGTTGCTCTTCCTCTTCTCCTTCTGGTACCCCTATAATTTGGATGTTGGAATGTTTAAAGATGTCCTGGAGGTTCCTAAGCCTCTCCTCATTTTTTCGAATTCTTGTTTCTTCATTCTTTTCTGTTTTGTTGTTCCTGTCTTCCTTCTGGTCCATTCCATTGATTTGAAACCCAGTTCTCTTTCCATCACTTTTGGTTCCCTGTGTATTTCTCTTCATTTCACTTATTGTAGCCTTCATTTGTTCATATAATTTGCTACCAAAATCAACCAATTCTGTGAGCATCCTGATCACCAGTGCTTTGAACTGTGCATCTGATAGGTTGGCCATCTCTTGTTTGCTTAAAAGTACTGGCCGAGGGGCTTTTAATTCTGTTTGAGCCATCTTCCCCCTGCCCTCCCCCCTTTGGTCTGGTCATACCTGTTACTTATGAGGGGCGGAGCCTTAGGTATTCACCTGGGCGGGGCACCTCAGTCGCTGGGTTGTGACGTTGTGTGTGGGGGCGGAGTCTGAGAAGGAACAATGGCACCTGCTCCGCTCTCTCTAGGACTTCAGTCCCCTCTGCTGCTTCCCACAAGCAGACTGGGCCCTTCTGGTGCTGGCTCCCGAGCAGGTGGGCTCAGGTACTTTCTAGGGCTCTGTGGGTCTCCCCCAGGAGCTCTCCTGCGAGGCTGGGAGGTTCTCCGGGTCTCAGCCCCCGCAGGTGTTTTCAGTCGGTGCATTTAGGCTTTGTTTCCCGGTGCTGGGGCCCTGCGTTGCTCGGCCTGTGTCGCTGCCTGTTTTTAGCTGGTTTATCTGCGCAGGAATGTGTGACTGCGGACAGCCAGCTGCCTTGCGCCCCTCACTGGGTCCGCCCGTTGCCTCCCGCGCCCAGGGTCTGCCGCCGGGTCTGCCAGCTGCCGCCTGCACCCTGTGCACCCGCGTCTGCCAGCCACTGCTTTTTCCTGCCGGGACCCCTCGACCCCTCTCCGTAGGCCTCTGACTCCGCCCCTCCTTACCGCTCTGGATGAATGGTTGTCAGACTTGCGTTCAGTTCATTTCTCTCTGTTCTGGTTGTTTTTTGTTTGTTTATAAATTTTTGTTGTCCTTAGTTTTGGTTGTGCTCGGAGGCAGAGGGCGTCTACCTACGCCTCCATCTTGGCCGGAAGTCCTAGAAGTTTGTTTTCGACAGGGGCGGAGGCGGTGGCGTGCTTGGCTCACGCCCTCACTGTCCTTTCACACGTGTTCGGAGACCTCCCAACTTGCCACAGGCCCCGGGGCTGGGCAGACAGGACCCCGGGTGCACTGTGACCCGGGGCGCAGTCCCCTCCCGCAGCAGGAGGGTCAGCAGCAAGAGCCCGGCGAGGGGCTGTCGGACGGGCAGTTTTCGTGGGCAGCGTCTGGACAAAGGCGAACCCTAGACTTTCGGAGATGGAGAACGCAGTGGGCCGGGAGAGAAGCTCACCTTAGGGTGCGCATCCCACAGGGCGCTGGACACTAGACGCCGGGTACCTACCTGCCGCCAGCGTGGCCCGTTCCCCCTGCTGGCAGCCGCAGGGCGAGGGGGCGGGCGGGCTGGGCAGCAGTGCAGCGCGCCCATGTCTGAGCTCGCAGGTGAGTGCAGACAAACCTGCGTGGAAAGGCACTCGGGCCTCCTAGTCAGGCGGCAGGACTCAGCAGCTTACGAGCGGGGACGCTCTGGTGTGAGGGCAGGCCGCACTCGTTGCAGCTGGTGAGATAGTTGTAGGTGTAATAAATCTTCAGGTGAAGCGAGACCACTAAGGTGACAGCATACAAAATATGCAGCAGGTGTGACGTAGCAAGCCCCGTGGCCCCAGATGAAGTCCTCAAAGCCCCTGAGGTGGGCGGTGGGGGGAGGTCGGGAAGAGAACTCGGACAGAGGAGTGGAAGCACATTAAATGCCTCCTGGAAGGGCGAAGGAGGTTAAGCCAGGTTCTTGGCTTCGATAACTAGGGAAATGTAGAGTCAGTGTGATGTTTTTTAAAAACTGAAAGGTAGTGTCTAGTAGAATTGAAGAGGTTTCACCTTTCCAAGCCACTATAAAGGACAAAAACAAAACATATTATGAAAGACAACTTGGGATCTAGTACGTAGCTAGCAACGGGAAAGTGAGACACAGAAAACGACACGGACGGCGCTCCTAGAAGCAGACTGTCCCGGGCTGCGTTGACAAATCCGACCACACGTGGGCCACAGAGCCCAGTTCTCTCTCCCAGGGCCCCAGTGAAAACTGAGGGCACAGGAAGATTAAAAATAAACAATTTCCAGAAAACACAGTAAGAAAATTCCAGAACCACAATGTTAACATACAAACAATTGCAAAGCTAGGGCAATACATGATCAAAGGGACCACTTGATGTTGGTAAGATGTAACGGTTTTGTCAAACTTGTGTTTCTGTCCTGGCCTGCTGCGTACTGCCCAGCTCCGCACGCACACGGTATCTCCGCCGGCGTCCGTGACTGCGAGTCCCTGCGTCAGCGTCCGGAGGCTGGGGACTGGGTGCGGGCGGGCTCGTTGTCCCGAGAAGACCTCCCGTCGCCCTCTCCCCCCGGGTCTGCCTGTGCGGCGTGCGCTTGTCCCGGTCAGACCCTGGGCCTTGTTTGGGGGTCTCTCCACCGCGTACCACTGAACACCGGGCTCCCACCCAGTCGGGTCCTCTGGTTTCCTTGGGGAGTCCGGCCTGTTTGACATTTGTCTGTGTTGTCTGTGATGACTGGTATGTTTAGATACATTTCTGTTAGGTTTTGTGCTTTCTGTTTGCCCCACTTCTTCTGTTCCCTTTATTTTCTCCTTTTTGATGCGGCCCCGCTTCTTCCCACCCAATTCTCCGTGCCCTCTGCTAGTCTGGGGGTACATACCCCTGGCTGTTCTTTTAGTGATCCCCCCGTTCTCATTTTAATTCGTATGCACACGTGTGTAAGGCAAAAGCTTCTGGAGATGAGAGGGATGAAACCCAGTTGGGTGTGAGCCGCTGCTGCCAGTCCATGATCGGTCAGATACGACAGGCCGTGTCACGCGTCTGGACAGAAGGGTGTCGAGAGGGAGTGCGTGTGCAGCTGTTGGCACACAGCGCCCGCGCCTCCCTGTAGAGAGGGCCGTGCGCTCTGTGAAGAGGGGGCGTGCCCACGGGGCCTTGTCTGAGTCCCACCGCATTCTAGGCCAGCGCTGCGGGCGGCAGGGAGTCGTCATCGGTATAGAAGCTGGGAGGAGGAGTTCAGGAACTTCAAAGCAATTGAGAGTTTGTGTTTTTTATGCTCTTTTTGGTTTCATATTTCTGGTAATGGAGTGTGTGGCGTTAAAGCGCCAGCCTGCCGTGGGTCGGAAACTCCCAAAGCGGACGGTTGGAGCAGCAGCTGGGGCACCCGGGAGCCTCGGGCACGGGCTGGCTTAAAGTGGCAACTGACCTCCACTAGGCCGCAGCCCCGGCTCCTGAGCCCTGCCCTGCCCTGCCCGGGGTGGGGGTGGCCTCTCCCCCCACGGGGGTCTCTGTGGAAGGCGGGTGCAGGGCCAGGACTGTCTCCACCTCACGGGCAGGGCAGCAGCTGCCGCCGCGGGAGGCTCACAGCCTGGCACCTGGCGGCAGGGTGACCAGCAGCCGGGTTTGTCTGGGACTGTGGCTCCAATGCTGTAAACCGAGAAATGTCTTCAAAACAAACCTCAGCAAGCGCTGCTCAGCCACTGCAGAAACAAAGGCGACCGTACGTCTGATCCCATGGCGCCTCCCGGCCGTGTGTGTGTGTTTGTATATGTGTGTGTGTGTGTGTGTGTGTGTGTGGCAGTCCTGGTTTCTAGGATGTGGGTGGGAGGGATGGGCAGGTGTCAGTCCTGGCCTGGGGGGACCGGGGTGGGGTGACGGCAGGTAGGTGAGAGCTACTGCAGGTAGGTGGCGCCTGAGAACAGGTTTAGTTACAGAACCAGAAGGGCTGTGCCAGTGCATGGGAGGGCTGGGCCGCACCCCACCTGGGGGGGCCTGGGAACAGAAACCGCAGCCTGTCTCCGGACAGCACCGGGCCCCGGCCTCCCGCGCCCCTCTGCTGGCCTCCTCGCCGCCCGGTGCCGCTGCCCACACCGAGCTCTGGCTCTGTGTCCCCGTGTCCCCACCGAGGGAGGGTGTGGGGGTGAAGTGCAAGGGGCCAGGGGAGCCTGGGGCGGAGGGGGGCGTTACCAGCATAAAGATGAGGGCATCAGGGGTGGTAAGTCTGTGAGCTGGGTTTTTGAAAGTAAAATAGAGTAAGTTAAACCACCCTCTGGCAAATCAGATAAAAAATAAACAAAATGCAGTGATAAAGGGAATGTGACAAAACATAAGAAATCAAGTTATATTCCAAGAAATAATAATAAATTTAAAAATATTGATGAAACTTGATTTTTCAGGGAAAATTTATGCCAGTTGAAATCTTAAGATATTTTTCAAAAAAGCCCCAGAACAACCTGAAAAGACTGTGTAAAAACGGCCTCCAAAGGGAACGTGTCAAGGAACCGGCGGTTTCCGTGACGTGAGAAGCATGGCTGAAGCCAGGTGGAGGCGGACACGGCCTCAGCTCGTGTTCCGAGCTGCGGGGGAGCATAAACCCTAGCGGCCCGCGTCACCTCCGACCGTGCCGTGCAAGTGGCGCTGGGTGTGCTCGGTGTTGGGAGACGGAGGTCCAGGACTTCCACGGTTCACGTTTTAAATCCAGTGCATTTATTCCAGAATTCAGCATTATCAGTAGGTCCGTGCAGATCATTTCTTTAAACCGAGTAGTTGATGAAAGAAACTGCTTTAAAAGAATTCTATCCTGGCTGGCGTGGCTCCGGGGACCGAGTGCCTGCCTGCGAGCCGGAAGGTTGCCAGTGTGGGTGTGGTTCCCAGGCAGGGCACGTGCCTGGGTTGCAGGCCAGGTCCCCAGTTGGGGGCGCGGGACAGGCAGCTGATTGATGTGTCTCTCTCACATCTGTGTTTCTCTTCCTGTCTCTCTCCCTCCTTTCTCCTCTCTCTAAAACAATTAAAAGTACTTTTAGAAAAAGAACTCCATCTGGAAAGTGCGGAGGGATTAAAAGGCCGTTCCATCCCCTGGACAAAGACTGGGTGCAGGCGGGTTGTCGGTGGATGGGGGGGCGTCCGTGTGGGGAAGGAAGGGGTGGGCTCACCCAGGGACAGCCTCGGGCCTGGAAGTGTCGGGGGGCTCGGTGGGAGGGCCTCCTGCCCACGCCCTCAGCGCCCAGGGAGCCCTCGGTCCTCTGGCCGGAGCCAGGGCTGGTCGCCCGGTAGCCGGAGGTGCTGGACGGGCGGCTGGTGTTAGAGCTGACGGCTGACAGTTTTGCCAAGTGCCAGAAATTTATAAAAGTGAGTTTCTTGAGCACTCACGGTGGCTGGCGAGAAACTGTTTCTGTGAGCTGTCTCTTTTGCGGCAGAAAAATTGAAAACAAAATGCCTGTGACACGAGGTCCGTGAAGACGGCCCTGACCGGGGGAGGGGTGTGGGGAAACCCGGGGGGTCCCCACAGCGCCTCCCAGCGTGAAGGTGCTTGTCGTTTCCAGACTCGCAGTCGGGGCAACCCCAGCAAACACCCCTGTGGAGCGTTCTTCAGGGGACCGGGGCACCGGATGTCCCCGTTACACAGCTGCGAGGCCGAACCCCGGGGGTCAGTGGGGGGACGAAGGGGGCGGGGTCCCGGGGCAGATCCCCGCCCAGCGAGGGCAGGAAGGAGCTGCACACCTGGAAGAGACGGGAACTCTGCTTGACCTGGGAGTGCCACAGGCGGTCCACGCACGTGGCTCCTGCGTGCGGGGGTCCGAGTGTGCACGGAGGAGGGGCCGAGACCCCAGGATGGTCGAGGGCAGGGGCGCTGGGCAGTGGTGGCTCTGCCCCGCTCCTGGAGTGCCGTGGCCGCCCTGCTCCCGTCCTCCTGAGACTTTGCCGGGGGAGTCGGTGCAAGGAGAGGGCGGGCGGGACGCCGCGGGCCCGGCCTGCCCGTGCCGCACTGGCAGGTCGGCCGGACAGCCTGTTTGGTGCTCTCCCTGCCGTGGGGCTGGTGTTTAAACAGCCTTACAGAGCTCTGTCATTGCGTGGGAAGTGTGCGTTGTAAAATGAAAAATAGAGTGTGAAAAAAATGCACAGTGATCGTCGTGAAGCCACTTTTGACAGGCATTGAAAGTCCACAGTAGGCACGAGACCAGCAGTCGAGGGGAACCACAGGGTGAGCTCAGCTGGAGCAGCTGGAGCAGCGTGCCTCCCCCCGGCCTCCCCGGCCGGCCCCAGGCGGGACGCGGGCCTCGGGGCGCTGCGTCTGACGCCCGGTGTCTCTCACTTTGCACCGCAGAACGTGACCTCGGATCTGTCCAAACGCAGCCGCAGCGGGAAGTTCCGCCTGGTGACCAAGTTCAAGAAGGAGAAGAACAGCAGGAGCAGAGATGCCCACGGCAGCCTGGGAGCGCCGGGTACCCCCCCTCCTCTCGGCCGCACGCACCGCCGCTCGCTGCTGGCCTCCATCTCCTCCCGGGGCCTCGCGGCCTGTGTGGGGTGCCTTGCTTTCTGGCTTGCTCTGGCCACTGGCCATTGCCCGTCCCTGCCGCACATGTGTTTCCGGGACTGACAGTAGGCGACCGGCCACCGAGCCCCTGCCTGCCCTGACTTGGGGGTGGGAGGGGGGGGACAGCAGAGGTGACGAGACGGAGACACGGAGCTCACGCTCAGGCCTGCGTCTTTGGGGGGGCTGCGGACCGCCTTCCGCCCGCTCACCGATCAACTCCCCCGCCCCCCGCCTCCGGGAACCTGGGCCACCGCCATCGTGGGCGGCGAAGTCAGCCGGAAACGGCTCTGCAGGCCGTTTCCTTGGTGTCAGTAAACTGGGACTTAAACTGTGCGTCTGGAGGGTTGGCCCTGAGGACAGCTGTCCCCGGTGCTCTCCGTGCCGGCGGCCCCGCCTGGACGTGGTGGCGCTGGCGCCAGCCAGGGCAGCGCCCTTTGATTCTCTCTGCTCGTGATCAGCCGGGGGAGGGGGGGGTGGTTCTGTCGGTGACGGTGGCTCTGCGTCTCTGAGATCCGTGCACGTCTCCCCTCCTGCTGCGCCCAGCCGGGGCCGACCGTCCAGAGCAGCACGTGTGCTGCCCGCTGTTGGGCCGGGCGCTGGCCTTGCCCTCAGGGTGTCGGGCGTGAGTGAGGCACACACACCCATTTTCCCTCCAACCAGTTCAGCTAACAGTGCGTGTGTTTGGTGTTTGAAGTGCCGCAGAATCCTAGTGGTTCCTTCCCGTGGCCGTGGGAGGAGAAGGGCGGGAAGTCGCTGCTCTGGACGGCGGGGCAGAGCCGGCTCGGGCTGCACAGCCAGACCCTCGCCGCCCTCGGCCTGGGGCTCTGCGCCCTCCAGGGGCACGGGCTGCCCGCTGCTGCTGCCGGGGTGTCTGGGTGCTGGGGTGTCTGGGTGTGGGTGCCGGGGTCTCCGGGCTGCCCGCTGCTGCTGCCGGGGTGTCTGGGTGCTGGGGTGTCTGGGTGTGGGTGCCGGGGTCTCCGGGCTGCCTGCTGCTGCTGCTGCTGCTGCTGGGGCATCTGGGTGCGCGGGTGCTGGGATGTCTGGGTTGCCTGCTGCTGCTGGGGGGCGTCTGGGTGTGGGTGCCAGGGTGTCTGGGTGCCAGGGTGTCTGGGTGCGGGTGCTGGGGTGTCCGGGCTGCCTGCCGCTGCTGGGCACCGGGGCTCTCTGGGGTGCCGGCCGCTGCCTCTCTGGTGCTGGGCGCTGGGGCTCACTGCGCTCCTGCTTCTCCGTCTCTGACAGTGCACCTCTGGGGGACAGAGGAGGTGGCTGCCTGGCTGGAGCACCTCAGTCTCTGTGAGTATAAGGACATCTTCACACGGCACGACATCCGGGGCTCTGAGCTCCTGCACCTGGAGCGGAGGGACCTCAAGGTACTTCCACGGCCGGGCCTCCCCGAGGCCCCCCCCCCGGCCCCCTCCCTCCGACCTGGCCGTGTCTGGCACCAGGACTCCCTTCAGGGTTCTCAGTCCTTTGTGCACGGCTCTGGGTGGCGGGTGGCGGGGTGGGGGGGCAGTGATGTCTCCGCCCGGGGCCGCGGCCAGGCCAAGCCAGAGCACACACGTGGGGGGGGGGGGCTCGCTTTGCTCAGTGCAGGTGGACAGTGAGTGGGGTCACCGGAGAGGGAGCCGGTGGTCAGGGAGCCAGCACACGGGGTCCCTCTGTTGGTGACATAGGTGGTTAGAGCTGGGGTGACCCGGTGGCTGCTGGGCACATGGAGGCCCCCCAGCGCAGTCCCGCTCGCCCGTGTCCAGCGCCTGCAGCGCGGGCACCTCCCCGCGTCCGGCGGGGGGGGGGGAGCAGCAGCGCCGTGCCTGCCTCGGGCGGCACAGTCGTTGGGCCTGTCCCGGGCGCTGGCGCTTAGGGGGCCGGTGGCACTTACCGCCAGCCTGTGTGTGGTCTCTGTTGTGGGCTGTCCCCTTGATGGTGTCAGTGACGGGACCACAGGAGGGGTGTCTGCATGCTCGTCATTTCTCCCACCGTTGCTCCCACTGGCGTCACCGTCACACCCCCGTTGGTGTGCAGAGTCCTGGGTGGTCCGCGGCTGGTGGCCCGGCTCTGCGCGGCATCAGGGGGCTCTGCTCTCGTTGCAGGACCTCGGCGTGACCAAGGTGGGCCACGTGAAGAGGATCCTGTGTGGCATCAAGGAGCTGAGCCGCGGCCCCCCGGCCTCCGAGGCCTAGCCTCCACCCTCTCCGCCTGCGTCCTCCACGTGTGCCACTGAGGGCGTGAGCGTGCGGCCCGGGGCCTTCTCATGGTGCTACTTCTCTGCCCCGTGCTCAGGACGCAGCTCCGGGGCCTGGGACTCACCAACACAGCTACCTTCGGACTCGCAGCTCCCCACCCGGCGGCGTGCGGGCGGCCCGGCTGGGCTGGCGCCGCTGTCCCGTGGACTCCCGTCTGTGTGCCCTGCCGTGGTGTGGCGTGTGGCTCCGTGTTCTGGCCGGCTCTCTGAGGGGTTGGGGCCCAGACCGCACCGTCCCTCCCCGGGCAGTTAGGAGCTCCCCGGCCACTCGTGGTTCTTCACAGCAGCCCCACTCGGGCTCCATGGCTGTGCCACCAGCCCTGCCCGTTTCAGTCTGACAGGGGGGTGGGGGGGGCCCGCTCCTCCTGCGGCCGGTGAAGCAGCAGCCGCGCTCCTGGGCTGGCGCGCGCCACCCACGTGTCCTTCCGGAGCGGCCTCCCTGGGACAGAGGCTGTGTGTGCGCTGGGCCAGGACTCCTGTGGAGACAAGGGTGTCTGTCCTGCTGGGCTACAAGCTGCCGTCCCAGCAGAGTGGCCGTGAGTGGGCAGCCTGGGCTGGCCTGAGAGCCCGGGTCCCTGGAGGTGTCCGCACGCCTCTTGCCGAGTTGTCACTGCCTTTGGCTGTGCCCCTCGCTGCCCTTCCAGAGTCCGCCGTGCCTCACAGGGCTCCTGTCCGCCCTGGAGGGGGGTCCTGGGACCCCACACCAGCCCCCGGGTGAACCCCGGAGGGGAGGGCTGACCAAGTGAGGGGCTGGGCAGGAAGCCTCGGAGCGCTGGGCAGTCACCGTGGGGCGTCCCGGGGACTTAGAGCTGAGCGGCATTGACCTGCCATTAGCTTTGCAGATGCCCCGCCGTCAGCTCCTCTGCCCAGCGTGCCCCGGCGGGTCCCCTCCTTGGGCCTGGCCGGACGCCCACCTCCGGTCCGTGGGCGCTTCCACTCGTGGTCCTCCCGGGTGGCCGCGTGTGGGGCGGCGGCGTCAGGGCTTGTGGGGGAGCCCCGCACTGCGCACGCGCCCTCGGCTGCCTGCTGGAGGGGAGCCGCGGCGGCTGTGTGTGGCCCCTCTTGCCTGGGACGCTCCCCACCAGCGGAGCTGTCTGAGTCGGGAGGTGGAGAGAGAAAGTCTGGCCCCGGCCTCCAGGGAGAAGCTGGCTTCACAGGAGACACCCCAGGGTCCCAGAGGGAGGCTGCCCTGTTCGAGGTGGGGCGCCTGGGCCCTGAGGTCCTGGGGCCCCCGGACGGGACAGGACGGGACAGGCTGCAGCTCCGTGAGCAGGTGCAGGGGAGCTGCCCCGGGGCCCGTGGATGAGGCCGAAGTCTGGGTCGGGCGTGGCGCTGGACAGCAGCTTGCTGTCCGTGACGGAAGCAGCCGTTCGCGCGAAAGCCACTCTCTGACTCCTGTGCGTCAGGAGCGGGAGGGACGCACGTGACTTGCGTGGACATGCGCTGGCGGGGGGCCGGCGCCCCCCTCGCCGCGTCTTTGTTGCTGGCCCGGGGCTGCGCCTCCGCCCGCCCCGGCACCCCTGCTGTGTCCCGGGGGCACCTCAGGGACCTGTCGGCGTGGAGGGGCAGGGAGGATCCCCGGAGAGTCTTGGAGAACGGTTTGTACCCTCGGGTGGGGCTCACCCTCGTATTTATGACCCTAATTTATGCCGTGCCCCCCGTGGAAGCAAACGCCCCCCGCAGCGCCGTGTGCGGAGCGTGCCGGGGGCTGCGCAGGAGCCGTCCGCGTGTAAATAAAACGGGCCCGTGCCGGGTCTCCCGCTGCCGGGCTCCTGTCCTCACTCGCCGCTCCGTCCGTCCGTCCAGACTGGACTCGGGATGGGTTTCCGGCTGCTCCGAAAACAAGTCGAGCTGGTGGTGGCTGAGAAGCAGCAGGGGAGGCCGTGGCAGGGTTCGGGGCGTGGGTTCCAGGATCTGCCAGGCGGAAACGCAGTGTTGGGGGGGGTGCCTGGGGAGCATGGAGCTCCCCCGGGTCAGCCCCAGGCGGCCCCGGCCCAGCTGCTGCCGAGGCCAGGCCGTTTTGGCTGGCGTTCGAACTGAAGTCTGTGTGAAACTGCGGGCTGGCGGCCCCCTTCTCTGTTTACTCGCAGCACCTTTGTTCCAAGGCCACTTAACTGTCACCCCCGTTCCTTGGGGTGCGGGGTGTGGACTGGGGCCGTGGGGTGGAAAAGCAGACTGGCAGGTGCGGGAGGGCTGTGTGTGTGGGGGGGTTGCTTCCCAGCGGCTCTGCGTCCCCTTCCTTGCCTAGCAGAGCCCACCTTTGTCCTGGTGTGCACCCTCCTCCCGTGTGGCCACCCAAGAGTGGGCCTCATGGTTACCCGATGGCTGCCACCAGTCCGGGCATCACATTCAGACTTCACCGTGCTCAGTGTAAGTTGTGTGTGAGCAGGTGGTTGTCTTTTATGTGTGTCTCTGGTTTTTAATCCTTACCTGAGGACATGCTTCTTGATTTTAGGGAGGGGGGGGGGAGAGAGAGAGGAGAAACATCCACCAGTTCTTGTACGGGCTCCGACCCAGGACCAAGCTCACCACCTTTGTTTACAGGATGGCACTCCAGCCAAAGGAACCTGTCAGAAGCCCTGGCCTTTGCGGACCTCCCCTCCCGTCTCAGTGTCTAGAATCGGGTCACACACCCGTGACCGAGTCACTGCAGAGGGAACGGGCCTTGCTGACAGTGGCCGATGGGGGTGCCAGTGACGAGCACGTTTATAAGGTTGCGTTCGTGCCCTGACCCTCCGGAGGCTCCCCCCAGGTGGGCATCTCCCCCCAGGTGGGCATCCCCCCCAGGTGGGCATCTCCCCCCAGGTGGGCATCTCCCCCAGGTGGGCATCTGCACCTTGCAGGCGAGGACACGCTGCGGAGGCTCCCCACCGCCCCGAGTCACGCAGTCAGCGCGTGCGGGGGTCGGGTCACGGGGCAGCTGGGCACTGGGGTCGTGCCTCGAGTGCTGTGACCCCGGCCTGACCCCCAGCCCAGGCCACACGACAGGTGGGGCCGCAGGAGCCCGGGCTTCCAGGGAGGGCGGTGTGGGCTCGGGCAGCCCCCAGCCTGCACTCCTGTGGGGGGCGGGGGCCGCTGCCAGCCCGGGAGGGCAGGGCACGAGTGTGGGGTGGTCGCAGGGGTAACGCGCCGTTCCCCGCGGAGAACCCCTCCGCCCCCCACAGGTAAGTGCTCCGGCACTTCCCGCCGGGTCTGGCCTGGCGGCGGGGGTGGCCGTGACCTGGGGCAGACGGGGCTGCTTGAACAGGGGGACCCCAGTGTCGCAGCTCCCACAGAACGAGGTGCGTCTGTCCCGGAACAACCCGGGGCTGTCTGTCCGGTGCCCAGGGACGCCCCGTGTGGCCGAGGGGGCCCGCAGCATCGAGCAGAGGTCTCCTGGGCCTGCCGGGTCAGCAGGACTGGGAATGAAGGCTCACCCGAGGGACCCGGCCTCACCCTGCGGAAGAGCAGGCTGGGAAGTGCCACCCGGCCCCAGGCGAGGGAGGGACGGCCAGGGGCAGGGGCCGTCCCTGCTGCAGTCCCTCGGGGGCTTACAGTCCCCTTAGGGGGAAATAGTGGGTTGGCCAAAAAGTTCGTTCCTTTTTCTTCCGTAAAATAAAGACACTTTTACTTGCACCAGTGACTTGCTTCGGGTTTTCTGAGTACGTCAGCTGTCCCCGCCGTTGGCTTCTGGTAGGTGGAGGCCGGGGGGCTGCCAAACACCCTCCGACCCGCGAGCCAGCCCCACGGCACGGCGCTGTCTGGCTGCAACGTCAGTGGTACCAGGAAGCTTCCAGAACCACTTTGACACACTCAGTCACAGCACCTTCTCCATACACTGCACAAATCTTTTGTGTGCGTGTTTCAGTTGCTTTTTCACCTTTCTTGGAATAATAAACATAATATGCTGAAAACGTTGATTATTTTCTTCCATCTGCAGTATTAAAATGGCTTCACAAAAACTGACTTTTAATGCATGCTGATATGACAGCTGTCAAAATGCGATGTAACCAAGTTGTTTCAAACAACATTAAAGACAACAGGCACTACTGAGCAGGAGGCGGCAGAGGAAGAACGGAGACTGCGCTGCTGTTCCTGGCCGGCATCCAGCATCCCGGTTGCCAGGAGACACCTCTGACCACTTAGGTAGAATGAACAGCAAAGCGAGGCAGGGGGAGGAGGGAGACAAGTCTCACCCACTGACTCAGGAGTTGACAGGAGAGACCTGGTTCTTCTTGCTGACGCATGTAAAGAATTACGTATCAGCAAACCTAGTAGTGTGTAATCAGTTTATTAGTGGTCGCTTCCACGGAGGAGAACAGGACCGGGTAGAGTAGGGGGTGAAAAGGAAAGTTTCAGAGCAAAGCAGGGGGAGAAAAACGAGTGGCTGGAGACCAGGGTGGCAAGGCCCTGGGCAGCCTGAGGCCCCGTGGCCAGAGGCCCTGTGGCCCGAGAGCCAAGAGCCCCCTGAGCCCCTGAGAGAGAGAGTGTCCTTTGTTCCCAGGACTTAAATAGGTGGGATAGGAGGGCAAAAAGTTACATATTGATTAACAGGTAAATGTGGCACCAGCTTTCCTGGGAGGATGTGACTACCCAAACTCAGGTATGTGTGGGGGTCTGTCCACCTGAATTCTTATCTTGCTCCAGACCCCATTTGGTCATCTTGTTGTAAAACAAATACCTGACAGTTAAATAAAATTGGGGCAATTTCCAACGTTATTTATGGTCTCTTTCTGTAAACATCAGGGACTCCCTCCTAAAATAGTGACCAGAGGTAGGCAATTAACCAAAGTTGTTTTAGGCTCGCTCTTTGGACCCCCTCCCACATTCAGGCCTTGGGATGAAAGCACAATTTCAAGGCTTTTTTTCCCCAGATAGTGGAAATGTTACATAGAATTTCAAGGACTTTTCTTCTTTCTTGTTAATATAGTGTTTCTTGTGATATTGAGACACCTGACAATATTATCAGAACAGGCTCGGGACTGCTGAGTCAGTGGGTGAGACGCCTCCTTCCTCCTCCCTGCCTTGGTTTACTATTTATTCCACCTAACTGGTAAAAGGTGTTTCCTGGCAACCAGGGTGCTTAGATGCTGGCCAGTGACAGCGTTGCAGTCTCAGAGTTCTGCCTGTGCTTCTCCTGCTTCAGGGGGACTGGTCCGACTGCTGGGTGTCCCGACCTCCCAGCACACACCATGGTAGCAGGGGACGAGGGGAGTCCCTGAAACTGTAGCGTTTCCATTGTCTGGGAAAGAAAGCCTTGAAGCTGTGCTTTCACCCCAAGGCCTGGAATGCGGGCCGGTCCACGGAGCCCAAAGAAAGAGCCCATAAAACGACTTTGGTGAATTGCCTACTTCCGGTCGCTATCTGTTTTACAAGGGAGTCCCTAATGCTTACAAAAGGAGCCCACAAATAACTTTGGGAAAGTGCCCCAACTTTAACTGCCTCCTGTCACGCGTACCTGGTTTACAACAAGATGAACAAAAGGGACCTGGAGCAAGACCAGGATTCGGGCTAACAGACAACCTCCGCCCCCCCCCCCCCCCCCAACACACCTAAGTTTACGTAGTCACATTCCCCCAGGAGAGTGGGCACCACGTTTACTTGTTAGTCAATATGGGGCTCCCCCCCCCCCCCGTCCCGCCAGCCGTGTGCGTCCTCGGAGCAAAGGATTTGCCTGCGCACACTTGTGCTGGAGCTCCCCCCCTGCCCCCAGACCTGGTGTCAGGCCGCCCCGGGGCTTGCCACCCTGGTCTGCAGCCACTCCTTTGCCGCCCCGCTTTGCCCTGAAACTTTGCCTTCCAGCCAGGCCCGCTCTCTTACATGGGAACGGACCCCTAGTACACGGACCACACGCTAACAGATTTGCTGAAGTGCAATTCTTCACACACATCAACAACCGGGTCTCTCGCGTCAACAGATTTGGTGCCGAAACCCGGGACCCTGACTGGGACTCCCGCCTCTGTCTCCAGCCGGGTGGAGCGCGGTGAGTACGGGCTCACCAGCAAGCCTGTCCTGCCTCTCTCCCCTGCGGGATGCAGAAGCCGCGCGGTGCGGGTGGGGCACCCCGACCTGCTAGGCCTGGTTCCGGGGTGGAGACGAGGGGCTCTGAAATGGTGCTCCGGTTCTGCCCCGGCTCGGAAGACGAAAGACGTACTTCTTCCCTCCGGCCCGAGTTCTCGGGTGTCCCTGTGGGCGTGGGGCCCTTGCAGAGGCGTCGGGTGAGTCCCTAAGACGTTCAGGGACCTCGCAGGGCACTCCCATCACAGTAACGTGACTATGGCTCGTCTGGGGACGGGCACTCCGAGTCCCCACCCCCACCCCTGGCTGTTCCGGACGGGAGGAGCCGAGACACGTGGGAGGTGGGGACGACCACAGGGGTGACAGTGGCCTTCGGGAGCCTGCCCCTGAACAGCACTCCGGCCCCCCTACCCGGATCCCTCAGCCGCTTCTGCCTCCAAACCCGGACGGGAGAAAAGCCAGTTTGAACCCTGGGCTGTGATGAGCTTGCAGCATCTTCCTCCGCGTAGGGTGGCTTCCAGCAACTCCATTTGCATCCGCATGCCCCCGGCAGGAGCTGTAGGAGGGGCTAGGATACCTCTGCTGGGCAAAGCGTCGCGCTTTCCTTCAAGAAGTCGCCGCCTCCTGCGGGCACGGGTCGAGCATTTATTTAAAAAAGCTGCAAGGGCGCTCGCCGCAGCAAAGACTCCCGTGAGAGAAGAGCTGGCACGTGGGCCGGGACCGAAGGCCAGGCCTCCCGCCGCCGCAAGCAGAGGCCCAGCCAACGCAGGCGCGCGGTGAAGCATCCACAGCCCCACCCTCGCGGAGCTTTCCCCGCTTAGGTGTGTGGTCTCCGAGAGGGGAAAGCCAGATGGTAGCCTGTAGTGGGACGTCCTGGCTTTTCCAGGCCCTGTTCTCCTAACAAGGCCTTTTTGTTCAAATGTGCCTCATTCCCGAGTCGTTTTCTCCTTTCTCTGACCACTGCCACGTCTGTCTGCTTTACCAAGTAACCGCTGTGCTGTTTTCCCGCCGAGCAGCCCTCTCCTCCCCGAAACCGTGGCTTTGATCACTGTTGTCCAGCAGGCGGCGCTGCTGTTCCGACCTGCCTAACCGGAGCCCTGCGCTCCAGTTCAGCCGAGCTGGGCTGGGCCCCGGTGTGCTCGCCCCCTCCTAGACTGCAGGGCTGACTCAGGAGGAAGTACGTCCTCGGAACACGGTAAACCTCCAGCCCTAGGAGCGACTAGGCGCTGAGAACAGTGGGGTAGTTAATTTGTTCCTCCACTGCGTCTCCGGTGCTGTGGGAAAAGTGACACTTTTTAAAAAGAGTTAATTTACGTATTTTTAGAGAGACAGGAAGGAAGGGAGGGAGAGAAACATCAGTGCGTGGTCGCCTCTGATGCGCCCCCTGCTGAGCGCCCGGCCTGCAATTTAACTCACGTGGTTCTTTTCTGCAGCGCTGGAGGCCTGAGCCTCAGGTCTGTGCCCGGAGCAGAGCGGGGGGCGGGGCACCCCGAGGGCAGTCCCGCCGCAGGCACCGCAGCAACTCGGGGGTTCCGAGGTGCTGTGCGGCGGTTTTCCCCCCCAGTCTAGGCCCAGACGGGCCGTTTTCCGGCCGAGCTGCCGCCCGCGGCCAGAGCCTGAGAGCCCAGCCCACTTCCCAGCCCGCTCCCCGGCCGCAGGTGTTTTCGCAGAGGCAGGCTTGCCTCTCCTCCTCCGGCAGCTTCTGTGTTTTACGCTCAGCAGATCCCGAGGTGGGAGCGTATTTCGCCACAGCAGGGACCTCTCGAACGGGACGAAACGGCACTGTGTCAGCCTCCAGCCCTCGCGGGGAACACCGAGTGACGAGTGCCGTTTTCTCTCTCTCCCGGCTCCCCGCTGGGAAGAGCCGGACTTAGAACAGCCTTGAGATCTGCAGAAAGGGCCCAGCGCGGTCAGAGCTGCCGGCTCCACCGGCAGTGAACGGGGTACAGACAGCCCGTGGCGAGCTTCGCTCCTGGTCTCGCGCTGGCCAGCGCATCGCGCCTCGTGTCGCCAGAGACGCCCGGAAGCTTCGCGGTGGGAAAAACGGGACGCCCTACGTCACCCTGGTCGGCTCCTGGAGCAGCGACAGGGGACGCCCCTCCAGGCCCAGGAGTTCTAGTCTTTGTTTTCCTTCCCAGGGTGCACCGCGCCCAGGACCCCCGTTGGGATGCACACTGAGAGACTGGGACGAGTTTGACCCTGAGTGTCTCAGGAACAGGAGACTGATTCTCTCGTGTGACACGGCTTGGCCTCAGTACGGGCTGGGAGCGAGGGAGACGCGGCCCGAAAATGGGAGGGGCAGTTGCAGCGCCTGCTCCGACGACGCGTCTGTCGGAGGCCAGGCAAGGGGTGGGAGCTTCCCTGCGCACAGGCCGCTCCTGTGCTGCCTCACGCCCCCTCTCTGTTCCAGGTCGGAGGGAACATCTACCCTGGGGTGTCCCGATGGCATTCTGGACGACCCCCTTTGAGGTTCCACCCCATCATCTCAGAGGGAAGCAAGGGAGGCCCTCCCACCTGTCTCCCAGGGGGAACCTAGCAGGCCTCGGAGCCCCGAGACCTCAGCCCCTGAGTAGACAACTCGCCCGCACACCCACGTGACCGGAGGAGACGCCCAGCCCCGCGGGGCGCACTGGGAGCGCAGCCTCACAGCTCCCTGCGCCTTCGCCCCCTGCCCGAGAGGAGTGGCGGGTGCAGGAGGCCCTGCCCGGGCACACGCATGCGCCTTTCCCGACAGCTGGCCTGCAGCAGTGCAAGGAAAGGCTGGGAAGCTTTTCTGAGGACCCTTCGCGCTTCATCAGTAACTTCCACATCTTAACCCTCGCCCTCGATGTGGCCTGGGGAGGCCTTTACATAGTTCTCTCCAGAAGAGAAGCAACTAATTTGGGAAGGGGCCCGCAAACACGCAGATCAGCTGCGCACTGCAGACCCCGGCAATGCGAGGCCTGCGGCCGAGGCTGCCCCAGATCGCGAGCCCGGCCGGCTGGGACTCACACACCGACCGGGAGGGAGCAGAAGTAAATCCGTGGTGACACGGCGCTTACTGGCTGGAATGGGGGCCCGGAATGTGTCAAAAAGCCAGTGAATCAGGATGAGGGTAAGGAGCTAACTCAGAAGGGAAGAAAACCCTGCCCTCGCCCACGACAGACAGGTGAGGCCTTTCAGAGCCGCGCCGATGCAGACCTGCCGTCTCCGGAGGAGACGCTCACCTTTTAATAGGGCAACACTTGATCACCACTCACTCCGCTTTAAGTGGTGTTGATACTTTATTGCCACTTGAACACTTTATCTTACCGACACCCCTAAGAAGGGGCGGAAATTACAAACGGGGCCTGAACCCCTTTGGCACAGCTGATGGATGTTGCCTTGCCTTCTCGGTCGGTATCGAACAAGACTTAGAGGCGAGGCAGGCCAGGCTCCTCGCACTGGCTCTTAGAGGCAGCACTGGCCGTGGCCAACCACCGCACGGCCACCTGGGAGAGCCACAAAGGTGTGGAAGGGCACAAGCATCCAACATGTTTCAGGTGCAAATGCCCTGGATACCGGGCAAAAGAATGCACGAAGCCACCCTCAGGGCCCTGTCCCAGGAAGGGGGACCGCCCCGCTCCCGGAGTGGAGAGGGGTCATCTCCTGCGGCCGCAGCGGCGCTGGACGAGCAGGGGGGCCCCAGCCACACCGGCGTCTCAGTCTCTGCCGAAGAACCTGGGTGACTCTCGATGTGGCAGGTAAGACAGTTAATTTTCCTGTTGATACTGGGGCCACTCTGTCAACTCGTCTGCTGGGAAGTCCTTGGAATTCCATGTAGTGTTTCCACTGTCTGGGAAACAGCCTTTGAAACTGCCTTCGCCCCAGGGCCTGGAATGCGGGAGGGCCCACGGCGCCCAAAGTAGGCTGTCAGTAGCTTGGGAACGTGCCCCAACTTTGTCTCCTGTCACACACCTGTTTTACAAGAAACAAAGGGGATCTGGAGCAAGATGGGGATTCTGGCTAACGGACCCCTGCACACACCTGAGTTTGCGTAGTCATGCCCCCCCCTGGACGTGCGGGCACCCCATTTACCCGTTCCTCAATATGGGACTTTATTTCTCCTGTCCCACCAGCTGTGTCAGCCCTCAGAACGAAGGACTCCCTCTCTCTCGGGGGCTCGGGGTACTCTTGGCTCTCCGGCCACCCAGTCTCAGGCCACCCGGCTCTCCCCCAGCCGCCCTGGGAGTGGGTCGGCCGAGGGTGGTGTGGGTGGGTTTGCAGAAGCAAAAGGGGCTTCAGGAGGCCCTTTCTAAAGATAGTAATACCCAGACCTGCATGACTGGGCATGTTGCTGCTTTTGTTCATTATAGACTTTTCTGCATTAATTCCAATTTCTAAAAACGTACTGAAAAATGACCTAGCTCCCTTACTGAGTTTTTGGGTGCCTTTAGGTTGTGCGCCCAAGGCCTTGCATTACCCCAGTGCTGGCCCTGCGCCTTGTGATCTAACTCTGAGTGTGGGAACCTCAGACTCTCGCTTGGCTCCTGTGGGAGCCGCTGCTTGCTGCCTGTGACCATCAGCTCTCCTCTTCCCCTCCTGCGGCACTGGTGGGGGGGGGGTGCCCGTGCCCACACACGCCCCTGCAGACGCCACCGTGTTCTCCAGTCTCCTCTGCAGCGTCAGTGATGTGACTTGCTTTTGTGCAACAAGATGCAAGTATTAACTGAGATTTCCAGAATGTTCCCTTAGAAATATGGGAGCATGCCTCCCTGTCTTCTGCTGCTGCCCTGGAGGGCAGACACGATGGCTGGGCCTCCAGCAGCCATCTTGGGCCATGGGGTGTCCTTGAGGTCGCAAGTGCGTTAAGGATGGCGGACAGAGAAGCCACCCCTTTTGGATGTCTCCGTGGCCTGCCTCCACAGAGCCCTGGATCTCCCCTACACGTCTAGTCTTCTGTCCCACAGCTGAGCCTGCTCCCTGCCGTGACCGTCGTCCTCTCTCCCGATGGAGGAACTAGGCAGGGAGCTTGAATGGGAAAGCAGACGCACACAGAGACGCGAGTCACACCTGTTCCGAGGGGCGAGGCCAGAGGCCAGGGACCGCTGCACGAGACGAGTGCGCTGGCGCAGAGAAAGCTGAGCAGACCGGGGCACAGCTGGGCAGGCGGTCGTGGTGCAGCAGCCTCTGTGGAGGCGCGGTCTGAGCGCTGAGGTGGGCGGCACCGGGGAGCTGCCGGGGCCGGGGCGGCAGCTCTGACCGCCCAGCCCGGCTGGGGCACTGGCCTCAGGACGGGTGTCTGCACCGGGCAGGAGCCGCGGCACCACCCTCACGGTTTCGATTGTAGAAGTGCAAACAGGCTGCAGACCCGTGGGTGACGGGCAGCTGGCCGGGGGCGGGGGGAAGGCTCTCCACCTGGCGCTGTCGGCCAGGGCACATCCAGTGGTGAGTCTCCTGAGCTCGGGAGGAAATCAAGGGGGCAGCCGTCCCCGAGCTGGTGAATCGCTGGAGCCTGTGCGCACTCGGCCCCAAGCAGGTCGGTCCCCAGGCCTCTAGGACACGCGCGTCAGCTGTGCCCGCGGGGCAGTGGGTGTGTGAGGCACCCTGGAGCAGGACAGGGCGGCTGACGGAGGGCGTTGGTGTGACCAGGCCGCTGCTGGGGCTCGTGGCCGCCGTTTGCGCCTCTCCCCTTTCCCAGGAGCGAGGGTTCCCTACGGCCGTCCCACCCCCGCTGCGCTGGTTCCGGGCTGGCTGCGCACCTGCCCCTTAGCCACAGGCTGCACCTCGAGGTGGCGCATCCCCTAGGGCCGGGGGCCCTGGCATTGGTGCCTTTGGAGAGGGGCGCAGGTGGCCGGTGGAGGAGCTGTGTTACCGGGATTCGTGTCCCCCCGCCCTCCACAGAACGGCGTCGCTGTGGAGTTGCGGGGACCTGTGCAGGCCGCCCCGAGCTCGGCCGGGTTCTCCCAGCACGGGTGTCCCCAGGAGTCCGAGCCTCCTTAGAACCAGCCCTGCGCCTGCTGTTTCTGAAGCGGTGCCGATCCCGCTTCTAAATGGAACCCGTGTGTCCTGAGGCGCGGACGTGCGCTTGGGACCAAGCCCAGGCGGGACGCGGAGCGGCGGGCCGACTAGACGGGCCGCCTGGAGATCGGTTTATTTCCTCTCTGACGGGCCGGCCGGCCCTCCCCGTTGCCCCCGCACCCCTCGAGTTTAACAAGGGGTGGAGGGAGCAAGCACGGCCGCGTAGACCACCTGGAGGCCCCGGGCCTGGGGCCCACTGCGGACACTGAGGCCCCAGCCGGGCTCGCCCTGTGTCAGTGCAGGTGAGCGCGGGGCCCGAGACCCCCGACCTCCGGCAGGTGTCCTCGGAGGTGAGGCTTCTAATGGGCTGGGGGTGGGGGCACAGGCCGCAAAAGCAGGCCCACTGCACCCAGTGCCCCGCCCCACGGGAAAGCCACGGGGGTGCAGCATGGGCTTCCTCCCGGCCGCTGAGGCCGGGCCCCCGCCTGCCCACGTCTCCCGTCTGTCCCTCAGCATGGGAGTGCCAGCGACGCCAGCCAGAAGGGGCCGCGGAGGAGCCCGTGGGAAGCCGTAGCTGTGCAAAGCCCGCTGGGGGTGAAAGGTGAAGGGTTTACTGTTTTAGGAATCCCACTCTGGACCGAGTTGAAGGGGCTCGTCCGAGTGTCCCACGCCCGCTGACTCAGCAACAGAGACACTGTATTTGTCACAGGTACCGGTTAACCCTTTGAAATCCGACAGTCAGCCACCCCTGCAGACGAGAAGGAAAAGCATCTTTGTTTACAGCTCCTCCTTCTGTTTTAATCCCAGCTTCTCAGGGCTGGCGGCTCAGCGCCCACGCCTGTGAGTCCCGAGCTGCCTCCTGGCTGGGCTTCCCACCGCGGCTGCGGGAGCGTTCTGACCACAGGCCTTGGGGGCGCCGTGCGCTGTGTGGGGACCAGGACACAGCTGAGCCGGGCCCGCCCCTCAGGGAGCGCAGGCGCCGACGTGGGGCTGGGCGGGCCGTGAGCCCCTGCAGCGCAGGCTGCTCGGAGGTCAGCACGCGCCGTGTCATCCAGGCTGCCTGCAGCTGATGCCGGACTCGGGCCTGTGCTTACAGCGACGGTGGCTGGGGTCAAGTGTGGCGTGGGGACAGCATGTGACCGGCCCCTGCAGACACGTCTCGGTCTGCGTGAGCCCCCCACGGGTGGATGTGCCATGTAGCGCGGGGATAAGGTGAGCTTGCCTGGCCTGAGGCCGTCCCTGGGACGGTGACAACGCAGTGGCTTGGCGTCTGTGTGCGCACCAGGCGGCAGCCGACAGGCCTGCACTGGCGGGGCCGATGAGCGGGGGCTCCGCCCTGCACCCGCTGCCGACCGGCTGGGGCGCCAGCGGCTCCAGCGCCAGCTCTGACTGGGTGCGGTGCCCGGGGCACACCTGCGGGCTGGTGCTATCTGAAACTCCCGACGCGGATGGAGAGAGAAGCTTCCGGTCTGTGGGGCTGGCTGGGCGTCTCTGCACTGGAGAAAATGTCGCTGCTCCGCACACGAAGGGCTTCCTGGCTGCGGGAGGCAGAGCCGTCACCCACTCCCAGTCACGGACACAGGGTCGCCCAGGTCAGGAGACGGAAGTGGGGGGCCGGCAAGGAGGACACGGCACCCTGGTGTGGCCCGTGAGGGTGATGCTGTGGACCGCGTGGGGGGAGTGGGTCTGGGCACTCGGGGACGGGAGCGTGGGTTTCAGAGCACGCCCCGGAGAGCCGGAGGCCCGGGGAGCAGGCCGACTGCATGGCAGAGGCTGGAGCGAGTCTCCCCGGGGCGAGGGGTGAGGGACCAGGGTGGTGTGTGCGCGGAGGGGCCAGGGGCAGGGCCCCGCTCTGGAAGACGGTGGCAGGGTAGGAGCCAGGAGTGTCTGAGCCTCCTGCGGGGGGGAGGGGGACAAGGCGGCCCGGGGTGCAGCGCGTGGGAACGGGGCTGCTTCCGCTTCCAGGCGACTGAGGCCTGTGTCTGGAGGACAGACCCAGAAAGTGTGTCTCCGACCAGGAGGGTCTGCACTTCGGAGGGGCAGGGAGACCGCGCAGAGAGGTGCCCAGGGCAGAACGAGGCCCTCGGGCTGGGTCATGAGCTACGGGACGCCAACTCCACTGTTCCTCCAGGTGACCGGCCCGCGGCGAGCGCCCAGCCAGGCCGTGGCCTCGAGGGGCAGCTGTGATGGCAGGAACCCCGTTACCTCGCCCCTGTCCCCAGAGCGAGCTGCTGCGTCTGGTTCCCTCTTCCAGCGTCGTCTCCGGCGGTTCCGAAGTCGTCGTCATCTTCAACCAGCAGATTCTGCATTTCAAAGTAAGGAACGCTCAGACGTCTTTTTAGCCTGTGTCCAGTAAGAGTGCGTAAGGTCATGCAAAGATTTAGGTGACTTGTGTAAGAAATCACCTAAACCAGCATAAGGACACATCCACATTCACATGAACTGGATTAACAGTGGAGCAACACCCCCCCGCCCCGGCCGGTGTCTGGAGACAGCGGAGCGAGGGGCAGGCAGGGCAGAAGGGACCTCGCAGGCACCTGGCCCTGCCTGTGGCTGCCGGTGCCCCCGCTGGGCGGGGCCTCAAAGCATCCCTGGGGCAAGGATGGAGCTCGGCTCTCCTGCGGTTTCTGTGTGTCTGTGGGGTCTGTGTCGGGGGTGCTCTGTCTGCCCCGAAGCCACAATCCCCTGACCCTTTGCAGGCCAGGGACCCTGACCAGGCTCGTTTCCAAACCCACCCGGGCTCTGGAGCCTGTGGCTCTCCCATGCACCCACCCCCACCCCCCGCACTGCAGCCCAGCTGCCGCCAGCGCCCCTCACGTCCCTGGGAGGTCCGGGAAGGCTTTGTGTCGGGTGTAGCCCTAGTCACTTGTGATTTCGTCAACACTGATCTTGTAAGCCTTTGCGTCTTAACACCTCTAACGGTTTACTTGTAGTCTCTTGAATCTCCTTCCTAGCATGTGAAAAAACCAGTTTTATATTTTCCTTTCAGAATTTTTCGTAACTGTCTTTCAATTGTTTATTTACTTTTCTTTCTGGGGGGAGGAGGGTCATATTATGTCGGTCACTCGTCCAGCCCAATGCTGACCAGGAGTGATCAAGGGAATCCTCACCCCTTACTACAAAAATATCAATTACTAAATCAAGGATTACATTAAATCAGTAATTTGTTATCAGTAGGTTAACAGTTAATTTAAGGATTAAAATTACACATTTACCTTAATATAAAAATATTGCTACACGACAGCAAACCCGGTCTGTCCGTGGGGCGTGTGGACGGCCCGTGTCGAGCACACGGTTGCCTGGCGGGGCCACACTGCCCAATCCCAGGAGAAAAGCCACCGGCTGACTCCGCAGGGGCGGGAAAGGCGCAGAGTAAAATTTAGCATCACGGACTCGGAACTCACGCACGAGTCAGAAGGGAACTCGGTGCGAACCAGGAAGGGGAGGGACTGTCTTCACCAGACGCGGGTGCCTCTGCAGCCCCACGGCGCCGGCGCGGAGCCTCGTGCGCCGTCCGAGTCGGGCTCGACACCACGGCTGTGGCGTCGAGGTCCTACTGGCCCCCGCAACACCCTGTCCGGCTCTCCCCTGTCCCTCTGAGGCCGTCTGGGTGGACGGGACCATCTGCATGTCCGGGAGGACGCGCCGGGTCACCTGACCCGCTGTTGTGTCAGGGGGTGAATCTCCCGCTCACGACTGACCTTGACCCCGACCGTGTCCCCGTCCTTCAGGTAGTAGGGTGCCCCCAGCAAATTATCTTGCTTTTTCTTCTTTTTCCTCTTGGTCGTTTGCTGGTTCTGTGGGAAAAGCAGGCATCTTGGATAAAGAAAACAAGCTAAGTTCCTCCCAAGTCCCCTGCCCGCGAACCACGGGAGTGAGGCTGCTCCCCGGGCAGGAAGGCCGGCTTCTCCGGGGGCCCCGACCTCACCCAGCTGGAGACTGGGAGCCACTCAGACTTGTCCGGAAAGTATTTGGCGATTTCGACCTTCTCCACGGGGAGCGAGTAGAACTCGGCCACGCGCTGCCGCAAGGAGCTGGCCGTGGCCCGGGCGGCGTCCCACACCAGGTCCGCGGGCGGGGCGTACGCCCGCTCGCCGGGGAGCCGCAGCCTCGTCCTCAGCAGCACGTCCCGGGGGCTGCACCAGAAAGCAGGCACGTGTCAGGCTGAAAACGAACAGTACGAGAAACACCCGACACCTAGGGGGGCGTGACGGGCGAAGCTTACCCTCCAGCGCGTCTCATTCTTCTGAGGCGAGGATTCCCCTGAACCCCGCGTGCTGGTGGGGAACCCTCTTTACTTCCACCCCTTCCGTCCCGGCCCGGATGGAGGGGGAGCCGCCCTCGGGAGCCGCGGCAGAGCCCTGGGAGAGGCGGCCGGGCAGCTGGGAGGGAGCAGCGGGGGAGACGGGCGGAGCTGCCACAGCAAAGGGAACCCCGCGGAGGCAGGGCGGGCAGAGGGCCCGCGAGGTCACCGTGGGTTCCGTGCGCACTTGGGACACCCCGAGCAGTGAGTTCTCGCCGCCACACAGACACGCAAACACGTTTCTGGAACAGCCGCCCACGGCAGTAAGACGTAAGGCCGACGACTCACCCCAAGAGCTCCTCCTCCTGCAGGGGCTCCAGGCAGACGGCGGCCCTCCTCCCCAGCTTGTGCTCCCTGACGCGGAATAACGCAGGGTATCAGTGAGGGGCGGCCTTTAAGTTTTTAAAACATTTTTGGGTCAAATTTAAGTTTCTTCAGCAAAATATCATGCATAACGCTCAAAATTTAGAGACCGTGAACAACTGTACTCCAGTCACTTAGGCAACTCCCAAGAAGAACTGGGCAAACCCCTAGGAGCACGCAACCTACCAAGGGTGGGTCAGGAAGAAACAGAACATGTGAACAGGCCAATTATTAGTGAGGAGGTTGAGTCAGAAATCCAAAATCCCCCAACAAAGAGAAGTCCAGGACCAGACGGTTCTCACTACTGATCCCGCCCAACGTTTGAAGAAGAAGACCAGTCCCTCTCGGACTCGCCCGAGCAACAGAAGTCGTGAGGGCACTTCTCAACTCACTGTGTGGGGCCAGCATCGCTCGGGATCAGACAGACAAGGGTGCTTTAAGAAAAGAAGACCACAGGCCCTGAGGAGCACGCATACAAAACCCCCAACAAAACACCAGCAAGCTGCCTGTAACAGCACAAGGATCGCATACCACGGCATAGAGGGACTCACACCGGGGACCAAGGCTGTGTCAAGCAGCCGTGAATCGATCGGTGAGATGCCCCGCACCACCAGAATGAGGGACGAAAATCACGGTCATCTTGACAGATGCAGGAAAAACCCTGGACGAGATTCGATGTCTCTTTGTGTCGGGAATAAACGACACAGAGGAAATGTACGTGAGAAAGGTCACACAGACAAGCCCACAGCTCACATCATACTCATGGGGAAAAGCTGGGAGCTTTTCCTCTGAGGTCAAGGGCCACCGGACAAGGGTGCCCACCGTTGCCACGTCGGAGCAATCGGGCAAGAGAAGGAAATGAAAGGCACTGGGGTCAGATGGGGAGAAGTAAAGATGTTTCCATTTGCAGATGACATGATGTTCTATTTAGAAAACCTTCAAGATTACACCAAAAAACCTGCCCTGGCTGGTGCGGCTCAGAGGACTGAATGCGGGCCTGCAAACCACAGGGTTGTTGGTTCGATTCCCAGTCAGGGTACATGCCTGGGTTGCGGGCCAGGTCCCCAGAAGGGGGTCAGGAGAGGCAACCACACATTGATGTTTCCCTCCCTCTTTCTCCTTCCCTTCTCTCTAAACATAAATAAATTAAATCTTTTAAAAAAAGATTACACCAAAAAACTATTAGAACCCATAAATGGATTCAGTAAATTTTCAGGATACAAAAGCAATGTGCAGAATCAGCTGTACTCCACACACGAACAGCTGCCTACCGGAAAGCGGAAGTAAAAACCCTATCACAACAGCACCCGGAAGCACAAAGTGCTGGGGAACACGTCCAACCAAGGGGGGGACAGATGTGTCCTCTGGAAACCGACGTCAGAGCTCAATGAAGGATGTCGACACAGACACACACGTGTACAGACAGTCCATGTCTGTGGACCAGAGAACACTGTTAAAATGCTCCTACTGCCCAGAGCGATGTGCAGGTAAAATGCAAACCCTATTAAAACGCCAGTGGCATTTTTTCACAGAAATAGAAAAACCAGTCCTCAAGTTTGAGTGGAACCACAAAATACCCCAAGTAACCAAAGCAGTCTTAAGGACACAACTGGAGGCATCGTGCTCCCCGATTTCGAACTAGGTCACAAAGCTGTAGTAGTCAGTCTGGTACTGGCATAGGAACAGACACACGGGTCAATAACAGAACACAACAGAGACCCCAGAAATAAACCTACATACATATGGTCAATTAACGTACGACGAAGGCACCAAGAACGCATCGTGGGGAAAGGACAGCGTCTTTAACAAACGGTGCTGGGAAAGGTGGACAGCCCCGTGCAGACGAACGGAACTGGCCCACTGTCGCACTGTACCACAGGCACGAAAGACTGGAACCGGAGACCCAGGGCTGTGACACTCCTAGAAAAAGCATGGGTAGGCTCCTCAGCCCCTGCACATTGGCCTTGGCAATCATTCTTTGGGGCTGACACCATGAGCAAAGGCAAAAACAAAGGGAGCACGTGGGACCACATCAAACTAAAAAGTTTCTGCACAGCAAAGGGAACAGCACAACGAAAAGGCGGCCTGTGGATGGGGGAAAGTGCCTGCCAATCACACACGGGGTAAGGGGTCAATACCCAAAGTGGACGAAGAACTCCGACGAGTCAACGGCAGAAACCGCAAACAACCTGACTGAGAAGCGGACAGAGGAGATGAGCAGACACTTCCCCGAGAAGACAGGCGAAGGGCCAGCGGGAGCACGAGCGGGTGCTCACCATCGCTGGTCGTCGGGGCGGCCCACCCCAAGACCCCGGGGTTTCCGCCCCGCACCGGTCAGAACGGCCGCCGCCAGTGAACCACAAGCGGTGAGTGCTGGTTGGACGTGGGGGAAGGGGAGCCCGTGTGTGTGGGCGGTGGCAACGTAGGTGGGTGCAGTCACCGTGAGACCAGTGTGGAGGCTTCTCAGAAAAGAGAAGAACGACCCCACGGCCCAGCAACCCCTCTTCAGGCCGCCAGAGACCGGAGAAGCTCCTGCACGCCCACATACAGCCGCAGCACGCTCACGCCGCCGTGGCACGGGGACGGACGACCCAGTGTCCGCCCGAGGGAGCACACTCACACACTCACACGCTCACACACGCTCACACACGCAGACAGGACTCATTCAGCTGCCAGAAGGCAGGACACGCAGCTGCCGGCGACCACACGGACGGGCCCTGCGGGCGATGTGATGAGGCCGATGGAGTCAGAGAAGGACGAGCACTGGGTGACACGTAAACGTGACACTAAACACGTCGCAGCGGCAGAGCCGAGCGGGGGCGCCGGGGCTGGCAGCGGGGGAGGGGAGAGGCTGCTCGCGGGTGGGAGCCTGCAGCGGGAGATGAGCGAGTTCTGGGGGCCCGATGTGCAGCGCGGTGATGCGGCCGACGGTGCCGTCTCACACGCCCGAAAGGGGCTGGGAGAGGAGCCCGAGCGTCCTCTCCGCAAGAAGGAACGGCAGCTGCGCCACGCGAGGCAGGTGTCTGCCGACACCGCGGCAGCCCCGCTCTGCCGGACGCCCGAGCACCCAGTGCACGGGCTGGGCCGTGTGTCCTAGCCTCGCACGGCGCCGCGCCAGCTGCAGCCCGGCAGAGTGGGGGGAAGACACCCGACGCTCTGCCCAGCCTCCGCGGCACAGTGCGCACACACGAACACACACGAGGCTGCGCTGCAAACGGAGTCTGGAAACTGAAGCTGCCTCGGAGCGGACTCACGGGAACAGGCGCCACCCCACCGGCCCGCGGGACCCCCGGACCGGCCTCCCTGTCCCCGAGCGCCGCGCCTACCTGAGCTGCTGCCGGCTGTCCCGCAGGAGCCGGCCGGGGCGGCGGCCGTCCACCGTCCAGGCCCTGAGGAAGGCCGGGGACGGGACGCAGAGCTCCGACAGCGAGGGCAGGGCCAGGGCCTGGAGGAGAAACAGACGTCTGTCCACGGCTTTGAAAAAGCCGTCTTCCAGTACGCGGCGCGGGGGCGAGTGCAGCCCCACAGAGCACACGCGAGGGCAGGGCTGTCTTGCGCGACGACGGTGCCTGTTCAGCAGCCACAGGGCTCTCTCGGTAAAATCAATCATGAGGAATTTCTGTGCCTCTCTGTGCTGGAATCCGCTGGAGAGAGAAGTCAGTTTTCAATTTCTGGGTCTGAGCCAGAAGCCCCTTCCCGCCACCGTGTTTCAGAAAGCGACTCTGCGAAGCTGACTTCCGGCGAGCACCGCCCACCCGGGCAGGGGCCTTGCAGGGGAGGCAGGCATCTTCGGCTCCCGCCCTGCGGTTCTCCAGCGGGGTCTGCCGGCCCAGGGGACGGCTCTGCGTTTTTGAAGTATTTCAAAATCTTTGGATCCCACTGCTAAACACGAATGGTGGAACGAATTCTGGAGTGGATAACTTCTATATTAGATTGTAGTGTATAAACAGCCAATATTCATCCATTTTTTACCTAAGAACAGCAATCTTGTGTCTTTCAACCCAACACAAGAAAAAAGTCTCTTCCCCCTTGTTTTCATGAGAATAAATCCCCCTTCTTTTTGAGGAAGGCTGCTTCCTACCTCAAGGACCCACAGGCCAAGTGCCAGTAACTGGCACTCGAATCATCTGGGCCCACGTTCCCCTCCGAGAGGATGAAGGGCGTCCGCCTCAGTCCCCCCCCACCCCGCCCCACCGCAGCGAGAGGCTCCCAGAGTGCACAGCGTGCGCTCGACTGGACCCTTCCACCGACCAGCACTCTCTCTGCATCAGGGCACACTGCACTGCCCGGCTCCACACCGCAGCTCGCCGCTGCCACTGACTGCCCGGGACACCAACGCTTCTTTTAACTGACGACACACAACAGAGAGCCCCCGGGGCCGCCGGCAGAAAGGATGCTGGGGGCTGTAGGAGCCAGCGCCTGTGGCCTGCTGGGCCCTCGCCCCTGAGCGCGGCGGCATACGGCAGGTGCCACCCAGAGCAGACCGTGAGTGAGGGTGCCGGCGACGGAAGGGCAGGCTGACACCTCACGGGAAGAGGTCTCACCTGAGACTTGAGCTCCGCCAGAGTGGCGTCTTCTGAGATTTCCAGGTCTCCCAGGTAGCGGAGGCAAGTGTCCCCGTGCACGTCACCGGGAGCACCTACAAACGACACGGCTAGGTGTGTGAAAGGGCTCGACACGCACTCAGTTGACACTTCTGAGACACAGGCTGCGTTCTGATGTAAAACCTGTCAGTGCAGCTGCGTTCACGGAACTCAGACTCCCAGTTCCTTGAGCTCTGGCCGCCTCGCTCAGCAGCCGGGGGCCGCCCGGGGCACAGCCGGCCGTTTCCCTCGCGCTAACGCCGTGACTAGTGGGTGGAGGAATGTCACCCTTGGGCTGCCTGCCAGACGCTCTCCTTCCTCAAGAGGACCATGCTGGTGGGCTGCCCTGCCCTATCCCTTGTACCGCTGTCCACTGTCCTTCCCCTGTCACACTCTGCCCGGCTCGTGGTGTTGTGTCTGTTTCCTTGGGTGTACGGGAGAGAATCCGACTGTCAGGAGGGGACAGGCCATCGTTCTCGTCCGTCTGTCTGGGGCCTGGTCGGGTGGGTGTCACGTAAGTAAAGGTTGAGTGGCTGACAGGATCCCTGACAGTACTAAGACCTTCCACATTTGTTTTAAAAAGGGGAAAAATATGCCCTGGCTGGTGTGGTTCAGTGGATTGAGTGCCGGCCTGCACACCAACGGGTCGCTGGTTCGATTCCCAGTTGGGGCACAAGCCTGTAGGCCAGGTCCCCAGCAGGGGAAGCACGAGAGGCAACCACACATTGATGTTTCTCTCCCTCTTTCTCCCTCCCTTCCCTTCAAAAATAAAGAAATAAAACATTTTTTAAAAAAGGGAAATATAAAATGCTCTCTCATGTAAAATTCTGGATGTAAAAACTGGCAACTAAATATATAATAAAATTAGATCATAAATAAATTAAGCAAAAAGCTTCATGTTGTTATAAAGAAGGACTATGAAAAAAATGAACCTGTTTCTCCCCCTTCATGAAGAAGCACACTGATTAAACATGCTTTTTAAAATTTGTAGCTAACTCTGTATGTAATTATTATTCTATTGCCAAAACATTTTTAGAATTAGTTAACATATCTATATAACCCAACCAAAAGATAATGCCAGTTTCATAACTAATTCAACATGAAAATATTTTATTGCTCTAAACATATATTCCTAACTTCAATGAATGAGATAGGAATTTGATTCATTTTCAGTAATTTTAGTACTGACGCTTAAAAATAAAAAAGAAATATAGAATACTTTAAGCTCAACCCAAGCTAAATAATTAAGACATGATTAAAATATATAGAGAGAGTTGGTCCTCCTACAATTTTATCTACAAAGGAGACTGGTTGGTGTTTTCTTTGCAACCAAGTGGCAACCGACTTTTCACAACGGAAGTCTGGACGCACGTCCAGTGCCCTCCTGCCCAGCGCGACACGTGCACTGGGTTCGCTCTGTGGAGAAGCAACTTGGAGGACAGCAGGGTGCTCGCCCCGTCGTGTTTGCTCTCAGAGGGCATCGCTGTGAGGGGAGCCTTAGTGTCCTGGTCTAGCATGACAGACGAGGCCACTCTTCACACTGCCGGCGGAACCTTGGGAGAGGACATATAAGAATTCCTTGGAAAACTTGGATTAGACTTCCGGCAAGATGGAGGAATAGGTGGACGCACCGTACCTCCTCGTACAACCAAGATTAGAAAACCAATAATTTACAACAATAATTTACTATCAGAATAACACCCAGATCCGGCAGAGGATTTATCTGAATGGAAGTCGGGCAGCCAAGAAGTTGAAGTAGACACGTTCATCCAGACTGGTAGGAGAAGACGAGCCGGGCGGGCGCGGGGCTGGCTCGGGTCAGCAGTGCGCGGAGGTCGGGGAAAGTTTGGCGCGAACTCAGTGCAAAAGCCATCGGGGGCGCAAGAAGGCAGCGGTGATCCCTGAGTACGCAAGCTGCGGCTGGCAGACCCAGAAGGGTAGCGATTGTGGACCAGGGCAGAACTCGCGGCCAGAAACCCAGACAAGGGTCTGAGTCCAGGGGAACGGAACTACCGCCATTGCTTTCTCCCGTCCCTGCTCCTGCTCCCGCCCCACCCCCACATATAACGTCACATTCTAGCGACTGGGGTGCCCAGCCCCGGTGAGCACCTAAGGCTCTGCCCCCCACTGTAACAAGAGCAACCAGACCGGGAAAAAAAAAGGAGAGACAGGGGAAAAAAAAATATGTTTTCAACAGAGCAGATCAGTCCCCCAGGACTCATCCTTTTGAGCGACCAAGAATTAGCCAATCTATCAGATGCGCAGTTCAAAACACTGGTGATCAGAAAGCTCACGGAACTGGTTGATTTTGGACGAAATCTAGATGAAAGAATGCAGATTACCATAAAACAGATGCAGGAAGACACGCGGAGGAGAGCCAATAGTGAAAGGAAGGAATATGAGTCTCAAAACAATACAGTGGACCAGAAGGAAGATAGAATCAACCAAGCAGGAAAGCATGATGAAATAAGAATTCAAAAAATTGAGGAAAAGATTAAGAGCATCCAAGACACATTTAAACGTCCCAATATCCGAATTATAGGGGTACCAGAATCAGAAGGGGAAAAGCAACAGATTGAGCACGTATTTGAACAAATAATAAAGGAGAACTTCCCCAGTCTGGCAAAGGGAACAGTCTTCCAAGAAATCCAAGAAGCTCAGAGAGCCCCAAAGAAGTTGGACCCAAGAAGAAACACACCAAGGCACATCATAATTACATTAGCCAAGGTAAAAACGAAGGAGAGAATCCTAGAAGCAGCAAGACGTAAGGGGACAGTAACCTACAAAGGAGTTCCCATCAGACTGTCAGCTGATTTCTCCAAAGAGACCTTACAGGCAAGAAGGGGCTGGAAAGAAATATTCCAAGTCATGAAAGACAAGGACCTACATCCCAGATTGCTCTATCCAGCAAAGCTCTCATTTAGAATGGAAGGGCAGATAAAGTGCTTCTCAGATAAGGTCAAGTTAAAGGAGTTCATCATCACCAAGCCCTTATTTTATGAAATGCTAAAGGGACTTATCTAAGAAAAGAAGATAAAGAAAAGACATGTATAGTAAAAGGTCAGCAAACTCACAAATATTAACAACCACACCTAAAGCAAAACCAAAAGAAACTAAGTAAACAATTAGAACAGGAACAGAACCACAGAAATGGAGGGCACATGGAGGGTTAGCAGCAGGGGGGTGGGAGGAGGAGAGAGGGGGAAAAGGTACAGAGAATAAGTAGCATAGAATGTAGGTTGAAAATAGATAGGGGGAGGGCAAGAATAGTACGGCAAATGTAGAAACTAAAGAACTCATAAGTATGACACATGGACATGAACTAAAGGGGGGGAACGTGGGTGGGAGAGGGGGTACAGGGTGGAGGGGAGAGAAGGGGGGAAATGGGACAACTGTAATAGCATAATCAATAAAATATATTAAAAAAAAAAAAAGAATTCCTTGGAAAACTTGAATGCACTTCTGTCACAGAAAGGTTTTAACAGGTTGGACCTGAAGGAGTTACAAAGCATTGTATACAGCAGGATGGTGCTACTGTTACGGAATGACTTATGCACTAAATAGGTTCTGATTTTCAATCACACACTTTCTAAAGTAACTCTGTCATCTGCCCCAGTCATTTCACTTGGTGACATGCTGGCTGCTGCGGCGTGTTGTCCTCACCTGGGGCGGAGGCAGCTCTCCGGAGCCCACCTGCAGAAGGGGTACCGGTTGTCTGGTCCTGGAGGCTTGTCCCCTGAGCCCCGGGCCCCCGAGGCTGGTACCACCACACGGACACCTTCAGGAAACCCTGGAACGGAGAATTTCTAACTGCCGTGAGGTACACAAGTGAACTTCCACTCTTACTTCCATAGAAAGAAGCACCTTGATAACAACACGTTCCCGAATTCACTGGTTTTCCTTTTAGATGTAAAACTGCTCACAAGGTCTGTCTGGGAAAATGTCCAGCCATCATTCACGTCATGACAATGACTTGTGCAAAGTCGATGTCACCCGGCAGCCAAGGGGAATGGACCAGAATGTGCATGTGTGAACAGTGACAACTTCACTGTACTCGTCAGTGGGGACAGTAGACACCGTTGAGTGAGCGTGTACACTGTGTGGCCGTCACATTCAAAATGACTGAGCGAGTAGAACAGTGAATCTGCATCAGAGTTTGCATTAGGCTTGAACATTCTTCCGCAGAAACTGTTCAAATGACTCAGAAGGCTGAAGCTATGGGCAACTGGTGATTGGCAGCTTCATCATGACAATGCACCTGCTCACGCATCACATCTCATGCAGAGTTTCTTGGAGAAACATCGAATCACCCAGGTGACTCAGTACCCCCTATAGCCCAGATTTGGCGCCCTGTGACTTCTGGCTTTTCCTGAAACTAAAATAACCCTTGAAAGGGAAGCAATTTCAGATGGTCGATGAGGTTCAGGAAAACACGACAGGGCAGTTGGTGGCGGCTGGGGGAGCTGTGCGAGGTCCCAAGGTGCCCGCTTTGAACAGCGAGGGCTCTGGCTGCCCGTGGCGGGGCGCACTGCGTGGCTGGGGGCCGAGGGGATGCACACCTACTTTTCTTTCCGAGCTTTTTATACACTTTGAGTTTGGTATCGTGAGCATCATCAATTTAAAAGTTAACTTTAAAGAGCACGGTTTAAAGCACCACCGAACTCCGGGAGGCTGTGGGGCAGAGCAGGACGGGTGCTGGTGCGAGGAGACCTGCAGACACACCGAGTGAAGGAAAGCGCCGAGCAGCAGGCAGAAGCACCTGCCCAGAACGTGAGCCTCTAGGGCACCTTTGAAGAGGACGCGTGTGTTTACCTCTGGCATGAAAGCAGGCACCCTTGTCTTGGAAAGGTACATGAAGAAAAAGTTGTTAGTCGTGGCTCTTTCTGGGGAGAAGGATGTGGGGGGAACTTCCGTTTTTATCACACGGCCTTCTGTGCTGTATGAGTCCTCCAGTCACAAGCACATGGCCACCCGAGTGCTGGGATCTAGGGTCACTTTCAAAACATTTTTTACATGTATCCACATTTAAAACCCCAGTAAATAAAGATTAAAAAGTGGTGAGGAGCAGTGTTTGTGAAGGAGCAGGAGATCGAGCCCTCTCACAGCCTGCTGCTAGCGCTGCACATTTGGCACAACTCTTTGGGAGATAATTTGGCAACACGTATTATCGGGCCCTTAAAAAGTTTTGACGTATTGATTCCAACTTTAGAACTACCTTAAAAAAATTTGTTCTTAAGTATTATTAAGAGAAAAAAATTAAAACAAGCTGAATTTCCAACGATGGGTTTGAAGTGAAATAAACTGTGGTAAGTCACACATCAGATACAATAACAGTTTTTGGATTTTACGGCCAGGCTGAAAGATCAAATCTGCACGCAGCTGACTGCACAGAAAGGGGCACGTGAGGCTGCAAGCGCGGCGGCTGCGTCCTGGTGGGCTCTGGGGGAGCGCCGCCCTCTCTCTGGCCGCCACCACCGCGCTTCCCCACGGCCAGAACCCACCGCCCTTGTGACCGGGGGACAGCGAGGCTGCAGAAGCAGAGCCTTACCGGAGGCAGAAGTCTTCCTTCAGCCACAAGCAAAGTGTCTCCAGAACGTATCATGAGCTCTCTCAGTGCTGCCTCCTGGGGATACAGAAATGCTTTTTCGTCACGGGTACCTTCTGCAAGGCACAAACAGATCACTGGGCACCTTCCCCTGGAACCCTATGCCTCCATTACCCTTGAGATAGACAAAAGAGTGTATAACGAGGCAGATGTTGAAGAGCAGGAAATGGGCTCGGCTTACAAGACAGTCTGTCACTGTACCTGAAATACGGGTGTGAGCCGGGAGTGCCCTGAAAGACACAGAGGGAAGGGAGAGGGACGAGGCGAGAAGTGACGAGAGACTGATTTACAGGAGACAGGCGTTCCGTCTCAACAGATGGGTCACATCGGGAAAGCAGGGTGACACAGGAGAAGGAACTTCTCGTGAAAAGAAGAACAGAGCGAAGTGAAGCTCATGTCTAGAATAAGTGTGGCTTGTTTTGGGGAAGAGCTTAGGGACTAGATGATCAGAGTGGGCAGTGCCAGCTGGAGAGAAACAGAAGAAAACCCTGGGTTGAAAGAGTGGTCACAGATGGAAGGGATGTGGAATAGGAAAAGGAATTTTTAGTTCCTTTGAAAAAAGCAACCCAAGACTCCAGAGGAGTTTTTAGAAGCAGTCTGGCTGCTACATGTGCAGCACGTGGAGGGGGCGCACCTGGGTGCAGGGAAACCCGCTGCGGTGCTGTGAGAGGGGAAAGGGAGAGCCAGGCTGAAGGAGAGGGGAGTGGGGGTGGCAGTGGGGGTGGCCAGGAAGGGGGGGGGAGTGACAGGCCTCCGAAGACTGCGCCCCGCCGGAGCGGGGCGGGCGAGCAGGGAGAGCCACATTTCAGGCCAAAAACGCCCAGGTGGGGCAGACAGACAGCAGCTCTGGGAAGAGGAGCCAGTTCTGAGGGTCGGGAGTCTGCTCTACACGGTGCTCGAAGGCTCTGCTGCCAACATGGGGTATGACAGACGACCACAGAGAAGCGCTGAGACTAAAATAGGTCTCACAGTTCAGAGTGTATCTTCAAATTCTTCCATTAGTTCAAATGTCTTTTTTCCCTCGAGTTTCCTGTCTCCTAAAGAAGAACTTCGACTCCCAGGGACGCCCTCCCCGGTCAAAGGGGACTGGACACAGGCCAGAAACGGGCCCCCTGGGCTGAGACTTGCCCTCCTAACGCTCTCAAGTAACTGTGGGAAGGAGAGCGTGAAGACAGACTCAAGGGTAAACTTTTGTATGCTAACAAAGCTAAGGCTTTCTTTAGAACTGTGAGTGTCCTGTGTGAAATGCCAGGCAAACAGAATCACTGTAAAGAACGAAGCGTGCACCAACGAGCTCACCTCCTCGTACAAAGGCTCCCCGGCTTCCCAGCACCAATCCACTTTTCGCAAATGCCACGTGTCCCCTGAGAAAGAATCAAAACCAGAATAAAAAAACTCTGAAGAATATGTTTTCAGAGTTTGTCTGGAATAACAGTTCTGGGTAAATGAATACCAAATGAGACTTGATCTAATAATTATTAACTAGTTTTCTTTAAAAATTTCCTCTTCCAGAGCATGAAAAAAACTGTGTCCCCAATTTACTTAATTTTTCTCCCTATTCCATCAAGAGAAGTATAATTGTATATAATTAATGTATACTTGCAAATAAAAATAACACTTGCTATTATACGACAGTGCATTATGCCTTTGTTATTTACATGAACACACACATCACAGATGAGTATGTACCACATTATGCACATACATGTAAGTGTGGACTTCCTCCTAAGACCATGAGGTTGCATTTCATTTCACTGTCTCAGCCGAAAGCACGTGCTAGCCCCGCCCATCAGCCGATGCAGTGCGCCCAGCGCGGTCCCTCCAACCAGTGGCTCGTACAACAAGAAACCGCGATCCTGGCACAGTGCGCGCAGTGAGGTCGGGTGGGTGAACACTGGGAAGAGGCAAACGGTCTTTACGAGACTCCGGTTCCTCACGCGCCTGCCGCCCTGTGGAAATGGGCCGGGGACTTCCGGAGCAGAGGGTCCGTGGAGACGAGCAGGGGCGCCGGCTGCTGAGGAAGACAGCGTGTCTCCCGCGGTCCGCGCCCCTCCCCAGGCCCACGCGGAGAGGCCTCGGCACAGAAGCGAGCACACATCTCCAATTCATGCTGCGGCCACAGCTTTGAGTCCCAGTGCTCTGCCCTGCAGACCCTTTTTGTCACAGTGCTCGTTTCAAATAGTGACACTTACATGGATATTTAACTCAATCTAAACACACTTTTTGAAAGACCACCACCGGTGAGTTGAAGGCGAACAGCACTACCTCACAGCGCACGGGTGGAAAGACTCGGGCTCCGGAACGGGGGGGGGGGGGGCCGTGCACGTGCGGCTGCCCTGGGCCGGCCGGCTGGCCGGCGTCCCTGAAAGGGGCACGGGTGACGAGCCTGGTCCAGAGGACTGGTCCCGAGAGGGACCGGCCTCTGCGTGCAGCTCCAGGGCTCGCTCCCTCCCCTTCCCGGCAGCGAGTGAGGCCGAGGGCGCTCGGCCTCCAGCGCAGGCGCCGTGACGCCTCACTCACACACACTCCCAGGCAGCTCCTTCTGACACCCTGCACTGGTGTTTCCCTCATTCCCGTCCCCGGTCTGCACCCCAGCTACTGGCGTGAACCACAGTCCCCGAGACTCTGAACCAGTGAGGGCTGCAAAGGAATCAGCGAAAGACTGGGTGGTTCCAGAGGCTCCGGACCCTCCCGTCCTCCCTCCCGTGCCTTTGCTGGACCCCACCCAGCTTCCTTCCTCGGTGGCAGGCTCACTCACAACCGTGTTCTTTCAGCTGTGGCTGCGAGCTGGGAGAATGTGCACACGCAATGGACAACCCGGGTAACAAACTCCCCTCGGGGTGGGGGGGGGGAGTGTGAACCATTTCCATTAGGCTTGTTAATCAATACTTTCTTATAAGTAGAAGTTGTGGGTAAGATTATACACCTTACATGGCCTGTCACTTACCTGGTAGGCCAAATTTCTCCAGCATTATCTTTAAACACTGCAAAAAAAAAAGTATGTCCATTACTTTTCTGAGTAACAATATTGAGAAAAACAATCCTTTTGGACCCTGGGCCTATGTAATTTAAGCCCAATCCTCTTTAATGATTCTCCAGTAGATAAAGATGTACTTAGTTAAGAAGAGGATTAAGCAAGCTTTCCTTCTGAAGAGCTAGGTGGGGCCGGCTCAGGAGGGAAAAACACTGCCTGGGATTATACCCAGGACTTTATTCAAAATCCTGTCCGCCCACTTCCAGGGCTGCACGTGACTTCCACTGCAGGCAGATGAGCATTCCGGCCGATCAGGCTGGCTGCACAGCCACACTTGAGACGCTGAAGCCCACGCAAGGGCACTAGCCTCTCTGGCGCCCGCGCAGCACAGCCGGTCATGTGTGCACTCACAAGGAAGAGGTGTGCAAGCCACGGCCTCAGGGAACAAGACAATCAACACGGCGCCAGAGCAAGCTTCAATAAAGATAACTAAGTACTCCCGCTTCTTGAGAGGAACAACACTCTTAAAGAAGCCCAGGGAAGAAGCATAAGCCGTGTCTGGCTCACGCTGTGCTGGTGTAGGCGAGAGCCAGACGGAGGGCTCCGCGCTGCGCCACCTGGAGCAGGAAGAGAGGCAAAGGAAGTGTCCTTCACCGGGACGCCTCAGTAAACCATGGGGAGTCTTAAAGCAAAGGACAAAACAGGTGTGTATGTGTCTGTCTGAAAGGTCTTTAAAATGTTTTCAGTGAAACCAAGTTCTAGTGCCCTCCATGCTGCATGATCCCATTCCATCAAATTCCACTCTCCTGTGTGCACACGTGTCCACATGGTACACGTGAGGCAAAGTCACGGAAGGGTGCACACTCCACTGAGGTGGATGCGGCTGTCATTTGATGACATCGGTGATTTCTGGGGAAGGGACAAGAATAGGATGGTCACCAAGGGAGATTTTTTAGCCCCTCCCTGAAGTTTAAAAAAGAATAAATCCACAATTACTTGTATGATAAAAAGTGAAAGACTTTAAAAGCTTTTTATAATATGAAGGTATCTTGTCATTGAAAGCTGTTTAGAAAACGATGGCAATGAGGACATAATAGGTTAAAACAGGAATGGGACCAGAGCTGCACCCAGAGAAAACCGCAGACGGAAGGCTCCCGTTATTTAAGGAAAACCACCCACTGAGCGTCCGACTGAACTGTGTCCTAGGCGGGGCCCACAGCCAGGGCCCAGACCTGCCTGAGGGGCGGGAGGGATGCCGGGGTACCGGAGTAGAGGGAGCGGGACGGGAAGAGAGGGGGAGGCCCGGGCCGCACAGGAGGGTCGTGAGTCCAGGAGGCACTGAGCAGACTTGCACCTTAGAGGGTCCACAAAGTCTCCGTGAGAACAGACCCCAGGCGGTGCAAGGGTGGGATGAAGATTAGTCAGGAAGCTGCTGGAATAATCCAGACGAGAGACGACCAGGGTGACAGCCGAGGAGGGAATGAGGTGAATCTTGAAGGTGGAGCCCAAAGGACTTCCTGAAAAACTGGAAGTGAAGTAGAACGAAGAAGATCCAGGCTGGCTTCCGGTTCTGGCTTAAGCAGGCGGGACACCAGAGCCGCACGGGTAGACGAGGAAAGCGGAGGGCAGGTCTGCAGCGAGAGACCAGCAGTGCCCCTATGGGGATGTCAGGACTCGGGTGACTATTGGGGCACAGGGGCAGCTGGGTAGGTAAGTGTGGAGCTCGGGGCCCAGGCCCAGTCTCCGACTCGAGCACTAAGGTCGGGAGAGGAGGAGCTGGCCAGCCGAGGAGGGGCGGAGGGGAGACGTGAAGCGCTGCGGTCCCCTGGAAGCCAGTGACCACGGTGACCCGGGAGCGGTCGGCGCGCATGCGCAGCTGAGCGAGGTGCAGCCTGAGCATGCTCCCTGCTCTCGCTGAGCGCTGTTCCACGGTGTGGTGGGGAGGTCTGCCTCCACGGGCCCCAGGAAAACAGAAAGATAGGCTACACATTGCTCCTCTGGAAAGTTTTGTGGTTTTCTCTGAAATTAAAACAACAACACTAAAGTTCTAGAGCAATTGGAAAACTCCAAAAATATTTGCACATGTAACAAAGGAAAAAAAAAACTTAGTAGAAAAGTGTTTTCTCTTGGAAAACGTCGACCACATGCAGAGGACGGTGAGATGACTGTTCGGGTCTCCACCCTGGAGTCCCAGCTCCTGCTGCGGCCAGTCCTGTCGGTCAGCACCGCAGCCCACGCCCCGCCTCGTGCCCCTGATGTCCTACATCTCACTTACTAGTACTTACAGAAAGAGATTCTTTTAAAAACATATGACACTTTTAAAAGTTAGGAATTCTTTAATAATAGATATCCAGTTGGCATTCCAATTTCACTTTCTCCCCTAAACTATTACTGAAGCTCTGTGGATTGAACTCGGGGCCAAGTGAAGGCCACGCTCAGACTCCGCCCCTGACGACGGTTCCCAAGGAAGAGCTTCCCTCTGGGGGACAGCATCGGGCGTGCCTGTGTCACGTTCAACACGACCCCCTCCCCTGTACTTCTTATAAACTGGTACTCAGACCTGAGGCTTGACTGGGCTCAAGTTGTTTCCCTGGAATTTGGGGGGCAAAAAACCATGGGTATTGTTTTAAATGTCTCTGATGTGTGGGTGCTGTTCTTTTTGAGTGCTCAGTGGGCTTTCAGAATCATAGCCTACCATTCAATCATTTGGAATTGAACACTGTGGCAGTCTAAAATTCTTTCTTCCTGTTCTTAGCTGGGATCTTCTGTATAAAAACCTGTCATCTATGTGGTTGCCCTGCAACACAGTCTGCAAAATGAAAACAGGGTAAACACCTGATTCTTCCTTTTATGGTTCCCAAGCATCCGCTCGGCTCCGCACAGGTACCCAGCGACCACGGCAAGCTTCAGGGTCACACGAACTCACAGGTTTTACGTCTGTGTGCCGATCAGCTGTCCTTGCTCCTCCCACTGAGGCTCCCTCCAGTTCGTCTCTGACCAGAAGGAGCCTCTCATCTTTGCCAGCCTCCTTGCTCTATCTCGCACACACAGGACGCATGAGCACGCACACATAACGCTCACACCTGTATATGTGATTATGTATGTAAAGTGAAAACACAAAGGAAGTATGTCAAAATGTTGATACTAGAGGGGTAAGGGTTTAATTTTTTTTAAAAATCCATTTCTACATATCCCAAATTTCTACAATCAACAGGTATTATTGATAATACCCTGTTGATAAGCATATAATGATCTAGCTTAAAATTTCCAGTTGGTGCACCAATTATCAAGCTCCCAAAACTACTCCTTTAGTGATACATGGGATTCTTTAAAGTATGAGGGGGACCCAAAAACGCCAGCATTATATCCTGGCAGGCAGGCCCCTTGTAGGACAGGCTCCCCCACCAGGAAAGGGTTCTAGGAACCCAGCTGTATTAGTGCACCAGCTGGCGTTGTTGTGACAGGCTGCATTTGGCTTCAGTGAAAATTTTTTAAGACTCTTTCAACACGTTCAGTCATTGCATGATGGGTGATTTATGAGCACACCTGCCTACACCCCGCTGAGTGCTCAGCAGCTTCTGACCAAAAACTGCATGACCCCCATGTCCAGCCCTCCCTGTTCACATGATCTCACCCTGAGTGACTTTCTTTTTGTTTCCCCAGATGAAAAAAGTCCTCAAAGGGAAACGTTTTGCCCATGTGGAAGAAGTGAAACAAGAACTGGCAGAAGCACTAAAAGACATCAAAATCAACAAGTTCAAAACCGTTCTGAGCAGTGGGGAAAAACGGTCTTGACAGGTGTATCGCTTCAAATGGAGAGAACTTTGAAGGTGACTGAAGTTTAAACATGTAAGAATAAACACAATTTTTTATAAATAAATTCCTGGCTGTTTTGGCCCCCCCTTCTATATTAGGTAAACTCTAGCCTTAGGACCCCAAAACCCTGCCACGGGTCACCACTGCCCCCCCTACCTAGCAGCCCAGACCCCCGAAAGGAAAACACTCACATCTCTCACGGATATCGTCTCCTCCACGATGACCTCCATCTCTGTCCCAGGCTGAGCGCCGCTGCCCACAGCAAAGAACAGGAACAGCTGAAGGCAAGGCAGAAGAAATTTTAAAATTCTACAAATACATTATTTACCTCCAAAAAAGAAACGCCAATATAATCCATGAAACTTGATGTGAAGACAAGACTACATCGGACAATTTAATGTTACAATTTACTTTTATTTTTTAAATATTTTATTTATTTCTAGAGAGAGGAGTAGGGAAGGAGAAAGAGAGGGAGAGAAACATCAGTATGTGGTTGCCTCTCATGTGCCCCCGACTGGCTCGTAACCCAGGCCTGTGCCCTGACTGGGAATCAAACTAGTGACCCTTTGCTTCGCAGTCTGGCACTCATTCCGTTGAGCCACGCCAGCCAGGGCTTAATGTTACAATTAAACAGTAGTCTGGACTACTGCCTAGAAACGTGTCACCTCCTGGAAGAGGCGTCGTCACTGATGTCGTCCCTCCCGCATGCCCCTGTCCCAGACTGGCCACCCCCACAGGGTCTGCAGTCTCTGCACACGTAAGCACCGGCTGCGCCGTCTCTGAGTCACCTGGCTGTGACCGTATTTTCTGCCCAAGGACTTGAATTCCAAGACCTCACAGGAGAGACGTAGGTCTGACCCCTTGTCATGTGGCTCCCGCTCCGCTTTCCACTCAGCGTCCCGCGCCCTGTTCCCCTGCCCTCGGCCGGCCGTGCACCGTGTGCTGGAGGCCGGGAAGGACAGCTGAACGGCTGGGACACTAACGAGGTGGAACCAGAGCCAGGGGATCCCGAGATGAGCCTAGCTTACCCCGAGAATGTAATAGTAAGGACATAAATGTGACTGTAGCGGAGGTTTACTAAGTAGTGAGGGCTTCTGGCGAAGCTTGACCAGGTGGAATTTACACAGGAAATGAATACTGACAAAGACAGCTGCTGTGAGGCTATTATATTCTTGCAGAGTAATTAAGTTCCCAATTAATGTACCGTCTTTCATTAAATGTACACACTGCTGGCTGTACCAACTGCTTTATGTACCATAAAGGAAGCAAGAGAACGGCCAACTACAACCGCCGGACTCCGTGGACGGAGAGGTGCGGCCCGGTCGCACAGAGGCAGATGGGGGGGGGGGGGTATACCTCAGCGTTTCTGAGATACGGTGACGCTGGCAGCCACTCCACTTTAAAGACCCCCCTTACTCACAAAGTCTTCACAGGAAAAGAACCTTGTGAGTATGCTTTGAAGTAACATTCTCTATTCAAACACAGAGAACTAGACGGCTCTGTTCCTCAAGTGGAAGGCACACTGAGGAGCAGGAAACACTTAGGAGGCACACATCGCTGCAGCAGGTAAGGCTCGGGCCAGGGGACGGACCGGCCGGGGGCGGAGGGCTTTGTCGGCAGGCGGCCTCGCGTTACCTGAGAGGAGGTCGGTGCTTTTCCAGGACAGAGCCCCAGGGAGCTCCCCGTCTTCAGTTCCGCTTCCTTCAAAGTGTAACTGTCAGGCACTGTAAGTAATTTTGATAAAATAATGAATGTTATCAATTCCCACCTGTTCGGGTAAAAGTATACTGAATCAGTTTTCCGCTGAAAACCAAGAACGTCAGGAAAGAAAAAGCTGCACTCCATGCAAAAGGACTGCATGTTACCATTATGCTTGATTCCCGACTCCTACACTCTGGAATACACAGTTCTCGTTATCTGAACAAACGTGAAAACGTCAGAGGCAGCTGTGGACACTCTAGAGTCACATTTACAAACATCAGAAAGCTGCCATTTACACAGATTAGAAGCTAGACATTCCGAACTCATCCATGATGGACTAGGTTGTTCCCAGTTCAAAGCTGCTCTGGTAACAACCATCAATAACTAGACTCAATCACGTCCAGTGACAACCGGCGCCCCAGAGGTGGGGACGAAGACTCTGTTCCATCACAGACGCCTCACTGAGGCTGGCAAGTAAAACGCTGACAATAAATCTAGAAAGATGTAACTGGGTCATAACCATGACTGAAATGAGGACCAGCTTGTCAGAAGAAACCACAGCTGTTTCACTTTAGAAAACTGAAAGGCTCGAATTTTTGGTTAAGATATTCTATAATACAAGAGGAAGACACCTGGATGACAATATGTCCTATTAATCAATTCTAAAAGGTAATTTAGGAATATTAGGTACTGGGAGCCAACATTTGAAAATGTTAAAAAAAAAAAAAAAAAAAGCCAGATGGCAGGGGTAAGCGTCAGATTTTGAGGCTTACCAAACAGACTGACCTGGACAAAGGAGCTTCCCGTTTCTGTCAACAGGCCTCAGACAGCTGCTGTCGGCTACAAGTGAAGAGAGGCCGGTTAGCGGTCGGCGCAGCAAGCGAAGAAACGAGCGAGACCCTCTGCTGCGCTGACCAGCAGGAGGCTGCGAGGAGCCGCGAGGGGCCCCCGCAGGTTCCCGGTGCCCAGGAGGGCCGGCCGGGAGGAAGGCCCACGCAACCTGCAAAGCGGGCTTTAACAGCCGCCAGAAAACAGCTGTTTTTCTTGACCTTTAAAAATGTTTGTGAAAACATTTAAAACTGTAATACATGTATAGTGAAATGAAAAAAAACCCCAGTAAAACTAATATTTACACTGTAATTTAAACAACTAATATTTTACACTGGGAACTGGAAATGCGGATGATTAAAATGTTTTACTTCTTTGTAAAAAGTCTACCAAAGCAGTTTAAACAGGGCTCGCTGCCCTACTCGTCTCATCGTGCAGCTCACAGCCAGAGCGAACATCTCCGTCCCCGAACTGTCCCACTCAGATTTCTGCGTTTCCATCAGCTCCCGACATTCTACATGCTGTGCCTCCCACCCCGGGAGTCTCTCCAAGAGCTCCTGTAAGGTGAGCTATTTGCCAGCGTCACTTCTCCTGGGAGAGCTCCATCCCTTTAGTCACAACCTCTGTCCTTACTTCTGTGGCTAAGCTCTCGTTCTACCAGATGTCGTGTGGGTTTACCACTGGGAGGAAAGGAGGCAGGGAGGGGCACACTGCGCTGTCTGTGCGAGAAACTCATGTCAGACACCGCTACTTCCGCAGCGACTGTGCGCCAGGGCTGGCACAGCCGAGCTTGTGTCTGTGTAGTTACTCACTCACTTACATCCAGTGGCAGCTGAAATTTGCGCTGTGTTGCTGGGTAACCAATGGAATATAATAAACCATGATAACGGAAATTCACGCACATTGGAACTATGCAGAGACTGCCTCTGTTTAAAATGATAAGTCATTTTTATGCCCATTGTATCCTATTTTCGAGAATGCAAGGATTCCTGCTTTGTGGGAAGGGTTAGTCCGAACAAAATTCTTACAAAGTAGGCTAGGAAGTGGGGCAGCTGGGAGCAGAGGGGCCTTCTGAGGGGGAAAGAATAGCATGGGTCTTGGAAGTCGTGACTTTGTTAGACCGTGGCAGAATCTGAGATTCCTGAGTTCTCTATCTTATGTTACAGCCCTAAGAAACTAGCATGTGATTCTAATACAAAGTTCTTGACAACGCAATCAGCTGATGAAAGAATTCCCCAGTTAAAGAGAACATTTTAAATACTGTCTCCCTGCATGTCTGTTCCCTTTCCTTCAGAAAGCACAGGGTGTCTCCTAGGTGCCAGGCACTGCCCCAGGAGCTGACCGCACAGAAGTGAGCAAACAGCCGTGGACCTGGCTCTCAGCGCCTCAGCTAAAGGGGAGGTGGGTGTTCATGACACAAACACGGGTGCTTATGGTGTGAGTGTGGTGCAAAAAGCACAGGACATTACAAGAGTAAAGAGAGATTAAGAGAGATTGTGTGGTCAGGGATGGCAGGAGAAGTCACATTTCCGCTGAGACCCGATGGATGACAGGAGTCAGTGGAGGAACGGGGCGCTGCGGTTCAAGGAGAGATGATAGAGCTACGAGCCCTGGGTGGGGGAAGAGAGCCTGTGCACTAGAAACTCAGGGGAGGTGAGCCTGGGGAGCGTGCGGTGCAGGTGCAGAGGAGGGCACTGCGGCGGGGTAGGGGCAGTGGTCGGGGGAAGGCAGCTCGTGTGGCTGGGCTCGGGAGGCAGCCTGCGTGCACTGGAAAAGCAGGACGGGGCTGTGAGCAGAGGGATGGCGGGGCCTGACTCGCACACATTTAAGATCGCCTGCCACAAGAACCGTTTGGAGGGGAGGCCTGTACACGGGAACACAAACTATTCATTTTAATGCACCATATACTTTTAATCAACTTTTCTGAGGTATAATTTACTTACAATAAAACATACCCATTTTAACTGTACAGTGCAGTGTTTGGTATAAACACTGGGCAACCACCAAAAATCAAGATATACTAGCATCTCCCCACCAGTCCCCTCGTGGCTCTCTGTGGTTGGTCGACCCTCCACCCCGATTCGGATTTGCCTCTGCAACTAGAGCTCAGGCGTGCTGTTTAAAATGTCATGCAGGTGGAACAGTAAGAGTGTGCTCTGTAGTGTCGGGCTTCTTTTGCTTGGCATGAGGTCTCCGAGTCACCCACGTTTTGCAGGTGGTGGTAGTTCAGTGCCCTTATTGATCAGTAGTATCCCACTGCACGGATACACCACAGTTTGGTCATTCATTCACCTTCTCGTGGACATTGGGACTGATTCCCGTTTCTGGTCATACACAAGCAGTGCACACTGTGTGCAAGGATATATGTTTTAATTTTTCTTGGGTAGAGATCTAGGAGAACTGGTGAGTGAACATTTAAATTAATAGAAACAGGCTGACTCCACCACAGTGACCAGCGTTCCCACTCCGCGCAGCCACGCGTGAGCGTGGCAGTCGCGCCCCGTCTCCACTGCCCCTTGGCGCCGTCGGTATTGCAGCTGTCAGCCACGCGTGCAGTGTGGAGCAGGCGCCATTATGGTTTTGGTTTGCTGGCTAATGGTAACCCACCATCTTTTCCTGCACACTGGTCACTTACAGGCTGGTCTTCTTTTTATATAACCTGGTGCAAATCTATTGTCGAATATTTTTTACAATTTTTTCCTCCCAGTCTGTGGTTTGCCTTTTCAAATGCCTTTTGAAGAACAGATGTTCTAAATTTTGAGGTAGTCCAATTTATTAGTTTTGTCTTTCATGGTTTGTACTGTTTGAGTCTTGTCTAAAAAAGTCTTTTCCTGCTCTGGCTGGTGTGGCTCAGTGGACTGAGTGCCAGCCTGCAAACCAAAGGGTTGCTGGTTCAATTCCCAGTCAGGGCACTTGCCTGGGATGCAGGCCAGGTACCTGGTGTGGGGTATGCAAGAGGCAACCACATATTGAGGTTTGTCTCCCTCTCTCCTCCCTCCCTTCTCCTCTGTCTAAAAATAAATAAAATCTTTAAAAACGAATTTTTTCCTTCTGGTAAAAGTAACAGATTTTTCTCATGTTTTCTCCCAGAAATTTTGGTTTTAGGTTTTAACATTTAGGCCTAGGATCCATTTTAAATCAGTTTTTTCTGTGATGTAAGGCAAAGCTGGAGATTCATTTTTGCATCTATGGGTATCTAATTGGTCCAGCACTTATGATGAAAATATACTCTTTCATGGAAATACTTTGGTGCTTTTGTTGAAAGTAAACTGACTACATACGTGTGCACGTATTTTTGGATTCTTAATGTCGTTCTGCTGTAATATATTTCAGGCTTCAAACATGAGCTATGATCCCTGCTGCACACTCTTCCTACGAGAGCCCGCCCGAAACCTAAAAACTGTTCTCCGTTTGCTGGCTGGACAGGAGCAGGCTGCAGGCTGCGCCTGCCGCCACTGCCGTGTGTCCACTCTGATGCCAGCACACCCTGTCCTGACCACGACAGCTTTGGGGCAAGTCTTGACATCAGACAGCGCACCTCTCCCAGCTTTATTTTTCTTCCCCAAACCGGGCTGAATGCCGAGGTTCTTGGGATTTGCACATAAACAACCAGCCTGTCAGTTTCTCTCTTGCACACTCACGCGTGCTATCTCTCTCTCTCTCACACACATATGCGTGCACACACACACACACTGCTAGGGTTCTGAGTGAGACTGCAGTGAATCTACAAATTAATTTGGAGAGAATTAGCCTCTTAACGAGACTGTGTCTTCTGACCCAGGAATATGGTGCATTGCTCCACTTACTCAGGTCTTCTCAGTTCTCACAGCAGTGTTTTCCAGTGTTCAGGGTACAGGTCTTGCACACATTTTGTTAAATTTATCCCCAAGTATTTCATGGTATCTTATTCTGAGTGTTTTCTTAATTTCTAGTAGATAAACATACAATGGATTTTTGCATATTGATTTGAGTTCTGTTAAACTCATTTATGTTTCCAGCGACTTTTAACCAGACTCCTTAGGACACACAGACAGACCGCAAGCACGTCAGCAGCGCTCACCGTCGCTGCACGAGGAAAATGCGTTAAACCTACCATGGTACCAGCTCCCCTTCGCTACAATGGCCACAGTAAAAGATGCAATTACAGCTATTGCCAAGGACGGGGACCAACTATAACCCTGATACATTGTTAGTTCAGCTGCTTTGGAAAATAGCAGGCAGTTTCTTATTGAGCTAAACATAAATGTGCCATTTGACCCAGCAATTCCAATCCTGTATCTCTACCCAAGAGAACGAAAACACATGTCCACACAAAGACAATGTTTACAGCACGCTATTCATAAAAGTCAAAAAGTGAATGACTCAATCAGCTGGTGAATGAATAAACGAAATGTGATACATTTATACAATGGAATAGTAGTCAGCATAATAGAAAAGAAGAAATTACTGGTACACGCTATCATGACGGACGAACCCCCAAATGAAATGTTAAGTGAAAGAAGCCAGACACGAAAGACAACACAGTGTATGGTTCCATGTGCATGAAACTCGCAGAAAAGCAAATCCAGACAGAAAGTAGAGGAGAGGTCACTGGGGGCTCAGAATGCAAATATGAATGAGAGACGGTTTTGGAGTGATGGAAATGCTCTAAAACTCAATTACTGTGAGGGCTGTACAATTCTTTAATTAACTAATAATCACTGAACTATACCTTCAGACGGGTATTCAATGGCATGTAAATTATACCTCAACATGATTATTAAGGAAAACCCAGTGCCGAGTGAACAGTGAATGCTCTATGCAGTGACAGGTCATGTGAATGTGCAAATACAACATACGCATAAACACATGCGTATGGGAGCACAGTAAGTACAACACGGTGTGCATACACAGACCAGACACACCCCCAAACCAGACACACTGGCTGTGTCTGGGGATGGGGGGGACTCTGCAATGTCTCCCACAAAAACAAGCGTATGGCAAAACGTTAACATCTGTCCATTTTGGGTGGTAGGTCATGAGTTTTCCCTAAATTATTTTTTGTACTGTCCCATAATTTTTCAATTAAAAATCAAAACTAAATTGAACCAAAAAGCCAAAAGCAAACATAAATGATTACCTAGTTCCTTCATTAATTTTAATTCCTTTATGGCTTTAATTCGAATATCAAACACCACCTAAAATAGAGAAATAAACTAATGACTGTGTATAAGTTGAAACGATGGGAGGAGAAGAAAATGGAGATTGTCAGTGTGTGCATATGCAGATTGAGCTATTAATTACCTAACATTTGGTAGTTTTGCCTACTTGAAAAAAATGTTTTTCCATTACTGAAATTCATTTCCTCTTTTCTAACAAAGTCAAAATTAAAACTTAGACCTTAATAGTTAAGTTTTTACCAAAATGACGTTAATTGGGACAGAAAGGACTCCTACAGAAAACCAAAGAAACAATTCTAGGTAGAAAAAACAAAAATTGGCAACCACTAACCTTTCTGATGAGAGAAAACAAAAGAAATTTCAGGTAATCACACTTCTCTATGTTAAAAATAATGAATTCAGTGCCAATAAGTAATATAAAAATGTACAATACTAATCCAAGGGCACTATTTCAATTACTTTATTTTAAAACTTTTCTTTTTTGTTTAGGCTAACTGCCTCTAGGGCATAAAATTGCAGAGGTTTAGGGGCAGAAGTGAAGTCAGAGGACCACTCTGCCCTCCCACCGGCGCCCATGCTGTGCTGAAAAGGATGGGGGACTTCCCCCACGTCTCCCACGCAGGGTCAGGGGGTGGGTCTCCCGAGCTTTAGCACATCGGTCTTACACCGTCCCCCCTACTGTACCAACAAATATCAACGCGCCTTAAGAAATTACAACACTCCCTTTGGCTCTGTCCTTGTGTCCTTTATGCATGTTCCTAACAACCCTTCCCCTTGTGACCCTGTAGGATCGAGGGTAGGAGGTGGGGTTGGCTGGGGTGGGAGGCAGTAGTGGGGGGGAAATGGAGACAATTATACTTGAACAACAATAAAATAAATAAATAACAAAAAATTACAATATTCATAAAGAAATCATTCTAATGTTTCTTTTAATGTTATAGAAGAAACTGAATGAATTGAGACTACATAATATAAAATGATGTTTTCTAAAATAATGTCTAAGGAAACCAGCATCACAGTCTTCAAAGGGAAGAGTGAGGGAAGGAACCCCTTTTTAAGAGAAGCTGGCTTTATATACAGCACAGGGTATAATGTAGAGCAATTTCAGTTAAACTTAAAAAACAAAAACAAAACAACACAAAAACAAAACATAAATAACTTCTTTAAAAAATAACAAAAACCCCCATGAAAACAGCATTTTATATTGATGTATTTTGATAAGTATAAATATGTATTTGTATTTTGGTATAGCATTATGTATTTGACAACGAAGCTAAAGGATCCATGTGCTAATTAAACAGCTGACTCCCACATCCTATTCTAGGCTCTGGAGGGAAGACAGGAACATTTTCTTGAGACATGTTAAGGATATGTTGAGATAGGTAAACATACAATCATCAAACATTAAAAATAAAAAGTTCATTTCTTAAGATTTAGAAATCTATTGAGACTTTCCCGAAAGAGTACAGTATTGGCTTCCAAGTACAATTCTGTCAACTCAAACACTGTCAACTGAACTTTCATTGTTATCTACTCACTGTGTTAACAGTTGCTGGTATTGTAATTTGCTCCTCTTCCAATTCTGACTGACAGAAATTTTTAACTTGGACCCAGTCGACCTCATTTACACTAGTGATCCACTTCCCTTGTTTGGTCAACAAACTGTAGGTAAAGAAATGTTAAAAAAAAATGTGTCTTGTAAAAGGCAGAAAACTGTACTTGAACAACAATTAAAATAAAAAATTTTTAAAAAATGTGTCTTTACACAGCACTTTTGTGAATGAGGAAGGATCAGAAAAGCAGTGTTTTTCCTGAGGCACCACTTCTAAAATTCTGCACGTGCCCCTTAATGTGGCTGATTAAAGGTGACCACCTTCTGCTGAGCTAGGGTTAGGCAGCACACCACCGAGTCCATATATTCAGGACTCAAACATTCTTTGACTTAGAGGAATAATTTGCTGCCACACTTCAAGGAGAGCTGCTGTAAGGGAACCACCGGCGGCTGACTCCCGCCTGCAGACCGCAGTCACAGGGGCTGGGTGAGAGCAGCCGTGCCCGGAGCCACCACGGACGGGGTCACGAGTTCAACAGCAGGACAGCCACGTCCAGACCGACACGGCACCCACGTGCCACAGCCGAGGGGTATCATTCATACCACACGCTGCGCGTCTGCATTTCATTACACAGGGCTATTGCACGTGCAGATGGCAGTCGAGGGTCGGGCTCAACCGAGCTTTCCCTAGTGGTGGTAACAAAGGATCTTGAGGAAGGAGTGCTGTGTTTCTGGGGACACAGAGGCTCTGAATGGACTAGCAGGAGTCCTCTTTGGGAGACAGTGTCGGAGCCCCGAAACACAGTTCTACCCTCCATGTCAAGTACTCCTGCCCGGGACTCCACTGAAGTTCACAACCCTAGACCCAGCAAAGCTTTAACCACCAAGATGCTCTCTGAAGACAGCCTTACAGTGGTAAAAAGCTGGATGACAGACCACCAATTTACACCATACACCAGAATAAACTCAACATGGATAAAAGACTTAAATGGAAGTCGTGACATCATAAAAGTCCTAGAGGAAAACATAGGCAGGAAAATTTCAGATATCCCATGTAGCAATAATTTTGCCAATATATCTCCTAGAGCAAGGGATATAAAGGAAAAAAAACAAATGGGACTACATCAAACTAAAAAGCTTCTGCATGGCTAAAAAAACCATCATCACGGTGAAAAGGGAACCGACTGTACAGGAGACCATATTTGCCAATGATACATCGGACAAGGTTTTGACTTGCAAAATATACAAAAAACTCATACAACTCAATACCAGGAAGACAAACAATCCAATTAAAAATTAGGCATAGGAGGCCCTGGCTGGCGTAGCTCAGTGGATTGAGTGTGGGCAGCGAACCAAAGCACTGCAGGTTCGATTCCCAGTCAGGGCACATGCCTGGGTTGCAGGCCATGACCCCCAGCAACCACATATTGATGTTTCTCTCTCTCTCTTTTTTCTACAGATTACACTTTTAAACTAAATACGCATGGTGGGGAAATAAGCACCTGGAAAACACCTCTTTGAAGGAATAACGGTGATAACTGTGATACAAAACGAACACGGTTCACAGATGCTCTGCCCCTCTGCGTCACGGCCACGTGAAGAATGACGCGGGGACCCTGCAACCTGACAGCATCCACAGCACCGAGAAGCTAGGGGACCGGCTCTCGTCCGTAACCTGCAGCCTCCAGTACACGGGAGTTTGGGGGAGCGATACGGTGTGTGGCGTGATGACCACAGCACCGACGCCGCACACTGCCGAGGCACGGGCACAAACACAGAGAGAGGCAGTATTTCTGGGTTCCGAAAGTGACTTCGGGAGTCAAAGGCACAGCCCCATGTCACCGCCCTGTGTGGGCAGCTGGGAGGGTTTCAGGAGCCGACCTAAAAGGGACCATGATGAAAACGGAACTGCCTGTGGCGCTCTTGTGACATGACAGCCAGATAAACTTAGCTATGACCTTAATGCCACCCTCATAAAAAATGTGAGGGCGCTTCTTTGTGGGAATGGGTCTTCGGTTTCCCAGTGAGCACGAATCAGAATTCCTCAGACAGGGTTCTGCTTATAGTCAACTAGTCTAGGCTGCATCTTGTCCACCCCTGCCTATCACATTGACAAAAAAAATCCTACTACAGTATTTCTCTCCAACTTGCCTAACCTAGAACATTCTTCCTTACAATACACAGGACACGACGTCTAGAGTTAAAAGAAACATTTAACTCTCATTAAAATAAAGGTTTAGAGTTCTAAGAGAGAGTACTCTAATGTAAATAACTTAAAAAATTCTCTTTTCAGCGAGTTACCTGTTATTCTCATTACTGGAATCCTGAATCAAAATGGAGCTTCCGTTCCCCAGGCCCTGTTCTCGGAACGTCTTCGCCAGGTCCTCCTTGGGAATGGCGGCCCAGCGCTCGTCGCCCGCAGACCCAGGCTCGTGGACGAGGACGACGCCGGCTGGGACCGCCAAGGCTGTGAACACGCTGCCCACTTCCGCGTTAGCTGGAAAGACCCGCGGGGACTCCGTCAGCCGAGGACACCCTTCGCTGCTTGTTGCCAGGCGCAGGACGTTTAAGAGCAGAGGTTCACAGTCACTGCCAGTTGGAATCTGGACTCCACCAACCTACAAAAACACCAAGACCATCATCAGTACAGCTCACACTTGCCAAACAAAGTCAACGTAGTAACGTGGGGTAAGAGACTACTCTTGCAGGGTGGCTCTCGTTTTCCCTTCTTAAACACGCTCCGTTGGTTATACTATCGCAGCTGCCGGGCTTCCACGCGGCTCCGTCTCCGGGCGATTCTGGGACGTGGCTGCCCGGACCCCGGGCGTCGTTTCTCCCGTGGCTGTGCGAGCAGGCCGCCCGTGTCTGCCCACGCCTCCGTCCTGACCCTGACCGGCCGTCTCCTTCCGTTCTTTTCAAGTGAAACAAAGTTTTCACAGTGTCTTTTAAGCGTCAGGAAGTCAACTTCAGACTTTTCTTTGGAAACTTTCTCTCAGCCGTGTTTTCAGGAGAGCAGTCTGGAGCAGGGACGGAAGGGTGTCCCGGGAAACACGCGAGACAGACCAGGGACGGACCGGGGACGCGCCCCTCTCCTGACTCAGAACACCCACTCTCCTCCTACGTGCGAGCCGCCCCACCGCCTCGCTCCGCACAGCTCGGCGCCCCCACAGGGCGCTGCGCCAGGGCCGGCACACCGCAGAGCCTCGTCCTTGTGCCCGGCTCCCGACACACCGGCCGGCACAGCGCAGGCGCTCAACAATGTCTCGCTCGCACAGGGGTGCCTCCGACCGTGCCTAAAACTGCCTGCCTGTTTCCGCAGCGGTCTGATACCCTTCACGTGTGCTGAACAACGTCTCATCGTAATGACTTAAAGCACCCCAAACTACCCCGGGCATCTCTGCACCACGTCTCACCTCCACTCCGTCCCACACAAAGACGTCTTCCTCGTCGGCGACGTCCAGCTCGCACAGAGTCAGGCCGTCTCCTGGGGAGGAGAGAGCAGGTCTCGGTGAGGCCGCGCGCCAGGGCGTCACAAACCCCACTGAAGACAGAGCTGGGGCACTTCAGTATTTGTTTGAAAAAGCATCCCCTTTAAGAAAAATTAAGGACAAGGCAGTAACTGTTTATTATACTGACATTATTTTAATCTTCATTCCTTCCATCACACACGTTAGTTTTTTCTTTAATTTCTGCAAGCATTTCCCCATGTTGCTACACAAGCTTTGCGAGCATGATAACAGGAAAAAAGAGTCCACTACCAAGGCCAACCGTACCTGACACTGAATGGGGAGTAAGGCTTAGGCACCAAATGGTCTCAGCCCCACCACAAGTGAGCTGCTGTGTAACAATCAGACGGATAACTTACATAGAACGCTCATCCCAGTACCTGGCACAGTGAAGTCCAAACTAGGCGTTACCACTGTGACTGCCATTCTTACTGTCTTGTTGATATTTAAGGAGTAAATACCTTTAAGCTCTCGAAGTACATTTGTTTAGCTATAGGAGTACATTTGTTTGTGAAGCTAAGAGTTGGGTGAAAAAATCACACTATATAAGTAAGGTTTAAATGGCCTCAAATCATTTTGCTCAAAAATTTGTGGCAATATAAAACAAATTTCAAAGCCTTTTAGAAAATTAATTTGGTAGACAGGCAGACTTAATTTGAGAAAATATATAATATTTCCATGTTAGCAAAATTTCCCATGTTACATAAATTGCCACCTTATAAATTGGGTAAGTTACATAGTTAAGAAAGCAGTAGCTACGGGAAAGACTGGCCAAGAGCAGAAAATCACGGATGAGCCCCACGAAAATACAAATAAGTAGAAGGAGTTGCTGTGTCATCTTACCGTCTAGTGTCTGGTAAACGTGAAGGCCTGCTGGCAGGAGCTTTGCCACGCTGAGAACCATGTCTCCTTCCCAAGACTCTAGCAGCTACGGAATATTTACAGAAGGAAAGAGAGCAAGGGAAAGCAACATATATACCACACTTCCAGGTTAAATGGGACAGGCAGCGTTCAGTTTACATGTGTGGAGGGAACAGAGAGCGAATGAACGAGGGTTCCCAGCCCCGCCCGACGACAAGGACTGGAGAGCCTGGGCGTGGACAGAGAGCGCTCGGCCCCTCTGCCCGACTCTGCGTGACTAACAGGGAGGCGCTTTCGTCGGAGGCACACCGCCCAGCATGCCAGCCCAGGAATCTGCCCGAGAGAGCACAGACGATCTGTCCCATCAGTGCCGCTGGGGACGAAGCAGCACGGCTCCACCACACACTAACACCCAGTCTGTCCCTGAAAGAAACGTTTCCCACTGACAAAGCGTCACAGACTGCCTGGGGCGTGTGTTAGGCTTCTAGATCCAAGACTCCGGAGACTGTGGGAACCGCGCCAAAATGAGGGCCCCACACAGACGATCCCTGGCGAACATCTGGGCCATCCCTCTCTGAAACTGGCAGAGGTAGGGTTCTCCTAAGAAGCTTTGAAACATAAACAGTTCTATCTTAGGCAGGGTTTTTGAAAAGAAGAACCCAGCTTGAGATGGACCTTAATGTCTAAATTAAGTGCGGCCGAATTACCTGAAATATGGACTGCCGCAGGTCTCCTAAAGTCTTCCTTTGATCAAAGGTTAAATCCCACACGCTTTCTGTTTCAGAGACCACGGGGTGCAGGGCCCCATTGAAGAAGTGGTAGTGAGGGCCCAGGTGGAGATGCAATTCGATATTGTTGTTTGTAGAATCATATTCTGCCCTTCAAAGAGGCATAAAAAATATATAAATGCTATGTTTTTATAACAAACATGGTTTCATCTCAAACCACAAGTACTTGATTTGCAACATAAGTAAGTTCTCCATTCCACCTAAGTAAGTGTCATTAGCACCATTTTCTTCCACGCGCCAAAGTGCCTCATTTCAGGGTCTCAACGATGGCACGACTGCAGCTCCGCCGCCGTGAAAGGCGAGGGCAGCAAGTTTTAACGGACACTGTGTGATGCTGCTCTGAACGCCGCACCCGCAATCCCCAGTCCTGAGACTGCAGTTGTGAACAAAATGCCGGAGGCCTGCTTCTCGTAACTGCGAGAGTGTCAGGTCTACCAGCTCCTAACTCGTCCTTACTTCCTGAGAGATCCACACCGTCCCCTGAGACACCTGAAGTCGACCTCGTGGTCCTCCTGAGCCTCCTCTCTCCAGGGCCCTGGGCCTCCGCAGCAGCCTCGCGGCACGCTGCTGCACACTCCAGCCCGCAGTCGGGCCGATGGCGAGCTGGGTGAGGCGGCCACCGTTCGGGCCCCTCTGACGCAGTCTATGAGTGTGGTCAAAGACAGCACTAGCTTTTTTGACGACCACATGACTAAAGTCTCTTAGGGTTTTTTTTTTTTTTTAAATACCAACTGCTAAGCCACACTATTCATACAGGCTCTTTTTCACGCTTAAGATATTCTACTCTTCCAGGTTTTTGTATTTTTAGTGTCTTGACTTTTGTCAACATTTCCTTTAACCCTGGTTTGCCACTCAATCTGCCTGCCACCTCCCCAGCTTCAAGTCAGTGACAAGCGCTGAGCACGCCCCTGCTGCACAGCCAGCCTCCTGGGCCCACGGGCAGGCCACGGGACACCCAGTTATCCAACCCAGTGCCCCCCCTCGATGGTCGGAGAGCGGAGAAAGAGCCGGTTCTTCCGGGCCCAAGGCTAGACCTCGAGGGAGAACGCTGAGATAACCAAGCGCTCACAGAGCACCCCTCTATGACCCACTGCAGGCGCGCACTGAGACCGCCCCGTTTCCTTCCCTGCCCGCCTCTCCTGTCCCCACATGCCAGCTCCCCACAGGAGCTGAAACACGAGGGGTGATGTTCAGAGCGGGCTCTCTCTGCACCAGGGGAGAAACCGACAGGCCAGGATACCTTTCGTTTTGCTCCACTACGTGCTCACAGATTTCTCTAGTCTTCTTCAGCTTCGGTTCTACTCAGCCATGGCCATGTGTGTCACTATTTCCTTCCCTCTCAGATAGGATAATTTCAAAGTAAAAGACACTCACACTATACAAATTTAGCGGCTAAACAGACACTGCATTACCTAGGTTGGCTTGTTTCCTTTTTAATGTTCACTGTTGGATACCTAAGACCTAAATCAGATCCTCTCTCTCCAGAGAAACCACTCAGTCTCTCAAAGGCAGTTAAAGGTACCTTCTTGCCTGAAGCTCCGTGTTGGCCGCATCCATCTCATCCAGTAAATGACGCGGAACCTTGTGTCGGGGATTAGCGCGAGCTGTGAACAGAATCCTGCGTCACCTTGTGCGAGCTGCACGAAGTCTGGCTGCCGCAGGGGCAGCGGGGAGAACTGAAAAGGACTGTGCCGGGAGCTGCAGACGCCCCGGCCGGCCGTGCGAACACCCTGTTCTCCGGCTCTCCGTTTCCCACGCAGAAAACGAAGGCATGAGAACACATGGAAGGTGAACAGTTCTTCAAGCCAAGCTAGAACTCCACTTCTTCAGCTCTCTTTAAATATACTTTTGAAAAAGAACACCAACTGTTTTCTCTTCCTAATAACAACTGCAACAATTTGTCCCTGTAAAAATTCTAAAAACTGTCTTAAAAAGTGTAACAGAAATTGGTATTATCTATAATCCCACGCTCAAGAGATACTGCTAAAATTTGGTATACAAACCCCGATCTTTTTTCTAGGCTATACCATGTGTCTTGTACACACACACACACTCTCTTATTTAAAGCAACGAAATTTGTTTCAAAATGGAATTGTATTCAATAAATTTGTAACTTGCTTTTTCATTGCATATATTGCCGAGTATTTTTCCAAAGCTTTAAATGACTGCACAGTAGTCCATTCTTTAAACAGTACGATCAGTCAAGCAGTCTTTTTCTGTTAGACATTTAGGTGACATCCTTTAGCCATTATTATAAAATAATGGGGGTAACAAGCATTTTTGAACATAACTATTTATATACAGCTCTGAATACTTCAAGAAACATTTGTGGCAGTAGCATTAAGTTAATGGTTTTACACACACACCCCAAATGGGCTGTGTGGCTTTATAAGCCTACCAGCTGTGGAGGAGGAGCCGGCTGCTGAGCACCAGATTCTTAGAAATATCTGACTTGGTAGGAAAAGTGTCATCTCAGTGCTGTTTTGATTCACATTTTTGATTATGGGCTAGGAGGAGACTTTTTGTATTTTACTGGTTGTTCCTCCTTTCGTTTCCTGTGTATTGCTTATTTATATCCTTTTCCCAATTTACTACTGAGGACAATACATATAAGAGCATTCTACAGATAGGGGAATTACAATTGTCATATATTTTGCTGTTTTCCACTAGCTTATCATTTGTTTCTTAATATTGCTTAAGGTTTATATCATTTTTTCTTATTTTTTTCTTTGTTTGCTTTTAAGCTTAGAAAGATCTTCTCTATCTTAAGAGCAGAAAAATATTTATATATTTTCAGGGTTTTTTACATAAACATTAAAGGGCTGCAATTTCATTCAAGTGAGTAGTAGAGTTTTAAATAGTAATTAGTATGGTTACAGCTTCATAAGCGTGTTTCTCCTGAGGGAGCAATCCCCCTCAGCAGCCCCTTCTTCAGTTCCCACCAGTTTACCTCCCTCTGTCAAGTTCAGAGTCACTGTCAGGTTCCACTCCTTCATCCCCCTCAAAGAGTCCATCAGAACCTTGGCTGGACCTTTATTCAATTCTCAAGCTAATCAGAAAACTGTCATTTAGTATATATTTCAATTATGCACACACTAAAATTCAATTTAGTGAAAAAGACAATAGTCCATCTGAAAATGTTCTTTCCATTAACATACAGTTTTATAACTGTGAATTCTGCCCCACAATATATTTATCAGGACCATTACTGTATCTTTCCCCCTCAGGAAAATACAAAGCCCTTCCTGGTTAACAGAATAGTTACGCAGCCGTTTCAGATCCAGAAAGTTGATCTCCGTCAATGGACATGCAGTGTTGACTGCTTTATCCTCATTCTTTATAAAAAGGATCACTCTTCCTGTTCTCTAACAACAGCATCTGCATCTCTAACCACAGATCTGTCTCAGTCTAGCGGGCTTGCCTCGTTAGGAGTTCCTCGCTTTGAGTGGACTTGGGAAGTGGTCGGAGTCTGCTGACCGACTCACGACAGCGGCCTCAGTTAAATGGGTGTCAGTGTCGGTCCCGGTGTTTGACTTCCTTAGTACAGCTCTCTGAGAAGGTGCGACAAAGAGTGTTTCAAAGATACTCCAAATTACCCATGGAGGCAGAGGAAACAGAAAAGAAAATAAAAGGGACAAAAGGAAAATAAGAGCGAGGCGGCTCACAACTCACCGGGAACACATGCCCGAATGGCAGGCCCAGCCTGAGGGTGGGCGACCACCCTCGGTCTGCCCGCACAGTGAGACCCACTGGCCCACAGCATGTGAGCCCAGAAAATCCAACTTCCAAAATCTGACTATGCCTCATATTATTAGAGGAAAAAAATCTAGAAATATGTGATCTTAAAAAATGACAGATTGTTGGATTTCTTTTGGTACCATACATTCTTACTGTTAAGTATAAAAATGTTTTTAAATGTCCCAAGAGTAAACCTCCTTTTGAAAGGGTAACAGTGCAAATATTATTTAATATTTATCTTCTAAAGTCATCCACTTACACGAACAGGAACGTTTTTCTCTCCATACCTTCAGCAGGTCTCTGCAGCTGGGACTTCCGATAAAACAGCATGTAGGCACTCTCCTTGCCCTGAAACTGCTGTTTGATATCCTTTTCCTCGATGGGCTGGACCTTGGAATCATTTATATCAAACCAGTGCGGACAAGAGGCTCTACCATTTAACCCTGCGGAGTCTGAGGCGAGTGTCTGGAAAGTGGGCTGGTCCTTTCTTTGGGGGTCTGGCTCCACCTCCAGGGAACAGTTCTTTAACAGACCAACTGTGTTCTCATCTGAACTGAGCAGGAACACCTGAGAATGGAGCTGTAAGAACTAGAGACAAAAAACAAACACTAGGTCAACAAAAAGATTTTTAAACATTAGAAATGATTAAAAAATCTCTTCGTCTTCCTTCCTGGTATCAGATATTTTAGCTTTACCTTTATTTTTGGCCTGGCCAGCTAGGAGGGAAAAAAGCCATTTGGGCCATAATACAACATTTAATAAAAATCAGTGAGTTCTCTGTGAAATGGTTTAATAGTTATACCAAGCAAATTACGCCACAATCTAAAAAATATTGTCATTACACCCTAATAACAGTCTTACGAAGTATTTACAGAAACAGATTAGGTAGGACAAAGTTTTGAAAAATTTAAAGCAATCTAAACAAAGCACAAAACAAAGGCAATCACACAGTGAAGTCCTATAGAAGATAATTCCAAAACCAGTGACTCAGACTCCAAAGATAAAAACAATAAACTCTAAACAAAGTAATGAGAACAACTGTTTGCAGAGTAGCCAAAAGCAGGCGCAATGTGGAGGAAACATAGTCCTTCCAAACAGGGAAGCAAAGTAGGCGAGTTCTCCATTACACACCACTTTGCAGTTTGCATCAGTGTATGGTAGATAAGAGTTTAAGCAAAGTCTCAGTAAATTCAAAAGAACTAAAATCATAAAGAGCATGCCCTCAAAGCACAAAGGAATTAATTAGAAATCAACTTACAAATATAATAAAAAATACTAGACATCCCCCAAATATTTGGAAATTAAGCAACACTTCTAATACTCATGGGTCAAGGAGAGAATCACAAGGAAATTACAAAATATTTTGAATTAACTGATAATGAAAGCCTCAAATGTAGCTGCAGCTAAATTACTGATCAGAAGGAAATTTAAAGCTTGAAGGGTATGTGCTGAACCACAAAAATCCGCTGTTCTAAAGCCTGAGTTGAGAGGTAGGACCATAAGTGAAGCCTGCTTTTCCTAAGAATGTGATGCTCTGTTCTTCATGAAGGTGTTCTCCCCAACTCAATTTGCTTTGTGAGTAAAACCCAGAAATCAGGACAGGCCTTAAAGCACTGCACCTGATACGTGACTAGGGAGCCTGCACATTCCTTTAGCTCCTGGGGGTCTGTAATGGAGTGGGAAACATGAGGCAGGTAACTGAGTAAGTGCCAGATGCGCAGACCCCGCCTACTGGGTTCTCACGGTCCTATCTCCAGCCACCTCCAATCAGCACCGTCTGCTCTTCCTGAGCACTGATTAAGAATACAACCTTCATAAACATTTTATCAACAAACTTTAATGAGAACAAGAATTACTGTGGCAACTGCAGTAATGACATTTATGTCATGTGTTTTATTTTGAATATTCCATATTGCGTATTATACTGAGCATATCAATAAACATATCTTCACACACATAAAAAAGCATGTGTTTAAAGGTTTAAAATCAAACCCTAGCTGGTGTGGCTCAGTTGGTTGGGCATCATCCCACAAACCAAAAGGTCGCTGATTTGATTCCAAGTCAGGGCACGTGCCTGAGTTGCGTAGGTGGTCCCCTGCAGTATGTATGGAAGGCAACCAACCAATATTTCTCTCAGAGCATTATTTCTCACCCTCTCTTTCTTCCTCCCTTCCCCCTCTCTAAAATTAAAATAAAATAAAATAAAATAAAAGGTTTAAAAACAACTGAGATACCAACTCAAGAAGCTAGAAAAAAAGATGATCAATGATCAAGTTAAATCTCAGAAGAGGAAGGAATAATTAAAAAGCAGAAATCGGTGAAACAGAAAACAGATGAACAATAGAGAAAATCAAAGGCAAAAATTTGTTTCTGGAAAAGTGTAATACACCTGATGAGCCCCTAGCAAGACTGATGTTTTAGGAAAGTGAGGAAACACAAGTTACTAAGACCAGGAATAAAAAGGAGGAAATAACTTCAGGTTCTACAGACCCTAAAAAGCAATATGAGATGTTTTGAACAATTTTATGCCAATAAATTTGATACTATAGATAAAAGGACAAATTACTTTAAAAATATATATTGTGCCCTGGCTGGCATAGCTCAGTGGATTGAGCGCGGGCTGCGAACCAAAGCATCGCAGGTTCGATTCCCAGTCAGGGCACATGCCTGGGTTGCAGGCCACAACCCCCAGCAACAGCACATTAATGTTTCTCTCTCTCTCTCTTTCTCCCTCCCTTCCCTCTCTAAAAATAAATAAATAAAGTCTTTTAAAAATAAAAACAAATAAAAATATATACTGTGACAAGAATAGAAAACAAATAACTCTACAATCAAGGAAAATAAAAATATAATTTAAAAATCCATACTACAAAAAATGTCCCAGGTCTAATCAGATTCACCAAACAGTTACGAAGTAACAATCAATCTTAGACAAATTCTTTTCAAGAATATAAAAAGGGAATATTTCGCAACTTGTTTTATGAGTCCTGCATAAACCTGATGCTAAAATCTGACACACATCACAAAAGAAAACTAAAGATGAATATTTCTTATAAACATAGATACAAAAGTCCTTAATACAAGCCAAATGAATATAGCAACACATAAAATATATCATGACCAAGTGACTTAACCCAGAAATGTAGGATTTGATTTAAATCAAAATGATCAGTTAATAGAATTCACCGTATGAACAGAATAAAAGAGAGAACCATGTGATCATATCAACAGATACAAAACAAACAGCATTTGATAAAAATCTAACACAGTAAGATGAAGCTTCAGTCAAGTATGAATAAAAGCTAACTTAAACTTATAAAAGGTATTTATAGTTAAAAATATTCTCGCACAGCTAATAAAATTAAATACTGAAACACTGACACAATCATTTTAAATGAAAACCTTAAAAGCTTCTATGGACTAACATTTGTTTATGAACTGTGATCTAATTAGAAGCTGCGCTTAAAACCACTGAATTGAAATGTGTATGCCCTTGCTCCTGTAGGAAACAGCGCCGAAATATTTACTGTGTTCTGCTGCTTTGCTTGTTTTCATCGAGTTACCTCTTATTTCCGGCAGCACCATTTCCCAGAACTGTGCGTAAAAGAGCGACCAAGGGAACTTTGGGTGAATACCTGAGGACATTGCTATAAGTAAAATAAGTTTTATGTTATAAACTTTGTGACATTTCTGCTATTGTGATTAAAAGCCCCTTCCATCTTCTTCTGCCTATTTCTTGATTCTACAATAAATTACTTAATACAATACTTAATAAGTGACTTAACTGAATACTAACCATTAAACAGAAATATTGATCTTGTTTTCACCTAATTTAAATTTCCTTCTGCAAAGGAATTCACGTTGCTCAGATCATACTACACATTTTTTGGGAAAGGACTTTCTATAAGAATGTCATTGCCCTCCCTGGCTGGTGTGTCTCAGTGGTTGCAGTGTTGTCCTGTACATCGAAAGGCCATGGGTTCAATTCCTGGCCAGGACACATGCCTAGGTTGTAGGTTCGGTCCCCAGTTGGGATGCATAAGCAAGGAAACCAATCAAAGTTTCTCTCTCTTTCTCTCATCAATGAATATATCTTCAGGTGAAGATTTAAAAAAAAAAAAAAAAAGAAAGAAAATGTCATGTATTACCTTTCGCAGTGGTCCATACTGTTTTCTGTACTTCTTGTTCCAAGATATTCCTATCTTTTTCAAAAGTTTCTGGCCGAGCAGATCAACAGGAATTAGATTATTCTCCTCCTTGTGAAAGAAACACAAAGTCATTTAAGAAGGAAAATCTGATAAGCCCAAGCTGGCGTGGCTCAGTGGACGGAGCACCGGCCTGTAAACCAAAAGGTCACTGGTTCAATTCCCAGTCAGGGCACGTGCCCAGGTCCCCAGTAGGGGGCGTGTGAGAGGCAACCACATGTTGATGGTTTTCTCCCTCTCTTTCTCCCTCCCTTCCCTTTCTCTAAAAATAAATAAATAAAATCTTAAATAAAATCTGTAAAAAGATAAAAAATAAAGGAAGGAAGGAAGGAAGGAAGGAAGGAAGGAAGGAAGGAAACCTGATGAGACACAATGGCAACACTAATGAGTTCAGAGGGACCAGCAGGATTATATGTAACAGCAAACAGGTACGTAGATTAACTAATTACTTCAAAATAAATAAAATTTTGAAGGTAGGTTAAGCACCAGTTTAAAGAACTTGAATTTTTCTATTTTCCATGTGCCAAAGCTTAAACATTTAAAGAAGATCCAAAGAGTATTCTGAGGTTTAGTAAATTTCTGACATTATGTGGGGTTTTTAGAAGAAATATTTACGTGCAAAAAAGGATTATTCATGTCTTCCCAAATGTTTCAGAGTATAAAGAAGTTCTAACAGGGGGTAAGAATTGATCACTGCAAGCAGTTGTTCCTAACCTTTTCAGCACCAGGACCAGTTTCGTGGAAGACAGTTTTCCCACGGACACTTAAGTCGGGGCAGGGGGCAGGGGCGTGGGGACAGGAGACAGAGCTCGGGGGGTAGTTCCGCGAAGCCGTGCTCATCCACTGCTCGCCCGCTGCCGTGCGGCCCCACAGACCAGTCAGTGGCCTGGGGATGCCTGCGATGCAGGATGAAAAGTGACCCTTCCACCAAAATTGCTACGTTGGATCCCTAACCCTCTAAACTGCAACTGGGACTGGTTTTGGGTAGGGCCTTAAAAGAAGTTAAGATGAGGCCATCAGGGTGGGCCCCGATGCGATCCGAGTGGTGTCCTGAGAGGGAATCTGGACGCACACAGAGACACCAGGGATGTACATGCACCGCGGAAGGGCCTTGGGGTCACCGGTTGAAGGCAGCCCACGGCAAGCCAAGGAGAGGGCCTCAGAAGAAACCAAACCTGCCGACACCTTGATCTTGGACCCCAGCCTCAAGAACTGCACGGAACAAATTTCTGTTGCTTTAAGCCACCCACTCTGTGGTATTTTGTTATGACGACCCTAGTGAACTAATATAATACAGTGACCACAGACCAGTATTATTGTAGTTAAAGGAGTCAGCCTACATTCCCAGCAAAGAATTATAAAAATCCATTTATTAAGAATGAATGAATAAATAAAAGGAGACCTACCATCATTACAACAGGGTACTAAGCAAACATTAAAAGTCATCTAGATGATGCAGTACTGATATGAGGAATGAGAAAAGAGGCATAACTTCAGGCCCTACAAGCATTAAAGGACAATATAGGAACAGTAGACTCTAAAATAGTATGTAAAGTAAATCCAAATTCTATTTAAGATGACAATAACAATATCAAGGAAACCCATAACCAATCCCAATACATGTGTGTAAACAGAAAGAAAACAGAATTTGAATATGTCAAAGTGTTAACAATGACTTGAGCATTTGGTTTATTTATACTTTTCATTTTCTTTATATACTTTCTAGTTCTCTTCTCTCTCAAGTTTTCTACCATGAATATCTATTTCTTTAGAACCAGAAAGTTTCCGATTTAAAAGAATGTTTAAAAATAGATATAATGTCCAAAAGAAAAAGAGGGTATCAGAGCTGCCAAATCGATCTCCTTCACGTGTACCTGACACACATACCCACACAAACACAAACACACTCTCTACCTGGGACAAGATTGCTTTCAGAGTCCTCAGCGGGTCTTCCATCGCTTCTTCATTCTGATGATCTTCCAAATTCACACCTGGTTTACTTTTTTCCTCCTAGGCAAGAAAACGAAAAAGTTTCTATCATGGAGGGATCACTTGGTAAAGTATATGATTAAGCACTATACTACACACCTGAAACTAACAGAAAATAATATTTTATTGAATGTAAACTGAAACTGAAAAAAAATTGTTAAAAACTTTCTATCACCAATCCCTTAAAAGGAATTAACAAAACAGAAATGTTTATGCTTTGGAGGTTCCAAGATGGAGAAATAACGATAAAAACAACATAATCTGTCCATGGCTCTGAATTCCAGCTCGGCTGAATAATCCTGGGCAAGCCGCTTTACCTTCCCTGGCCTCCTCCGTGAATCACGCGTGTGAGAGGAGTGCAGCCGCTGGCACCGGACACAGTGAGTCCCAGCACCGTCCCACTCAGCACTACCTTAGCTGTGCTCTGCAAATTCTGCTGTGCTGTGCTCTCAATGTCACAGAGTTAAAGGTATTTTCTGGTCTTCATCCAATTTATCCTCTTGTGTTGGCCTAATAAAAACCCTACCCATCTCTGTGAACTCAGCTTAAACACTCCCTTCCATTTCCTGATCATCCGACTTTTCACTCCAGTCTATAAAGTTATTTGGGAACATATCTAAATTCCTGATACAGTATTTTTTACCGACTTATTTTTCACATATGCCATCTTGCAATAGACCTAAACAATTAACACAAGACAAAAATAATGGGTAAATAGAATATGGCAGATTAAATACAACCATTCTGCTGTAAAATTACTAAAAATGATAAAGTAAAACATAAAAAAAAAAAGATCTTTTTAAACACATGCTGAGCTGACCAAAGATCAGGAAACCCCCCGAGAACAAGTGAAGCGGGACCCAGGGAGGAGGAGCTGCAGAGCTGAGGCCCCCAGCGGCCCGGCGCGCTGAGCTGGAGCTCCCCGCCCACGCTCAGGGCAGGGTTTGGGAGAAAAAGCCCCCGGACCTACCCGCAGTAGGGAGTCTCGGGTCTGATTTTCCAAAGCAGTTCTCCCACTTCTCTGACACCACCTGGGTGTCCTACCACTCAGTTCACTTCTCACACAAACTTCACTAAGTTCCATGAGACTGCCTCCCCTTAGCAGCCACGGATGGGGTCCCCAGGCTCTCTGCACTTCTGCCTGGCTGATTGAGAATTCCAGGGTTCCCGGAACCCCCACCTCAGGTTTGATAATTTCCTGAGGCAGTTCAGAAACCAGGCAGCTCAGAAACTCAGGACTACTCGAGCAAAACTTTGCTGAGTCCCCTGCTCCCCTCCTGCTGTGCGGCCCAGGTCTTAACAGGCCATGGACCAGTGTATTACAGAGGACACAAATGAACACCGAGATGAAGAAGTCCCTAGCGGAGGGTGACAAGGATCCCGAGTGCAGGAGGCTCTGTCCCCGTGGGGTCAGTGTGGCCACCCTCTGCATACGGATGTGTTCACCGACCCGGCAGCTCCCTTATCTCCTTAATGTGGAGTTTTTACCCAAGTCGCACTCTGTACACACGACTGGCTGCATCACTGGCTCTTGGTGATGGAGTCTCCAGCCTCTCCCCACTCCCAGGTTGGGGGCAGTACTGAAACTGCCAACCCTCTTGCCATGGGGTCGGGTCCTCTAGTGACCAGCTCTCGCCCTGAAGCTATCTAGGCCCCTACTAAGAGTCGCCTCGTTAGCACAAAGTCAGGTATGGTTGAAAAGGGTTCATTATGGACAACAGAAGACATGCCTATCACTCAGCAAATTCCAAGGCGCTCCATGCCAGACACCTGGGACAAAGACGAAATATGTATTTCTATTATACCATAGAGAGAGGTTTCAGCAAAATGCTGAAAACCTGAAAGGGCCACGCTCCCAATAAAACCATGAACTAGAGGAAAACCCACCCCATAACAAATGACAACCAGGAACTGGCGTGCTTTGACCATGACACTAGATGAAGGCGGAAAATCATTTCCTCTAATAATTTACCATCACACGGAGGTCCCCACATGGGTTTGGTGTCCAGATTCACATGAGCTGTTGGGATCTGAAACCACTGAGTCAAGACCCTATTTTAAAGCTGTGCAGGGTTGGTTGGAAGTGGGAGGCGTGGAGGACAGACGAACACGTACCTTTCCTGGAGGAAAATACTCTCAACAAAGGCCTCACATTACTCGTGTAAATCATGTTCTTAAAAAAAAACCAACCAACCAACCCAGCAAGTTTATAGTCTAAAATTACAAAATCACAAAGAAACGGAATCAGCAGATATCCATATTACACAAAGTCTTTAGATGCTGCAATTATGAGACACAGAATAATATAAAATAGCATGTTTAGTATGTTTAAAGGCCATTATGACTAAGGAACAAGGGATTTAAAAAGGGCAGGAAGGGAAAGGCCAGCTGGCGTTGCCCAGTATTTGATGCGCTGCTGCAGGGGGCCCACGGGCTGGGCCCAGTCCTCCTCCACTCTGCTGGTGTCCAACCTTGGCCTTTGCGGGGACAGGCTGGTGCGCAGTGACACCTTCTCGGTCTCACTTCCTCGATGTACAGGACAGTACGGAGTGAGGGTGACCATCAGTGAGGAGAGCGCAAGGCGCAGAGCAGGCTCTCGGAGACTGAAACGCTGACGTTACCCGAGGGAACTCGCGTGAGGCTGGTTACCAGACGGCCCCGACTGCAGAACTCCACGAATGCAGGAAACCACCCGTGACAGGGAGAAACCGCCCAACTACGAGCAGAGAGGACATGCCGGGCTGTGGTAAGAACACCCGGAATCATCTGTCTCCGGGCACAGAGATCCCCGGGATCCCGGCGGTGAGAGACACGCACTGTCTGGTGGCACCACTCACTCACTGTTTGCACACCAGGAAGCCCTGGATGAAAAGCTAGTGGTTCTTAAGGAACAAATGAGGAAAGCGGTAACCAATGGGATGCTCCCTTAGAAGCCACGAATAAGGGAATACACTAAACACGAAGGGAAAGCAATCTTCCAGACACGACCCCTGAGACCTGCTGCCCCTCCGAGGTGTGAAGCCACGTCTGTGCATGACCTCAACGGAAGATCTGAAAGTGAAACTGCGAATACACATTGTATGCGTTAAAAGGCGGAGGATAAGGCCCTCCAGCTAGAAAAGTGCTGAAATGTGACCGTGGCTGAACAGAAGGCACAGCAGACGCTGAGGGAAGCGGACACAGGCGCTGGGGTGGAGGCTGAACTGCTGGAGGCGGGGGGCACTTCCTAAGGCTGGACACACGCACCACTGGAAAAGTGGGGACAGCAGGCGGAGACGTAACTGCAGCGGGCACGGCAGAGAGAACATAAACATCGGACCTGTTCACGAGCTTCCATCAGAATGCAAGGAAGGCTTCAACTGCATCTTCTAGACAGAATGGAATAAAGCTGATACGATTGAGAAGGCGGGACAGGGGCTCTACAGAGGAAGAACGCTCTGCTACGGGACCCTGGAAGCGCAGGAAAGCAGAGGGAAGGAAGGAGCATGGTGAGATCAGCTCGAACTAAGCACGGAAGCTCCGAGGGCCACGTTAGACCACAGGGGTAAGTGCCTCCCTCCACCTGACGGGAATGTGCCCGACACGCTGGTGTCCTGGCAGACGCTGCACACGCCTTTGAGAGTGGTGCTTGCACGGCTTTCGTAACCCAGGACTGGAGATCTGGCAATGAACGACATGGAGGTTAAAGGATGGGAAGAGGTGAAACAATACTGTCTTTTCCCAAAGATATCCATAACGTAAGAGGGTTTGGCAAGATGGCTGGTTACAAGATCAATATGCTAGAAATAACTACATTTCAATACACCAGCCAGTCTAAAAAACACAAAGTACAGATCTAGCCACACACAACATCACCCTGGTAAACATTTTCTTGATAAAACAGTTTGGCTTTTTAAATATCCAAACTACGTAAAACTGCCCTGGCTGGTGTGGCTCAGTGGATTCAGCAACGGCCTGTGAACCCAAGGGTTGCAGGTTCGAGTCCCAGCCAGGGCACATGCCTGGATTGCGGGCCAGCTCCCCTGTAGGTGGCATACAAGAGGCAACCACACATTGGTGTATCCCTCTTTTTTCCTCCCTTCCCCTGTCTAAAAATAAAGTCTTTAAAAAACCAGGAAAATCTTTTAAAAATATCACATGCATCTCTCAATCCATTCCGCGAATAGTGACACAGCAGCAGAACTACAGAGTTCTGAAAAGCACACTGGAAGCCCAAAGATATGAGGAACCAGCACCCTGGAGAGGCTCGGCACCCAGGGCAGCCCAACTGCTGTGCGTGTAGCCGCTCTTCAGTGATAACACTGTTAATCACTCGACAACCAGGAAGATATGTTTTAATTATTCTCCATCCTAACATAAGGGTTTGCAGCTTATGTTTTGACATTTTACTATGTTTTAGTTCCATTTTAAAAACTGGTTGAGAGTGTAGGGTTGGTGGGTAATACATTACAATTTTTCCCATTGAAAATAACTGGAACTAGATTCTCAGTTCAGGCTTTTCTTCCAAATATCTGCAAGTTCTTTTCCTGAGAATATTGTAACACTTTTTCAAAAAATAGTTGAAAAAGATCTAAAAAATAGAAAGATACACTGTTTTCACGTGTAGATGAAAAACTGCACTAAGCATGCGAGCGAGAGCACTGACACGCTGCTGACTGTAGAAGGGCCCCCTCCCCGGTCCCCCGAAGCCCGGACAGGCTGCCTGGGCCGCCACCCCCGCGGAAGGGCCGCACACAGCGAGCGCCTGGCCGGCCAGACGCCACGGCTCTCTCGCAGCTACGAGGCTAACAGTGTGGTACCGGCCTGGGAACAGAGAAGAACAATGCGGCTGAAGACAGAGCCCAGAAACGGAAACCATTCCAGGATGAGTGAAGTTTCAATGTAAATGAAAAAGAAATTTTGAACTTGGGGTGGTGAACACACAATCCAATATACAGATGATGTATTATAGAACTGTATGCCTGAAACCTATATAATTTTATTAACCAATGTCACCCTAATAGATTAACAAAATAAAAAATTAAAATAAAGATAAAAACAAAACAAAAAACACGCACCAAAGTTTTAGGAGATGCCATGGGAGGAAAACCTCCACTGTTTTTGGTTGGAGCCATGAAAGACAGAAGAAAAGTTAAGGAGTGACTCCTTATTAAAGGGGACTTAAGCGGTATGCTGACTGAAGGTGGCGCGTGTCCCACGCTAGAGCGGGGAAGAACGCGCTGCTCAGGGTCTGGGTCAGACACCCGTGGCACCCAGATGCGAGCTACGCGTGGGTACAAATATTCCATCAGTGCTCAAGTGCCTGACCTTGACCTCCACTGACGGAAGGGAACGCCCTCGCTTTCCCAAGACGAGCACTGAAGTATGCAGGGGTCAACTCAACTCCAAATGGCTCGGCTCTAAAAATGTTAACTCTGTGTGTGTGTGTTCACAACAAGTGTGTACTTGCACAAATGTGGCAAAATGTTAACAACTGGGAAGTCTACTCTAGGCGAAGAGTATACAGGAGGTGTTTGTCCTATGCTGGTTATGTTTCTGTAAGTGTGACATTATTTAGAAATAAAAATTTTAAACTTTTATCTGTACTACCTTTCAGTGCCTATAAAACTATTCCACAGAGCGAATATACAATAAATGGCAGAAGATTACAAGGAAAGAAGTCAAAGGCACTTCTGAACCAGCGCCTGTGCTCACCTGGCCCTGCCAGCTCCCCAGACGGTCCACGTCTTTAACGTACACGTGGTAGTGCCCTCCGTGGCAGCCGCCCTGGTGTATGATGACCGAGAAGAGGTCGTACTCATACTGCGAGTCGTCCAGGTCACTCTACAAGAGGAGAGAACACATCACTGACGTGGCCCACACAAACGGGGAAGACACCTAACCACACAGGTAAAAAGGATTTTAACTACTGAAACTAATAAAAATTTCACTGTTTTCTATTGTTACTTAAGGGTAAGTTAAGGTAAATTTGAATAACTGGCTTTGAATTTTAAAGTTCTTAATTCTTAGATAGAAAATTATCTATCACTGATCCAATATCAAACACACTACACCAACCAAATGTTGCGTCATAGTTAAATATGAAAACATAGGCCCAAACAAGATGCCATTTTTATGAAGTTTGGCTGGGATAACGTAAGCCACTGTGGTAACAAAACCCACCACCAGGTGGTATGCTACCACCTGTAAGTGTTAGCATACTTATCTTTGTACGATACCTGTTTTGCTGCTTTATAAGTGTGCTCTTTAACTGTTGAATTTCCCTACATACCAGCTAGATTTGTCACCTGTCTCAAAGTCAAAGCCACATCTACTATTTGTCACAGCTCCTGACACACCAGTCCTCTGTAGGTTAGAGGAATTTAACAATCAATACCAGCTGGTTTTGTTCAGAAGCAGTTTAGTGGAATAAAAAGTTTTCTCGATTTCTTAATTCTATGATCAAGTTTTTCTATAACTAACATGCTCTATAAGTATGACTGACCCAACAGATGAACACCTATACTGGCATTTAGAAGAAAAATCTACTTTAGGTTAAGGTGCTACTTGAAGGGGTGCAAATTATTTAAGGAACTTATTTGCTTAAAAAAATTGTACTTTCAGAGTAAGCAGCATTTAAAAAAATGTCTGGTTCAGGCAAAAGACAAGAGAGATATAAACAAAGATGTGAAATGATACATTTTTTCATTAATACAGATATCAAAAAGAAGTGTCATTGTGACCTTCCTCAATGAGTGCTCAACGCTCTGCGTATTTCAGTTCTGTCACTTCACAACACGCTAAAGCCACCGGACACGCTGCCCTTCATGCGGCAACTGCAGGCTCCCACCGGAGATGGGGGAGGCTAACGAAACCCCTGCAGCCACCGTCTCACGGCACACGTGAGCCAAGCCCTCGTGCTGCCCACCTGAAACTCCGCCGCCAGTGAGGCATGCCCGGTACTGCTCACTGGGAGAAACAGAATTAATGCAATTATCCTAAAAAATGTTTTTCAGGAAAGAGAGGGAGGACTGACTCACTCTGGAACAACTATCTATTCCATGTGTGCCGATAACAAGCTCAGGGCCGACACCAAATTACAACCTTTGAATGGTGTTTAATACAAAGAAACAAAATCCAAAAAGCTCAGTAATTAGGACTGAAGTAGAGGAAGGGCCATCTAAATTTAAGGTTATTTTTTAAAAATAGTACTTTTATACATAGATATTTAATAGCTAGGTAATAAATATTGATATTAATAAACACATAAGGAATGATTTATAATAAGAAAAACATCATTATAATCCCAGTATGTGTAGTACTTATATAGAAAATACTTTTAAATGGCTCAGAAAGTAGGTTGAGTATGTCATTAATCGGTGTTCAAGCCTGTTCTCGCTGGTGTCTTCAGTATCACACCTCCCAGGGCAGCGAAACCCAACAACCTGTTCACTTTCTAGATGTGTGATTTATTATTGCATCTCGAGTAAACTAAATTCAAACAGCAAAGTGCCAATCAATGGTAACTTCTCCTAATGCAAGGTCATTTCTAATTTTGCTCTTAAATTCTCATTACAAAGATTTTTCAAGGAGGTTTAATGAAAAGAACTGAAGACAGATCCATGCTTCGGAAATTCAAGAGGACTGTAGCAAACCAGTGATTCTCGGCTGGGATGATTCTGCCCACTCTCCTTCCCCAGGAAGACGTGGACATGTGCCCAGGTCTGAAGACACCTCTGCCACTACTAGGGAGGAGGGGGGGGCGCTGCTGCCACCCAGCAGGCAGAAGCCAGGGAAGCTGTCTCCCATCCTGCGACTCGCGGGACAGCACAGGGCCAAGGCCGAGACCCTACAGTAAGCCAACTGAACACCGGCTCAATTCAGGATTTGGTCTCGAGAGAGGAAAAACAAAGAATTCCAAAATGAAAGCGTTCCAACCTGTTCACAAAAAGGCTTGAGGTTGATCCGGAGAGGGAACGTGTAACAGCTAGTCTCCTTGTATCGTTCGCACTTCACAAAATCGAAATTAAATCTTAATAATGAAACAGTAAGAAAGGGAGGCAGCTTACGTAATTTGGCCGACTGTTAAAAGAAAAATGTTACAAGTTTTTAAAAAGCAGTTACATAACAGAATACATAATGTTTCTTAACACATGAAAAAGCAAGTCATGACAACTGCAGGAGTCACAAACTCACCGTGCTGGTCGCACAGAGCCCTTGATATAAACTCACGTCTTACGGGACAGAAGGTGACGTCCCTCATTTGCACTCGCAACTAAGAACTCTACCCAATTTCACGCTGTCAGAGTTCATGCCCTGAACTCAAAGCTACCTGATGGGTATGTCCTAACTGCACATCCCACGCCCAACCGTGGTGTCTCTTTCCTGCCTGGGCCCTGACCTTTCACCTTCTCCCCTCTCCTGACTGAAGATCTGGGACTTCAGGAGCTGTTTCAATGGATCCAGACCCTTGAAATTCTACGAAAATTGTACGTGTACATGCATTTTTCTGAGAAGATCCACAGGTTTAATTAGCCTTAAGATCCACTGTTTGAGGTTTTACAGTTACTGTTCTTGAAAGCAGGGAAGAAGATGTGTTTTGTTTTAATTCCTTACTTTAAAACAAAATGGGAAATTAAGCTGCTCTTTACTTAAAAGTCGTCAGCTTTTCCCAACCCCCTCTGCACTAAATGGCATGTCAGGGGGGCAAGAACAATCCTTCCCCGTACATCAAGTTACCCAGAATCGTAAGTACTTAACATTCCTAAAAATATGTTTAAAACAATAATCCTACAAATCGAGTATATAATAAAAAGATTTAAATGATAAAACAGCACTTTAACCACGTGGCACATTTTCAAACAAGCTCAAAAATATGTCTAAGAAACTGAGTAACTCAACTACAATGTGGCTGAAAAAAGACTGCTCAGAACAAGATAATCTGCATTAACCTAAATTTAGAGTGCAATAAATCTGATGCAACTAGAACACAGTGTAATTTTTTTAAGCCTCACCTGAGGATATATGTATTGATTTTAGAAAGGGAGAGCCAGAGGGAGAGAGAGACATCCATGTGAGAGAGAAACGTTGGTCAGTTGCCTCCCGTATGCGCCCCGACCCAGGATCGAACCCACAACCTTTTGGTGTACGGGATGATGCTGCAACCAACTGAGCCACCCAGCCAGGGCTAGAATATAATTTTAAAGTATCAAGATCAAACATTTCCACTGGAAAAAAAAATAAGCCAATGATAGAAAAGTCGCATGAAAGAACTGCTTTTGTTGAGCAGAAGGTTGTTTTACTAATGTGCAAGTCAAGCCCAACTAAAACTAAGAATGCATTTAAGTAACTTTCTCAGACTTTTTAACCCTCTGAATTTTATATATTTTTTATTAGATTGTAGTTGTTAACACCAAAGGTGAGATGCAAACTAAAGCAAAAAACCTCTTCATTTGAGTTTCATAAAGGGGTGAAAGCTGGACACAAATATGGACAAAAGAATATGATATTCATGCTGGCTGCTAACCCTACAGTGAAAGTTACGGGCAGGGTTTTATTGTTTTTATCACACTTTCGCCTACAGTCTCCAGGACCCAAATCAATACCATGTGCTATCTCAATCATCCCTCCCTTTCTCTGCCAGAAAACCCAGGAACTGCCGTCAGCTGCAGGAGTAGTGCGATCTCTCTGTCATAACAGAGTGACTGCACAGAGGTGCCTTCCGAGGTGGTTCTCTCCGCCAGCAGGCAGTGACCACTAACCCAATCACTCCGAGTGTGTCAGGCTGGAAGAGCCCGGGAGCCCACCGCCAGCAGAGGAACAGCGGCCCCTGCAGGTAAGAGTGGCAGCAGCCGGGCTGGAGCACACCGTAGGAAACACGGCCGCTTACACCGTGCCGCCTCCCATCCCGTTCTGCCTCCCTGTCCAACAGAAACCCGGAAGCGCCCTGTCAGCCCTTTGATCAGCAAGTCGAGTGCTGCTTGCTCCAGCTGTGGGGAGAGCGAGCACGTCACACCTGCGAGAATCGGGGAGGAGACACACACACGGCCCCGCACCGTGAAGTCACTGCACGTGCAGGGAGCGAGGAAAGCCATCTCTTTTCACGGTGGTGGGCGAAGAAAGGAAAGCTCAACAAGCTTCTTGGTTGGCAGAAATCAAAACACATTGCCTTCTTCATAATGGTAACTTGCAAAAAGCAGGGATGGCGGGGAGTTTATCAACAAAAGGTGTATTTAAGAAACACTAAGGCACAAACAACTTTTTCCAGGGAAAGAAAGAAGTTGAGAGAACTACTGGGCTAAAAACTTAAAAAAAACTCTTCACTATAAAAAATTAAAATACAGATATGTATAATGTAAATGTGGAGTTTTTTTAGATTTTATTTATTTATTTTTAGAGAGGGAAGGGAGGTAGATAGAGAAAGAAACATCAATGTGCAGTTGCTGGGGGTCATGGCCTACAACCCAGGCATGCACCCTGACTAGGAATCGAACCTGTAACACTTTGGTTTGCAGCCCGTAAATGTGGTTTTGATTCTTAGTATTAACTAAAGGTTTCATGTATGAGGCTCCCCCCACCCCCCTGCCAAAAAAAAAAAAAAACTCTGGAATTATCTTCTGGAGGGCGGGCCCCTTGTAGGCCAGGCTCCCTTCCTTGGGTGCATGTTCTAGGAACCCATCTCTACCAGTGGGCCAGCTGGCATTGTTGTGAGAGGCTGTGTTTGGCTACAGGACATTTCTTTGAAGACCCTTTCAACACGTCTGCCCACGTCATGACGGGTGAATGACGAGTGCACCTGCCCACACCGCGCTGAGTGGGCAGCAGTTCTTGACCAAGAACAGTTCGGCCCCCATGCCCTACCCTCCCTGTTTACCCAATCTCGTCCCAAGTAACTTGTTTGTTTCCCTGAATGAAAAAAGTCCTCAAAATGAAACATTTTGCAGATGTGGAAGAAGTGGAAACAAAAAACGGCAGAAGCACCAAAAGGCATCAAAATCGACGAGTTCAAAAACTGTTCTGAGCAGTGGAAAAACATCTCAATTGGTGTAGTGTACCCAATGGACAGAACTTTGAGGATGACTGAGGTTTAAACATGTAAGATTAAACACACAGTTTTTAAAAAAATAATCCTCAGCTCTTTTGGGTCCCTGCTCGTGTACCCTGCAGACTGTTTCAAACAAGCTGGCTGCACCTGGCAGACCTGCCTGCCCCAGGTGTGAGGCGCGCTCCCCGAGGAAAGGCGGAGGGCCCGTCTTACCTTCGCTGCGCCCACCAGCCTGTCACAAGCTCCGCAGTGGTACAAGTTGTCAGAGTCGAACACCTCCTCTTCCACATACATGTTCCAGAGCGCGTCTTCCAAACCCGACACGTTCTTGACTGCTACTGTGAGGTCTAAGAAGTCTTCCTGGAATACACACAAATAATTCTAAGTCACAGTTTCAGAGGCTCACATAATGTCACAAACTCATCTACATCTCGGGAATAATCAGACATATTTTTCCTAAAACACTGTGCCTACGAAAGTACAGATCTCCTGATCATTTACTGTGAAATTCGTAACACCAAACTATCTCTTCTAAAACAAGCTGTAACTGAGCTTGAAACATGCCAGGAGCTAGTGGGGGAGTCCCCTGCTGACAGGCTGAAACCTGGACTCGCGTGTGAACTGAGAAGGGTGCAGTGCAGGGCGCATCCGCGCTGCTGGGGTCTCCAGGCCAGAACAGCGCAGGCGGGGCCGAAGACTCTGTAACAGACCCTCTGTTGCCCCTTCTGCTGCCGCCGGGCTGGTTTAAAACACACTGCGCAAGGTGTGAGGAAAAAACCAGTCTGAGCCAGCATGAAAAGGATTCTTATGAAGATTAGGAGGAGGGTATTTTGCAAAATGGGAATCTATTAAATTCTACTATAATTACATTTGAATTACAATATGTTTCTAGTAATACACACTTAAAATCTGACAAATTTAAAGAATATTTAGTTTTAATAGCATTAAAGGGATTATGGGACTGAAAAATGACAGTACTAATCAGTTAATGGTGGAAATCTCAAGTAATAAAAGTAACATTTATATATAGTTCACTATATATGTGAAAAGTTAATGTCTGTAACTTATCATGTGCTTTAATATACAACATGTTTAAAATTAGCTTGTGAATTACTGTTATAGTTAAATCAATCATACAGTAATTCAAAGACATACATCATCTCAATATTTCCAAATTAGCTGGCCAAACCTACTAGCAAAGGCCATAAGGGACTAAAAGTATGTTTTATCGCCAATGCTCATGAAAAACAGAAAGAGACAAAAATATATATTCCCAAAAAGCAATTACTGCGACACTCAGACAATGACATTTAATTTTTCCTCATACAACACAGAGACCCCTGTAAGTCCCGCGCTCACAAGGAGATCTGCACTAAAGGGCAACCGCTCCCAGGAAGCCACCTGCCTCCGAGACTGGGGGGCGGGTGGGGGGTCGCTACAGTCACACGAGCAAATTCCAAGTCTACTTTCCAATTAGCCGAAACGGGCAACCTGTGCCATGACAAAGAACTATAATTGTGCGTGCGTGCGCTCTATGTATTTTATACATATAATAACCATATATAATATTTAAACATAAGCACACACACAAAAATGAACTTTCTCAAAGACACTAATAAACTAAACCCAATATTTAATTATAGATGTTTGTCAGCTCTCTGTATTTTTCTGACTTCCCTAATTAACCTCCTAACAGTCCAACCACCAAACAGATGAAGTCACTCTTCTCGTGAGGCTACAGAGCTCTACCTGTAACACCCCCAACCCTACTCTCTAAACTTGGGGGTGCTGAATCAAACATCACAATTGTGTTTTATGAGATCTGCTTCTTTGGGTTTACATGGAGAAATCTGGATATAAACTTATGACTTGGGTATAGCTGGAGTTAAAAAACTATACAACGATTTCTAGTAATAAATGCTTTACTCATGCGGTACTGTAGGTCACAGAATGAATGACATGAACTATACTTAACGATATCACTTACTACTAAAATGCTCTTGCATACTCACCTGCTTTTCACTGACATTCTTACATTCTTTACAGACAATCTGGTTAACAATGGTTCCGTGATAGAGGCGATTGATGAGGTCGTGGCCGGAGGTCCCGACTAAAGAACTTTCCAAAGCGCTAAAGAGAATCCGATTCAGTTCCTGCACATCATGTTGCCTCATTTCCTACAAAACAGGTGACTTTTAAATGTCATTTTGTGCCTCAGATTTTTAAAAACAGATTTTAAAGTACTGTTAAAAAACCCCACAAGATTTATCAAGAAATCCAAAGGTAAACCTTGATCAAATATTAGGATGACTAATCTAAAGGGGCTGAGAACAGGTTAGAAGATCACCACCTACTTTTATTTTTATTACAAAACGAAAACATGGACAGGCAGAGTTCCGTGTGCGCACGTAACTCGACCGGACAACAGGGAAGCACATTTATTCCCGTGGGAACCATGCGCGCGGCCACAGGACGGGCACAGAGCGCCCACTACGAAATCTCACTCAGCTCAGGGGGCTGGTGAACAGTCCGAGTATCGGCGTTTGAAAAGAGCTAGGATTTACTGCTTTGACACACAGACCAACCAGAACAACACTAACACTGGGCTACTGAGAAAGTTCCACGGGAGCTTGCTTTAATCTGTGCGTGACTACACTGAACTACTCCTCCAAGACAATGTGCAAACCAAAGCCGAGGGGTACACTGTGGACACCTAAAGGGGAGGAGAGGAAACGGCTGGCAGGAGGCAGGACCAGAGCCAGAGGGCAGCAGCTGGTGCGTGCAGAGGGGCGGTGGAGTGTGACTAAGAGCCCGCTGCTGGGAGCAGAGGGCCCGGCACGTGCACCTGGCACGTGGATGTCATGAGTGACTCTGACAAGAAGGGTGGAAAGGAGCTGGAGGAATGAGGGGAAGGTGCAGAAGCAGAGGCAGTGAAGGAAGACGATTTTAAATTTTAAAAGTAAGCTTCTCGTAAAGGGAAGCTGACCAAGTGGATAAAAGCTGCGGCTAGATGCAGGACTTGGGATCTCTTCCTTCCTTCTTCTTTCCTTTTTAAGCACACAAGACCCCAGAGGAAGTGAACCTCCCCAGCCTCGCTGGCTCTGCTGGGAAGGAGCACGCGGAAGTGTCCAAGCTCTGTTTCTGAACAACCCCGAGTCTGCCCGAAGTGTCTCAGAGACCCCGTCTGCCACTGCAAGTCCAGTCTGGAAGGGTTTCCTGCCAGATTTTATTTAGAAAGAAATAAGGTTTTCACAGCTTTAACAAGCATGAAATCAGAAAATTAATGGGAGCTCATTATCCAAAACAAAGGGAAATCCATCAACCGATGACTAGATTTTAAAAAAACATGTGGAATATCCACCCAACAGACTGTCACGTGGCAATAAAGAGGAAGGCAAGGCTGATACACACCGTCTGATTCCACTGCTGTGACACGTGCAGAGCAGGCAAGTCCACAGAGACAGAAAGCAGATTAGTGGTTGCCGGGGGCTGGGGGGGAGACTGGGGGAGGACACTGCCAATGGGTACGGAGTGGGAAAAGAATTGAGAGTGGTGACCGTTATACAGCTCTGCAAATACAGTAAAAGCCCACTGAACAGTACCCTCTAAAAGAGGAAATCTTAGGACACGTGAAGTATGTCTCAATAAAGTCTTATTTTTAAAATAAGAAAGAGGAATTAACCCTAAGCACTGCCCCACCCCAGAACTTTTAATGTTCTTTTGGGGAATGTATCGTGAGCCATTAACATCAGAGCCCAGGCCCTACCTCTGTAACCACACAGCCTCGCCTAGTTAAAGGAGCGTTCCTGTTAGACAAAGACCACAGTTCAGAGCTGACTATTGAAGGCAAGATAATGCTATTTTGATCACTGCCTCTTTAAATTCTGTGACAGTCTCCCAGATCCGTGTCTTGACAAGAGCACACCCATTCCATAAAAAAAATGTGGACTTGGTTTTGTTTGATTTAATACAGCTAACAGCTACTGATAACAAGCACCTTTACTTGTTGCTGACAAATGTTCTGTGTTTGTATACAGGGAAATACCCTTCAGGGACACAGATGGAACAACGAGACAAAGCCTTACAACAAACAGGACACAGGCGGACAATGAGGGGAGTCGGGGGAAGGCAGGGCAGGGAGAGGGCAGAGGCCTGCCAAGGACAGTCTCACAGTCTTGCTTGAAGCACACGTTCAAATCCGAACCCCCAGATTCAAACACCAGCGCATGTCACAAAGGCAGATGGAATTACAGCTAGGCAGCGTTCTGAGCTGTTTGCTATGCAAATGGTAATTTCCATGTAGTAGGTGTTACATCTCAAGTAGACCGTGTAAAGATTCTCAGGGTGTAAATTGCACAAAACAGCTCTTACACTCTCCTTGTACCCACAGCCCTCTCCCCACCCCCAAATCACAACCATTCATAAATCTTGCAAACAGCAAATGTTCGAAAATATATTTCTGCCTTGTAAGTGTTTAAAATGAGAGAAGCAAATATTTAAAAAATACCTTGAGACCCTAACACAAAACTGAAGAAGTTAGATAACACATCAACCCCGTGTTTCCTCTCCTGGGGAGGCGGGCCTTCGTACCTCGTTGCTGGTCCACCCGAAGCTGCCCGTGAGGTCCTCCGTGGAGGCGGCCTCCTGGTCCAGGAGCAGCAGCTGGGCGAACAGGCGCTGCAGCTGCAGCGGTATGACGCGCACCTGCGGGGGCAAGGGCTGTCCTGAGCGGGCCTCTCCGGCCTCGGCTGGGGCCTGTTAAAGGGCTGCACACTAGTTTCCTTACGCCTCCTGGTTCCTTCAGTTCACCCAGAGGGAAGTTCACAAATATCTGATTACAGAGAGTGAACCATCTATAGCTAAGATTCATTTTTTTTGAAAATTCAATCCAAAATGTTTTAGGTTTCTGGAGTTTTCCGCCTCGACATAGTTCAGATCAATATTAAAACCCAAAGAGGCCTTCATAAACTACTCAATTGATTACAGACTAGCAGTAATTTAAGTCTCTAATACAGACTTGTCAAACTCATTTTCACTGGGGGCCACATCAACCTCGTGGCTGCCTTCAAAGAGCTGAACGTAACTCTAGGACTGTATAAGTGTAACTGCTCCTTAACTAGCGACAAGGAGCTCGGCACTGCTGCTGGCTAGAAGCAAGGTGCCCGGCGGATAAAACAAGGTGGGGGGCTGGACTCGGCCTGCGGGCTGTGTGTCTGCCACCTGTGTTCTACTAGTTCATTCTCGAAGATAGCTCTGAAAAAGACACACTCCCATGCGGAGTTTCCCAGTCGTGGGAGTTTCCTCACTTTCTTCCTGCAGGCTCCAAGCCCAGTCCTGCCTTATTTGGGGTGGTGAGGGCCGGGCTGGCAGAGAACGCTGCTCAGAGCCTGGCCTGCACCACATTTAAGCATCTAAAGCGAGAATCTGCCCTTAGAAACTTCTATGGCAATTTGTCGTTGCCACAACATCTTTACTGTATCCTATAGACGCATGACCCGCAGCAGACTGGGAATCACACACACACACACACACACACACGGACACTGGCCCTTTGAGGCACAGGGGTCTGTGCTGTGCTGGGCTGGGTCATGGAAGGCTGACTCCTTGTAAGAAGCACTGACTGCAGCCAGGAAGCACCACGCTTCTGAACGATGTTTAAGCAGGGGCGGAACACGAGTCGGCCTGCACTTATGGTACAGCGACTCCTCACTCAATTCATTCCCCGAACACCAGACTGAAACACTGCCCTCCGTTTGCCGCTGTGACGAGTAAGCGCATTAAGCAGAGTTTTCGGCAGGCCAGTGCAGATGGTGTGCAAACCCCGCCTCCACCCGGGGAAGGGGAAGAAACACAGCAGAGTGAGGTGTGTCTGTCAAGCTGCAGCAATGTTGCATTCGGAAAAGTCATGGCTTTTTGGAAGGAAAATTCCATTACTAGTAGGGAATGAGCCAAGTCACTTTCTGAAAATGAGAATCATATTTGGTAATTAATAAAATGACTGATTTCTATAAGAAACCTAATCCTTTCCTTATGAAACATTCCCTCAATACTGCAAAAAACCCCTTGTAAATCATAAATTTAATACCTTTGCATCAGGATTATCCTTTTCCTCTAAAGAACCAAGCTCTTCCGGGCCAAGAGAAAATAAAGCTTCTAAACAAAAGTAGAATCAGAGATGTCAATGACATTATTTCATCTTAGAAAAACAAGACCACCAGTAAGTAAAATCAGTTAACGATTCAGAAATGTGACTGTGGCGATAGTTCTACCCTTACTCTATACATTGTACGTTCTGGTAACATTATTTTTAAGCACTGACTACAGAGGGCATGCTAGGGTTTCAGTATGAAAGATCTGTAAAAGGAAAATTATGCATATAAAACTGAAAACAAGAACATCAGAAATCGGTGATGGCTTCCTACTGCCTAGGGTGTGGGTCCCTAAAGCCACATAAGGAATATTAGGAAATGTAACAAATGCAGAGCAATGTCCCACGTGATCAGTAACAAGCCACATGTGAGGTTTCCGGCCATCCTCTTCTGAGGACCACCTTGACTCTGAGGCCATGTCCTTCCTCTTTTGAGTGTGCACGTGTCCTTCCTGTGTTGAGGGTGGTAACAGGCAGCAGTAGTCTTAGCTGGAAAAGCAAGGTGGGGGCCCAGAGCCAGTCTCCAGGATTTTTTTTTGCAGTCCAACATCTAGCTACGCCACCCGACAGAGAGACATCTGAACCTTCTGGGAAGTCTGTATTCAGGCCAGGACAGGAGCTCCTACCGGGAAACGCCGATCCGCCCCACGGAGAGAAGGTAGGACGGGTGTAGTTTCCTACCGGCAGCCACCACGGCCTGGCGATCACTGTCAGCACTGTCAGAGTGCTTTACCAACCCCCACCCCCCCGGCCCCCCAGCCCCTGGGAGGAGCTGGTCTACAGGAACCACAGACACACAGGCGAAGGCACAAAAACCACACCAGGACCCTGACAGTCACCTCCCACTCCTCTCAGCTACACTGACCAGGGAGTACAGTGGACCCGATCTAGCCCTACTCCGTAAAAGATGGTTGCAGAAAGCTCCGAGATTTCTCTCCCCCAGTTCTCACTCTAAATTACACCTCCCTTCCAGGAGCATCAGGATCTCGGCTAGGCCCCGTGAGTGCAGCATCCGCACCACGGTGCCAACCCGTGCTCTGGGCCTGTCGCCTCTGCCTGGGCACCATGTCCTGGGACTCGGCCCAGTGCTTGCTCAGTGGTATTCTCCATGACCGCCCCAGCCCGAACTCAGTCTCTTTTTAAGGCTACTTTTTTACTTCAGGTCACCCTTAAACTTCAGTTACATTAAAACTCGGAGAAGTACTCACTCCCCTAGGAATCTGCTTCTTCACGCTGAAAAGTTCCAACGGTGGAGTTACTGAATGCGTCAGGGAATCCTTTTACAGAGGGGATAGAGTCAAGGACAAGAGGCCCCTGTCTTAACTCCCACCGACAGCCCAATCCACTAGAAAAGCCCTGGGAAGGGGTAAGGGTAAATGTTTACTACATCTCTGGAGTCAGAAAGTCTTTCTAAGCTTAAAAGCAATAGAAAATGTCACAAAGATGCACAATATTTGTGCATCAAATCTGTACAAGATTTGATAAGTGTGCAGCCGTGGGAAGGGGCACGTGGCAAAGTCGATACAGGATGAACCAGGCTGTCTGTCCTCAGAATATAGACACTGTGGAGAGCTGAGCTAGAGCCATGCAGAGCTGGGGACCCCCTTCAGGGCCGAGGGATGTTCACAATGAAACCCAGGCAGCGGGAGAGTTAGTTATGACTCCTGCAGAGGGAGGGAGTGTGCAGGGAGGGGAAGGGGACAAACAGGGAGAGAGAAACAAGGGCAAGACATGCAGGGTCCACTGAGGTTGGCCTTACTTCCTATAGGCCTTTTCTGGGAGTCCCCTATATTCTGACCATAAATCTCCTTTCAGATTGAGATTTGAGTGGGTTTCTGTTCCTAGCAAGGGATCCCTCTGTCTAACTTCCGTCTTCGGAATTTACTACTTCCAGATTTTAGAAAGGTACTATGGAGGAACTATTTACAAAGGTACTCTTTAGAAAGGTACTATGAAGGTATTACAGTAACATTATACCTCCCCCCCCCCCCCTTCAGGGTCTGGGGCAAATAGCACTGGCTAATCAAAGAGATTAGCATTACTGCAACAAATTAATGAATATTCATCCAAGGGAGATAACTAGGCTATAGGAGGCTTCACACCAGGTCAGGTTCTGACTCCAAACAAGAGCAGGTCGGAGGAGGCTGTCAGTTTCCTGCGTTTCAAAAGTGCAGGTGAAGGACTGCGGACTGTGTACGCAATGTGACGCCCTTCCCCACTCCAAAAGGCAGGATATAACTGCTGCGGGTGCCCGTGGCTTGTGTGTTTATTACTGGGGAGAAATTTTACAACTCAAATGCAAATAGTGCAACAATAATGAAAGCCTGCACTCACAACAAAATTGTCTCTATGTCGTCCTTTAAATTAGAATTAGAAAAGAAATACTGCCTTCATTTCTTATTTTGTGACTAAACATTACTGTCATTACACAGAGTATGTGTAAGATAATTAGAATTTCATATTCAGATCACGTGTTTTATTAGTAAACGCAGGCTGCAGAACACACCTTTAAGATACTTCGTCTTGTTTTTGTCTCTTTCTGCTCTTGCAAAATCAACTATGTATGCAGATGAGGGTACATATTACTAATCAAATGCATGTAACGTAGCATACCTCTGAATTCAGGTGTGAAATGAAGAGTCTGAAGGAGGGAATTGAGGTAACAAGTTCCACCCTGATTTCTGATTCCGCTTAAATTGGTGAATTCTCTAGGAGCAGGGGGCTCCAATGCTTTGGTCTTTAGTTTCTTCCTTTTTCCGTAATGATTATTTGACACACTGGAACAATCCTCTTCAAATAGGTCCCCAAACATTGTGAAACTAAACGCTATCCGTAAAAAAATATGACGTGTTACAAAATGCTTTTATTCTTGTAGCAAGCTTTCCCCGCACCTCCCTATCTTCCACCTGGGAGTACGGGTGTTAAGTCATTCCTTGCAAAGAAAGTGTGTGGGTTGTTTGGGCTTTGGAGTCGCCAAGACCCGGATTTTCTCGCCCCCTGCGAGGACACACGACCTCGGGGACCCTGAGCAACTTACTTAACCAGGCGTCCTTATTCCTAAAACGGACTCCACCTATCGCGCACGGCCGCTTAGACATTCCCACGGCAGAACCACGGAAAGGCACTCGGCGCGCAGGGTTTGGCCCACCCGTAGTAAAGACAGCTCTTTTTAAAAGGCGCATCAGCATGGGCAGTGAAAAAAGAAAACCCATCACGCCACACCTGGTCAGCCGGGGTGGCAAAGGCAACCCCAGACTCCGAGCGAGCGCCGACCAGGGCCTGGGGACCGCCGATCACTTCCTACAATCTCTGCTGCTCACTCGCCTCGCGCCAGCTCACGGCACCGAAAAGGAGTCAGTGGCACAAACTGACCTCGGCAGCAGCTCCGTGCGCGGGCCCGAAGCTGGAGAGCCGGAGGAGGGTCGCTGGGGGAGGTGGGGGTGGGGGGGACGCTGCCGCTAAGACTGCCGAGCAAAAGGCCCTCTCGTCATCTCCGTCCCGCGGTGCCGACGGGCGCCCCGGGGGCCCAGGCCACCCGCTGAAGTGGCGGAGGGCCCCCCGGGAGGGGACGCGCACAGCTCCCCGCGCAGCTCCCGGGCGACAGGAAATGCGGGGAGGCGGCGGTTTTCCGGGCCGACCCCTCCCTCGGAAGCACACAAGATGGAGGGGCGACCTCCAGGTCGCGGTCTGGGCGCCCGTCTCTCCCACTCCCACTCCCACTCCCGGCCGAGGCCGGGCCCTCAAGCCCTCCAAGTCACCGCGGGGGCCCAGGGTCGCGAGGAGGCCGACCTCTGGCCGAGCCGCCAGGACTCCGCGGCCGGAGGCCGCCTCGGGCCGTCCCTCGGCTCCCCCTCCTCAGGCCGTGCCGCCCACACGGTCCCCTTCGGCCTCCCGCGTCCCTCCCCGGAACCCCGGCCGCTAGCTCCACTTACTGCCTAAAGCCCAGACCCCCGCCCCGGCCAAAACTCGAAGAGAACGGTCGCGCCCCACAAAAGCGCCACCGTGTTGGCGTAGGCGTGTCTCCCGCAGCCCCGAGCGCGAGCGATTTCTGGAACGCGCGGACTACTCCTCCCAGGATGCCCCGCGGGAGCACGCCTGTCGCGCGCGGCCTTCTGGGCAATGTAGTTCTTTTGCATGGAGGTTTCGGGAGTCGTGGTGGGAGGGCGGAGCTTGCTCTCTGCTAGCTCGCGGGGTTTCCAGGTCCGTGGGCCCTCTAGGTCAGCCGACCACTCATTCAGTCACATTTAAAATGTATACTTACTGGTGTTCACAGCCCGTATTAGTTAGAGTGGAATACGCAAAGATCACTTGTCTTTGGTAATGGCTAATTCCCAGGTTACCTAAACATTGGCAACATTTGTGTAAGGGCTTCAACTTTCCATGCACATTCAAAGACGTTTTCCAGTTATCTCCAGTGAAACATGTCCCACGTAACCTTGATTCTTTATAATACCCTCAATGTTTATTTTTTCTGCACAGACTCTAAGTGGCATGCACAAGAGTACACTAAAAATGTGTCAAAATTAGCCCTGGCTGGTGTAGCTCAGTGGATTGAGTGCGGACTGTGAACCAAGGTATCACAAGTTCGATTCCAAGTCAGGGCACATGCCTGGGTTGCAGGTCACGGCCCCCAGCAACCGCACATCGATTCTTCTCTCTCTCTCTCTCCCTCCCTTCCCTCTCTAAAAATAAATAAATAAAATCTTTTTAAAAATGTGTCAAAATTATTTCCTCTTGCAGACTTGAATACCTTTGGTGGACTCTTTCAGTCGTGTATGTAAGCAGGCTCTGCTTCTGGCCTCTCCCTGGCCCAATCCAGCCTGCACCCGAGAATGAATGAGGGAGACAGGGAGAAGGTCCTCTGGACTTGAGCTAAAGGTGGGAGAGGAGAGCAGCTGTCACACAGAAGTCCAAGTGAATGCCAGCCCGAGGGAGGTGGCAGGGCAAGCACCAAGGGCAGTGGGCCGGTTAAAAGGCCAAAGGCCTAGAGGAAAAAACAGAGTGGGAATAGCCAGTCCTCATTCTCAGTCGCCTTCACTGCACCACGTCACGCTCGGCAGCCTCCTCTTCGTGACTCCTCCCGGCCCCTCGGCACTCTCTCTCGCTGCTTCTCTTTCCGCCCTTTGCTTCTCTGTTGCCGGCCATGCTTCATCCCCCTCATCCAAATAGTAGATCATCCTCAAACTTCCATTCCCTGGTCAGGAATGAGCACTGGAAGGCTGGCTCCACCAGGACACAGGCTGCTCGAACCAGAACAATCGTGGGCAGGGAGGCTGAGACGTCTCCGAACTGAGGGCGCCAGCCCTGGAAATCCCAGAGCGTGACCGTGGCAGGGATTAGGAGAGGCCAGACAGATCAGCGGGTGGTGCAAAAGCTGCTCTGTAGAAGAAAAAGGGCCAGAGAAGGCCTGGATCAGTTACCCAGGTTGAGGTTCGGTCGTTCCCTGGTCAGGAGCGATGAGTTGCTTTTTAGTTTTTCATTCATGTATTCATTCATTCTTTAATACATATTCAGTAAACATCTGTATTCATTTAATAAGCATCTGCTAAATGGCAGGCACAGAGCTAGATGCTTGAGATTCAATATTAATCAGACTGACATGGGTTCCTAAGTTCATGGCGCTCACTTGCTGGTGGAGGAAACTAAGAAAAAGCCAGATGGTAGTGACAGCAGTAAGGAACCTGAGGGAAACAATAGAGAAATGTGGCACTAAATGCAAGGATAGCGGCAGGGCTGCCTCTGATGTTGGCCTCAGAGCAGACTTCTTAGAGGATAACCGACCAATGAGGAGGCATATGAAGAGCTCAGGAAAGACCTTTTCAGGCCGACAAAACAGCAGATAAAACGTCCTGAAATGGGAAAAAGAAACGGTCCTGTTCAAGATGCAGGAAGGAGGCCTTGAATGAGTGGAAAAAGCAAATGGAAGCTAGCTAAGGAGATGGATGGAAGCTGGACCCACCCACCTTTCAGCCAAGGCAAGGATACTTTGGAATTGCAATGGGAAGCCATTTGGTGGTCTTATGCAAAAGACAGCATTGTGATTGATGTTCGGAGAGACCACTCTGGCTCCTGTCTGCAGGGCAGGAGGAAAGCAGGAAGACCAGTTGAGGAGGCTGCTCTCGGAGTCCAAGAAAGAGATGAGGGGGGAGTGATGTCTGTGGCAGTAGAGAGAGGGGCAGACCCGACATGTGCTTTGGAGATAGGACCGGACTTGGTCACGTGGTGGCTTTGTAATGTGCCAACTGGGCGGAGCCGAGTTTTGCTTCCCAGATTTTCCTTCCCTGGATGTTTCTAATTAGGGTTAGTCACAGGGGCATTTTTGCTGGAAATTGCAAGACCGGTTTTGTTTTCTTCCATGCAGCAGTTTGAGACGGACGCTTCTCACACATTGATAGCACACATTGATGCCTATCTGCAGACTCACCTCATTGGCATAGAGCAGCGGTTGGACCTGCCACGGCCCTTCCTTCCCCTGGCTCTTCCTTCAGCTCCTTCCACCTGGGACAGGTGTGCATTTAGCTGTGCACAGAGTTCTCCTGCGGGACCCCCATGTCATCAAGGTTGGAGACAGTGAGAACAGTCCAAGGTTCTAGTCCCTTCTTGTGGATTCCAGTTCATCCTCGTGGGTCCGAGCTCCTCTGTCTCTTCCCTACGGCACACCCGTGCGCCCTTCCAGAACACCCACCCTGCTGTCCTGAAGCTCCAGCATCGGAGGTAAAGACTGTTGACAGAGATCCCTTCAACCAGCCCCTACATGGGCCAAATCCCTAGGACAAACTCCTGACTGTTTGTGCCTTTGGGGGTTCTGCCTCTCTGATGAGACCCTGACTGGTACAGATCAAATGGAGGGGCTGTGGGGAAAGTGATAGCATGTACATGTTTACTTAAAACTCCAGGTAGTGGAACATGGCACTTGCTGAACCAGACTGGGAGAGGGGAAAAGAGCCCAGGTAGAGGGGGAGTTATTAAATTTTAGGAGCCAGTGAGGTAACATTTGAATGCTATCACAGTGTAGGCTGTAGGGTCCGAACAAATAGATTAGGGCCAGGGGAGCAGCTTTTGAATTGTTATGATAAGAAAGAGCTTCCCCCAAGGCTGGGGCGTCTGCAGGTAGCACAGGCTGCTTCAGACGTGGGTTCAAGAAGGGCCACGTTGGCAAGAGGGGCGGTCCAGGCAATGAATGGGAAACAAAACTATCCTTAATTTTAGGTGGTCTTCTAAAAATCATTTTCACTAAAAGTCTATATAGTCGTGAGGGCCTCCTGCATTCGATGGAACCACACCCAAACCTATATAGCCACCCTCGCCAGAAACCCCGCGATGACCCCCATGTCTGCGGGCCCCACCCTGCCCGCTGCACTAATCTGGGCCCGGCTCCTTTGGGGCTCATGATTACTTTTGCAAAAACTGGGATTTTGACGCAAGGGGTTGGTGTAAGGTAAAAAAATAACAAAAACAAACACAAACATGGCTCTGGCCTGAAATACTTGCGATTTCATTGGTGTCTTTTGATTCCTAACCTATGCCTTGTTACTTAATCTATTTGTTAGGCAATCTGTACCCAGTGCTGTAAACAAGAACCTTTCAAGCCAAAAGTCACGCCTTATTAGCAGGTTGGCAAATTGAAAGGAATACTAACCAGCATTTAAAAAGAGAGAGAGGAAAAAGGGGAAAGAACCATAATAAAGTCCAAGCAGACATAAAAGTCAGGGTCCTGAGGTGGAAGGCAGTGACAATGTGGAAACTTTGCTTCAGATACATAGACCCCCACTTGCGTACTGATTGTCAGTGTGGTATATAAACGAAGGACGGACAAACTGGGGGGCTTCCATCCCCAGAATACTGTGGTCTCATAGCTCTGGGGCCAGGAGTCGGACCTCAGGGGCTGGCAGGGCCTCGCTCCCTCTGAGCACTGAGGGGAGAATCCTCCCCGCCTCCTCCCAGCTTCGCGTGGTTCTCTGGCTCCCGCTGCAGCTTCGGGTCTCTCTGGTCATGTGGCCTTCTCCCACGTGCTCCTGTCTTCCTGCAAGGACACGGCTCACACTGGAATGGGGGGGCCGCCCTACTCCAGTGTGGCCTCCTCTTAACTAATTCCATCTGCAATGACCTTATCTCCACGTCAGGTTATATCCTGAGGTCCAGGGGGTTAGGACTGCAACATACCTTTTCTATGGGGTGTGGGGAGGGAGCAGTGTAGCTCCTTAACAGCCTCCCAGAGTTTCCCCGTGCCCATGTGTAACCCTTCCCCCTTCCCCCTTCCCTGCACTGTCGGCCTCTCCACCCCTCCCCACCTCCCCAGCATGGCACCGCCAATCAGCTCTTTGTCACTATAGATCGGTTTGTATTTTCTAGAATTCTGTATGAATAGAATTATACAGCATGGACTCTTCTTTTTGGTCTGGCATATTTTATTCTACAGAATTATTTTGAAATTCATCATTGCTGTTCATACCTGAGAAGTTCACTCTTTCTCTATTGCCCAGCAGTGTTCCAGCGTACAGACAAAACCCAGCTTGTCTGCCCACTCACCTGTGGGTGCACATCTGGGCTGTTTCCAGTTTTTCATGTGACAAACGCAGTTGCGAGGGAGGGTCATATATAAGCTTCTGTACGGAAGTCTTCTGTGTTCATTTCTGTGCTGGTTCGTGAGGCGTGGCTACAGGGGGAGACACAGGAGAGGCTCAGAAAAACAAAGTTTATTATCATCACAGGTCCTCGAGACATGAGGGGCACAGGCCACGCCGGGCCACAAGGGCAGCACCGGGCTGGCCAGGAGGCAGAAGGAGCAAGACACGACGGGTAGGGCGGGGTGGTGGCGTATGCCAGGGCCCTCCTTGGGGTTCTGTGGAAGGTGAGGCAGGGCGGGAGAAACAGGCGGGGACTGGCTGGTTAGAGTGCTTCAGCAGGCTCTCAGTGGTAGGGGTGTCTAGGCCACTGTGCGGGGCCCTGTGCCGTGCCCAATTCTGGGTGGCCAGGTGGGCGATGGGTGCCTGCTCCCCTTTCTACATCACCGCCACCCCCCTGTGCAGCCCCCCAGAGGCACCCAAGGGGTCCCGCTCCTCCACACGCTCGCCGACACATGGCATGAGTCATCTTTTTATTTTTAGTTATCCTAATGGGTGTGTAAGTGAAATTGTGTTTAATTTGATTTCCTTAACGACTTAAAAACATTGAGCATCTTTTTATGTGTCTGCCATGTCTATGTTTTCTTTCTTTCTTTTTTTTTTTTTTTTTTTTTTTGGTAAAATGTCTGCTCAGCTTGTGGCTGATTTTTAACAATTCTTTTTCTTTTGTTTTCACAATCTTGAATTTTGAGAACTCTTTATCTATTTTAGGCATCGTAGATGCACCACAAATATTTTCTCCCAGTCACTGAATTCTGTTCAATAAAAATTAATTTTCGAAAAACCTCAGATTTATAACAAAATTGCAAACAACAGTTTAAACATTTTTCCAAAAACCTGCAGCATCGGGTAGACAACCCAGGCTCACCAGGTCGGAGGCCTTGGAGCCTTCGGAAATGGACCGAGGGCAGCGGGGCCCTGTGTGCCCTGGGGCTCCCCTGCTGGGGGAAGTCAGCCATCAGGGGCGACCAGTCTTTCCTTGACACTGGGGGTGTCCATCTCTAGGCAAAGAGACTTTGGTAGCCTGAGGATAACATCCAGATTTCCCTTTCAGACATGCTCCCCCAAAAACAGCTTTATGCAACTTGCCTTTTCTTTTTGTCTCTCCGAGCACTCAGGGTCCAAAAACCATTGCTTAATACTTCTCTTTGCAAACTGGCACTGCAGTGCAGGGGCAGGAGCTCTGCCCAGGCAAAGATCAGAACTATTCTTATCTGGGAAACAACCCAGGAAAACATGTTATTCTCTAAGTTCTTGTGAGGAAATCATTGGCAATGAGTGGTTTGGGAATTTCTGTTCGTTTGTTTTTTGTTATGAATACACACCCTCCCCTGGGGGCTGTGCTTCTTCTGCCCACAGTGTCTGTCACGGGAGCTCCGAATCCTGGAAGCTGGCTGGCTTGGGCTGCCACTATCCAATGGCTCCTGCGGCGTTGACGGGACTCCTCCCTCTCTGTGCGTGTCTCCTGCTGGCACCCGGCTGTGCCCAGGCGGGCAAGCTGCTGGTGGTCCCCATGGATGGGAGCCACTGGCTGACCATGCGTCCTGCTGTGGAGAGTCTGGCCCTCCGAGGGCATGAGGTGGTCATGGTCAAGCCACAGGTGAACCAGAACCTGGAAGTCTCGGCCAAATGCACAGTGAAGACTTACTCCACATCGTACTCTCTGGAGGATGAGCGCCATCAGTTCAAGGGTTTCGCTGACTCCCGGTGGAAAACTCGGGCAAGCCATTTATTTTCCCTGCTGATGGTTCCGTCTAACCATAGTCTTGACTACTTGTTTTCACGCTGTAGGAGCTTGTTCAATGACAGAAAATTGGTGAAATTCATAGAAGACAGTTCCTTTGATGCGGTGTTCCTAGATCCTTTTGATCTGTGTGGCTTAATTGTAGCCAAGTACTTCTCCCTGCCGTCTGTGGCCTTCACCAGGGGGCTGTTCTGCCACTTTCTGGAAGAGGGCTCCCAGTGCCCCAGCCCCCCCTCCTACGTTCCTCGAAGCCAACTGGAGTTTTCCGACACCATGACCTTCTGGGAGAGGGTGTGGAACCACATCACCCACGTGGAGGAACGACTACTTTGTCACAATTTTATCAAAACCGGGTTAGAAGTGGCCTCCGAGATCCTCCAGACCACCGTGACGGCTTATGACCTCTTCGGCCCCGTGTCCATCTGGTTGCTGCGCACCGACTTCACCCTGGACAATCCCAAACCCGTGATGCCCAACATGGTGTTTGTCGGCGGCATCAACTGCCTCCCGGGAAAGCCGCTGTCTCCGGTGAGTGGCCAAGGCGGGGAGGAGAGACGCCTTCTGTAGGCGCCACGGCCTGTGGGTTCCATTAGCAGCCTTTGCAGTTCCTGCCTGGTCCAGTGAGTTGCTTTGTGTGCATCCATTTGATTGTGTTGGCAGATTTTAGGAGCCGTCCCCTTTGGTACTCATGTGTATGCAATTACGAAAGTTGTTTACAATTCTCAGGCTGCATTTGTAAATACTGTTTTGGAAAAAAGTATTGGAAAGCACAATAAGAAATGAAACTTTTCTTTTGTTCATGCAGTGCTAACACAATAGGAAAATGTTCTTGGTAGTTTTGTGTACGTCTCTTCCAATTTTTATGAAATTGTTTTACATATATATGCATCTAGCTAATGGAAATTCTCACAGTCATTTTGTGAAAATGAAATCTACTATCAGACTGGACATGGCGTCCTTCACCTTCCCTTTTTCACTTGCCCATTTTCCACGGACTTTCTGCAGCCAGTGCGTGCACGTGTGTGACATTCTTTTAAGAGTTGCATAAAATTCTTCACTTTGGATTCACTGTAGCTCATTCAACTAACTCATGTTGATAGATAATCTTTTGAAAATGTTTTATAAGGCTGCATTCATCACTTTATTTTTTTAAAGATTTTATTTATTTTTAGAGAGGGGAAGGAAGGAAGAAAGAAGGAGAGAAACATCCATGTGTGGGTGCCTCTCAAGCGCCCCCTACTGGCTCGCAACGGAGGCATGTGTTCTGACTGGGAATTGAACCAGTGACCCTTTTGGTTTGCAGGCCGGCACTCAATCCACTGAGCCACACCAGTCAGGGCTATTTCCAGTGTTTCATGTGACAAATGCAGTTGTGAGGGAGGGTCATATATAAGCTTCTGTATGGAAGTCTTCTGTGTTCATTTCTGTGCTGGTCCGTGAGGCGTGGCTACAAGCGGAGACACAGGAGAGGCTCAGAAAAACAAAGTTTATCATCATCACATGTCCTCGAGACATGAGGGGCACAGGCCACGCCGGGCCACAAGGGCAGCACCGGGCTGGCCAGGAGGCAGAAGGAGCAAGACACGAGGGGCAGGGCGGGGCAGTGGCCTATGCCAGGGCCCTCCTTGGGGTTTTGTGGAAGGCGAGGCAGGGCGGGAGAAACAGGCTGGGACTGGCTGGTTAGAGTGCTTCAGCAGGCTCTCAGTGGTAGGGGTGTCCCCTACTTGCTTGTGCCCTGATTCTGGGATGATCAAGGAAGGCTGAGGAATACTGTCCCCGGTGGCTCCAGATTGCTTAGTTTGCACGTTAAAGGCCATGCACTGTGCAGGGCCCTCTGCTGTGCCGAATTCTGGGTGGCCAGGTGGGCGATGGGTGCCTGCTCCCCTTTCTATGTCACCGCCACACCCCTGTGCAGTACCCCAGCGGCACACAGGAGTATTTGTTTTGTTAAAACAGCCTTTCATTTCTGGAAGGACCCCACTTGGCTGTGATGTGTTATCCTTATACATTTTCTATATAATATGTGTTTTATATGTGTGCATTTACAGTATCGAATTTGATTTGCTAAGATGTCTTTCGAATTTTTGCATCTATGTTCATGGGGGGTATTAGTCTGTAGTTTTATCTTCTTGCAACAGCTTTATCCGGTTTTGGTGGGTGGCGGTGCTGGTCTCCTGGACCGGTGTTGTGCCGTAGACCGAATTAGGATGTTCTTTGTGCTTTCATTGTGTCTGTGTTCCAGAGTCTGTTCTGAAAAGATGATAATGTATTTTTCTCTTTCCCTACTATTTGGTGGCATTTATCAGCGAAACCATCTGGGATTGAAGTTTAATTTGTGGGAAAGTTTGCATTACAAATTCAATTTCATTTTAAAGATATAGATGTTATTTCCATTCGGCTTATTTATTTCTTCTTCATTAAGCTCTCGTAGACTAGAATTCGTCCCTTTGATCTGAGCCACACAATGCATTGGCATCAAGTTGTTCATGATATTCTTGTATTATGCTTCTAATAGCTACAGCATCTCTGATGATGCCCTCTCTCTCCTTCCTCATATTGGCCATCTTTTCCCTTCTCTCTTCTTTCCTGACAAGTTTGGCTAAAGTTTTATCGCGTGTACTCACTTTTTTCAAAGAAGCAGCTTTGAGGTTCATTGATAATTTCTATTGTTTTTCTGTGGGTTTTTTTGGTATTTATTTATTTATTTATTTTTAGAGAGGGAAGGGTGGGGGGAGAGAGAGAGAGAGAGAGAGAGAAACATCAATGTGCGGTTGCCGGGGGTTATGGCCTGCAACCCAGGCATGTGCCCTGGCTGAGAATCGAACCTGTGACACTTTGGTTCACAGCCCGCGCTCTACCCACTGAGCTACGCCAGCCAGGGCTTCTGTTTTCTATTTTACTGATGCAGTGAAGCCTCCCAGGAGGGTAGATCACCCACCCCCACTTTCAGTTTTCAGACATTCCCCGGAAAGTCCCCTGTCTCTAAGGTAAACGGGGACCCAGCAAATTTCCGGAAGCAGGCTGGGGGTTTGGGAAGGGGCCCGAGGAGGCTCCTCCTTCCCATGAGCTCACCCACCCAGTTCTCTCCGACATGTGCAAAATGAAAGTCAGTCCCAGGCAGCAGACGCTCCTCGCGTGCTCTCCAGGCGAGGCGTGGCCTGGGAACGGCCGGAGGAGGGGCAAGCAAAGAGAGAGATGCCCTTGCCCTGCCGTTGTGCGGGGCGGAGTGTGGAGGGCCCCGGACTGCGGGGGCGAGCCCGCAGCAGAGGTCTGAGCAGAGGGCTGTGGGGGGAAGGAGTCGGGAATCCCAGCCGAGTGCTTCTGGGAAGCGGTGGGCAGGTGACCCCACACTGCAGGTGACGTGTCTCAGGATATTGATTCAAAACGGGTGACCGTCACACCCACCTCCGCCCTGCAATGGTTCACATGCAATGGGCTTGTCCATGGGGTAGACAATCCCGTCTCACCAGGTCGGAGGCCTTGGAGCGTTCGGAAATGGACCAAGGGCAGCGGGGCCCTGTGTGCCCTGGGGCTCCCCTGCTGGGGGAAGTCAGCCATCAGGGGCGACCAGTCCCTCCTTGAAACTGGGGGTGTCCGTCTCTAGGCAAAGAGACTTTGGTAGTCCGAGGATAACGTCCAGATTTCCCTTTCAGACATGCTCCCCCCAAGAACAGCTTTATGGAGCTTGCCTTTTCTTTTTGTCTCTCCCAGAACTCAGGGTCCAAACACCATTGTTTAATACTTCTCTTTGCAAACTGGCACTGCAGTGCAGGGGCAGGAGCTCTGCCCAGGCAAAGATCAGAACTATTCTTATCTGGGAAAGAGGTCAGAAGGTACCTTGGTAACTGCTATCATCCATTATATTTTGCTGAGTAAATTGTAGGCAACGAGAGAGTGTGTGTGCGTGTTCATTAATATATTAAAACATGCCCTCCCCTGGGGCAGGTTTTGTGCCTGTACTTCTTCTGCCCAAGGTGTCTGTCACAGGAGCTCCGAATCCTGGAAGCTGGCTGGCTCGGGCTGCCACTGTCCAATGGCTCCGGTGGCGTTGACGGGACTCCTCCCTCTCTGTGCGTGTCTCCTGCTGGCACCCGGCTGTGCCCAGGCGGGCAAGCTGCTGGTGGTACCCATGGACGGGAGCCACTGGTTTACCATGCGTTCTATTGTGGAGAGTTTGGTCCTCCGGGGGCACGAGGTGGTCGTGGTCAGGCCAGAGGCGAATTGGCACCTGGAAATCTCGGCCAAATACACAGTGAAGACTTACTCCACATCGTACTCTCTGGAGGACTTGAACCGGCTGTTCAAGGGTTTTGCTGACTCCCGGTGGAAAACTCGGGCAGGCAATGTATTTTCTCCGCTAATGCATCCATCCAGCAATGCTTTTGACTACTTTTTTTCACATTGTAGGAGCTTGTTCAATGACAGGAAACTAGTGAAATTCATAGAAGACAGTTCCTTTGATGCGGTGTTCCTAGATCCTTTTGATCTGTGTGGCTTAATTGTAGCCAAGTACTTCTCCCTGCCGTCTGTGGTCTTCGCCAGGGGGCTGTTCTGCCACTTTCTGGAAGAGGGCTCCCAGTGCCCCAGCCCCCCCTCCTACGTTCCTCGAGGCTTCCTGGGATTCTCCGACACCATGACCTTCTGGGAGAGGGTGTGGAACCACATCACCCACGTGGAGGAACGACTACTTTGTCACAATTTTATCAAAACCGGGTTAGAAGTGGCCTCCGAGATCCTCCAGACCACCGTGACGGCTTATGACCTCTTCGGCCCCGTGTCCATCTGGTTGCTGCGCACCGACTTCACCCTGGACAATCCCAAACCCGTGATGCCCAACATGGTGTTTGTCGGCGGCATCAACTGCCTCCCGGGAAAGCCGCTGTCTCCGGTGAGTGGCCTGGGCCTCAGCAGCGCGCCCTGGCCCGGCCCGGGCGGGGAGGAGAGGCGCCTTCTGTAGGCGCCACGGCCTGTGGGTTCCATTAGCAGCCTTTGCAGTTCCTGCCTGGTCCAGTGAGTTGCTTTCTGTGCATCAATTTACTTGTGTTGGCAGATTTTAGGAGCCGTCTGCTTTGATACTCATTTGGAAAAAATAATGAAAAACAGTCAGAAATCAACCTTTTCTTTGTTGGTCCAGTGCAACCCCCTTAGAAAATTGCTCTTAGCAGTTTTGTGTGCATCTTATCCACATTTTTCTGAAATTATTTTACATATATGCAATAGCTCTTGTAAATCCTCACGCTCACATTTATGAAAATGAAGTCTACTATCAGAATGGACATACTGTTTTTTACCTTACCTTCGTTTTCTTGGTCACCTGTTGATAAATCCTGGCGTTTTTATAGCCAACACATGCAAATGTGTGATTCTTTTTAAGAATTGCATAACTTTCCTCGTTTTGGATGCGTTGTAGTTTATTCTAGTGACCAATATTCGTGGATAATTAAGCTTGTTTTCTTTTCCTTTTATGGCTGTACTAATCATTTTAAAAGAAGTTCTTTAGACTCATACACTTCCATAGTCTGAAGATTGTAGGGAAGGGAGAGAGGAGGCTGGTGGGGAAGGCATCCTGTGACAGGTGAGAGATGCTGGTGGCCGAGAAGACTTTTAGGAATCAGAGGGCGGGTCGTGTGGTTTTGAGAAGTTTTTTTCTGTGCCTGGCTGAGACAGCTCCTACCTTAGGGACCCTTGACCGTCATAAAAGTTTTGCCACGTGCAACGGCCTGGCCTTTGGAGCTGCTGCATGGGTGAGGCATCGAGGGGTTGAGTCCTATGTTTGACCTGAAGTAAAAGAATGTCCTAAAGACACAGAAGAGGAGGCCAGGATTCAGCAGAAGCTGCAGATCGGAGTTGGAAGGGGACAGTGACCAGGAGGGACTGATTCTGTGGATGGGATATTGCATGGTCGTGTCACTCAGCCTTACCCAGACCTTAGGGAGCTGGATGACCCCAGCTGATACAGACTTGGCTCTCGGTGTCCCAGAATCCCGTTGCAGACTTCTCTCCATTCCTGTGTCCTCCATCCCTCTTCCTTGCTCTTCCCCGATTACCTTTTCTCTCTGTTGCACTTTCCTTCTCCCTCTCCTTCCTCACCCGTGTTTCTCCTTGCTATGCCACTTCCTCGCCATGAACCTGTTACCCAGGGGGGCAACCAGGAAGGGCGCCCCACTGGCTGGCTCATGCACAGTGGGGGGCAGTAGTTGATAAGTGGGTGGTGAGGCTGTGCCCTGTGGCATGCTCTAAACACCACAAGGGTCAGGAGGCGGAGCCCTGGGGCCATCCCGACCCGTGGACATACCTCCTCCAGCTCTGACACTAGCAGCCACGGAGCCTTTGGTGAAGAAGCTCGGGTCCCAAACTAAGTGAAATAGGGGAAAACAGCACCACCACACAGGGTGCTTTTTCAGATTAAGAATGATGATGTGTGTTAGAGTGCCTGGTGTGTGGCACGGAGTCTGTGATGGCCGTAATTGTGTGGGTGATATGCATTTTCCAACCTCCACAGTATTAACATTAACCATAGGATCAGGCCCTTGAAAAAAAAAATATACATATATATATAAACAGCCTGGCCAGGTAGCTCAGTTGGTTAGAGAATTGTCCCAACATGCCAAGGCTGTGAGTTCCATTCCCGGTCAGGGCACATGCAAGAGTTAACCAATGAATGCATCAATAAGTGGGATGTCAAAAATCAATGATTTCTCTCTCCCCCGTCTCTCTCAAATCAATGCATAGAAGATTTAAAAATGTTTAAAAATGATCAGATGTCAATATTTTCCTCTGTTGGGGAGTCTCCAAGAATCATTTAACCCTCAGGTGGCCGGACAGGCCCTTGGGGGAGCTTAGCAACTCAGTGTCACAAAGGCCAGCACAGGCTGGCGTCCCTCTACACCCCCTTGCAGACAGAGGAGCTGAGGCGCAGAAGGGTCGAGGGACTTGCCCACGGTCATGCCTCTGGGACGTGGGAAGACAGGCTTTGAACCCAGGCATTCTTTTTTGTTAATTGAGATATGATTCATATCACAGCCTTCAGCCTTTATAAATATACAATTCAGTGGTCTTTAGTGTACGCATGAACACAAGCATCATCACCTCTCTCCAATTCCAGTGCATCCCCCGCCCCTACACACACTCCAAAATGAAAGCCCACGCCCACCGGCTGTCAGCCCCCCCTCCCCCCGCCAACCACCAGTCTACTTCCTGGCTCTACATACGTGCCTATTGTGGACGTTTCACACAGATGGGATCATGTGCTACACGGTGCTTAGTGACTGGCTTCTTGCACTTGGTGTTGGAAGTCTACAGGTTTTGTAACATGTGTAGGTCCTTCGCTCTTTCCACGGCTGAATACTATTGCATTGCATGGGTAGGCTATGTGTTGCTTATTCATCCATCAGTCCACGCACGCCGGGCTGTTTTTGGGTGTTGGCTCTGGCGAATACGCTGCTGTGAGCATTCGTGCCCAACGAACCCAACAAACCCAACGTTCTGACTTCAGAGCCCTTGCACCTAACCTTGCACTTGGCTGCGTCCCTCTGTTGACTGGAGACTTGTCAGGATATGTCCTGCCTGTGGCCTTTTGGGAAGTTACATGCTGTGAAATTTGCCAAGGGTGTATTTGGCCCATATCACGTGGCTTCTGATCACTCAGTGGATACGATGTTTGTTGGTTGTGTGGAAGTTCCAGAATAACATACAGTTGACTCTCCTTTTTCATTAGTTAACATGAACGGTTCTTTATTGAACAACTATCTATTGAGAGCCTGTGTGCGTGTGGCTTGTCAGGCAATGGGGAGACAGACATTAACCAGGTACGAATTCGGAAACACGCTTTGGAAGAACGTCAAGGGAGGGCAGAAAATTGGTACCAGGGCGCCTGGTTGGGCGAGGCGGAGAGACCTGGAGGAGCCGGGGGAAGAGCGTGCTGAGCAGAGAAGACAGCGGCAGGCTGCAGCATGAAGCTGAGTACCGTGAGGACTTTAGTCTTTGGAACCTACACATGGTCTTTGCCCTCCACACCGTTGTCCTAGGGTTACTCTGCCATGGTAAATGCAGGTGAGTGGAAGTCCTATGTATGTCTCTTCTGAGCAGTTCCTTTGTTATGGCTGCTGAGTGGCCCATGCCGCACACCACTCATGTGGATGGAATCCCCCAGATGCAATGTTGTTCGAAAGAACCTGCTGGGCTGTGCCTGCCCTGGAGGGGCGGACCTGCACTGTGCTCCCTTTGTGACCGTTTTGGGTCTTCCTGTTGTCTAGGTGGACCCACACCAGGGTGCGGCCCCCTCCCTGGGAGAAAACCCTGCTGACGCCTCTCCCCTGCCCTGGGGAGGCTGAGATAAATTTGCATCTCGGCTGCATTCTGGCGACCAGCCCGGGCCTTAGCCTGGCCCCTTGCAACCAGCTCCTCAGGCTTCTTCCTGTTTCCCAGGGCCCAGCAGGCCTCCGAGCCAGCAGGAATGGGGTCAGGACAGGACTCTGCGTGCCAGCTCCCTGTGCATGACTAGCAGTGGGCGAGTCAGAGGGCGAGTCTGTTCTAGCCTCACTGGGCACCGCGTCGCACTGGGACAGCCTGGTTCCCACATCCCTTGCCCTCCCGACCACACTCAGCAATGCGCTAGGTCAAGCCGGACCGACCTGACCCTCTCTCCCTGGGTTTCGGTTGAGACGCCTGCAGAGTGGGAGGGAGCCGGGTCGTGCCCCTGGCTGGGCGGCGGGGCTGGAGGCAGACACCTGGCCTTCGAACCCCCGCTTCGGGCTTCCGCTGAGTGCTGTTCGGGCTGGTGCTTCTCAGGTCCTGTTTCTGAAAGACGAGGGACAGACTCCAGGCTCAGACTGGCATTGACCACCTTTTCTCAAAAAGGAACACATGGTTCTTTCTTTATTTTGTATTTTTTTGCTGTTTGATATTTATTTGTGTATTTATGTATGTATTTGTTTACTTATATTGGTTATGCCATTACAGTTGTCCCAATTTTTCCTCCTGTCCCCACCTCCACCCAGCACCCCCCCACTCCCTCCAGTGATTCCCCGCTCCTTAGTTCATGCCCACGGGTCAGGCGCATGCATTCTCTGGCTACTCCATTCCTTGTACTCGCTCTTAACATCCTCCTGCCTATTCTGCACCTACCAGTTTGTGCCTCTTCATCCCCTCACCTTTCCCCCATTCTCCCCCAGGCTCCTGTCCCCACTGGCCCCCATCCCAATATTCTCCGTATCTATGATTCCGTTTCTGTTTTGCTTATTTGCTTAGTTTGTTTCTTAGCTTCAATTGTTGATAGTTATTTATGTATTGACTTTTTAATGTTCATAGTTTTGGTCTTCTTCTTTTTCTTAAGTTCCTTTAACATTTCATATAATAAGGGCTTGATGAGGATGAACTCCTTTAGCTTTACCTTGTCTGGGAAGGACTTCATCTGTCCTTCGATTCTAAATGATAGCTTTGCTGGATAGAGCAATCTAGGCTGTAAGTCCTTACTTTTCATCACTTTGAATACTTCTTGCCAATCCCTTCTAGCCTGATAAGTTTCTTTTGAGAAATCAGCTGACAGTCTTATGGGAACTCCCCTGTAGGTAACTAATTGCTTCTCTCTTGCTGCTTTTAAGATTCTCTCTTTATCTGTAACCTTTGGCATTTCAATTATGATGTGTCTTGGTGTGGCCCTCTTTGTGTCCATCTCGTTTGGGACTCTCTGTGCTTCTTGAACTTGTATGTGTATTTCCTTCATCAAATTAGGGAAGTTTTCTTACATTATTGTTTCAAATAGGTTTCCAATCTCTTGTTCTTTCTCTTCTCCTCCTGGCACCCCTATGATGTGAATGTTGGAACATTTGAGTTGTCCCAGAGGCTCCTTACACTATTCTTGATTTTTGGGATTATTTTTCTTCTTGCTGTAGTGATTGGATGTCTTTTTCTTCCTTATGTTATCTTCCTTGGAATCAAATCATTGATTTGATTCTTGGCTTCATCCACTCCACTGTTCATTCCCTGTCAATTGTTCTTTGTTTCAGTTGGTATATCCTTCATTTCTGCCTGGGTATTTGTTATGCTATTGAAGTACCCATTGAGTTCCTTGAGCGTCCTTATAACCAGTGTTTTGAACTCTGCGTCCGATAGATTGCTCATCTTCATTTTGTGTATTTCTTTTCCTGGAGCTTTGATCTGTTCTTTCATTTGAGCCACGTTCTTTGTCTCCTCATTGTGGCAGCCTCCCTGTGTTTGTTTCTGTGTCTTAGGTAGAGCTGCTATGACTCCCTGTCTTGGTACAGTGGCCTAATGTAGTAGGTGTCCTGTAGAGTCCAGTGGCACGGCCTCCCCTATCTTCCAAGCTGGGTACTCGAGGTGCGCCCTCTGTGTGGGCTGAGTACCCCGTCCTCTTGTGGATGAGCCTTGATTGCTGTCAGCAGGTCCACTGAAGGGATTTACCCAGGCTAGACAGCCGGTGGGACTGGCTGCGGCCCCTGGCCAGCAACCACCTTCTTCCGTGGCTTATGGAGGTGGTTGGGTGGTGCTCCAACGTGGCCTATAACTGTCTCCTGGGTGCGCAGGCTCTGGGGTTTCCCAGGTGGTGCAGGCCAAGGTCAGCCTCCACCTGTGTTCTGTCTGGGCCCCTTGGCATACGTTGTAAAGTGATCTGCAGATGGCCGTTGCTTGTGCTAGGCCTGGGTCCACTTGGCGAGAGGTATGGGGCGGGGCTCAGCTGTTGCTTGTTGGAGCAGGTTTGGGAAGGTCTGAAGCCTGTGCCCAGCCCGGCCCTTTGTGTGGAAAAGCCACCGTTACCGGGGTGTTGCTTAGATGGGTCCATAAGTTAGATGGGGTGGACCCTCAGGTGATCGTCAGGGCAGGGCGTACCGTGTGAGCCAGGTGGATGGAGGTTCAGACATGGTGCCTGAGAACACCGCTGTTTCTTCCACCCTCCCAACCCCCACTGGAATTTTACAGCCAGAAGTTACGGGGACTTACCTTCCCGGCACTGGAACCCGGGGCTCGGTGGTCTGGTGTGGGACTGGGATCCCTCGCTCCCAGCACATCCCCCTGCTGTCTTATAACCACCACACGTGGGCTTGGGGCCTGCGCGTTCAGCATCCCCACATCTCCACGTCTCTGCATCTCCTACCTGCCCAGATGGATGTGGTTTCTTTAATTCCGTAGTTGTCAGGCTTCTGTACAGCTCGATTTTCTGACAGCTCCGAGTGCTGCTTGTGCTATATTTTAGCTGTGATTTTGCTGTGGTCGTGCAAAGAGGCGAGCCGCGTTTACCTGCCGACGCCTCCACCTCGACCAGAAGTTCTACCACATGGTTCTTTAAATGTTCTAGTTCATAGGTGAACCCTGACAACTGAAAAAAAAAAAAACAAAGAAGAAAATGAAATGGGAGAATAAAACCAACAGGCAAATCAAAAGTGAGTTCATCCATTCGGCAAACTCGTGCCGAGAGCCTACTGTGTGCCGGGCAGTGTTCATGGGCACACTGGGTGGGCACACAGCCGAGAATGAAATGAGTCGTCCCTGCCCTCGGGTTTGAGAATGGCTGACCTAGAAATAGCCGATTTTATCTTTCCTTCTGGAGCTGCGTAAGGTACCCAAAAAGCCCTTTCCCGGGCAGTGGGGCTCCCCTGCTCATCTGTAGAAGGGTGGTCAGCTGGGGCTTAGTGTTGCCTGAGATGATGGAGGAGTGTTGGGGTTGAACTGTGCTCCTCCGGAAAAAATATGTTGAAAGTCCTAGCACCTGGAACCTCATAACGCGACCGTATTTGGGAATACGGTCTTTGCTGGTGTAATTAGTTTAGTGAAATGAGGTCAGTGGGGCGTGCCCTGGTCCAGTAGGACCGGTGTCTTTATCCAAAGGGGAGATTTGGATGCAGGCAGGCACACAGGGAGGACACCGTGTGATGATGGAGGCAGAGAAGGGGCGGTGCTCTGCAAAACCAGGGACTCCGAAGATGGTCAGCGAGCCCCCCGGGAGCCGGGAGCAAGCCTGGAAGAGGTCCCCCCTCAGAGTGCTCGGGAGGAACTGGCCCAGCAACGCCTGGATCTCAGCCTCCCAGCCTCCAGAGCTGCGGAATCACCTCTGCTTTCCAGGCCACCCAGAGAGAGCGTGGGGCTTTGTCCCGGTGGCCCTAGGAAGAGAAGACAACAGGAAATTGTTTCAGAAGCCGAATGCGTCAGGGTCCCGACGCGGGAGCTGCCTTCCTGTGGCCCCTGCTGGCCGGTCGAGTCAGCCCCCTCAGAGGCTCCGTCAGCTGATGCCTTCCCATCGTTTCCCGTCTCGGCATTTTCTTCCCTTCTTCATCTGCACCTCCTTTTCCGTCCCCTTCATCCCTCCGTAGTTCTTGCCTTCGCAGGGCAGGGCCACGAGATGTGTCAGGGGCGCTTTTAACCCCCCGAGTGCCTCTCTGTTCAGGCCACATAGAACCTGGCTGCCCGGCCAGACCCAGCGGGAGCCCCTCCGAGGGCCCTGTGCTCAGCTCCTGCTCGCAGCCCCGAGGGGGAGGTCCTGATGCCACCCGGAGTGACAGGCGCAGCAGTGCAGGTGAAGGGCGGTGGGGGCCGCCCAGCTCGGAAGGGGCAGGCGGCTCTGGAGTGCACCCAGGTGCTTCACCACCCAGTGGGGACTGCGGCGACCAGCACCTACGTCGGGATTCGATTCTGTCTTTCATGGCACAGAACCCCCAAGAGCAGCGGCACAACTGGGTGGGTGGGAGGGCTGGAAAGTTCTATCAGACTCCCCTCTGCTGCCTCCCTTTGAGTCCGGCCGCCGCCGTGCCGACCAGGACTTGGAGGTGAGCAGCGCCTCTGTGCTGTTCCAATGCCGACCGATGTCTGTTCACGCTTGCTGGCCGCCTGAGCCAGGCTGCTCAGGGAGTAGAAGGGCACCGACGGGTCTTCCTGTGTGCACACGCCCCTCACGGATGCTGCGGCGTCCTGGCGCTCAGGGCGGGGCGGGGGGGGCCGCTCCGGGCCCCAGGGGCCTCTCCAAGGCGTCCTCAAACCAGAGACTCAGGCATCTTGGTGCGGACCAAGGAAAAAACCCAGAAGCTCAGGCAGAAACTGGGAAGCACAGTTGGCTCAAGTTTTCCGTGGGCTTACAAATATTTAAATACAATGGATTGGGATTAAGAAGGAGAAAACTGTATTTGAACAATGATTAAAATAAAAAAAAAGAAATAGTTAAATATTAATTGGGGTTGTTGCAAAATTCAGAGCGTGGCAAGGTGGGCAGGGCAGGGTGGGGAGCTTAGCCTGAAGAGCTGTGGCTCAGGGAGTGTGAGTCAGTCATTCTTGTTGCTGCCTGCGCTCCCCATCAGGATGGCCTGCGTCCCGCGTGCATTTGGGGGCATTTCTACAGGCCTGTTCCTCTTAGCGCTTTGGGGTGTGGTTCCGGGGGACAAGCTGCTGGTGGTCCCTCAGGATGGAAGCCACTGGCTCAGTATGAAGGACATTGTTGAGGTGCTCAGTGGCAGGGGCCATGACATCCTGGTGCTGGTGCCAGAGGTCAACCTGCTCCTGAAGGAATCCCCACACTACACCAGGAGAACCTTCGCGGTGCCGTACGGTCAGGAGGAGCTGCGGCGGCGATTCCTCGCCTTCGGGAACCAGCAGTTCGCCGAGAGGTCTCTCCTGAACGCCAGCCTGGTGGAGTACAGGAACAACATGATTGTCTTGGACATGTTCTTCGCCAACTGCCAGAGCCTCCTGCAGGACTCGGCCACCCTGCGCTTCCTCAGGGACAGCCAGTTCGACGCCCTTTTCACAGACCCGGCCATGCCCTGCGGGGTGATCCTGGCCGAGTACCTGGGCCTGCCCTCCGTGTACCTGTTCCGGGGCTTCCCGTGTTCCCTGGAGCACACGTTCAGCCGCAGCCCCAACCCCGTGTCCTACGTTCCCAGGTGCTACACCCAGTTCTCCGACCGGATGACTTTCCCCCAGCGGGTGGCCAACTTCCTCGTCAGCCACCTGGAGAGCTTTCTGTTCTACTGCCTGTATTCAAAGTACGAGCACCTGGCCTCAGCCCTCCTCGAGAGGGACGTGCACTTGCCCGCCCTGTACCGCAAGGTCTCCATCTGGCTGCTGAGGTACGACTTTGTGTTTGAGCACCCCAGGCCGGCCCTGCCCAACATGGTCTTCATCGGGGGGAGCAACTGCAAGAAGAAGGGCGTCCTGTCTCAGGTCGGTGGCTCGATGTCGTGGCAACGGTGCTGTGCCGCCGCTCTCTGCTGCACACTCGTTTGGCCCCTCCAGCGACCGTCAGGCGGGAGGGCTGCCTGGAATGGGGTGCCCGGCTCGGAGTAGGGGGTGAGGGGGCCCTGAGGCCGAGCTGTTGATTAATGCAGAGGCTTCGAAGGAAGACAGGGCTTCGGCAGGCGACAGCAGGAGATGGCCTTGGCTAGGTAGTCCGGGGACATCCGTGGCTGAGCCTGGGAAGTCTCCAGGCTAAACCCTACCCCTACCCGTTGAAGACGCAGGTGAGGGCTTGTGCAGGAGGACACAGAGTAAGAGATCAGTCCAGGCCAGAACCGGTTCTCCCGACTCCCTGTCACGCTGTTTGCGCCGGCCCTGACCCGGGGCTCAGCAAACTACAGCCGCTGAAGCTCGTCAGCCCGGAGGCCTGGGGCTGTAGGGCCCAGAGCCAGGAATGCTTTTCATGTTTTCAAAGGGGTGTTAGAAACAACAGTAAGAAATGGGGGACAGCGGGGTACGTGGCCCACTACGCCTACAGGGTGACGAGCTAACCCTTTACAGAGAAGGTGTGTTGACCTCTGACCCGAGGCGGGTGTGTGGGGGTGCCCTCAGATGCTGGGGGGAGGAAGGCCAGGCCCTGCGGTGGGGAATCCGACGTGCGAGGCTCCAGGGGTCCCTCCCTGGCCCCCACTGCACCGGCAGAATAAGAGCTCTAAGGCTCGGATTGGAACCCGGCTGCGTGGCCGAGGCAGGTGGCTCACCTCTGAGCGTTTGTCTCTCCTGTGGGACGTGGGGAGCCTCCGGACACTGGGGCGGTGGGCAGGGAGGCCAAGTTCACCGGACACTTAGTGTGACGGCAGCAGGACAGGGCCGCTTCGGGCCGCGACCGTGGGGTGGAGGCCTGCGGACGGGGCCGTCCAGCTCTGTCTCGTGAAGGGGCACGCGGTGCCCCTCTCTGAGCGTGGGGCCCGAGGCCACAGCCGCAGCGGGTGCCGGGGCAGGACACGGCCGCTCTCCCGGACGCTCTCCCACCTCACGTCACCCGGTGGCGAGCAAGCAGCAGCCTCTCGCAGGGAAGAAAGAACAGGAATGGTGGGTCAGCGGGGCTGGCCAGCCTGCTCCTGGCCACGCAGCCTTGGACTTCGGCTTCCTCATGTGGAATCAGGGCCAGTGCCGTCCGCTCGCCCCTGCCAGGGTTGTGTGGGGGTCACGGGGGCGGCAGGTAAAAGTGAGTGAGAGAGAGAGGACGAGCGAGGGAGAGCGCCCCTGTGGGCTGTCAGGGGAAACCTCCCCCTCCCCCTCCCCTCTGCACCTTACCTCACTCCAGGCTGACACTTTCTCTCTGTGAGGTGATAAAAACAGGTTTTTTTTCTTTTTAAGATTTTGTTTATTTATTTTTAGACAGAGGGGAAGGGAGGGAGAAAGAGAGGGAGAGAAACATCACTGTGTGGTTGCCTCTCACGTGACCCCTGCTGAGGACCTGGCCCTCAACCCAGGCACGTGCCCTGATTGGGAATTGAACCAGCGACCCTTCGGTTCACAGGCCGATGCTGGGTCCACTGAATCACACCAGCCAGGATGACAATGTGGTTTACTTGTGACAGTCGGGGGAACATTTCCCCAGAAAACTAGATTTCAGTTCCTCGGTACTAGCTCTTTTGTTCCTGAGTTTCCCCCTCTGGTGTTCCCGAATCCTCTAGATAGTGGTTCTCAAGTAGGGGCACTTTTGGTCCTCACGGGGTAATCCCTGAGGACATTTTTGCTGCTGCATTTGGGAGGTGACACTGTCATCAGGTAAGTAAAGTCCAGGGGTGCTGTTAAAAACCCTAGAAAGCCCAGGAAACGCCCACCCACTCGGCCCCAACAGAGAATGACCCGGCCCCAGATGTCAATAGCACTGGCACTGAGAAAGGCTGATCTGAATAAGTTCCAAGTGAGAATCGGTGACTGCTACGCAGCAAGGCAGGATCGGGGTGAGGAGGGGGCAGCAAGCACACTTTGCCCACCCCCGAGGCACCTCTTCCCCCTACGGGGGTGTCTCCAAGGAGAGCGCGCTCAGGCTGAAATCTCAACACTGTCGGTGGAGCTGAGGATTGAAGTCTGAGCAAGTCAGGGGGACCAAACCTCAAAACTGCCAAGTCATTCTTAACAGGCACTTTGAGAAGCACGCGGCCCAAGCCAATGTCTACAGGTCCCACAGCGGTTCTCTGCTCTTTCCCAGCCCTGTGTTTACCTTTACGACCGGTTATCTCGTTGACGCGCGGGCGTGGGCAGCGCTTTCACAGCGCTGCTTTTGTGACAAAACATGTGTGCACGGAGTGGCAAAGTGAGAGCATGGGTCAAGGTTGAAAAATAAAAGGATTCAACAGCGGTGTCTGAAACAGCAGAAACTAGGTCGGGGAATAATTTAGGTAATTCGAGGAGAATGAAATTACATGGGTTATTTTATATTAAGATGTAACTCACATACCGTGCAATGCATGTAAAATTCACGATTCGATGGTTTTTCATGTCGTCACGGAGTTGTGCAACCGTCTCCACAATCGCTTTTAGGAGATTTTCAGTCTCCACGCCCTCCCCCACCTCAAAGTATCAATTAGCAGGTACTCCCGACTCCCTCTTCCCCGCACCCCCTGGCGACCACTCATCGACCTCCTGTCTCTATGGATTAGCTTCTGCTGATCATCTCAGACAAATTGAATCATACAATAATGTGACTGGCTTTTTTTCACTCAGCATGATGTTTCCAAGGTCCATCCATGTCGCAGCGTTCCTTTTATGACCGAGAGGTGTTTTGTGCCATGGATATACCACACTGTGTGTATGTACGTGTCAGCTGGTGGACATTGGGGTTATTTCCACTCTCCCCGGGGCCTTGGGGCCTCTGGTTCAGGTCCTCGCCTCCCAGGCTCTCAAAGGGACTCCCAGGGTCCAGCGTGACCTACTGCGCCATCCATATCTCTAGGTGAGCAGGACCTTTCGGGAACACAGAGCCAAACCTACCTCACCCACATCGGTGGCTGCCCCAGTCATTAGGAGAACACTCAGGCCCCCAGCTTAGCCCAGGAGGCTCGTGGAATTGGGACCCCCTCAAAGGAGTCCTAAGCCCCTAGCACCTGAGAACGTGACCTTCTTTGGAAACAATCTTTGGGGAGGTCATCAAGTTAGTATGAGATCACTGGGGGTGGGGGCCCTGATGCAACATAACTAGTGTCCTCACAAAAAGGGGAAATTCAGATACAGAGAGACGTACCGAGGGAGACAGCGAGAACACGCAGGGAGAAGGTGGGCACGTGACTGGAGCGAGGCACCTGTACGCCGCGGAAGCCCAGGGGCTGCAGGCAAACTCCAGGAGCTGGGAGAGGCAGAGAAAGACCCCCTCACCCCCCAGAGCCTTCAAGACGCAACAGGCTTCTCTCTGGTTCTCAGGGCCCCAGCCTGGGCACTCTGCGTCAGCAGCCCTAGGAAGCGAACGGGCCGGCTGCGTGCGTCCTCCTGCTCCCTGCGCTGGCCGCTCCGGAGTTTCCCGTCACTTACTCTCCTACTGCTCAGGGTGCTTCCTGCCCTTCCCGTGCCTCTGCGCAGGGGTTGGTGGGGACGTCAAAGCATTTGAGAATGAGTTTCAGGGGTGTGACGCCACACCAACGGCGGCTTGCCTGCCTGCAAAGCGCCATTGAAATGGGGGCTGGGAAAGGCAGTCTCCCCAGGGCCACCCTTTGGCCTCACTGGCCACATAACATGGGCCCCGGGCGTGGGAGTCTTCCCCACCTGGAGCCCGTGCTGCCTTATCACCTGGTGTGGGACTGTCTTTCCTGGTCCAGGCTGGAAGAAAGCTCCTTTGTCTTCCTGGAAGCCTGCGGGTCACGTGGCACCCGGGAACCCCACTGTTGTATCTACCCCCCAAGGGGAGGGGCCGGGGCCTTCGCACTGCAGCACAGGGAGGGGTGGGGGCGGGCTAGGGGCTCTGCCTCTGCTGTGGTAGACACCTGCTGGCCACGGGGGGCCGCTGTTGGCGCTGTCTCACTCTTTCTCGTGGTAGAAGAGTGCGTTGCATCCAGTGCGAGATGACGTTGTGTTCTTGGCGACCCAGGTGGCAAGATGCAGTGGGCAGAGGTGTTGGGCCTTCTTCCCCTGGCGGCCGGCAGAGTGGTGGTCTCCACTGTCCTCAGTGCAGCTGGGGCCCTCCCCTGGCGTTGGTACCCGGTACCCGGTACCCTGTGGTCTGCTCCGAGAGTTTGGTGCGGTGAGCAGGGTTGCCGAGGAAACAGGCCGTGGCGTGGAGGACACGTGTGGGCCTGTCAGTCTCACTGCCCCACGGCGGTGCTGGCTCCCCGGGGAGATAAGCTGACTGAGGTGCTGGCCACCCTCTGGCCACGTGGAGACGCAGGAGCTGCAGATAAGCTGCCTGTCAACTGGGAGGAGCCCGTGCAACAGGTGAGGGCAGACGCAGGGGTAGGGGAGGGCGCTGTCCGACCCCGCTGTGTCACTGCCCTCTTGTGCTCTGGCTGGCCCCAAGTCCTATGCCTAGAGGTGGGTGGGCGGATCTCAACACCCTGTGTTGTCTTTACCAAGGCTGGAGCTCAGGGTCCCTCCAGATGTTTCCATAGCTGACAGCTGCTCGAGGAGGCTCTTCCCTGCATGTTGCAGAGGTGTCCTTGGGTGGAAGAGGGACAAAACCGCGGAGCCGGGCTCCCCTTCCCCGTGGCAGGAAGCTGTCTTGGCCATGTGACATACACTTGCTGGGTGTGTTCCGTGTTACCCACCAATGGAGGGAAAGAGTTGTAAGAGTTCTCCAATAAGGGCACATCCAGCAGCAAGGTTCTGGTCGGGGGCTGGTCACGGGGGACCCCCCGGAGCTCAGTCACAGCCCCCACAGAACCCGGTTCATGGGGGCGTGGGCACCCACAGCCTTGTTTGGGGAATTGAAGGAGAAATAAGGAGAGTGAACTAGAAAGTTCCCTGGAGAAAGCAGCGAAACTCAGATGAACTCCTCCGCAACAAGGGGGACTGTTATCTCCCGAGGAAACGTAGGAGGGTGAAGGGCAAGGGCAGATGCATTCTGCAATGATTAACGTAGGTGGGGCACCCAGCCCTCCCGTGACACGCCCTTCTGTTAATTGGCTTGATGACAGGATAAGACAAAAAAAAGTCACAGACGAGACTCAGTGGGAGCTGAAAAGTCGGTTGCTGGTTCGTCTATGGAGATGGCTGCGGGGCCCCCGCTTCCCCTGGCGGCGCTCCCGGGGCTGCTGCTCTTCCTGTGTGCAGGGCCCTGGGCCGAGGGCGGGAAGGTGCTGGTGGTCCCCATGGAGGGCAGCCACTGGCTCAGCATGCGGAAGGCCGTGCAGGAGCTCCATGCCAGGGGCCACCAGATCGTGGTCCTTTCACCGGAGGTGACTCTGCACGTCAAGGAGGAAGACTTTTTCACCCTGAAAACCTACCCCATTCCCTACACCCAGGATGAATTTCAGTATCTCGTGTTGGGCCAGAGCCACCTGATTTTTGAAAGAGTACACTATCTAAAAGCATTTTGGAAAAGCATGGCAGTTTTGAAAAACGTGTCTGTCATCTTTCAGAAGTCTTGTGAGGAGCTGGTGCGTAACGGGGACCTGGTCAGGCAGTTGAATGCCAGTGCCTTCGATGTGGTTTTGACGGACCCCGTCTACCCCTGCGGGGCAGTGCTGGCTCAGTACCTGTCCCTTCCTGCGGTGTTTTTCCTGCGTGCCATCCCATGCGACCTTGACTTTGAGGGCACGCAGTGCCCAAACCCTTCCTCGTATATCCCCAGGTTACTAACAAGGCATTCGGACCACATGACGTTCCTGCAAAGGGTCAAGAACATGCTCTACCCCCTGGTCATGCAGTACCCTTGCCACGTTTCCTTGTCTCCTTATGCGAGCCTGGCCTCTGAGCTCCTGCAGAGAGAGGTGTCGCTGGCGGATGTTTTCGGCTACGCGTCCCTGTGGCTGTTCCGAGGGGACTTCGTGTTGGACTACCCCAGGCCGCTCATGCCCAACATGGTCTTCATCGGGGGCATCAACTGTGCCCACAGGAAGCCACTGTCTCAGGTCTGTACCTGTGCTTGTGTGCAATCCGTGCGTCGGGCGGGACTCGTTTTATTTTTCCAACTCAGGCCAAGAGCTGGCGGACCTCCCCATCTTCTCTGTGGGTTTTCGCCTCTCATTCTCCGTCTGAGTCTTGGGTGAGAGAAACGGTTTCAGTGGCGTCAGCAGTGCGGGGAAGGTCTGTGATGGCCAGGAGAGGGCCGAGAGGCGGGGGTGAAGTTCCGTCGTAGGGTGTACACATGAGGCTGTGATGCACGTGATTGTCCTTTGCTGAAGGCACCTTCTTGACGGGTGTGCAGTCTTCGCCGGCTGTGTAGGAGCGGAGACGGGGAGTCGTGAGCCGATGCCTCGGGGAGTTTTGCTGGCGGGTGTTGGGTGGAAGGGTGAAGAAGGAACGAGCACATGACCTTTGGTGACAAATCACGTAGAGCGATCCTTTCTCAGAGGGGACTGAGGAGAAATGCAATTCAAGCCACCTACGTTATTCGAAACATTTTTGTAGGCATGTTTAAAGAAAAGCAAAAAGAACGTTCATATACTATGCAGTATATGAATATACTCTATGCGGCCAAATGTATCCAAGACATCATCCTTTCGACATAGTCTCAATATCAGATTATGAAGGAGATATCTTACATTCTTTTTCTGTCTAATACTGTTTTCAGAATGTTTTTTAAAGTTTTATTTATTTATTGTTAGAGGGAGGGGAACGGAGGGAGAGAGAGAGGGAGAGAAACATCAATATGTGGTTGCCTCTCATGTGTTCCCTACTGGGGACCTGGCTGGCAACCCAGGCATGTGCCCGGACTGGGAATCGAACCTGCAACCCTTTGGTGCGCCGCAGGCTGGTGCTCAGTCTGCTGAGCCACACCAGGCAGGGCTACTGTTTTCAAAATGTTGGTGTGTGTTTTATACTTGTGGCACATTTCGATCTGCACTAGGACCGTTTCAAACGGCCAGCAGTCATGTGTCACTAACGGCTCCTTCCCGTGTCCCTCGGCGTGCGAGCCGCTCCTCTGAATGTTCCACAGGTGCTCCTAGAATGCATATTTTCAATTTTTCTATTAAAAAACTCAGCACGCCCAGTTCTGAAAAAGATGTCTTAAATCGCACCCTATTTAAATGTAGCTCAATTTATATTTGGAATTTTCATAGTTTTTGCTTACAGGGATAGCTGCGTGATTGGTGCACATAGTTTTATTGCTGTTGCATTTTCTCATAGTTAGCCTTTAACATTTTAAAAATTGTGGTAAAATACACCGAATATAAGGTTTACCATGTCAACCATGATAAAGTGTACACTTTACTAAGGTTTACTATTTCACATAGTTGTGCAGCTAATCTCTAGAACTCTTTTTTTAAAAGATTTTATTTATGAATTTTTAGAGAGGGGAGGGAGAGAGAGAGAGAGAGAAATATCAATGTGCGGTTGCTGGGGGCCATGGCCTGCAACCTAGGCATGTGCCCTGACTGGGAATCGAACCTGCGATGCCTGGTCCGCAGCCCGTGCTCAATCCACTGAGCTACGCCAGCCAGGGCGTCTAGAACTCTTTTCTCTTGAGAATTTGAAACTCGATTCCTGTTAAACACCAGCTCCCCGCCCCGCCTGCCCCTGGCGACCGCCGCTCCCCTACTTCAGTCTCTGTGAACTTGAGTGCTCTAGGTACCTCGTTCCGGTGGAGTGACGCAGTATTTCTCTTTTTGTGATTGGCTTATTTCATTGAGTATAATGTCCTCGAGTTGCATTCACGTCGTGCTATATCTCAGAATTTCCAGTCTCTTTAAAGCTGCGTGATACTCCAGTGTGTACACTTCTGGCGCCTGCTTATCCGTTCACCCTTTGACCGGCACTTGGATTGCTTTCACCTTTGAGCTGCTGTGAATAACGCTGCTATGCACGTGGGGTCCAGATAACTCTTTACGACCTTGCTTGAAGTGATTTTGGGTTAGGGCGGAACGTGGAGGGCCCTGGACTGTGGGGGCGAGCCCGCAGCAGAGGTCTGAGCAGAGGGCCGTGGGGGGAAGGAGTCGGGAGTCCCAGCCGAGTGCTTCTGGGAAGCGGTGGGCAGGTGACCCCCCCACTGCAGGTGACGTGTCTCAGGATATTGATTCAAAACGGGTGACCGTCACACCCACCTCCGCCCTGCAATGGTTCACATGCAATGGGCTTGTCCATGGGGTAGACAATCCCGGCTCACCAGGTGGGAGGCCTTGGGGCCTTCGGAAATGGACGGAGAGCAGCGGGGCCCTGTGTGCCCTGGGGCTCCCCTGCTGGGGGAAGTCAGCCATCAGGGGGGAATATTCTTTCCTTGAAACTGGGGGTGTCCGTCTCTAGGCAAAGAGACTTTGGTAGTCTGAGGATAACATCTAGATTTTCCTTTCAGACATGCTCCCCCAAAAACAGTTTTATGCAACTTGCCTTTTCTTTTTGTCTCTCCCAGAACTCAGGGTCCAAACACCATTGTTTAATACTTCTCTTTGCAAACTGGCACTGCAGTGCAGGGGCAGGAGCTCTGCCCAGGCAAAGATCGGGACTATTCTTATCTGGGAAAGAGGTCAGAAGGTACCTTGGTAACTGCTATCATTCATTATATTTTGCTGAGTAAACTGTTGGCAACGAGAGAGTGTGTGCGTGTGTGCCTGTTCATTAATATATTAATACACGCCCTCCCCTGGGGCAGGTATTGTGCCTGTACTTCTTCTGCCCACAGTGTCTGTCGAGGGAGCTCCGAATCCTGGCAGCTGGCTGGCTTGGGCTGCCACTGTCCAATGGCTCCGGTGGCGTTGACGGGACTCCTCGGTCTCTGTGCGTGTCTCCTGCTGGCACCCGGCTGTGCCCAGGCGGGCAAGCTGCTGGTGGTACCCATGGACGGGAGCCACTGGTTTACCATGCGTTCTATTGTGGAGAGTTTGGTCCTCCGGGGGCACGAGGTGGTCGTGGTCAGGCCAGAGGTGAATTGGCACCTGGAAGTCTCAGCCAAATACACAGTGAAGACTTACTCCACATCGTACCCTCAGGAGGACTTGAACCGGCTGTTCAAGGGTTTTGCTGACTCCCGGTGGAAAACTCGGGCAGGCAATATATTTTCTCCGCTAATGCATCCATCCAGCAATGTTTTTGACTACTTTTTTTCACGCTGTAGGATCTTGTTCAATGACAGGAAACTAGTGAAATTCATAGAAGACAGATCCTTTGATGCGGTGTTCCTAGATCCTTTTGATCTGTGTGGCTTAATTGTAGCCAAGTACTTCTCCCTGCCGTCTGTGGTCTTCGCCAGGGGGCTGTTCTGCCACTTTCTGGAAGAGGGCTCCCAGTGCCCCAGCCCCCCCTCCTACGTTCCTCGAGGCCTCCTGGGATTCTCCGACACCATGACCTTCTGGGAGAGGGTGTGGAACCACATCACCCACGTGGAGGAAGGACTACTTTGTCACAATTTTATCAAAACCGGGTTAGAAGTGGCCTCCGAGATCCTCCAGACCACCGTGACGGCTTATGACCTCTTCGGCCCCGTGTCCATCTGGTTGCTGCGCACCGACTTCACCCTGGACAATCCCAAACCCATGATGCCCAACATGGTGTTCATCGGCGGCATCAACTGCCTCCCGGGAAAGCCACTGTCTCCGGTGAGTGGCCTGGGCCTCAGCAGCGCGCCCTGGCCCGGCCTGGCCGGGGAAGAGAGACGCCTTCTGTAGGTGCCACGGCCTGTGGGTTCCATTAGCAGCCTTTGCAGTTCCTGCCTGGTCCAGTGAGTTGCTTTGTGTGCATCAATTTACTTGTGTTGGCAGATTTTAGGAGCCGTCTGCTTTGATACCCATTTGGAAAAAATATTGAAAAACAGTCAGAAATCAACCTTTTCTTTGTCGGTCCAGTGCAACCCCCTTAGAAAATTGCTCTTAGCAGTTTTGTGTGCATCTTATCCACATTTTTCTGAAATTATTTTACATATATGCAATAGCTCTTGTAAATCCTCATGCTCACATTTATGAAAATGAAGTCTACTATCAGACTGGACATACTGTTTTTCACCTTACCTTCGTTTTCTTGGTCACCTGTTGATAAATCCTGGCGTTTTTACAGCCAACACATGCAAATGTGTGACATTCTTTTTAAGAATTGCATAACTTTCCTCGTTTTGGATGCGTTGTAGTTTATTCTAGTGACCAATATTCGTGGATAATTAAGCTTGTTTTCTTTTCCTTTTATGGCTGTACTAATCATTTTAAAAGAAGTTCTTTAGATTCATACATTTCCATAGTGTGAGGAGTGTAGGGAAGGGAGAGAGGAGGCTGGTGGGGAAGGCATCCTGTGACAGGTGAGAGATGCTGGTGGCCGAGAAGACTTTTAGGAATCAGAGGGCGGGCCGTGTGGTTTTGAGAAGTTTTTTTCTGTGCCTGGCTGAGACAGCTCCTACCTTAGGGACCCTTGACCCTCATAAAAGTTTTGCTACGTGCAACGGCCTGGCCTTTGGAGCTGCTGCATGGGTGAGGCATCGAGGGGTTGAGTCTTATGTTTGACCTGAAGTAAAAGAATGTCCTAAAGACACAGAAGAGGAGGCCAGGATTCAGCAGAAGCTGCAGATCGGAGTTGGAAGGGGACAGTGACCAGGAGGGACTGATTCTGTGGACGGGACGTTGCATGGTCGTGTCACTCAGCCTTACCCAGACCTTAGGGAGCTGGATGACCCCAGCTGATACAGACTTGGCTCTCGGTGTCCCAGAATCCCGTTGCAGACTTCTCTCCATTCCTGTGTCCTCCATCCCTCTTCCTTGCTCTTCCCCGATTACCTTTTCTCTCTGTTGCACTTTCCTTCTCCCTCTCCTTCCTCACCCGTGTTTCTCCTTGCTATGCCACTTCCTCGCCATGAACCTGTTACCCAGGGGGGCAACCAGGAAGGGCGCCCCACTGGCTGGCTCATGCACAGTGGGGGGCAGTAGTTGATAAGTGGGCGGTGAGGCTGTGCCCTGTGGCATGCTCTAAACACCACAGGGGTCAGGAGGCGGAGCCCTGGGGCCATCCCGACCCGTGGACATACCTCCTCCAGCTCTAACACTAGCAGCCACGGAGCCTTTGGTGAAGAAGCTCGGGTCCCAAACTAAGTGAAATAGGGGAAAACAGCACCACCACACAGGGTGCTTTTTCAGATTAAGAATGATGATGGGTGTTAGAGTGCCTGGTGTGTGGCACGGAGTCTGTGACGGCCGTAATTGGGTGGGTGATGTGCATTTTCCAACCTCCACAGTATTAACCTTAACCATAGGATCAGGCCCTTAAAAATATATATATACATAGCCTGGCCAGGTAGCTCAGTTGGTTAGAGAATTATCCCAACATGCCAAAGCTGTAAGTTTGATCCCCGGTCAGGGCACATGCAAGAGTTAACCAATGAATGCATCAATAAGTGGGATGTCAAAAATCAATGATTTCTCTCTCCCCCGTCTCTCTCAAATCAATGCATAGAAGATTTAAAAATGTCTAAAAAGAGATCAGATGTCAATATTGTCCTCTGTTGGGGAGTCTCCAAGAATCATTTAACCCTCAGGTGGCCGGACGGGCCCTTGGGGGAGCTTAGCAACTCAGTGTCACAAAGACCAGCACAGGCTGGCGTCCCTCCACGCCCCCTTGCAGACAGAGGAGCTGAGGCGCAGAAGGGTCGAGGGACTTGCCCACGGTCATGCCTCTGGGACGTGGGAAGACAGGCTTTGAACCCAGGCAATCTTTTTTTTAAAATTGAGATATGATTCATATCACAGCCTTCAGCCTTTATAAATATACAATTCAGTGGTCTGTAGTGTACGCATGAACACAAGCAACGTGACCTCTCTCCAATTCCAGTGCATCCCCCGCCCCTACACACACTCCAAAATGAAAGCCCACGCCCACCGGCTGTCACCGCCCCCCCCCGCCCCCCCCCTCCCCCCGCCAACCACCAGTCTACTTCCTGGCTCTACATACGTGCCTATTGTGGATGTTTCACAGGAATGGGATCATGTGCTACACGGTGCTTAGTGACTGACTTCTTGCACTTGGTGTTGGAAGTCTACAGGTTTTGTAACATGTGTAGGTCCTTCGCTCTTTTCACGGCTGAATACTATTGCATTGCATGGCTAGGCTATGTGTTGCTTATTCATCCATCAGTCCACGCACGCTGGGCTGTTTTTGGGTGTTGGCTCTGGCGAATACGCTGCTGTGAGCATTCGTGCCCAACAAACCCAACAAACCCAACGTTCTGACTTCAGAGCCCTTGCACCTAACCTTGCACTTGGCTGCGTCCCTCTGTTGACTGGAGACTTGTCAGGATACGTCCTGCCTGTGGCCTTTTGGGAAGTTACATGCTGTGAAATTTGCCAAGGGTGTATTTGGCCCACATCACGTGGCTTCTGATCACTCAGTGGATACGATGTTTGTTGGTTGTGTGGAAGTTCCAGAATAACATACAGTTGACTCTCCTTTTTCATTAGTTAACATGAACGGTTCTTTATTGAACAACTATCTATTGAGAGCCTGTGTGCGTGTGGCTTGTCAGGCAACGGGGAGACAGACATTAACCAGGTACGAATTCGGAAACACGCTTTGGAAGAACGTCAAGGGAGGGCAGAAAATTGGTACCAGGGCGCCTGGTTGGGCGAGGCGGAGAGACCTGGAGGAGCCGGGGGAAGAGCGTGCTGAGCAGAGAAGACAGCGGCAGGCTGCAGCATGAAGCCGAGTACCATGAGGACTTTATCTTTGGAACCTACACATGGTCTTTGCCCTCCACCCCGGTGTCCTAGGGTTACTCTGCCATGGTAAATGCAGGTGAGTGGAAGTCCTATGTTATGTCTCTTCTGAGCAGTTCCTTTGTTATGGCTGCTGAGTGGCCCATGCCCCACACCACTCATGTGGATGGAATCCCCCAGATGCAATGTTGTTCGACAGAACCTGCTGGGCTGTGCCTGCCCTGGAGGGGCGGACCTGCACTGTGCTCCCTTTGTGACCGTTTTGGGTCTTCCTGTTGTCTAGGTGGACCCACACCAGGGTGCGGCCCCCTCCCTGGCCTTGACCGCTGTAGGGAGAAAACCCTGCTGGCACCTCTCTCCCGCCCTGAGGTGGCTGGGGACTCGCCCTCGGCTTAGCCTGGCCCCTTGCAACCAGCTCCTCAGGCTTCTTCCTGTTTCCCAGGGCCCAGCAGGCCTCCGAGCCAGCAGGCATGGGTCAGGACAGGACTCTGCGTGCCAGCTCCCTGTGCGTGACTAGCAGTGGGCGAGTCAGAGGGCGAGTCTGTTCTAGCCTCACTGGGCACCGCCTCGCACTGGGACAGCCTGGTTCCCCACGTCCCTTGCCCTCCCGGACTTCCCTCAGCAATGCCCTAGGTCAAGCAGGACCGACCTGACCCTCTCTCCCTGGGTTTCGGCTGAGACACCTGCAGAGTGGGAGGGAGCCGGGTCGTGCCCCTGGCTGGGCGGCGGGGCTGGAGGCAGACACCTGGCCTTCGAACCCCCGCTTCGGGCTTCCGCTGAGTGCTGTTCGGGCTGGTGCTTCTCAGGTCCTGTTTCTGAAAGACGAGGGACAGACTCCAGGCTCAGACTGGCATTGACCAGCTTTTCTCAAAAAAGAGCACATGGTTCTTTATTTTTTATTTTTTTGCTGTTGGATATTTATTTATTTATTTGTGTATTTATGTATGATTTGTTTACTTATATTGATTATGCCATCACAGTTGTACCCATTTTTCCTCCTGTCCCCAGCTCTACCCAGCACCCCCTACTCCCTCCAGTGATCCCTGCTCCTTGGTTCATGCCCAAGGGTCAGGCGCATTCATTCTCTGGCTACTCCATTCCTTGTACTCGCTCTTAACATCCTCCTGCCTATTCTGCACCTACCAGTTTGTGCCTCTTCATCCCCTCACCTTTCCCCCATTCTCCCCCAGGCTCCTGTCCCCACTGGCCCCCATCCCAATATTCTCCGTATCTATGATTCCGTTTCTGTTTTGCTTATTTGCTTAGTTTGTTTCTTAGCTTCAATTGTTGATAGTTATTTATGTATTGACTTTTTAATGTTCATAGTTTTGGTCTTCTTCTTTTTCTTAAGTTCCTTTAACATTTCATATAATAAGGGCTTGATGAGGATGAACTCCTTTAGCTTTACCTTGTCTGGGAAGGACTTCATCTGTCCTTCGATTCTAAATGATAGCTTTGCTGGATAGAGCAATCTAGGCTGTAAGTCCTTACTTTTCATCACTTTGAATACTTCTTGCCAATCCCTTCTAGCCTGATAAGTTTCTTTTGAGAAATCAGCTGACAGTCTTATGGGAACTCCCCTGTAGGTAACTAATTGCTTCTCTCTTGCTGCTTTTAAGATTCTCTCTTTATCTGTAACCTTTGGCATTTCAATTATGATGTGTCTTGGTGTGGCCCTCTTTGTGTCCATCTCGTTTGGGACTCTCTGTGCTTCTTGAACTTGTATGTGTATTTCCTTCATCAAATTAGGGAAGTTTTCTTACATTATTGTTTCAAATAGGTTTCCAATCTCTTGTTCTTTCTCTTTTCCTCCCGGCACCCCTATGATGCGAATGTTGGAACATTTGAGTTGTCCCAGAGGCTCCTTACACTATTCTTGATTTTTGGGATTATTTTTCTTCTTGCTGTAGTGATTGGATGTCTTTTTCTTCCTTATGTTATCTTCCTTGGATTCAAATCATTGATTTGATTCTTGGCTTCATCCACTCCACTGTTCATTCCCTGTCAATTGTTCTTTGTTTCAGTTGGTATATCCTTCATTTCTGCCTGGGTATTTTTTATGCTATTGAAGTACCCATTGAGTTCCTTGAGCGTCCTTATAACCAGTGTTTTGAACTCTGCGTCCGATAGATTGCTCATCTTCATTTTGTGTATTTCTTTTCCTGGAGCTTTGATCTGTTCTTTCATTTGAGCCACGTTCTTTGTCTCCTCATTGTGGCAGCCTCCCTGTGTTTGTTTCTGTGTCTTAGGTAGAGCTGCTATGACTCCCTGTCTTGGTACAGTGGCCTAATGTAGTAGGTGTCCTGTAGAGTCCAGTGGCACGGCCTCCCCTATCTTCCAAGCTGGGTACTCGAGGTGCGCCCTCTGTGTGGGCTGAGTACCCCGTCCTCTTGTGGATGAGCCTTGATTGCTGTCAGCAGGTCCACTGAAGGGATTTACCCAGGCTAGACAGCCGGCGGGACTGGCTGGGGCCCCTGGCCAGCAACCACCTTCTTCCGTGGCTTATGGAGGTGGTTGGGTGGTGCTCCAACGTGGCCTATAACTGTCTCCTGGGTGCGCAGGCTCTGGGGTTTCCCGGGTGGCGCAGGCCAAGGTCAGCCTCCACCTGTGTTCTGTCTGGGCCCCTTGGCATATGTTGTAAAGTGATCTGCAGATGGCCGTTGCTTGTGCTAGGCCTGGGTCCACTTGGCGAGAGGTATGGGGCGGGGCTCAGCTGTTGCTTGTTGGAGCAGGTTTGGGAAGGTCTGAAGCCTGTGCCCAGCCCGGCCCTTTGTGTGGAAAAGCCACCGTTACCGGGGTGTTGCTTAGATGGGTCCATAAGTTAGATGGGGTGGACCCTCAGGTGATCGTCAGGGCAGGGCGTACCGTGTGAGCCAGGTGGATGGAGGTTCAGACATGGTGCCTGAGAACACCGCTGTTTCTTCCACCCTCCCAACCCCCACTGGAATTTTACAGCCAGAAGTTACGGGGACTTACCTTCCCGGCACTGGAACCCGGGGCTCGGTGGTCTGGTGTGGGACTGGGATCCCTCGCTCCCAGCACATCCCCCTGCTGTCTTATAACCACCACACGTGGGCTTGGGGCCTGCGCGTTCAGCATCCCCACATCTCCACGTCTCTGCATCTCCTACCTGCCCAGATGGATGTGGTTTCTTTAATTCCGTAGTTGTCAGGCTTCTGTACAGCTCGATTTTCTGACAGCTCCGAGTGCTGCTTGTGCTATATTTTAGCTGTGATTTTGCTGTGGTCGTGCAAAGAGGCGAGCCGCGTTTACCTGCCGACGCTTCCACCTCGACCAGAAGTTCTACCACATGGTTCTTTAAATGTTCTAGTTCATAGGTGAACCCTGACAACTGAAAAAAAAAAACAAAGAAGAAAATGAAATGGGAGAATAAAACCAACAGGCAAATCAAAAGTGAGTTCATCCATTCGGCAAACTCGTGCCGAGAGCCTACTGTGTGCCGGGCAGTGTTCATGGGCACACTGGGTGGGCACACAGCTGAGAATGAAATGAGTCGTCCCTGCCCTCGGGTTTGAGAATGGCTGATCTAGAAATAGCCGATTTTATCTTTCCTTCTGGAGCTGCGTAAGGTACCCAAAAAGCCCTTTCCCGGGCAGTGGGGCTCCCCTGCTCATCTGTAGAAGGGTGGTCAGCTGGGGCTTAGTGTTGCCTGAGATGATGGAGGAGTGTTGGGGTTGAACTGTGCTCCTCCGGAAAAAATATGTTGAAAGTCCTAGCACCTGGAACCTCATAACACGACCGTATTTGGGAATACGGTCTTTGCTGGTGTAATTAGTTTAGTGAAATGAGGTCAGTGGGGCGTGCCCTGGTCCAGTAGGACCGGTGTCTTTATCCAAAGGGGAGATTTGGATGCAGGCAGGCACACAGGGAGGACACCGTGTGATGATGGAGGCAGAGAAGGGGCGGTGCTCTGCAAAACCAGGGACTCCGAAGATGGTCAGCGAGCCCCCCGGGAGCCGGGAGCAAGCCTGGAAGAGGTTCCCCCTCAGAGTGCTCGGGAGGAACCGGCCCAAGACACCTCGATCTCAGCCTCCCAGCCTCCAGAGCTGTGGAATCACCTCTGCTTTCCAGGCCACCCAGAGGGAGCGTGGGGCTTTGTCCCGGTGGCCCTAGGAAGAGAAGACAACAGGAAATTGTTTCAGAAGCCGAATGCGTCAGGGTCCCGACGGGGGAGCCGCCTTCCTGTGGCCCCTGCTGGCCGGTCGAGTCAGCCCCCTCAGAGGCTCCGTCAGCTGATGCCTTCCCATCGTTTCCCGTCTCGGCGTTTTCTTCCCTTCTTCATCTGCACCTCCTTTTCCGTCCCCTTCATCCCTCCGTAGTTCTTGCCTTCGCAGGGCAGGGCCACAAGATGTGTCAGGGGTGCTTTTAATCCCCCGAGTGCCTCTCTGTTCAGGCCACATAGAACCTGGCTGCCCGGCCAGACCCAGCCGGAGCCCCTCCGAGGGCCCTGTGCTCAGCTCCTGCTCGCAGCCCCGGGGGGGAGGTCCTGATGCCACCCGGAGTGACAGGCGCAGCAGTGCAGGTGAAGGGCGGTGGGGCCGTCCAGCTCGGAAGGGGCAGGCGGCTCCGGAGCGCACCCAGGTGCTTCACCACCCAGTGGGGACTGCGGCGACCAGCACCTACGTTGGGATTCGATTGTGTCTTTCATGGCACAGAACCCCCAAGAGCAGGGGCACAACCGGGTGGGTGGGAGGGCTGGAAAGTTCTATCAGACTCCCCTCTGCTGCCTCCCTTTGAGTCCGGCCGCCGCCGTGCCGCCCAGGACTTGGAGGTGAGCAGCGCCTCTGTGCTGTTCCAATGCCGACCGATGTCTGTTCACGCTTGCTGGCCGCCTGAGCCAGGCTGCTCAGGGAGTAGAAGGGCACCGACGGGTCTTCCTGTGTGCACACGCCCCTCACGGATGCTGCGGCGTCCTGGCGCTCAGGGCGGCGGTGGGGGGGCCGCTCCGGGCCCCAGGGGCCTCTCCAAGGCGTCCTCAAACCGGAGACTCAGGCATGTTGGTGCGGACCAAGAGAAAAACCCAGAAGCTCAGGCAGAAACTGGGAAGCACAGTTGGCTCAAGTTTTCTGTGTGCTTAGAAATAGTTAAATATTAATTTGGGTTGTTGCAAAATTCAGAGCGTGGCGAGGTGGGCAGGGCAGGGTGGGGAGCTCAGCCTGAAGAGCTGTGGCTCAGGGAGTGTGAGTCAGTCATTCTCGTTGCTGCCTGCGCCCCCCATCAGGATGGCCTGCGTCCCGCGTGCATTTGGGGGCATTTCTACAGGCCTGTTCCTCTTAGCGCTTTGGGGTGTGGTTCCGGGGGACAAGCTGCTGGTGGTCCCTCAGGATGGAAGCCACTGGCTCAGTATGAAGGACATTGTTGAGGTGCTCAGTGGCAGGGGCCATGACATCCTGGTGCTGGTGCCAGAGGTCAACCTGCTCCTGAAGGAATCCCCACACTACACCAGGAGAACCTTCGCGGTGCCGTACGGTCAGGAGGAGCTGCGGCGGCGATTCCTCGCCTTCGGGAACCAGCAGTTCGCCGAGAGGTCTCTCCTGAACGCCAGCCTGGTGGAGTACAGGAACATCATGATTGTCATGGACATGGTCTTCGCCAACTGCCAGAGCCTCCTGCAGGACTCGGCCACCCTGCGCTTCCTCAGGGACAGCCAGTTCGACGCCCTTTTCACAGACCCGGCCATGCCCTGCGGGGTGATCCTGGCCGAGTACCTGGGCCTGCCCTCCGTGTACCTGTTCCGGGGCTTCCCGTGTTCCCTGGAGCACACGTTCAGCCGCAGCCCCAACCCCGTGTCCTACGTTCCCAGGTGCTACACCCAGTTCTCCGACCGGATGACTTTCCCCCAGCGGGTGGCCAACTTCCTCGTCAGCAACCTGGAGAGCTTTCTGTTCTACTGCCTGTATTCAAAGTACGAGCACCTGGCCTCAGCCCTCCTCGAGAGGGACGTGCACTTGCCCGCCCTGTACCGCAAGGTCTCCATCTGGCTGCTGAGGTACGACTTTGTGTTCGAGCACCCCAGGCCGGCCCTGCCCAACATGGTCTTCATCGGGGGGAGCAACTGCAAGAAGAAGGGCGTCCTGTCTCAGGTCGGTGGCTCGGTGTCGTGGCAACGGTGCTGTGCCGCCGCTCTCTGCTGCACACTCGTTTGGCCCCTCCAGCGACCGTCAGGCGGGAGGGCTGCCTGGAATGGGGTGCCCGGCTCGGAGTAGGGGGTGAGGGGGCCCTGAGGCCGAGCTGTTGATTAATGCAGAGGCTTCGAAGGAAGACGGGGCTTCGGCAGGCGACAGCAGGAGACGGCCTTGGCTAGGTAGTCCGGGGACATCCGTGGCTGAGCCTGGGAAGTCTCCAGGCCATACCCTACCCCTACCCGTTGAAGACGCAGGTGAGGGCTTGTGCAGGAGGACACAGAGTAAGAGATCAGTCCAGGCCAGAACCGGTTCTCCCGACTCCCTGTCACGCTGTTTGCGCCGGCCCTGACCCGGGGCTCAGCAAACTACAGCCGCTGAAGCTCGTCAGCCCGGAGGCCTGGGGCTGTAGGGCCCAGAGCCAGGAATGCTTTTCATGTTTTCAAAGGGGTGTTAGAAACAACAGTAAGAAATGGGGGACAGCGGGGTACGTGGCCCACTACGCCTACAGAGTGACGAGCTAACCCTTTACAGAGAAGGTGTGTTGACCTCTGACCTGAGGCGGGTGTCTGGGGGTGCCCTCAGATGCCGGGGAGGAAGGCCAGGCCCTGCGGTGGGGAATCCGACGTGCGAGGCTCCAGGGGTCCCTCCCTGGCCCCCACTGCACCGGCAGAGTAAGAGCTCTAAGGCTTGGATTGGAACCCGGCTGCGTGGCCGAGGCAGGTGGCTCACCTCTGAGCGTTTGTCTCTCCTGTGGGACGTGGGGAGCCTCCGGACACTGGGGCGGTGGGCAGGAAGGCCAAGTTCACCGGACACTTAGTGCGACGGCAGCAGGACAGGGCCGCTTCGGGCCGCGACCGTGGGGTGGAGGCCTGCGGACGGGGCCGTCCAGCTCTGTCACATGAAGGGGCGCGTGGTGCCCCTCTCTGAGCGCGGGGCCCGAGGCCACAGCCGCAGCGGGTGCCGGGGCAGGACACGGCCGCTCTCCCGGCCGCTCTCCCACCGCAGGTCACCCGGTGGCCTGCAAGCAGCAGCCTCACGCAGGGAAGAAAGAACAGGAATGGTGGGTCAGCGGGGCTGGCCAGCCTGCTCCTGGCCACGCAGCCTTGGACTTCGGCTTCCTCATGTGGAATCGTGGCCAGCGCCATCCGCTCGCCCCTGCCAGGGTTGTGTGGGGGTCACGGGGGCGGCAGGTAAAAGTGAGTGAGAGAGAGAGGACGAGCGAGGGAGAGCGCCCCTGTGGGCTGTCAGGGGAAACCTCCCCCTCCCCCTCCCCTCTGCTCCTTAGCTCTCTCCAGGCTGACACTTTCTCTCTGTGAGGTATGAAGACAGGTTTTTTTTTTTTAAGATTTTGTTTATTTATTTTTAGACAGAGGGGAAGGGAGGGAGAAAGAGAGGGAGAAAACATCACTGTGTGGTTGCCTCTCGCATGCCCCCTACTGAGGACCTGGCCCTCAACCCAGGCACGTACGTGCCCTGATTGGGAATTGAACCAGCGACCCTTCGGTTCACAGGCCGATGCTGGGTCCACTGAGTCACACCAGCCAGGGTGACAATGTGGTTTACTTGTGACAGTCGGGGGAGCATTCCCCCAGAAAACTAGATTTCAGTTCCTCAGTACTAGCTCTTTTGTTCCTGAGTTTCCCTCTCTGGTGTTCCAGAATCCTTTAGATAGTGGTTCTCAAGTAGGGGCGCTTTTGCTCCTCACGGGGCAATCCCTGAGGACATTTTTGCTGCTGCATTTGGGAGGTGACACTGTCATCAGGTAAGTAAAGTCCAGGGGTGCTGTTAAAAACCCTAGAAAGCCCAGGAAACGCCCACCCACTCAGCCCCAACAGAGAATGACCCGGCCCCAGATGTCAATAGCACAGGCACTGAGAAAGGCTGATCTGAATCAGTTCCAAGTGAGAATCGGTGACTGCTACGCAGCAAGGCAGGATCGGGGTGAGGAGGGGGCAGCAAGCACACTTTGCCCACCCCCGAGGCACCTCTTCCCCCTACGGGGGTGTCTCCAAGGAGAGCGCGCTCAGGCTGAAATCTCAACACTGTCGGTGGAGCTGAGGATTGAAGTCTGAGCAAGTCAGGGGGACCAAACCTCAAAACTGCCAAGTCATTCTTAACAGGCACTTTGAGAAGCACGCGGCCCAAGCCAATGTCTACAGGTCCCACAGCGGTTCTCTGCTCTTTCCCAGCCCTGTGTTTATGTTTACGACCGGTTATCTCCTTGACGCGTGGGCGTGGGCAGCGCTTTCACAGCGCTGCTTTTGTGACAAAACACTTGTGCACAGAGTGGCCAAGTGGGAGCATGGGTCAAGGTTAAAAAATAAAAGGATTCAACAGCGGTGTCTGAAACAGCAGAAACTAGGTCGGGGAATAATTTAGGTAATTCGAGGAGAATGAAATTACATGGGTTATTTTATATTAAGATGTAACTCACATACCGTGCAATGCATGTAAAATTCGCGATTCGATGGTTTTTCATGTCGTCACGGAGTTGTGCAACCGTCTCCACAATCGCTTTTAGGAGATTTTCAGTCTCCACGCCCGCCCCCACCTCAAAGTATCAATTAACAGTTACTCCCGACTCCCTCTTCCCCGCACCCCCTGGCAACCACTCATCGACCTCCTGTCTCTATGGATTAGCTTCTGCTGATCATCTCAGACAAATTGAATCATACAATAATGTGACTGGCTTTTTTTCACTCAGCATAATGTTTCCAAGGTCCATCCATGTCGCAGCGTTCCTTTTATGACCGAGAGGTGTTTTCTGCCGTGGATATACCACCCTGTGTGTATGTACGCATCAGCCGGTGGACATTGGGGTTATTTCCACTCTCCCCGGGGCCTCTGCGGCTCTGGTTCAGGTCCTCGCCTCCCAGGCTCTCAATGGGGATCCCCGGGTCCAGCCTGACCTACTCCGCCATCCCATACCTCCCGGTGAGCGGGACATTTTGGGAATGCAGTGCCAAACCTACCTCACGCGCCTCGGTGGCTGCCCCAGTCATTAGGAGAACGCCCAGGCCCCCAGCTTAGCCCAGGAGGCTCGTGGAATTGGGACCCCCTCAAAGGAGTCCTAAGCCCCCAGCACCTGAGAACGTGACCTTCTTTGGAAACAATCTTTGGGGAGGTCATCAAGTTAGTATGAGATCACTGGGGGTGGGGGCCCTGATGCAACATAACTAGTGTCCTCACAAAAAGGGGAAATTCAGATACAGAGAGACGTACCGAGGGAGACAGCGAGAACATGCAGGGAGAAGGTGGGCACGTGACTGGAGCGAGGCACCTGTACGCCGCGGAAGCCCAGGGGCTGCAGGCAAACTCCAGGAGCTGGGAGAGGCAGAGAAAGACCCCCTCACCCCCCAGAGCCTTCAAGAGGCAACAGGCTTCTCTCTGGTTCTCAGGGCCCCAGCCTGGGCACTCTGCGTCAGCAGCCCTAGGAAGCGAACGGGCCGGCTGCGTGCGTCCTCCTGCTCCCTGCGCTGGCCGCTCCGGAGTTTCCCGTCACTTACTCTCCTACTGCTCAGGGTGCTTCCTGCCCTTCCCGTGCCTCTGCGCAGGGGTCGGTGGGGACGTCAAAGCATTTGAGAATGAGTTTCAGGGGTGTGACGCCACACCAACGGCGCTTGCCTGCCTGCAAAGAGTCATTGAAATGGGGGCTGGGAAAGGCAGTCCTCCCAGGGCCACCCTTTGGCCTCACTGGCCACATAACATGGGCTCCGGGCCTGGGAGTCTTCCCCACCTGGAGCCCGTGCTGCCTTATTGCCTGGTGCGGGACTGTCTTTCCTGGTCCAGGCTGGAAGAAAGCTCCTTTGTCTTCCTGGAAGCCTGCGGGTCACGTGGCACCCGGCACCCCCACTGTTGTATCTACCCCCCAAGGGGAGGGGCCAGGGCCTTCGCACTGCAGCACCGGGAGGGGTGCGGGCGGGCTAGGGGCTCTGCCTCTGCTGTGGTAGACACCTGCTGGCCACGGGGGGTCGCTGTTGGCGCCGTCTCACTCTTTCTCGTGGTAGAAGAGTGCGTTGCATCCAGTGCGAGATGACGTTGTGTTCTTGGCGACCCGGGTGGCAAGATGCAGTGGGCAGAGGTGTTGGGCCTTCTTCCCCTGGCGGCCGGCAGAGTGGTGGTCTCCACTGTCCTCAGTGCAGCTGGGGCCCTCCCCTGGCGTTGGTACCCGGTACCCTGGGGTCTGCTCCGAGAGTTTGGTGCGGTGAGCAGGGTTGCCGAGGAAACAGGCCGTGGCGTGGAGGACACGTGTGGGCCTGTCAGTCTCACTGCCCCACGGCGGTGCTGGCTGCCCGGGGAGATAAGTTGACTGAGGTGCTGGCCACCCTCTGGCCACGTGGAGACGCAGGAGCTGCAGATAAGCTGCCTGTCAACTGGGAGGAGCCCGTGCAACAGGTGAGGGCAGACGCAAGGGTAGGGGAGGTGGGGGCAGGACGATTGGAGAGACTCCCTGGGACTGTGGCCACCCTCTTGTTTCCATGCCACGTGGTGTCCACTGGTTCCCCTTCGGTTTCTGCCTGTTTTTCCTTTCTGTCCAGGGCCTTCAGACAGGTTAAACATTTTTTGGGGGGCAGGGGTTAGTAAAAATGTATAATGATGAGCTGGCAGAGTGCGGTCAGGTAAGGACTACTGCTGTATTACCAGAAGACAGAAACGCTTGTGGGCGAAGCAAACATTTTTTTGTCACGCTAAAAATCCCAGTGAGGTTTTGTTTGACTTTGTATTAAATCTACGGCTTACTCTGGGACGAAATCAAGAGCCTTCCAGAGGTAAATCTTCCCATCCAGGACACCTCGTGCCTTTCGTCTATTCTATCTAGATTCATTTAGATCTCCCATCGGGGCAGAGAAAATGCCACCACCATCACCGGATCCTTAGGTGCACCCCGCCCGCCCCCACCCTCCGTGTTCTTGCTCGGCTTGCAGCCTCTTGTCAGGTTGGGTTGGGACCACAGAGCTGGTGATCACAGCGACGGAAGCTAGACGGGTGGCCCTGGGATACGTGCCCTGCGACAATGTGCAGTGCAGTGACAGCCGTGCAAGGGACAGGGCCTATACCAACTTCTGCGTCTGCCAGTGACAAGGTGGCAGCCAGAGTCCCTGAGGGTGGCTTCTCTTGCTGATAACAATAACAGCGGCCTCAGCGCCAGTAACAAACTGCGGCCTCAGCTTCCCACCTGTGGGCTCTGTTCACCCTCGTGCTTTTTTTCTTTTTTAAAGATTTTATTTATTTATTTTTAGAGAGGGAAGGGAGGGAGAGAGAGAGAGAGAGAGAGACATCATGTGCGGTTGCTGGGGGCCATGGCCTGCAACCCAGGCATGTACCCTGCCTGGGATTGAACCTGGGATACTTTGGTTCCCAGCCCATGCTCAATCCACTGAGCTTCGCCAGCCAGGGCTCGCCCTCGTGCTTTTAACGTGGGGCGGGAGCAGCCTGGGGCCTGTACACTCGAGTAAGGTTGCATGGCTGTTTGTAGAAATGAGTGTGTGTGGGGGAGGAGCGGGGGTGGACAAAATGGCAGGATTTCACCCGTGAGTGGGGGACAGAAATGGAGCCTCGGGGAAAACATACAATTATGTCCCAGACAGAAAGAGGATCAGAGAAAGAGAGCAGAGCAGAGCAGTTGCTGTCGGAGAGGCCGGGATCCTGGACTCAGAGCTGACCACCCGGGGCCGGACCTAACCCTGCCTGCACCGTGGTGGCCGGTGTCACACGGGCAGCGTCCTGGTGTGCGTGCATATGCCCAGGGTAGACTCTGTTACGGGGTCATCTCCTCCCAAAGGGAAGCCTCAGCCTCGCTAGTCGAGGTGGCCTGAGCCTAGATGTCGGTCTGGCAGAAACCAAGGATGAACGGGAGCCCACGCACACCGTCCCCAGGGCGAACAGGACAAGGAGACGGCAGCTGAGCTCGTGGGGGAGGCCCTTGCGGGAGCAGGCCTGGCCTCACAGGCCCGTGACCCCTGAGGTTGCACAGGCCTCTCCCAGCCCCCCGGGAGGACCCCACGCATGGCACAGCCCATCCTGTTCGGGAGGAAGTCATTCTCATGAGGACCTAGGGCTGTGAATGACCTTGGAGAAAAGCCTGAACGTACGCTGCAGGATGTACGGAAGGCCTGGATTAAGGCACATCTCACTCCCTGAAACCCAGTAGTGAGAGACTGGTGCCCACAGCAGCCCAGAGGAGAGGAGTTCAGACAGAGCCTGGCCTGAGGCGAGGCGGCGGCTCCCTCCTGTCCCGTGGAGCGCAGGCCCAGGGAGGAGGGCGCTGTCCGACCCCGCTGTGTCACTGCCCTCTTGTGCTCTGGATGGCCCCAACTCCTTTTCCCAGAGGTGGGTGGGCAGATCTCAACAAACCCTGTGTTGTCTTTACCAAGGCTCGGGCTCAGGGTGCCTCCAGATGTTTCCATAGCTGACAGCTGCTCGAGGAGGCTCTTCCCTGCATGTTGCAGAGGTGTCCTTGGGTGGAAGAGGGACAAAACCGCGGAGCCGGGCTCCCCTTCCCCGTGGCAGGAAGCTGTCTTGGCCATGTGACATACACTTGCTGGGTGTGTTCCGTGTTACCCACCAATGGAGGGAAAGAGTTGTAAGAGTTCTCCAATAAGGGCACATCCAGCAGCAAGGTTGTGGTCGGGGGCTGGTCACGGGGGACCCCCCGGAGCTCAGTCACAGCCCCCGCAGAACCCGGTTCACGGGGGCGTGGGCACCCACAGCCTTGTTTGGGGAATTGAAGGAGAAATAAGGAGAGTGAACTAGAAAGTTCCCTGGAGAAAGCAGCGAAACTCAGATGAACTCCTCCACAACGAGGGGACTGTTATCTCCCGACGAAACGTAGGAGGGTGAAGGGCAAGGGCAGATGCATTCTGCAATGATTAACGTAGGTGGGACACCCAGCCCTCCCGTGACACGCCCTTCTGTTAATTGGCTTGATGACAGGATAAGACAAAGAAAACTCACATACGAGACTCAGTGGGAGCTGAAAAGTCGGTTGCTCGTTCATCTATGGAGATGGCTGCGGGGCTCCCGCTTCCCCTGGCGGCGCTCCCGGGGCTGCTGCTCTTCCTGTGTGCGGGGCCCTGGGCCGAGGGCGGGAAGGTGCTGGTGGTCCCCATGGAGGGCAGCCACTGGCTCAGCATGCGGAAGGCCGTGCAGGAGCTCCACGCCAGGGGCCACCAGATCGTGGTCCTTTCACCGGAGGTGACTCTGCACGTCAAGGAGGAAGACTTTTTCACCCTGAAAACCTACCCCATTCCCTACACCCAGGATGAATTTCAGTATCTCGTGTTGGGCCAGAGCCACCTGATTTTTGAAAGAGTACACTATCTAAAAGCATTTTGGAAAAGCATGGCAGTTTTGAAAAACGTGTCTGTCATCTTTCAGAAGTCTTGTGAGGAGCTGGTGCGTAACGGGGACCTGGTCAGGCAGTTGAATGCCAGTGCCTTCGATGTGGTTTTGACGGACCCTGTCTACCCCTGCGGGGCAGTGCTGGCTCAGTACCTGTCCCTTCCTGCCGTGTTTTTCCTGCGTGCCATTCCATGCGACCTTGACTTTGAGGGCACGCAGTGCCCAAACCCTTCCTCGTATATCCCCAGGTTACTAACAAGGCATTCGGACCACATGACGTTCCTGCAAAGGGTCAAGAACATGCTCTACCCCCTGGTCATGCAGTACCCTTGCCACGTTTCCTTGTCTCCTTATGCGAGCCTGGCCTCTGAGCTCCTGCAGAGAGAGGTGTCGCTGGCGGATGTTTTCGGCTACGCGTCCCTGTGGCTGTTCCGAGGGGACTTCGTGTTGGACTACCCCAGGCCGCTCATGCCCAACATGGTCTTCATCGGGGGCATCAACTGTGCCCACAGGAAGCCACTGTCTCAGGTCTGTACCTGTGCTTGTGTGCAATCCGTGAGTCGGGCGGGACGCGTTTTATTTTTCCAACTCAGGCCAAGAGCTGGCGGACCTCCCCATCTTCTCTGTGGCTTTCCGCCTCTCATTCTCCGTCTGAGTCTTGGGTGAGAGAAACGGTTTCAGTGGCGTCAGCAGTGCGGGGAAGGTCTGTGATGGCCAGGAGAGGGCCAAGAGGCGGGGGTGAAGTTCCGTCGTAGGGTGTACACACGAGGCTGTGATGCCCGTGATTGTCCTCTGCTGAAGGCGCCGTCTTGACGGGTGTGCAGTCTTCGCCGGCTGTGTGGGAGCGGAGACGGCGAGTCGTGAGCCGATGCCCCGGGGAGTTTGCTGGCGGGTGTTGGGTGGAAGGGCGAAGAAGGAACGAGCACATGGCCTTTGGTGACAAATCACGTAGAGCGATCCTTTCTCAGAGGGGACTGAGGAGAAATGCAATTCAAGCCACCTACGTTATTCGAAACATTTTTGTAGGCATGTTTAAAGAAAAGCAAAAAGAACGTTCATTTTAATATACTCTATGCAGCCAAATGTATCCAAGACATCATCCTTTCGACATAGTCCCAATATCAGATTATGAAGGAGATATTTTACGTTCTTTTTCTGTCTAATACTGTTTTCAGAATGTTTTTTAAAGTTTTATTTATTTATTGTTAGAGGGGAAGGGAGGGAGAGAGGGAGAGAGAGAAACATCAATGTGTGGTTGCTGGGGGCCGTGGCTTGCAACCCAGGCATGTGCCCTGACTGGGAATTATACCTGCGATGCTTTGGTTCACAGCCCATGCTCAATCCACTGAGCTATGCCAGCCAGGGCTGCATTTGTATTTGTGACATTGAACATGGCTTCGTGTGTTCATTGGCCATCTGTGTATCTGCCTTGGAGAAATGTTTTTCCAAGTCTTTTGCCCGTTTGTGAATGCATTTTTGTTGTTGTTGTTGAGTTTTTGAAGTTGTCTATGTATTCTGCATATCAATTGCTTATCAGATAAATGATTAGCAAATATTTGCTTTTATTTTGTGGGGAGCTTTTTTACTCTGTTGATAGTACTGTTTGATGTACAGATTTAAAAATGTTCATAAAGTTCAATTTGTCTGTTTTTCATTACCTGTGTCTTTGGTGTCATATCCAAAAGTCATTGCCAAATTTAATGTTGAAATTTGTCCCGTGTTTTCTCCCAGGAGCTTTATCATGTATCAGGTGTTGCGTGTGTGTGCTTTATTTACATTGAGTTGGTTTTTGCGTGTGGTAGCCGAGGGCCCCGCTTCGTTCTCTAGTGTGTGGGTGTCCAGTTCCCCGGAAATACGCGTTGGGAAGACCGTCTTTCCCCACTGGGTGCTCTTGCTACCTTTGCCAAAACTCATTTGGCCATTTATGTAAAGTCGTGTCTATTTTTAACTTAAAAACTTCATTAAAAACTTGGTTAAAGGGTCTTTAATAACATTTTAAAAATGCCTTTTGTGATTGTTTCTTCTGCTGTAAGAATTCCTTAAATTCACACAATATATATACTTGATTTTATTCCATTTGGTGTAAACTCGTTCTTTCTGCATTGTTTTTCTTTCTTTCTTTTTTCTTTAACAAGCTTTTTCTTGTTGCTGTTGTTACTGTGGAAATTCTCTGGCGCTTTTCCATGTCCGTCCATGCAGTGTAGTGAGTTGGACCCTCTGCTCTCCTGCCTCCCTCTTTCATTTATTGGACCCTTGTGGTCACACTGACTTTACCCAGATAATCTAGGACAGTCTCTCCATCTCAAGATCCTTACCTTAACGATCCCTGCAAAGTCCCTTTTGCCACGTCAGGTTCCGGGCATTAGACTGTGGACGTACTTACAGGGCTGTTTTTGTGCCTACCACACACAGTAAGTCTAAAGTTAAAGCCAGATCTCATTGAACATTTTTAAGTTCTCCTCTAAATTGTTAAGTTCTTCTTCTGATTCCTTCGGGAAGGTGTGCCATCCGTAGATTACTGTTTTGCAGTCTCTGTCACTGTCATCTTACTCTCCAACTTTGTCTTCTGTATTTTTCCATTGCATCATGGGAGAGTGTCTCTAAAGAGCATATCTGTATCATTGATTTTACTTTCTGTATCATCCACTGTGATCTTTTCTGCTTTCTATGTGCATTAAAAAATTCATGATCTTGCTTACTTCAAGTCAGTTACTATCCTCCCTCAAGGAGGTGAATGTAATTATTTTCAATGAATAATGTTGTTTTCATACAGCTCCGGGCAAAGAACCCTTCTCAATTTTGTCAAGTATAGATAAGTCAAATGAAGCACTCTCCCTGGTCTTACACAAACATTCCTATCCCCTAAGTGGAAGCAAATGAAGTTCCCTTAGAGAACTGCACCTTCACAAAGCTTAGTTCTGATCAGGTTACAACAAGTTGCTTATGAGTAGGAGGAAGAGTTCTCTAAGTTACTAAAAAGCCCCAAATTCAACGGAGTTGGATAAAGATGGACAGGCTTTTTCAGGAATGAGGCCAGTGATGATTGCTCAGAGTTCGGTCACACCGGACTGCTGGTCATTGGTGTCACACTGAAGGGTGCACTATGGGTGCGTGGGAGCCAACGCCGTGGAAGGACTCGGTGCTTACGGACAAAGATGGCTAGGAGGAATTAGGAACTCCTAGAAAGGTAGGCAGTTGAGGGAATGATTTTCTAAGATGAGGAAGGTCTCTCTTCCCGTTGTGTGGGGTAAGCGGATCTAAATCAGGGATGGGTGGTGTGCCAGCCCGGGGAAGTGTCTGGCTGCTGGCATTCTGCCGGGATGGCCACAGGTCTCCAGGCCTCTTGGGCGTTGCAGGAACGTGTCTCTCCCTGCCTGGTGCGCTCCGTGGGAAGATGCGAGTGATTCCAGGGAGTTCCTCACTGCAGGGGACTGGAGGTGGTCCCGTTTGTAACAGAGGAAATGCCTTTTATTGTTTTGATCCAAAAGCCCAGACATTTTAAAAGAGATTTTCAATTTTGAAAATTCTTTAAATAAAATGCTTTAGATTTCTGTTAAGGAGAAACTTCCCACCTAGGAGCAGTAATCCAGGATATTTTAAAACTCAGTGCTGTGTATGTCCTCAACTATCAGAACGAGCCAGAGCTGTTAAAGGTCTGACCTCTGAGACTTTTACTGGACCCAAGCGAAGACTTTCCTGGCTGCTGAACAATGGGGACTTATTTTAACCAATTGTGTAGCTACAAATGCTCTTATTCTGTCCTCTCGAGAGTGGTAATTTTCAACTCTTACTTGGCACATCTACCATGAAAGTGTGTACCCTTCTTCGTATCACATCAAGACGCCCGACACTCTGTCCCCTACTGCTCCCCCCAGTGCTCTCTTCCTGCAAATTACTCCGGGAATGTCTTCGCTGGTGTGAGTTCCTTTGCTTGGCAAACGATCTTGTTTTTTAAAAAGCTCTGTTTCATTCTGATACTTTTTATACGGTAGCTCTTTGATGTGGTTTTAATAGACTCCTTGTGCCCCTGTGGGACAGGTGTGGCTGAATCCTAGCTTCCTGCTGTGTAGTCTGCACGCTATCACACGAGGATTGGACTTGAAGGGCACCAAACTCATTCTCACGCAGGCTGCGTTGGCAGTTGGTTTAGTTCAGTTGTCTCTTTGCTCTTAACGCTTTATGCAAGCCTTCCCTTGGAGATGACCAGGGGGAGGGGCACAGTTTGTGACAGATGACCCCAAGGCAACCACACTCCAAAAGGGTTTCTCTGGGGGCACAGGCTGGCCCAACAAAAGGCTCCTCCCTCAGATGTGTGTGTGTTGCCTCACCCGATCAATATTCCAAGTGAAACCCGGCTTTCGTCATCCTGATTAGATATGAGACACAACCCACGCATGGCAACGCGATAGTTGTATGTAGCCCTTATAGAAATGCTTTTCCCGTTTCCATCAATCATGGCTGTAGAAGCGAGCTGGGTCAAGGGTAGGAGTCAGATTTGCATGAATGTAAATACTTGAATCATCACTACGATTGTTTTATTAAGTGACCTGAATATGGTCCTAATATTATCAACCAACCAGGTGATGGTGAGAAATTCACTTGGTTAGCCCACAGCCTTTGGAGGGAGCACGTTCCTGCCAACACCACTTTCGGTTCAGTGAAACTGACTTCAGACTGGGACCTGCAGACCTTTAAGAGAATAAACGTGGATTTGTTTTTAAAGCCACCAAGTCTGTAGTGACTTGTTACAGCACCCATGGGAAACTCTTACATCCACTTCACCATGTTTCTGTGCTTTTCAGAAGCCGAGGCTTAACACCCTGTTTACACAAGTTAACTCTTACTAAGTCACCGGCATGTATATGGAGCTAAAAACATCTCTAGGTTATTATTAATATAGTCCTATCTTATACCACCGTGCACTAGAAAAATGCAGTACACCGTTTCATCGCGACCATATTAACCTTAGAACCAACCGCCTGGCTGCTGCTGTGAACACTTCACCCCCCCCCCCCCCAGTGAAATTAATACCGTCTGGCTCAGGGGTGTGTTTGATAAACAGCAAAGCGTATGCTGACATTTTCAACAGACAGAGGTCCTATTCGTGTGGTCCCAACAATAAGAACAAGCAGGCATTGATTAGCACGAGCCGTTTATAAATTGTTGAGTACAGTTATTTGGAAAGTAGAGTCCACTGGGAATCTTTGCAAAAGCGCCCTGCTAGTGCTCCCGGCGAGTTTTCAGTCCCACAAGCACGGGTGTCACTCGGTGCTGATGCGGCCCTTTGCTCTTTACGATCAGGGACTCGACTTTCTGTCCTCCGTCACTTCCACCCTTTCTCGGCCATTCTCAATGATTCTCTTGGTGGTGATTTTCTTGCCATTGACGATTTTGGTGGAAGTCGACACGGACCTGAAGTTCCCCATCCCACCACAGTTGCCGCAACTCATGGAGAAGGAAGAAGAGCCCCCATTCCTCTCAACAGCAAAGGAACTAAATCCTGCATTTGACGAAGAAAAAACATCGAACCCTGGGAATTTACTGAAGGTGGAGGAAGGGGGTGCAGACCCTCTATTTCTGCTTCTCCGGGAGCTCCTCCGACCCCCCAAAATCAGCGGGTCTTTGAACAAGTCAAGCGAAAATGGGTGCCGGCCACCAAAAAACTCCCTGAAGACCTCGGCCGGGTCGCGGAAGGTGAAGACGTATTGGAACGGGTCCTGGAAGAGCCCCCCGCTGCCGCTGCCGCCGCCGCCGCCGCCGCCGCCGCCCACGTCGCCGTCCTGCACGGCCCCCTCGCCGCACTGGTCGTAGACTTCGCGCTTGTTGGCGTCGGACAGCACCTCGTACGCCTGGGCCACTTGTTTGAACCGCCTCTCGGCCTCCTCCTTGCTCTCCGGGTTCTTGTCAGGGTGCCACCTGAGCGCCAGCTTGCGGTAGGCCTTCCTGATGGCATTGGCCGAGGCCCGGCGGGGCACGCCCAGCACCTCGTAGTAGTCCACCATGTTGGACGGGCGGCCGCGGCCACGGCCCACGGGGAACAGAAACACTGAGCGGCGCTGCTAGCAGCTCCAGGGCGCGAGCCAAGTGCCCAGCCAGGGAGCCCAGGCCGCCCAGGAGGTGGGTGCTTGTGACGTTGCCCGCATCTCATTGGTCCAGGCGGGACCCCGGGAAGCCGGGCTCGGAGACACTCCCCACACCCTACGAGGCGCTCTGTGACGTACTTCCTGCCAGTGGCGAGGCCCCTCCCACCCAACGCCCCGCCCACCGCCTGGCTCCTCCCACCCAGCCCCCAGGCCTGCTGAGATCTCCAAATAGGGTACAAAAGAGAGGAATTTAACCCGTAGAGAATAATTTTATTTTCTTTTTTTATAAAGATTTTATTTATTTATTTTCAGAGAGGGAAGGGAGGGAGAAAGAGAGAGAGAAACATCAATGTGCGGTTGCCGGGGGTCATGGCCTGCAACCCAGGCATGTACCCTGGCTGGGAATCGAACCTGTGACATTTTGGTTCGCAGCCCGCACTCAATCCACTGAGCTACGCCAGCCAGGGCTGAGAATAGTTTTCTTAAAGTTGCCTTTACTTCAAGCTTCCCCTTGGCCAGAGGTACAGATGGAGTGAATGTGTCCAGCCTGGGCTGAAGGACAGTCACAGATTTTGTCTCGGACAACAGCTCTCCCAACTTTTTGGCCTCAGGACCTGTTTGCTTGTGTTTATGTGAGTTATATGTATCGATACTTGCTCTGTTGGAGAGTAAAACAATCAGAAAAATTCATTAATCGACTCACTTACAGAAAACCCATTACACGTCGTATTGTTATGGAAGAAAATGACTTTTTCAAAACAAAAAGTTTTAGTGAAGAGTGGCATTATTTTTATACTTTTTCTTCTCACTGGCTCAGCCAAAGGGAGCTGGATTCTCATATCTCCTGCATTCAGTCTGCTGTTATGTCACGTGTCCTGAGGCCCCAGGGAGACTCCCCTGCGCACTTGGGAGAGAATGAGAGTAAAAAAGTCCAATATCATAACTATGGAAATAGTTTTGACTTTGCAAAACCCCCCTGAAAAATTCTTGGGGGTTGCCCAGAGTACCCTGGCGCAAACCGATATCAAAATGATCAAAACTTGGTGGCTGCGTTTATAGTGATGCGGCTGAACTTGGGAGGTAGGGATCATTTCCACTAAAACTGTGACAATCACAATCACGATTTTATTTTTGGCATTTCTCGACATCTATTTCTCTCATTCTCTCTCTGACCCTATATTCTTTGCTTTGACAAACGGTGAGGCAATACCAATAAAGGTCACATAGTTCTAGGAGGAAAATGATTAACCAATGAAATCTCTAACATTTTATCCTAAAGGGCAGCAGATTCAGAAGGGTGTGTGTGCTGTGTCACCAGAATGCACTGCCACCTTTATATCACCTTGAGAGACGGAATATAAAGTCCTGGGCCTGGCACTTGATAAACATGTAATAAACAAGAAGAAAAAGCTGACCAGGAGTCAAGTCCTGTGTGAGCAAAGCAACATGGGAAATCACAAAGCACGTTTGTGGAAGAGCGAGAGATCCAGTGTACCGGGAGGGAAAGAGGCAGAGGGCTGGAGAGGAGGCATGTGTTTGGGCAGGTGGGCTGTGTCCCTCCCTAGTTCTGAGGGTGGGGCTGAGGAGAATCGATTTTATTTCAGGCCCTCAGAAGCTGATGTCCAAGGTTTTAGGGGCGGTGGTGGGGTGGGGCCAGGCAGGCTGATGCCAGGAGTCAGAAGTCACAGATAGTGGTTGGGGACATTGGCGGCTGAAGTCCTCGAACAGGACCATGGCAGCTGGGTCCAATAGGCGGTGATAGAATTATCTGGACTCAGTACTTCCTTGCTTGGATATGGGACCTAGAGCAAAGAGAGAGGGGAATTCACATGTATACAGAGACATTTGCTGAGTGCTTCAGGTCTAAAAACCATGGACTGACACCTGGGTATCACCAAAATGACACCAACGCTGACGCTGAAACCCTGCCTGTGAGGAGTCTAGATAGATGAACAGGCAGGCACACCGGGTAGCAGAGGCGGATACGCAAACGGGTGGAGAACACAAGGTGGAATAAAACAACACCATGGAGACTCCAGGGAGCCTACTTTGCTTCCCCTGGCAGGTCTTCGAGATTATTCATAGGGCAGTAGACTTGCTCACGCAGCTTCTTCTTTTTTTTTAAAAAAAAGATTTTATTTATTTATTTTTAGAGAGGGAAGTGGGGGAAAGAGAGAGAAACATCAATGTGCGGCTGCTGGGGGTCATGGCCTACAACCCAGGCAGGTACCCTGACTGGGAATCAAACCTGCGACACTTTGGTTCCCAGCCCGCACTCAATCCACTGAGCTATGCCAGCCAGGGCTGCAGCTTCTTTACTTTAGGAGTGTCAACAGGCAGCTCCGGTCTGGTCCCATCGAAGGAGTGAGGGGTGAGCAGAATGGGGGATCTCCTCATTACTGGCTTCGGCTTTAAAAAGAAATCACCTTCCAAGGGGTTCCAGGAACTTCCAAGGGGTTCCAGGAACTCCCTCTCGGACAACCCCACTCTGCAGTGGCCGTCCCCCCTCGCCCCCAGCAAGACGACATCTCTGCCCTGCTCTGTGTTTGGCCCCCGTGCTGCCCGCCTGGGCCCATCTCACCGGCCCTGTAACTGCCTGGTTGGGAGCCCTCCCGATGGGCACAAGCCCTTCTAACCTGGCTTTCTGGCGCCAGTCCCTAGCATAGCGCCGACACTCTGCGTAAATACTCGGTGGATGGGAGAACTAGCCGTGGATTTTGCGTGTCGGGTCTGCTCAGGTCCTAGGGTAGACGCTTTATTGGGTTACTTAGTAGTGGTTCGTGGTCGTAATTCTTGAGAGTGAGTGTGCATTGCCCACTATTCGTACTAGTAAACAGCATCCTCCAGTCATGGGTAGAGTTGGCACTGAAACCATCTAGGGGCACAGAAGCCCCCCAAAAGTTCTGAGGTGCCGATGATGCGGGAAACTCATAAAATCCTCGCAGTGCCAACTGTGTTTACAACCTTTGGCTCCATGTAATCTACAGATGCGCTCCCACGAGATTGCGACTCCAGGAGAATTATTGCCCTGGATGTCAAAACTGAAGCAATGATTTCAGAATTTCAGATAAGGGCATGCCAATGAGCCAAGACATGGCTCCCCTTTTCTCCTCACCCAGAATCTTGGTCCTGGAGAACGGAGCATGCTGGGAGCGGGGTGGAGGAGCTTCAGGGTGCACGTGTGTGTGGGCACACGTGTGCCCTCATGCACAAGCACATGCAGGGCTGGAGGTTTGTGGGGAAGGATGGTGGTACAAGGAAAGGGGGCTCTAAGTACCCGCTGCTCTAAGTGCCAGGAAGAACAGGGCCCTGTGACTATGTCCCATTAGTCACACTTAAGATGGCAGTTTCTCCATGTCCCTCCTAACAGATCCCCCAAGTAGGGGTGGCCATTGTTCATGGTCAGAATATTACACTGTCATCCTTGGATTGTCTAGAACAGCCATGGGCCCCAAAGGGAGAGCGTGGGGGCACTCAGTTCTGCCTGCCCTCCGGTTTGCCCTTGCTGCGGAAGGGGCATTTCTGTTAGGCAACTACCGCATGAGTTCCCTGCCCCTTCACCTGATCTGCCAGGGTGCCAGCTGGTGCTGGGTGAGCACGTTGCCCTGTGAGCACATTCTACTCGGTTGCAAAGTCCTGCCCTCTGCCTTCTCTCCACTTGCTTCCATTGGTCGCTGATTGGGGAGGTCATTACCTCTGAGGTCTAGTTGCTTGCAGATATCAGTTGTGACCTTATTATGGACTATCATCTGGGCACTGCTGGAGGCCAGCGGGCGTGGTGGCAGAGAGCAGGGTCTCTAGGCCCTGGCGGTCACAGCCTGGGTCTCAGCTCTGCCACGTTAGCAAATATGGGACTCTGGCAAGCCACCTTGCCTCTCTGAGCCTCAGTGCCCTCGACTGTAAAATGGGAATAACAGTACCTGCCTCGGCGGGCTAATCCTAGGGGGTCACATAAGAGGACTATAAAGTGCTTGGCGCCATACTTGGCACATGACGCATGCTCCATAAAGGCATATTATTATCTTTGTTCACCTCCACCCCTTGCTTCAACAAGGTCCTCGGAATTCCCCAAAGTGTCTTCCTTTCCCTGGCCCTTGGCCTGGTGTGATGAGTATAATTTAAGGGTTTTTTTTTTTCATGACTGATTTTAGTCTTCTATACACAGAAAGCTTCTCACCGCCTCTTGCAATGAATGCAGATCTGTCCTGCAAAAGGCCTTCCGTGCGCTCCTATTCCCCTCTCCCGTCATCCTGTACCCCATCAGCACTCGGTCTTCAGCCTTTTCAGGACCTCTGATGGGTCTGTTTATCTGTTTAAATTGTCTGTCTGTCTTCCTTGACGGAGGATGAGCTCTGGGGAGGCAAGAGACCCGCCTGTGGCGGTCTGTGCCAGAGCCTCCGGGCCCAGCGCTGCGCCGGTCTCCGCCAGTGCTTGTCGGATGAATGAGTCAAAGATACTGGGGCTGCGGAGAAGGACATTCTTAAAGGTTTCCACGGGCCAAAGCTGGGCTCGTGCTGTCTCCTTCTCGTCTTTCTACAAGGCGCAGTCGCGTTCTCTTTCATCTCTGGAAAGGAGCTGTAGTTTTCCCCACGTTGCATTTTCCCCGTAGGTAACCCTCTCTCCATCCGTGGGAACACTAATCGAATGCAGTAAAAAGTGCCAGACAGGCTTTGCCTTCTCTGTCCACTCAAGAATGTGACCTGAGTGGCTGACCCAGAATTCCAACCAGTTAAACCTCCTTCCTGTCGCCCTTCTTATTTCTAGAAGGTAGCTTTTTGGCTGCCTTTAGCTGACTAATAGCTGTAGTCATTGACACTGTCAAACATTAACTCGGTGTATGGATCGGTTCTTGGAAAATGTAAGTGGCAGAGGACAAAACCCTGGCAGATGGGACTCTGGGTGGCAGAGGCAGAGGCACTGTGATGGCAGGGGCCCAGGGTCCAGGTCCCTTTGTCCTGGGCCTGCTGCTGTGTGCACTCGGCCCGGCCGGGTCCCGGGGAGGGAGGTTGCTGCTGGTCCCCATCGACGGTAGCCACTGGCTGAGCTTGCGCACGTTCACCCAGCATCTGCAGCAGAGGGGACATGACATAGTGGTCTTAGCGCCCGAGGCCTCCATGTACATCACGGAAGGAGCATTTTACACCTTGAAGAGGTACCCCGTGCCGTTCCGGAGGGAGGACCTGGAAGCGTCTTTTACCAGCCTTGGGCATAACGTGTTCGAGAAGCGGTCTTTCTTGCAGCGGGTGGTCAAAACATACAAGAAGATGAAGAAGGACTCGGCTCTGCTTCTGTCCGCGTGCTCCCACTTACTGCACAACAAGGAGCTGATGGCCTCCCTGGCTGCAGGCGGCTTCGACGCTCTGTTGACAGACCCTATCCTCCCCTGCGGCCCCATCGTGGCCCGGTACCTGGCTCTGCCCGCGGTGTTCTTCTCGAACACACTGCCCTGCAGCCTGGACTCTCAGGGCACCCAGTGCCCCAGCCCGCCGTCCTATGTGCCCAGGGTTCTGTCGTCCAACACGGACCGCATGACCTTCCCGCAGCGGGTGAAGAACATGCTCATCGCCTTGTCGGAGAGCTTTCTGTGCAGCGTGGTGTATTCCCCGTACGGGCCACTTGCCTCAGAAGTCCTTCGGAAAGACGTGACTGTCCAGGACCTTATGAGCTCTGCCTCGGTGTGGCTGCTCAGAAGCGACTTCGTGATGAATTATGCCAGGCCCGTCATGCCCAACATTGTGTTCATTGGCGGGATCAACTGCGCCCACCAAAAACCACTGTCCCAGGTTCGTCGCGGGAGGGGGAACTCCACAGGCCTGAACCGGGGGGAGGTGAACTTGCACGGAAATACCCTGAGTGAGCACGCCCAGTGTCAAACGCCCCTCTGATGGCACCTCCTCTCTTGCAAGTTTGCTAGGTCGAGTTGTCACTTGTATCTGTCTTTGGGGTCATCTTCTGGGTTGTTGCTTTGGCTTGGAGGCTCCAGGAAGGCCTAGTTTGGGCACTTCACTCCGTGGGCTTCAGCGGACGGTCATCCGTTAGAGGCAGTAAGGGTTCAAGGGCATCTGTGCGGAGCAGTGGGTGCAGGGGGTTTTCAGAGAACAACAGTGCTCAGATGCGCCTTGCCTGTGGTTGATTGGGTCAGGCACTCGAGATTCAACGTTGCTGAAATAAGGTTTTGACATCTGTGGATCCCTGGAGGGAAAGTTGACTTTATGTTTCTTTGTTCGGTGCAAGCTTAAATGTGAGAATGTCATTGTATCATAAATTGTACCTGACAGTAAGCCTCTTTGTCTTATTTAATGCTTTAATTTGAAATTCCCCCTTTTTGGGTGGAATATTAATATCACCATCCCTGCATTATTCTTATTTACATTTCCCTAGTACCTCTTTAGTTCTCCTTTGTCTCCAAGCTTTCTTCTTCTTAAACACACACACACACACACACAGCTGATATTTTTTAATTGGCCATACAGGTTCCTTTAATGGGTGAATTTTGCCTCTTTGCACTTAATTTAACAATGAACAGAGTTGATTGTAATCCTTCCACTTGACTTCTTTTTATTTTACTTCATTATTTCCCCCTTCGTGATTTTTGCTGGTGTGTCAAGTTGCTATTTATTTACCTTTTCCCCCCGTTGTTGGGTAAAGAATGTGGCTTGTTGACTGATGGTTGGTGGCGCCAATTCGATGGCAACAGGAGCCCCCAAGGGGGGGCGTGGTGACGAGGGAAATGTTATTCAGCGCAAACAGCTCCGTTGTGATACAGTGAGGTCTGTGGAGAAGCTCACTAGGGTTGTGGCCCAATTATGAAAGGGCAGGGCTGCGAGAAGGACCTCGGGGAAGGCCCCTGTCCAGCCAGACAGCTCTCCTCTGCTCCGCTGTGCCCTGCCCTGCTCTGGTGAAAAGTCTTCCGGAGAAAGGCAGCTTAGGTTTTCAGTCTTTGGTGGAAAGGAAAAGTGCCCTCCCAGAGCTGGGGGGCAGCTCACTTATAGAGAGAAAAATCCTTGCCCCTGATCCCTGATAGGTTCATCCTCATGCAAATGAGGAATCCAAATCCATGCAGTTTGAATGGTCCAAAAAGCACTGTCCTGACTGATTAGAATGGAGCCCCCCTGATTGGTTGGTGATGAGGGAGATGGGGAGGGAGAGGGAATATAGCTAAGCAGCTCCAATGGGATGGCGAAGCCTCGGTCTTGTTGGTTGAAATGGGATTCCAGCAGCTCCTTCATAAGGCTGGGGGGGCAGGCAGCTTCATGCAAGCTTCTTCCTGAAGCAAGGTTTGCATGAGAGGCCCCTGCTGCTCCTGCATCAGTAGCAGCTGCTGGGCTCTTTGTCAATTCGAGCCCAGTTAGCCGCCAGGGCTTCTCCTCGGGAACTATATTCTTTCTTGGGGTCACCGCACTCTGTACTTTCATTCCTTTACTGGAGATTACCTTATTCCCAGTGCCCTTGGTTAAAGTCCTAAACCTCAAGATTAAAGATAAAATCTGTATTTGATCGAGAGAGCCTGTAGAGAACGCAAAGCCTGGCCTTGCACATACCTGGGGGGCCTGGAAGACAAAAGGTGGCAGAACAGCACTGAGAGCAGAGGAAGGGGACCCGAGAATCCAGGATGTCATCTCCCTCTCAGGGCGAGGGACCGTCTCTGTGGACACGTAGAGAGAGATGCCGCGGGGGAATCCATCCACATACGGCGGGTGCAGGGAAAGTGGCCACACAGAAGATCAGGGAGGACAGAGACTTGACGAGGGCCAGGAGGCGGCGGGCTGGTGACCGGGGACGCCCACAGTGTGTGTAGGTGACGCTCCATGTGTAATGATCAGGCGGCGTGCTGCCAACATGCTACGTGCTTGATAAGCGTTCTTGCAAAACTCAAGACATTTGGGAGGGGAAAATGTAATAAGAGCCTGGGACTAAAATGAACTAAACTCCCAGCGAAAGTCAGGAACTGTCTCAGAGGCCTCCGGGGAGCGGGCGAGTGCTTTAACTTCTGCAGGAGCCTCATTGCTCTGGAAGGTGGTAAGGGGTGGGGGAACTGAGGGTTCTTTTCAGCCGATAAACACGTCACCCCACTTTTTGGCTGTCCCGGAGTCTGTGAAGTTGCAGCGAGGTGGACCGGAGGTTTTGCCCAGTAGGGGGCGGGACACCGTACTGGTATTGACTCCCGTGGAGCCGGGCCAGGGCAGGCCTGCCCGGGACAACGCCATCTGCGTAGGCTGCCTTTGGCAGCTGTAGGGGAAGTGCGTGCCATTTGAGCTTTAGCCAAGTGCTGACATTTAATCTTGGGTGTTTCTGGCCTGTGGGTTCCGTTTGTGTTTTCGTACCCTGCCGGCTGCCAAGTGGGCGTGGGAGGGTTTGCGAGCAAGGGGACTTTGATTCGTCCCTTTCTAGACGAGGTTGAATGTGAGGGCAGTTTCGCTCAGGGGGGAGGGAATGCTTGCTTGGAGCTGAGCCGTCCCTCCCCAGGAATGAGGGCCGGACTGCCGACCTTAAGGAGCGGGGACCTCAGGAAGAGCAGCTGTAGGATGTCCTTGCCACAAATCCAAAATACAGCGTGATGGGGAGGGGATGGTGCTGGCTTCCTGGGCCTCTCAGACGAGCCTGGTGGGAAGGGCCGAGACACAGCCGCCGGGGGCCAGAGGGCTGGGAGAAAGTCTGGGGCTGGGGGGGTGCCAGACAGTGGGGCCCCCTCCGAGGAGGCTGGCCAGCGTTCTTACTCGTCACGCTCTGAATCCAACCTGGCAGAGTCTGAAAACCGTGTGTGCTGAGCCCTGCCGGAAGTCTGCTAGGTCTCACGTCCGGGTGACCAACCTCCGAGTCTGCTCAGGACTGTTTGGGCATTAACACCTGCAGTCCCCGTGCTCCTGGAAACTCTCCGTTCTGGGCAAACCCAGCCTCGTCGCGGAATCTCACTAATGCCCTTGGCCTTCTTTGGAGACTCTGGGGGAGGTGGTTAGGTCTTCAGTAACCTGCAGTTGGGGGAAATTGCCTTATTTCTTGCTCTGTTTCCTGTAAGTGAATTACCACTGTGTGTGTGTGCCCTTGCACATATATGTGTGCAGGTATGCACCTATGTGTGTGTGTGTGTGTGTATGTTTCCTGAAAACTGGAGTTGGCTTTGAAGGCTGTGTGCAGACAGTGCGAGCTAAGATCATCGCCGAGGGTTGAATCCAGGGGCTTCCGCACCGTCTTCCGGGAGACACGGCCGGCTTTCTCACCTCCAGGGCCTGATCCTTAACGCTCTGTAGCCCGGTGCTTTGCCTCTGCTCACTCTTTCCGCAGGAAAGGAATACTGCAGACACCTTGACAAGGGATGCACACCTTTACTGTAGCCTTCCTTAGGGGGGACGGGCAGGAGTTTTAGAGTCTACAGGAGGCGTTCTGAAACCCTCTCTGCCCAGCTTTCCTCTCCACCCCCCCTCCCCTGTGATTCCGTCCCAGCTAAAGGCCCTCTCCACTTCCTCTGAGGCCCACTTAGCTCACCTCTCCCCCTCCCTCCCCACGGCCTTCTGCTTCTCACCCCAGGAGAGAGCTCCGCACTGAGCCTGCAAGCAGGAAGCCTTTCTCCTGTGACGGGGAGCGAGGCAGGCGGAAGTGCTGTAACACACGCTGATGCGTTGTGTCTCTATCACACACGCACGTGCACGCACACCCCTTACACCACACTGTGTTTGTTAAATCCTCACCTGAGGATATGTTTTCATTGATGAGAGAGAGGGAGAGAAGCATCCATAAGAGAGAAACATTGATCAGTTGTCTCCCACATGCACCCCAACTGGGGATCGAACCCGCCACCTAAGGATGTGCCCCTGCTGGGAATCAAACCTTTTGGTGTACAGGACGACGCACCAACCAACAGAGCCACCCGGCCCAGGGCTAAGTCACATTCTTTGGAGAAAGACATCTGTGTCGGTCACCCGAGGAATATGAGAAGAATTAACCAGAAATTTCTCTTCCACCTCTAGGAATTCGAAGCCTACGTTAATGCCTCCGGCGAGCATGGCATTGTGGTTTTCTCCCTGGGCTCGATGATCTCAGAGATCCCAGAGAAGAGAGCTATGGAGATCGCCGACGCTTTGGGCAAGATACCTCAGACGGTAAGGAGACGCTGTAGTTCCTATGGTCCCACGAGTGGCAACCCCACATTTTCACCTACGGATTGGTTCTGTTAGTTGGACCTTAGACTCCGGTTCCCTGCCTCTTCTCAGTCGTTAATCCCAAGGTCTTCCTTCTACAACTCTGCCCTCAGCTGCTCTGTGCAACCGGGCCCACATCGCCCAAATGGCTCACCTTCTCTAAGAGTCTCGGGCGTCTGGGAAGAACTGAATTTAAACGTAAAATAAATAAGATATAGCCTCTTTGTATGAGGTAGAGATGTTTCCCCAGAAAGCTGTTGGTTAGCACAATGAAGGGTATACAATTCTAGTTCTACATTCACTCATTGTATTAAGTGGACATCCCCCCGAAGTTCAGAAAAGTGCAAAAATCATCAATGTCTATAGCTTGGTAAACTTTTACAGATTCACAAAATGTTTCCAGCCCCCAGAGCCTTCTTAGTCACTATCCCCCACAGGGCATGTTCATTCAGAAGACTCCGGTTGCTAGCCCCTATAGAAGATGGAAAAAAAATCACATCATGTTCTTTAAACTCCCCTCTCCCCCGCCAGGTCCTGTGGCGGTACACCGGAACCCGGCCGCCCAACCTTGCCAAGAACACAATCCTGGTCAAGTGGCTGCCCCAGAATGACCTGCTTGGTACGTGGAGGGGATTCGATGTGTGGGTCCAGCCAAGGTCGGATGAAGAAAGGGGCTTAGGCACGGCCGTTCGGAAGGGTTGTCTAGCTGGAAAATGTTATGGCCGACATATCCCACTTTGCTTTTTACCTGGGGGTGGGGCGGGGGTGGGCAGGGGCGGGGCATCCCCACCGCATTCTTTTCTGCAAACGTCTGCAAGACCCACGCAAGGACGGCGCTGAGTGCTGAGAGCCCTTTCAGAACCTAGGCGACGCCAGCATGTGACGCCTGGCGACCTGACCACCACGTCCCCCCACTGTTGCCTCCCAGGCCACCCGAAGACCCGCGCCTTTATCACGCATTCTGGCTCCCACGGCATCTACGAAGGAATATGCAACGGGGTCCCCATGGTCATGCTGCCCTTGTTCGGGGACCAGATGGACAATGCGAAGCGCATGGAGACCCGGGGCGCAGGCGTGAGCTTGAACGTCCTGGAAATGACCTCCGAGGATTTAGCCAATGCCCTCAAAACCGTCATCAATGACAAAAGGTGAGACGGAGCGTGGAGAGGAATGCAACTTGTGTTCTGCCCGCTGCACTCACAGTAAACACTCAAACTGAAACATTAAAATCTGTTTGTAAGGACACTAAGTACTGGGACATCTAAGCCATCCGGGATTTGGATGCTCTGGTGCAGCCGGCAGCACTGTGCCGAATGAACACCAGTTCATTCGCTTTGATGGGCCGCATAGACATGGCCTCCTGCAAAATTTAGATCAATTAAATAGATTGTCTCGGAGACGGACTTAAATATGGCTTTTACTTTTGACTAGATTGACTGTTTACAAATTCGAATGAGCAATTGTCCATAATTCCTAATGTGACCTTTTTAAAATTTCTTTATGTACCTATAAAGTATAATTCAGTTTCCTACAAAGATATTACTAAAAAGAAAAGAAGCAAGAATTTTTCAAATAATTGAAAATAATAATTTTGGCTTCGTTTTCTCTCTTGCCTTCTTTCTCTCTTGCCTTCTTCCTTCCCCTCCTTTCTTCCTTCCTTCCTCCCTCCCTCCCTCCCTCCCTGGAGATGAAGAACATTGTGTGTGTGCACTGCATGTGTTTTTTGCTACTTATAACAGACACATTTCTCTACCGAGTGGAAGAATCCGGTAGTGTGTCTCACTGGAAGCAAGCGTGCAGGCACAAAGGGAGGGGAGCTAGCTGCCTGCCCCCGCCCCCCCACTCCGAGTTCCCAGCACTCACGTAACTGTCTTTGTGTGCAGCTACAAGGAAAACATCATGCGCCTCTCCAGCCTTCACAAGGACCGCCCCATCGAGCCGCTGGACCTGGCCGTGTTCTGGGTGGAGTTCGTGATGCGGCACAAGGGAGCGCCGCACCTGCGCCCCGCGGCCCACGACCTCACCTGGTACCAGTACCATTCTTTGGACGTGATTGGCTTCCTCTTGGCCATTGTGCTGGGGGTGGTCTTCATCGTCTACAAAAGTTGTGCCTTTGCCTGCAGCAAATGTTTCGGGAAAAAACGGCGGTCTAAGAAACCCCAGAAGTCCAAGGCGCACTGAGGAGCAGGGGGGGAAACGAAGGGGCCGAATCTGCGGAGTCCGTGTTAAATTCATGTCATGCCCATTGAAGGAGTACTTTGCTGCATTCCGTTAGACACCCCAGGGTGTTTTTTTTTTAAGTAAAAATAATTTAATTGGTAGTCACACCTGTAGGTAGAAATATTTGAAAATGTTTTCTGCGCCCCCTCCCCCCCTGCGCCAGTACCTTTAATTGGACCACACTCGCTACCTCTCAGACGATTGGCCGAGAGGGGTGGGCGGGGCCTCCTTAGCTCCGCCCTACTTCTCTCCCTCATGAGGGGGCCAGTTTGGGAGCCCAGCCTGCCTCCTCGCCGCCGGTGACGGTTCTGACACCATCTGCCTGGAAACACTGTTGTAATCAATTCCTTCGGTAGGGATGGCAGCTCCCGATTTATTTCCACGCGTCACAGATGTCACTCTGTGCACGTCATGAAGGCAACGTGCGTTCCTTTCACGCCTGGTGCCTTGTACTTGAATGAATGGTGACATAGCATCCTTTGAGAGCAGTGTATGATTTCTATCTTTGGGGGGAAAGACTGAGTGCCAAAGGGGGGGGCAGCGTGTTTGAGAGGGCACTCACTGCTTGTGCCAAACGCATCTGACTTTGATAAAAGCCCAAAGTGTATTTTTTTCTCTGGTGTACATTTCCCACAACTAAAAACAGATCAATAAATTTGTATGTCGTATTTCCTGGGTGCTCTTGTCTTCATTGGTGCGTGGCCTTTATTTGTTGCGAAGCTGCATGTGCTAATTACAAAAGTCATGCGTCGTTATGGCAGAAATTTGGAAAAATACAGACTCTTCCGCACACACCCACGGGAAAATCAAAACCGTCTGCAGTCACGTCCCTCAGAAATAATCACGGCGACCGTTGGGCAAACGCACAGAAAAGGCTGCAGCCGTGTGAAATATTCCCAGTTTGTCTCACACCCTTTCTTTGCTTCATTCTAGGGCGAGCGTTCTTTGTATAAACATTTGTTTTTAGTGACCAAGGACTATTCTCTGGTGTGGGTTTAGCCACAACTTCTGGGTGGATCCACTTTTATTTTCTTTTATTAAAAAAAAAAAAAGCGAAGTCTTTGCACCTATGCCTGACTGTTTCCGTGGAAAGAGCTTTATAACAAACCAACAGCTGTCTCAGTCTGGGTTCCTTTGAGGTGAGGATTCAAGGGCGAGAGGCTTGTTTGGGAATTGAAGGAAACCCTGAAAAGGGCGTGGGGACGGAGATGGGGGGTGATGGCCGCCAAGAAGCTGTGGGCGACAGAGCTGAACCCCCCTAGTAGATACCAGGCGCCGGTGCAGAAAACCCACCAGCCTTCTCCCACCAAGAAGCAAGGCCCTTGGGTTGCTGACTGAGCCCTCGCCTTGCCAGTAATTGGCTGGTCCCAAGTGGTATGAATTTCCTGCACTCCCAGTCAGCACGGGGGCCCTGGGAGCCGGAGAGCCCCTGGGCAGAGCGAGGCAGGCGTGGTGCTGGGGGTGGGCTCCTGCACTAAGGAGAGAAGGTCATGGGACATCTGGGCGGGGCACTGCCGCATCTCATTGCAAGTGGTTTGAACCGTGCCCAAACTGCATCCCGAGATGGTGCCAGAAAGCCCGGTTCCCTGCCCTCTGCAGCAGAAAGCAGTATCTTGGGGGGAAAAAGCATCAGTGTGTTTGAAGAAACGTGGGATCCTGTTTTAAATTTGCTTTTATTTTACCATTAGCCTGAAGAGCTGAATTTTTACAAGCATGTGAGCCTCTCCTATTGGTTTTCCCGTTCCTTATCCCACGGGAGCATTCCCCGGAGGATTCGTTAAGAGTGCTCACGCCCCAGTGAAGAGATCCTCTGCCCTGTGCTGGAAGCATGTTTTCTCCGCGTGTTCTTTGCCTTTAATTTTGTTCACACCTCTGCTAGGTGTCTTGTGTTACCTGCAGACATTTAAACACACGCGCTCCAGGGCGGAGCTGGATGGCACTCGACAGGCAGGACCGCCTGGACCCCAGCCCCACCTGCTCCTTCCCCCAGCCGCTTTGGGACTCGAGCTGTTCACACAGTTCCTTCCCCACGCCTGGGGGCCCCGTGGCGACTCCTGGACTATGTCCACCCTCCTTCCAGGCCCGTGCGACCCACCCAGCGACTGTCTCCCGGGCTCCTGCCCACACTCCCTGCCACCTGCGTCTTGTCTCCGGGGCCCTGAGCTGCTCCGGCTTCCCACGGGCTCCTCTGCACCTTCGTGTTTCTGGCCCTTATGGCCTCTTGTCTACAAGTAAGAGAACCCAACTCGGGATACCTTAAGCAAAAAGGGGGTCCTTCTGTAAGGAGATGGGTTCCTAAGGACGCAAGGCTCAGGCCAAGCCTCCAGAGGGGCCGGGATGAGTGGAGCCTCTCTTGTCTTCCCCCGTCCCTGTGCGCTATGAGGGACCACTTTTCTCTTCCCCCTGTCCTTCTCTGCTCCTCAGTCCCCAGATCCCTCAGCCCCAAGATCCCACAGGGCACCGACTGGGTTCTCCCCCCCCCCCCCAGCCCCCGAGTTCTTAAATCCTGGGAGAAAGGATCTGATTGGTCCAGCTGGATCAGGTGTTCACTTCTTGTCCAATCAGAGTTGTTGGGGGAGGGATTGCAGAGGGGAAAACCGTCACTGCTCAGAGCCTGTAACTGTGACCCCAAGGGTCAGGGAAGAGGGAACCGTGTGAGCTGGGGAGATGCCACCAAATGTGCTCACTACCCACGTACCTTTTCCCCACTTTCTGCCTTGGTCCTTTCATGCATTGAAGCTCACAGGTTTCTACAAATACAATGTTTGTGTGTGTGTGTGTGTGTGTGTGTGTTTTTACTTTCAAGGTCGTTCCCGTGGCAGTGGAGGTGGGGGTGGGGGCTCTGTAGAGCGACAGCCCATGACAGTGGCTGGTTTTACGAATGGATTGCATGTGAGTCCAGCAGTTGCGCCATAATCTGAAAAGTAAAAAGCATTTTTGCTGTACAAAGCCCAGCAGAGCCGCTTGTTTTTCCTCGGCCTCACTGCTCCTGCTCTCTCCAGAGGACGTGTGGAGAGGCAACTCACTCTTTGCTGGGCTTACACACTCGCTGTGTGTGCAAGAGGAAAGTGGCCCTCACCCACCACTCCACCCACAGGGCTGGCCTGTGACCTGCGTTGGCTGACAGGTTGTGGCAGAGGTGCTGGGTGCTGGTTCCAACTCTGGGCTCCGAGAGGCCTCCCTGTTTCTGCTCACTCTCTTGGAACCCCGCCTGGCAGCTGTGAGACACTGGGGGCCATCCTGTGCCGTCCTGGTCTCCCCAGCCAACAGCCAGCCAAGTGCCGGACACCTGTGTGTGAGGCCGTCCTGGAGCCGCCGGCCTTCCCCCAACCCTCTGTCTCCTGCAGATGCACGCACACGTGACCCCAGCGTGCTGGGCTGGATGTGGTCCAGAGCCGCCCAGCTGACCGCCTGTAGACTTGTGAACAACAATAAGTGGTTCTCGCCAGCCATTAAGGCGGAGGTGACTTGTCACACGGCTGTGGCTAACTGATACAGTCACTTCCGGCTCTACACCCATGACATTTCTTGTGGTGGGTCTTTAGACCCTCAGAGGACAAGGGTGTGTCCTACCCACCTCTGGACCCCCCGCGGCATGGAGGGCCACACTTAGCTGCTGTGAACTTTCACCCTTGTCACTTAACTGATCTTTGGAAGGGAGAAGGCGGCCCAGGGGGGATGAGAGGAGTGGGAACAGAGGAGGCTGTGAGAGAAGGGGCATGTGGTCATTGTCTTCTTGAGTCTATTCCATGCTCGTCAATATGTCTCCCAAGGGCAGGCCAAGGAACAATGCTCACGTTTTAGGGGGTGTGGCACTACTCGGGGGGAGCTCATCGTCTAGCCGTGCAGACTCCATGAAGGAGAAACGGGCTGATGAGGGTAACGGGCTTCCCAGCATCAGAGACGCCCAAGCGGAGCTGAGAACTCACCCCGTCTCTGCAGGGCGGGCTGGCTTTGAGAGCAAGCTGAACTGAGCAGCCAGGCCGTGGGCGGCTCTGAGTCTCGTCCTGCTGCCCGCGATGCGTGGGATGAAAGCCCACCCAAGGCCAGTGCTCCGCTGCTCAAACTGATGATCGGGACTCCCTCATAGCTGCAAGCAACAGGAGGATCCTTTGCACCCCGCTTTTGGCTTAAGAAAACAAGGTCCCTGCCCGCTTTGAGGTTCTTTGTCTTCTAAGCATGCTGCCAGGAGAACCCCCTTCCCCGTCCTGCAAGCCCTCCGGTCCTTGGGGAGGAGGTGCCCTCTTCCCAGAGCCTTTCTGTCGTCCTCCCCACCCTCCAGCCGCCCTGACCACACCTCCCCACCCTGGGGCCCTAGGGCAGCGTCCCCACGGGGGTCTCGGTTGTGAAGCAACCCCCTCCCACCACGTTCCTTTCCCAAAGAGGCCACCGCACTTCACCAGACCTGCGGCCGGCAGAGGTGTTTCCCCGGCATGCTGGGGGGGGGGCGGTTTCCTCGGGGCGCCCTGCGCTCTTCACAGCCCTCAGCTGGCAGAGGCTCAGGGAGGCAGTTGGAGCTTGAAGTTCCGAGGGCCCGGAACCCAACGGCGATGGTTCTAAGGAACCCCCGCCCTCCCCGCCCTGCCAGGGGAGCTGGACCCCGTCTGCACACCCACCGAGGACCCCAGCTGCCTCTCATTTGGACAGCCGGCCTGCTGTTGTCCACATCACCGTGGATGTGTCTTGGGCCAGCAGCGGGGCTGCTTCTCACGCTGTACTTCGGCTCTGTCTGGGAGAGACCTCGGAGAAAAGGTCCGTGCGAGGATTCGCAGGAGGAAAGGGCCGGGATGGGGGAGGGCTCTGGGTGGGGGTCAGAGACCGGGGAGCTAGGGAGCAGGAGGAGAGAGGGTGTGGGAACCTCGTCTTCTAGCCTGATGTCCGTGTTGGGGTTTGTCGACCCTTAAGAAGCTGCTAATGTTGTGGGGGCCCCTGTCAAGGACTATGAGACTTGCGGAGGTGGATTTCTAATTAATCCTTCATCTTCAGCATCTAGAAAAGAGGGGGAGGGCCCACCTATCAAGGGGACGATGTATTTACTGCTGAGTGACAAGCGATTGTGAGCGGAGCGGCGTTGATCATCTCATGGTTTCCGTGGGTCGGAGCCTGGGCACGACCTCGCAGGGTCCTTCGCTCAGGGTCCCAGGGCTGCGCTCCAGGCGTCAGATGGCTGCTTTCCTTCTGGAGCTCGGTCCCCTCCCGAGCTCACGTGGCTGTGGGCAGAATCCCGGTCCTCGTGGCTGTAGGAGCGAGGCCCTCGTTTCCCTGCCACCAGGCCTCCTCCCCCGGCCGCCACACCACGGCGGTTACCTTTTAAGGCCAGCGGGGGAATCTCTCTGCCTGCTAGGACGGAGTCTGATATGACCTCGTGTGATCATGGGTGGGGCTTCCCATCACCTTTGCCTCTTTTTTTTTTTTTTAAAGATTTTATTTATGTATTTTCAGAGACAGAGGGGAAGGGAGGGAGAAAGGGAGAGAAACATCCATGCGCAAGAGATATATCGATTGGCTGCCTTTAGCATGCCCCCCACTGGGGACCTGGCCCACAACTCAGGCCTGTGCCTTGACTGGGAATCGAACCAGCCAACCTTTTGGTTCAAAGGCCTGCGCTCAATCCACTGAGCCACATCAGCCAGCCACCTTTGCCAGATTCTTATTGGTTAAAAACAAGTCATGGGTTCTGCTCACGCTCAAGGGGAGGGGACGATACAGGGAGTGCCTCACTGGAGGCCATCTGAGAGCGAGCGTGTCGACACACCACGTATTTTACAAATCTCGTTCATGTCGAAAGAGCCTGAGGAAGAGATGGCAGAATCAACGATAGACTCGAATGAGCACCTGTCTGAGGAAACAGAGGAGCCGGACCCTCTGCAACCAGACGATAGTGGTGAGAGGGTCACCCACATCCTTGCGTTCCTGACCCCCTCCCGTTCCCACGAGGGCATGTCCCAGCTGAGGTCTCAATTTCTCCACCCGCCCAGGGGACAGGAAGGTCCCCGCCCAACCCCCCCACAGGTGGAGCTGAGGCTGGGCAGGTGTCGGGGAGGCCTGGGCGTGGGGAGCACCTCCTGGGCCATCTCTGTCTCAGGGACTTTCCAGCAAGTCACAAACCTGCTCAACATCATGGACAGCGAGTCAGCCACGGCGGACACTGCTGGGGTGGGGCCCAGCCTGCGGAAGGCGCTGGCCTCGGCGATCATCGCGGAGAAGGCCGCCAGCGAGCCCTGCGTGGTGATGAGCTCCCTCATCCGCTGCCTGCAGGTGCCGCAGGTAGGGCCGCTCCCCCCGCCCCCGCCGCCACTCCCCTGAGTCTGGGGCCGGCGGCTGCTTGTGTCCACCCCCCGCTCAGCACACGGACACCGGCCCTCATGGGTGCAGGGCTGGGTGCCGCTGGGTGCAGGACGTGGGCAGGACTGTGAGGCTCTCGCTCCCTGAGGACCCAGTGCGGCCTGGGGCTTTGACAATTTTCTAGACTCCTCTGTGTTGAGACGCGGTGGGTTGGGGAGCCGTTGTTCTGCAGCGAGACAAAGCCGGCAGATGTAGGGGGGCAAAGACTCCGCTGACCCAGGGCGCAGGGACGCCGGGCCAGCGGGGAGACTGGTTAGTGGGGCAGGAGGCCGGGGGATGGGATACTGAAGGGATGATGGGAAGTGTAATGGGAGAGTGTGGTGGGCCCCAGACGACAGGGCCCCATAGGGCGGGGTTTGGACTGGACTGGAGCCTTGGCATCCCCGGGCGGCCTGTGAAAACCAGGATGGCCGGGCCCTGCCCCACTGTGGCTGCTGCTGGCCTGGAGGCCACACTGGGAGAGCTGCTGGCGTGTAGACTGTCCCGTGGCTCTTGGGAGTGGGTGGCAACGGCATTCTTTACAGGAAGCTTTATTTCACAGGACGGTGTGTGCCAGCCATGGAGCAGGGGAGCCAGGGTCCCGGAGCACAGGCAGGGGGCTCTCATGCTTGGCTTTTAAAACGCAGATTTTAGTGCCATTCAGGTGTGGTGAGGCCAGCAGCTCGGGAGGCAAATGACCTCAGAGAGACGGTGCGTCAGGCACCGATCCCCCGGAGCGAGGGGCGGCTGTGCCACGCCGGCCACGTGGGAAGCAGCAGGGCCGGGTGAGAGGCCGAGGCAGTGAGGGGATCGCATGGCCAATGGTTTCTGTTGTGGCTTCTGTGGCAGCGGATCGGGCGAGGCGGGGGGAGGCTCGGGTGGTCTGGTGTGAGCGAGCTCAGTGGGCCCCGGGCGGACGGCTGCCCCTGGCTGGCTGGTGCCTGTCAGGGCAGGTGGGCAATGGCCCGGAGCCCACGGTCGGTGGCTGGGGCGTGGGCCCCGGATCGGTCAGTTGGCGTCTGACACATGTGCTCCCAAGTGAGCTGTTCACTCTCTGCAGGAACTGGGCCGTCCGGGAGTGACAGTCTCTGCGGGGCCAGCGAGACCCAGGGTGTCAAAGCAGCAGAAACAGGCACAGTTAAAAAAGAAACCAAGCCCTGGCTGGCATAGCTCAGTGGATTGAGCTCGGGCTGAGAACCAAAGTGTTGCAGGTTCGATTCCCAGTCAGGGCACATGCCTGGGTTGCAGGCCATGGCCCCCAGCAACCACACATTGATGTTTCTCTCTCTCTCTCTCTATCTCCCTCCCTTCCCTCTCTAAAAATAAGTAAATAAAATCTTAAAAAAAAAAGAAAAGAAAAAAGAAAAACCATAATGGATTGCCAGGGCACAAACATTAAAAAAAAAAGAAACCACATGATTAATACTCAGGCCATAGTCAGGGATCAGTGGTGATGAGCAGAAAACTCACAAAGAGGCATATTTCTTAAATGAATGTGGGTCAAAGAGTTTCATTGTTTGCTAGTTAGTGAAGGAGCCAGGAAGACGTTAAAACCTGTTAAAATGAGAATTCTAGTTGTAGAGATTGGTATGCTTTGCTAGACAAAATTCAATGGCATTGTCCCAAGCAAGAAGTGTTTCGATTGCTGTGGAAGAAACATTATGTTCTCTTTTCTGTTTATTTATTTAATTTGAGAGAGAGAGAGAGAGAGAGACACTGATTCATTGTTCCACTTATTGACGCATCCATTTGTGGATTCTTGTATGTGCCCTGACTGAGGATCGAACCCGCGACCTTGGCGTATCGGGATGATGCTCTAACCAACTGAGCTAACCAGTCAGGGCCACTGTCATCAGTTTTCTACGACTTAGATTCCATCCCCCTGGAGCCATGCGGTCTCCTAGACCTCCCCAGGATGGAGGCGCCCACTCCCACAGACCCCAGAACCCCCCACGCAGGCCGGCAGCTCCACACGCCCCTCCAGATGGCCACTCAGCACCTGGGCGACACCAGCTCCCCAGCCTTGGGCGGTGTTTCTCTCGTGGCCATGAACATTCTCCAAGGACCCCTCTGGATTCTGGAAAAGGCTGGTCCTGTTGCAATGTGGCCATTTACGTGGGTGCAGCCAGAGTGCTAATGATGCTAATTAAGCATATAGACCGCCTGGAGTTATGGCGGGTGGGGGAGGCAGGGATACTACCCCAAAGCAGGTAAAACCAGTTCTTGGGTGTGGGGGGATCACAAAGAAAACCTTATTTTTTAATGTTTGAGGCACAGCCATGCACACAGCCCATAAAGAGATACAGGATCTATTTGTGGTATTAAGGCTTCATGGTGGACGATTTGGGAAAAAATGTCCGAGAAGGGTTCTTAGGGAACAATAAAAAAAAAAAAGAAACGGTTGACAACCACTGGCCTCCACAAGCCCCAGGACTCTCTTCGGCCCAGAGGCCCCCGTGAGGGGTCTCGGGCTGGCGTTCTGCAAGCCTCTGGGACTCGCCATACCAGCACTAGCAAAACAAGCCCGGGACACTCCGTACCGGATTCCTGGGACAAGTTCACGTGTCCTAGAGAAATTCCCCTCTTCCTGAGGTCCCCAAATTTGCTACGGTGTCTGGACTGATGGGTAGTGTGACCTTCTTACAGCCCAGGGAAAGGGGGCTTCTTCCCAGAGTGCTTTGCAGGCATTGGCGCACACACAGAGTCCGCCCTCCTTCCTTCTAGCGGCTGAGTCACGACTCCTTGGGTGTGGTCCGGGTGGGGCGGTTCCTTTGTCCAGTGCTACCATTTATAACATTGATAAGTGCTATCTGGGATCTAAATAGGGTCCTTTCCTGGTCCCCAGGGCTCCTCCACTCGGCCAAAGGGTGGGGCAAACCCCCCTTCCCGAGACTCGCAATTGGGCGGGAGCCAACTTGATGGCGGGCCTTGCCAGCTGACCTTTTGACACCTGCCTCTCTGCATTCACCAGACTGAAAACCGGGGAGAGAGCAGAGATTTGCAGACCCCCCACCCCCCCTGCCCCCTGCCACAGGGCCAGTTGGAGGAGCCAATGGGAGGATGAGGGAAGGGGAGGTGATAGAGATGGAGGAGCCGGGGTCTGAGGCTGGGGCAGTTGCACGGTCAGGGGCCAGTCCGCAGATGGGGGCACAGGGAAGACCGGTGAAAGGGGAAGACGGTGGACCGTGTGCTCGGGCAGGGCTGGCTCTGTGCCCAGCCCCACCGCCGGGTCCGCCCGCCATGCTTGTTTCCCAGATCTCCACCCAGCGCAAAGTCAACATCTACAACATCCTCCAGGAGATCATCCAGCAGGAGGGGGAGCTGGAGGAGCAGTGCGTCCAGAGGCTGGTGGCCATCGCCTCCAAGGAGATGAGGGAGATCCTGGAGGTAGTGGGGCTCCAGGCTCCATCGGTGCCCTGTCCCCGGCCAACCTAGGGGCCGGGCTGCTGGGAGGCACGGCCCGAGTTGCCCGAGGCCCTTGTCCAGTCACCTCGAGGGGCAAGAACAGGCTGAGCCCCAGGGGGCCCACGGAGGCTGGGGGGGCCGTGGGGCAGGAGGGTCTTTATGAGGGCCCGGAGGGTGGTGGCTCACATGACGCTTCTCCGTCCGTCCCCTCAGATGGAGGGGTACTTGAGGGCAGAGGTGGCCAGTGACACCCTGGTGGCCCTGTCCCGAAACCACTTCAGCATGGTCATGTACGAGATGCAGCACCACCTCAGGCCCCTGGACCTCGCCGACGAGTTTGTCATTGTCACCCTGGCGAAGCTGGCCAACGGCAACGGTAGGGTGTGTGGGTCCTCGGCCGCAGGGCCTGCCCCTCGGGGCTGGCCCGGGGCTCCCCACCCGGGTCTCTGTCTCTTTCCGTGTCTGTCCCTGTCCCTGACCCCCATCCCTTCCACTGCTCCCTCTTCTCATCCTTCCATGGCACCCCTTCTTCTCGTCCCCACGGGTCTCTCTCCCCCTGTTCCCGCCCCTCCTCCAGACCCCTCCCCTCTGTCCCCGAGGCTCAGCTCTCCCCCTGCCTGCTCGTCTCCCTTTCTGGCTTCACTTGCTTCCTCTCCCACTCTCTCCCGTCGTGCCCCCCACAAGCACTGAGCTCCCTGAGGGCGTGGCGGTGGGTGCTGGGCCACCACAGTGAACAAAGCACGCACGCCCCTGACTTCATAAAGGACCATAAACAAGTAGACAAGAAAATAAGCAGAGCCCTGGCTGGTGTGGCTCCATGGATTGAGCATTGGCCTAGGAACCAAGGGTCAGTGGATCGAATCCTGGTCAGGGCACAGGCCTGGGTTGCAGGCCAGGTCCCCCGTTGTGGGTGTGTGAGAGGTGGCCAGTCGATGTTTGTCTCACACGTCGATATTTCTCTCCCTCTTTATCCTTCCCTCCCCCGTCTCTAAAAATAAATAAATAAAATTTAAAAAAAGGAAAATAAATGGTCACCGTATGAGATGAAGAGGTCAGCCCAGTAGCCGCTTGAGATCAGGACGGGGGAGAGGCCCTCACCTTGGCAGGGTCCTCACGGAGGCAGTGATGTTGGGCTGTGGCCGCAAGGATGAGATGACGCCCTCTGTGTGGAGAATGGGATGGGCGGCAACGTCACGTGCAAAGGCCCTGAGGCAGGACGAAGCTCGGCCTCTCCGGAGAGCTGAGAGGTCGCTAGAGAGCGAGGGGAGGCGGTGCAAGGCGAGGCTGGGCAGCCCGGCCAGTCGGGAGGGCACGGAGCTCGGGCCGTGTTGGAGGACACTTGAGAGTGCCTGAGGGTTTAAGACCGCAGCTGCCTGTGTGGAGGCACGCGGGGGGGGAACGTGTGGAGGTGAGGAGGTGGTGGCTCGGGCTGCAGCGCGTGTGGTGAGGGGCAGGCGGTAAGGTTGGGGCTCGGCAGGCGGGATTGTGCTGAGTTGTGCGTGGGAGGTGCAGAGAGGGGGAGAGACTCCCACGGGTCAGGTTTGAGCAGCAGGGTGCACGGGCGGTCGTGCCCTGGGATGGGAAACGGGGGGGGGAGACAACTGGGGAGCTCGGGAGGAACCTCGTGCGTGTGTGTGTGTGTGTGTGTGTGTGTGCGCGCGCGCCGAGTTCCCATCTCTGCGAGATGTCCGCGAGGAGAGGCCGCGCCGGGGGGGGGGGGGGGGGGGGGGGGGGGGACTGCCGTGTGGGTGTCAGGTGTAGAGGGCAGGTCTGGGCTCGGCCTTCCTACCTGGGAGCCTCGGGGCGCAGGTGGAGATCGGAGCCACTGGCCCCCAGGGCATGAGAGTAGAGAGAGAAGAGAAGAGAGAAGCCCTGACCCCAGGAGGCGTGGTGGGGGAGGGGCGGTTGTCAGAACAGGGTGGAAGGTGGGGACAGTGAGGAGGCACGGGGCCTGCGAGGGGGACAGTGACTCAGACAGGGCCCAGCAGCCGGTTGTGTCCCGTCTGGCGGAGGGGACCGGGAGGATGAGGCTGGAGGAGGCCGCCCGGCCAAGAAGCGTTCCGTGGTGTGCTGGGGCTGGGGCTTGGGTGGGCTACAGAGAGGTGGGGGGGGTGAAGATCGGGGGTAGGGGGCCACTCGCTGTGAGAGGCTCAGGGGTGAGGGAGGGCCTGGGCTGGCGGCGAGCCGAGGCCAGAGAACCAGGACACAGGGACAGGCGGGTGGACAGGAGGCAGGGGCCCGGCCAGGAGGTGGCTCCGGGCACCGTGGGCTCCAAGGGCGGGCCTGTCCCAGTCACTCTTCTTCCCAGCAGCCTCCCTCCCTGTCCCCTGCCCGTCTCCGCTTCCCTTCTCCCCCCCGCCCCATCTCCTGCCTGCCCGTCCTCTCTCAGCCTCCCGTCCGCACACACCGAGTCCCTGCTTCTGTGTTCACCCATTCACCCAAGGACACTCGGGACACCCAGAGGAGCCAGACCTCGTTCCCGGGGTAGACACCCTCGGAGGGCCCAGTCTCCTGTCTCCCACGTCCTGCCTCTCCCTCGGGGATCTGTCTCCTTTCTTCCCCCCTCCCCCTTCCCTGTCCTCCTCTCCCTTCACCTGCTTCGGGCTGGCTCCTCACCGCGCTCTGACTTCCTTCCCTCTGTGTCCCGAGGGACTGTGCGGGACTGGGGGGCACAGGGACTGCAGGTGCGGGCTTGGGGTCATCCTCTCTGCCTTCTCCCCGCTGACGCCCCTCCAGCGACCTCTGCTCCCCCCCCGCAGTGTTCGAGTTCATGCCCTACATGGGCATCACCCTGGCCACCATTTTCACGATGCTCAGACTTGTCAACGAAGCCAAGATGCGCCAGGTGATCTGTAGTGGTACGTGCCCCACGCGGGCCTCAGGTGTGGCCCGATTGGAGGAGGGCTGGAGTGGGGCGTGGGGTGAGGTGCAGGCGGAAGGGCTGCTGAGCTGGAGGCAGGTGGTCCATTTGTCCCCAAACCTTTGCCTGAGCTGCCACTCGGTGTGGCCTCTGATTGGCTGCCTGGCAGCGAGGTGGGGGCGGGCCCATGGCTCAGAGGGAGGAGCTGTCCATGTGACTCAGTTTAGTTTGTTCTGTAGTTTGTTCTGTATGCAGCCTTTCGGGGGAAGATCTGAGAAGGCTGGTGGGAGTCACGGGGCACGGGGACCAGGCCTGACACGGCAGGTCGTGGGTGCTGTTCCCATCTCGTCTCCTTGCCCCGGGGTCTGATTGCATGATGTTGCCATGGTCCCCAAAGCCCTGACCCCTGAAAAAGAAATAGGGCACACTGGGTTTGCTTCCCTCTGCCCTGGGGCTCCAGGACGGGTGAGAGTTATTTCCGGGCCCCACCCTGGACCCCCCAGCATGTCCATCTCAACGGCTGGGGCCTGGGCGCTGTGTCCCTCCCTGCCCCTCTGTGCCCCCCGCCCCCCAGCCATGGAGACCTTCTGCGAGACGGTGCAGTTCTACCTGAAGCACCTGGAGGACAGCGTGTACCCCGTGATGACCGAGGAGCAGTTTGCCGTCAAGCTGTTCCCGATGTACCGCTACTTCGTGACCGTGTGGCTGCGGAGCCGCAACCCCGAGGTGAGCCACACCGTCCCGGAGGGGCCGGCCGTCCCCCACCCCCAGGTGACGGCTCTGCAGCCCGTGGGCCCGGCCTCATCCCTGGAACCCCCGAGGGAGGGCGACCTGACCGACCGACGGCAGAGCTGGGGGGTGGTGCCTCAGAAGGCTGGGGCCCCGGGACCTCGGATGCCCCACAGGCTTCTAGACGAGGGTGGGTTCTAGGCTTGCGGGTGCTGTCGCCCGTGGGAGCTGTTTCCATGCTGACTCTGTGCTGTGGAACTGCTTTACGAAGGAGGAAAGGGGGACACAGAGAGGGGACGGACCTGTCCAAGGTCCCCTAAGTGACAGAGCCAGGACGCGAGGGGACAGCCTGGCCTCACTGCCCACCCGTGGAGAGCCCTTGGGCGAGGACGCGACCCTGCTTCCAAGGTCCCCTTCGTCACGTGTCCTTGATTCCATGGACGGGGCTGCCGTCCCCGGGCCCCGTCGGGGGTCCTGGGCCCAGGAGTCCTGAGCCGCCGCTCCCGTGGCAGGTGAAGCTGGGGGTCATCAAGTCCCTGAAGCCCATGCTGAACCTCCTCCTGCCCAACGATGACCTGCGGGAGCAGGTGTACGACTACGTGCCCCTGCTGCTGGCCGAGTACCAGGGCAACCTGGAGGCCCTCTTCATCACTCAGGTGGGGGCCGCGGGGGCAGCCCCCGGGCTGGGGGCTTGGGCCCCCCCCAGAGTGCTTGTGGGGGGCATACCATCCGGGTGGGGGTGGAGAGCTGGGGGGTATCAGATAGTTGGACGTCTGGCAGCAGATCCAACATCTGTGCCCTACGAGGGGCCGTGGGACCTGCTACTTTTAGGGTTTTCTGGAGACAAATGCTGCCATTCCGGGGGGGACACGATCCCAAAGGGTCTTGGAAACTGACATTTTTATCGGTTTCCTGGGTGGCTTAAAACAGCAGAATTCTCTCCCGGTTCTGGAGACCAGAAGTCCTAAATCGGGGCGTCCGCAGGGCTGTGCACCCTCCGCAGGCTCTAGGGCATGTCCCTCCGGCCCCCTCCCGCTCCCGGGGGGGGGCACCCAGCCCTGCTTGGCCCGTGGCCGCGCCTCTCAGACCTGCCCTTCCTCCTGGAGGTGCCCCTCCCGGGGGGCCCGGGAGGCTTCTCCCGGGGCCTCCTCCTCTGCCCTCGCCTCCGCCTCTAAGGACACCAGTCACCGGACTTGAGGCCGGCGCTAGATCTGGGACTGGTCTCACCTCCAGGTCCTTAGCTAATTCCTTCTGCAAAGTCCCTATTTCCAAACAAGGCCACACTCTGAGGGTCCAGGTGCACATGAATTCTGGGGGCATACCCTTCCACCCAGGGCAGCTTTGGACCCGGGCAAGTGGAGGCGTGACCTGGGCCGGCTGACACATATTGTAAAGTGGTTGCAATGCAGGGTCAGTTCAGCCAGTTTGGGGCACTGGCCCGAGAGGCTGCCCTGGCCACCACGCTGAGTGGCCAGGGTGTTGAGTGCAACCCCAAGTAGGTAGAAGGTCGCCTGCCCATCTGCTGCAGGTCTTGAGGCAGATCCTGGAGGTGTCGGTCGTCACGAGGACCCCCGTCCCCCAAATGCAGCTACACACCATCTTCACGGAACTGCACATCCAGGTGAGACCCGCAAGCTTGGCCAGGCAGGGCCTTCTCCGGGCGGACCCGCAGGACGCGGGCTGCGGCAGGTGGCCGGCCGGGGCAAAGGGAGATGCTGGCGGAGCCTCCCCTGGCTCCTGGGCACCTGCTTCTCTGTTCTCTGTGGCCTCACCCCCCCCCCCCCGCCCCCTCCTCAGGTGTGCGTCAGGGCCCCTGCCCAGCAGCAGTACGTGGGCCAGAACGTGGGGGAGATCGAGCACTGCTTCATAGCCCTCGGTGAGGCTCCGGCGCGGCCTGGGGGGCCTCCCCCGCAACCCCGGCTGTGGCTCTGGCTCTGGTTCTGGCTCTGGCCCGGCGGGAGTGACCCGGACGGCCCTTCCCCTGCAGCCCGCTCCTACCCGAAGGAGCTGATGAAGTTCTTCCTCAGCCAAATGGAGACGAGCAAGGAGGCCATCCGCGTGGGGACCCTGACCCTGATCCGGGCGGTGGTGGGCGCAGATGGTGAGCAAGGGCCGGAAGGCGGCGGGGCCGGGGGAGGCGGGTCTCCCCCAAGTCCGGACCCCCCGTCATTTCCTGTTTTGTAGGCCCCGCTGGGTGGGCCAAGGAGCCAGCGCACTCAGCTGCTTCACGTTTTCTGCCCTAGAGCCCGGCCAGCTCTGTGACCCCCCTTCCCACCTCTAAGCCTGGCCTCAAACCCGGAGTCCCAGGTTCCGCCTGAGCCTGGATGTCAAACTGTTCACCGCAATTCCCGTACTGGCCCCAAAGCTAGATCAGAGGTGAACAGAAAGCCTCGTTGTAGCGTGTGGGGAGAGCCCTGCGGCCTCACTGACGCAATGCCCAGCCTTGGTCTCAGCCCCTGATTCTAAATCCTTCCGCCCAAACTCGGACCTTGAAAACCGAAGGGAAATACTGCTTGCTAGCTCAGGACCTCACCTTTTGGACAAGGCGCCCCCTGCTGGCGGCATGCAGCCCTGCAGGTACCTGCTTTCCACTGAGTGTCCCTGTGCCATTCACAAACTGGGTGGCTGTAGACCCCTCTCTTGAAGAAATTCGACTTTCAGCATCAACAAGACCCTCTCCACCCACCCAGTGGGCACAGGTGATGTGACTAGAGGTGGCCTCGCCATTTCTCTGTGAATGATGATAGTGACAGTATTTTCAGCTCTGCAGACCAGCTCAGCGGTCTTTAGAACAATTAATTACTCACCTTGGCCACCGCGGAGCAAAAACCGTCACAGGCTGCAGAGCGTGGCCCTGCCCCAATAAAACTTTATTTACAAAGACAGGCTTCGGGCTGCATTAGCCTACGGGGCACACTCTGCTAATCCCCGGTCTGGAGTAACAAGAAACCGGCATCTAACACTCCGTCAACGGGGTTGTAACTTGACGAAGAAGTTTGGATGCTCAGTTGGGTCCCCAACTGAGCCTGGGCTCAGCAATGCGACTTCTTGTCAGTTGTCTGAATGAAAAAGTTGCCCAAAGGCAATCGGACGACAATGTCCATTAGCACACGGTGCATGAAAGCAAAGCTGTAGAAACAAACCAACCTTTTTTTCTGTAGAGAATTTGTGGGGGAAATGAGAGTATATCCATTTAATGGAGTATCATACAACCACTGAGGGTGTGGTCAGTCTACCCTTTCCCGTGGGAAAGCTGCCCTTTATATATTCAGTTAGCAATATGGTATAGGGCAGCATGTATCGCAAAACCTCGGTTATCTGAGAGAAATATTGGTATTTGTTTATGTATGCCTAAACGGGTTTAGAAGGACACCAACAGTCGAGTGGTTATTTTTAGTTTTTTTTTTTTTATATTTTTTTATTTATTTTTAGAGAGGGAAGGGAGGGAGAAAGAGAGAGAGAGAGAGAGAGAGAAATATCAATGTGCAGTTGCTGGGGGTCATCGGCCTGCAACCCAGGCATGTGCCCTGACTGGGAATCGAACCTGCAACACTTTGGTTCTCAGCCTGAGCTCAATCCACTGAGCTACGCCAGCCAGAGCGTTATTTTTAGTTTTCATGTTGCAATGAACATACACTAACTTTATAATCAGAAAGAAAGGTAACACTCCCCTGCAGGGCCTGGTTACCTGTCTGCACTTCCCGTCTCTCCCCCCCCCCCCCCCCCGTGCTCACCTCCAGCGCCACCTGCCCTCGAGCACAGCATCACCCTCGGCCCCCAGCCCCGACTCTGCCCACACACGGTCTCTCCAGAACTTTCTCGCCCGGGTGCTTTCTCACCTCCTTTCATCCCCCTCCTGCTTTAACCGGGGGCGTCGTCATCAGTTTCAAAACACGAGGCAGCACATCCTGTGTGCCGGCGCGGGCTGTGTTGGCTCCTCCCCGCCCAGCAGCTCTGTGTGGGAGGTGCTCCCATCATGCCCATTTTCCAGGGAGGGGAACTGAGGCACAGAGGGACGAAGCGATTCACCTGAAGTCGCACAGCAGGGGCGTCCCGGGGCCAGGACTGGGACTCAGGCAGCCTGCGCTTTGCAGCCTCTCCGGCCCTCTGCCCAGCAGCACTGCCTGCCCAGCCCAGGGGACTAACAGGCTCTTGGGTGGAGACCCCGCTTTAAGGAGAGCCCAAGTAGTTTCGAAAGAGACACACGCCAAGCAGAGGCCAAGGGAGCGAGGCACACACATGTCGCCCCAGGGCCGGGCCAGGGTGTGCTGGGCTGGCGTCGGGGGCTTCTGAGGGAGGCGCCCCTCAGCACGTGGTGGAGCGCAGGAGGCTGTGACGCAGCCGAGCCACCCGCTGCCTGGCTCTCTGTGGAAGGGGGCGGCGCGGGCAGGCTTGGCCGGGAAGGTGGGCCCCTGCTGCGGCCGCAGGCACCCCCAGCGCCCAGCCCGAGGCCGCCGGCCCTCCAGGCTGGGTTCCCTCTTTCAGAGCCCAGAATGAACGTCAGGACCATCTGCCTGGCCATCCGGGTGGTCAAGAGCTCCATCTCCGACACCCGGCCCAAGGTAGCAGGCCCAGGCCCAAAGCGGGCGGTGCTCAGCGGTCTCCTCCGGGAGGGACGGGGAGGCCAGGCGGAAGGCTGGCCCCTAGCAGCCGGGTGGGGGCCGGCCGCCTCGGGCGACGCCCGTCACAGACAACCCAGCTTCCTTCCTGGCCAGCACTGGTAGGGTCCCCTGCCAGTCTCACTGTCCCCAGTGTGTCAGCGGGGGCTCTCAGGCACCCTGGGCGAGGGCGGGCCGAGGGGAAGCAGCTCCGGCCAGACCCACAAGGCCACCCGAGTGGCACTGTAAGGTCATTCCTCTAGGAGCAAAAAGCACCTGGAGGACACGCCCTCCACCCTCCAAATAAGAGTGGCCATGGGCTTGGCCACCCTGGAGGGCAGCTTCAGTTCTGGCCTGGGGCCCTGGGACTGCTGCCCGTCCCCAGGGCGGCAGGTTGGGGGGAGTCCAGGATGGGAGATTTGGGCTGGAGATCCAGGTAAAGCTGTCTGCAACACCTGGAGGCTGAGGACGGAAGAGAGGGCAGGCTGTTCTGCGCTGCCCCACGGGGGCCCCAGGGAGCCCTGGCGTACGAGTCAGGCGGTCCCCTGAGGACGGCACCGTCTACGTAACCGGGGGCACACTCTGTGTCTCTGGATTGTCCAGATGAGGCTCCTTGGTGGGCGTGCCCCAGAGCAGGACCCTCTGGATGAGGCAGGGGCAGTGGACAGAGTGGGCAGTGGCCAGGTGGCCCCTGAGGCCCTATGCAGCCCAGAGCTCCCCTAATTCTATCTCGAGTCCTGGGATTGGGTGCTAGAGGCGGAGCTTCCCACCCTGGAGCCCACCCCAACACCCAGTGTGTCTGCACCACCCTGTGCCCTCAGGTGAGGATGGCCATTCTCCGGATCATGAGCCAGCTGGCCATGTCCGGCTTCCAGGACAGGATCAAAGGCTGGGGCCTGAAGTTCGTGTCCATGCAGCTGACCCTGTCCACCTACAAACTGGTGAGTGGCCCCGACACGCCAGCCAGGGAGCAGCCGGGCTTTGGAAGTGGTTCCCAAAGGGGTGAAGACAGAATGCGCCCGAGCATGAACCTGCAGGCGTGTTGGTCCGTGACACACGAATGCAGACACAGGAGAATGGCAGGTAAAGGTGGGCGCAGCCACACAGGCAGGAGTCTGGGAAACAGAGAGCCATTCACAGCTCTGAGAGTCCTGAGACTCAGTATTGGGGCGCCAAGCCCCGTGGGGGCGAGGAGACCACACCCAAGGCCACAGCAAGCCCCTTGGCAGCCCCCCCGGCAGGGACCTCCTGGTTCTGCATTCCAGACGAATCGCCGGGACAGCCTCCACCAGAGGGACCTGGAGGAAAAGATGGTCCACAAAGTCACCATGGACACCGTGAAGATCATCACCTCTGCGGTCAGTGGGATGACCCACGTGAGTGAGGCTCCTGCCCCCTGCCCCCGGCCACCGGGCTGGCACACTGCCGCTGATGGCTCACGTTGGCACGGCTCAGGCTCGGGGGAGTAGTGTGCACCCAGAGTTCTGCGCCTTGGCTTCTCCCGTTCCCGCTGCCTGGGATGCCTGGGGGCCTGGATCTTCCTCTTGCCTGAGCTCTCGTCCTTCAAGATCTATTTCCAGAGCCAGGTGCTCGATGGGAACTTAGAGCCCCCAGATGCTAGGGCAGTGCCTGGTGCACAGTAGGCCTCAACGTGTATCAGTTGGCTTATTGCCTAAAACGTGTTTGTTACCTTAAATCCCCTTCAGTCTAGGGGCGTGTGTGTGGGTGCGTGTAGGGAGATGATCTTAGTGGCTGACTCCCACAAACGTTTGGTAAGTTCCTACTGTGTGAAAGGCACGAGGCCATACACCGAAAGCTCTCAGTGTGACCCCGAGGAGTTCACAGGCTTAAGGGGAAACAGACGTGTCAACTTTTAGTCGCAATACACTGTGATGTAGCAATATGACAGGAGAAACTTCCCGTGACGGATCAAGGAGGGCGTCACTGTCCATCCACTGAGGCCACCCCATGCAGGGCGGCTTCCCTTAGAGAGGGACACAGAGGGAAGAACGCTGGCCTCAGCGACTCGTTGAACCCCGGCACACGGCAGGCGCTGTGCTGGGTGCGCAACGACTGGACCCTCGGTCCGTTATCCCCACCAACCAACGAGCTAGGCTCTCTCAGTATGCCCCTCCTTCTGTGGGTGAGGGAATGGAGGACCAGGGAGATGTTAGCTGCCTCCGGGCTTGCAGGCGGCACACAGGGGAGCTGGGAACAAGATCCTGTTTCCGGTTCGCCACGGTGCCCCCTGGGGGCTTGTCCTGGCAGCTACAGCAACTCGTGTGACCGCACTTGGTAGTTGGTAGCACAGGACCCTCACCTCAGACTCCCAGGAACCTGGGGTGGGGGTGAGGCCGAGGCTGAGGCTGAGGGTCCCCAGGATTAGCTGGGACCCCATCACAGTTGGCCAGCGCGGCTGACTCTACCCAGGGTGCACCTCTGCAGGACTGGGGTGGTGGGTGGGGGTTGGGGGGGTCGGCAGGGATGGGAGTTACTCACTCCCTCCGCTATATCGCTGTATCCCTATATCGCTGTATCGCTATATTGCTGTATCGCTATATCGGGGGGGGGGGGGGGCGGGGCCCCTCAGAGCACCGTGACACAGACCGGAATTGGCAGCGGAGCCCGCGGGGGTGGAGGCTGCCGGTGGGTGGGGGTGCAGTCCTGGAACACTGAGCTGAGGCTCTCGCCGTGGGGGAGCTTAACCCACGTCCTCACGTGGCCATGGGACGCCCGGCTACCCTGACCCCCTCCCCCCGTCCAGGAGTTCTGGGTGAGGCTCCTGTGCTACGTCATGGAGACGGATAACGTGGAGGTCTTGACCCCCATCTGCATCAGCCTCACGAACCTGGCGGAGCGCCAGCTCCACGCCGCCGGCGCGGAGTCCAGGGCGGCCGGCGGGAGCAGGCACGGTGGGCAGCACCCCTGAGCCGGCTGGTGGGATCGGGCAGGTGGGCCGCTCTGTGCCCCCAGGTGGTCCCCCTCCTCCCGGAAGCATGCCGGAGCCCCGGCCGCCAGGCGGAGGGCCTGCCCTTTGTCCGTGGGACAGACTTCCTCTGGCGGCTCCCTCCTCCAGCCCCCACATCCCCAGGTCCCAGCCCCACCCCCGCCTCAGGGAGGTCCTGGCTCAGCCTTGCCTGGGTGTGATGTCTCTGGGCTTCTGTGAGCCGGTGGGGGGTCCCCTGACCTCCTGGCTGAGTCATGTGTGGACCACCCCACTGTGGTCTCCCGTGGCTGAACACTGCCAACATCAAACTCTCCACAAAGTTGGCAGGGCCCCTCTGTGCGAGGTGACACTGTGGTCCCCGGGGGGCTGCTCTCAGGGCCTGGGGCTTTGCTGACGGGCATGGCTGACAGTGGGGGTGACTCTGGTCACCCTGTAGGACCCAGGGACAGCAGAAGGTGGGGCCTGCCCTGAGCAGCCAGCGAGGCCACCCCCTGAGGTCTTCCTCATGCCCCCACCCCCAACGGTGGGGGGTGGCCTGCGTCCTCTCCTGGGCCCCTCTGCCCTTGCGACTTCTCAGCAGGCCTGGCCTTCCCCGGCCCAGTGGTCCACGTGCTTCTCCCAGCCTCACTGGCTCCAAGGCCCGCAGCTGGGGGCAGAGGGGGCTGGGAGCAGAGGGGGCGGGCGTCTGACCCCTGCTGGCTGGGGGGAGGCCAAGGCTCACAGGAGAGAGGGAAGCTCTCATGATGCTCTTGTGGGGGGGCCTGGGGCTCTGCACAAAGGGGCTCCTCCTGCATGCGCCGTCTTCCCAGCCCCCGCCTGCAGCTTGGTTCCCCGCTCTCCCAGGGTCAGCCCATTAAAGTGACGGTCTTTATAGACCCCCCCCACCCCCCACCGTGCCAACCCATTCACCACCCTGGGGACGATGGCATGGTGCTGGGGAAGCGCCTTCCAGGCCGAAGCCCCCCCCGGGGACACCGGGGAGGGCACATCCTGGTGGTTTGGGCCAAGTGCTTCAGCGAGGGTCCCATGTCCTCCTCCCTCAGTGGACCTGCCCGCGCCGCAGAAGCTGCTGGCCCGCCTCCTGGTGAGTGGCTCCCCCGGGGGGCGCCCCGTGTGGCTGAGGCCATGTCCTGTGGCGCCTCTCCCTTGAGCCCCTAATTCCCAGAGCCCCCCCCAGGGGCAGGCAGGAGCTGGACGCTTGGCACCACAGAGCCTTCCGGCCCCCGGTGTCCATCTTGTGGAGACGTCAGGGACCGTGGGCTCGGAACTGTCCGCAGGTTCCTCTGCTCAGCCCCTGAGCGGCCTCCAAGCATCCCTGGGACAGAGGCCTGTCTGCCCCCGGGAGGCGGGCTCTGTGCTGCGCCCTGGTGTGGACTTTGGACGCTCCTCCACGCTCCGTGGAGGCCTGGGGTGGGGAGGTGCACAGGGTCTCGTCCCCACTCTCCCTGCCAGAGTGAGGGGCCCAGGGCCGCCCGGAGCAGGTGGGGAGCCCCACTGGAGGCTGGTTCCCCCTCCCAGGTGCTGATGTCGTCCCCTTACGAAGGGGAGGGCAGGGGGGTGGCCATGCTCAACCTCCTGAGGACCCTGAGCCACAGCATCGCGCCCTCCATGGCCGACACGTGGGAGCTGGAGATCCCACTGCTGATCAAGTACCTGGAAGGTGAGGGGCTCAGGGGCCCCACGCCGGGGTCGGCCGCCCTCTCCGTGGGCAGGCTGGGGCGTTGCCACTCATGCGGCATGAGCACCAGGAGCCAAGGCTCAGGGCGGGCCGGCACCTCTGGGTTTGGTCCTCGGGAAGGTGGGGAGGAAAGCACAGCAGGTGGCAGGCTGACCCACCAGGGGCTTTGCAGGACAGGCTAAGGAGGTGGCCCACAGGGGAGCTGCTGAAGACAGCGGCACAGGTGACCCTTCTTTCTGCAGAACACACCAAGTTCACCTGGAATCAGAAGACCTGGGAGGACAAGCTGATTCAGGTAGCGAGGGGGCCCTGCCTGCTGAGCCCAGGGTGGGGGGAGGGGGCCGGAGGGGTACAGGGCACTCGGTGTGGCTGGCGCGTGGGAGCTTAGGAGTCCCGAAAGGACACGTTCCCCTTCTGTTAGGAGATTGGGGAGCCCCAGGCACGCCCACTTCGGTGTCTCCCAGCAGGGGAGAACACGGGGCCTCCTATTCTGGGACACTAAGTGCTCAGGAGGTCCGCACAGCGGTGACACCCTCCCGGCAGCCCAAGCCAGGGCCGTTGCCCGGACCCACGGGCCCACAGGACGTTCCCACCGGATCCAGGCCCTGTGGGTTGGTGACGGACCCAGAGGCTGGGGAGGGTGGGTCACCGTTCAGCGTCACCCAGCCCTCCGGGAGCACCGCCCGCCGATGTCTTCTGCCTCTGCAGTTTCTGAGACACTCCCTCAAGAAGACGCGGGGCTCCAACTGGAGCCTGCGCCTGGGCAAGGAGCTGAACAACCAGATCGAGAGCTTTGACAGCCCCTCGCTGGAGAAGGTTGGTCCTCACGGAGGGCACGGGGGGCCCTTCAGACCGGGAGGGGCCCCAGGCGGAGGGAGAGGTTGCACTGTGCGTGAGTGAGCGGCTGCGCCCCGCAGGCTCCTGGGAAGGTGGTCCAGGCCAGGGGGCGGTGGGGGGGTTCCGTTTTGGTCTTGCTCTTCTTTAAGCATGTACTGCGTTGGAGCTGGGACTCTCTCCTCTGGTCCACCAGCTTCCCCGTCCCTCTTACTCCCCTCTCCACCTGACGTTGTCTCAGGGCCGAGTCCCACGGGCAAGGGCTGAGATGCCCAGACAGGTTTCCGTAAATAGGGAAAGGTGAGGACGACGCTGAACCACGGGCCTCCCGGTTGCAGGGGACGACGGGCTGGGGTCCGGGCTGGGGTCCCAGCGGTCCTCACCCCGCCCTGCCCCCCGAAGTCTGCTGGCCACAGCTCCCTGCGCCCGATCCATCCAGCACTGGCCTCCGGCCGCACGTGTGTATTTCACTGCGGGAAAGCCTTTCCAAAACTCTGGATGTTGCTGGAAGAAGCCAGAGGAGGCTGCAGTCAGCGGGAGGCACCCCACGTTCACGGGCTGGAAGACGGTGCAGTTAACGGTGACGACGCTCCCAAAATTCATCTACAGATTCAACAGGGCCGCTGGCATAATTCCGCCTGGACTTTTGTTTCCCCCCCAGCAATTGCTCTGCTGAACTTAAAATTCACGTGGAAGTGCCAGGGGCCCAGAAGAGCCAGCATAAATAATTACGATTTGAAAAGGAGACAGAGTTGGAGGACTCACACTTCGGAACTTCTCACACACGGCTGCGGTGACCAAGACAGGTGGCACCGGCGTGAGGACAGACCTAGAGACTGGGGGGCAGAGCTGAGAGTCCAGGCAGGAGCCTCACCGTCGCCGTCAGCTGGTTTTTGACAAACGAGCCAAGACGGCACAAGGGGGAACCGACGGCTCTTTCAACGAACGGAGCTGGGACGGCGGCGGCGTCTGCCCTGCGGAAGGGTGAGGCTGGGCTGCCCGCTCACCCCGCGCACGAAGACGGGCCTGAAGCGGACCACAGACGTGCCTACGAAGGCTAAACCCCTAAAACTCTCAGAAGAAAACAGGTGCAAATCGTTGTGACGGTGGCTTGGGCACAGCCGACTTAGAAGTGGCACTGAAAGCACCAGTGATGACAGAAAAAATAAATAAATGGAGCACAGTCAAAACTAAACCCTTTTCTGCTGAAAACAGTGCCGTCAAGGCAGCAAGGAGACACCCCATAGAATGGTAGAAAATATTTGCAAATCAGGTTCCTGGTAGGACGCTTGTATCCGAAATATGTAAAGGGCTCTTATCCCTCAACAGTGAAATGACACACGAGCCAGTTAAAAACGAGCAAAGGATGCAAATAGACGTTTCTTTGAAAAAGATGCACGAATGGCAAGTCAGTGCTCAGGATCATCACCGTCGGGGAAATGCAGGTCAAAACTACAGAGAGATGCCACTCCATGCCCACGAGGGCGGCTACAGTGAGTGAGACGATAACAAGAGTTGGTGGGTGCAGGGACATCCGAACCGTCGTGTGTTGCTGGCAGTTTGGCGCCTCCTCAAAACATTCAAGACAGAGGTCACACACGACCTAGCAATCCGCAGAGGAGAGGGAATGACACGTGCCCACACAGTACTGTGCATACATGTCCATGGAAGCATCATTCATGAAGCCAAAAAGTGGGAGCAACCCAGAGGCCCGTCAGTGGGTGAATTCACAAGCAAACGCGCTTCCCCCATGCGGCGGAATGTTCCTTAGCCATGAAAGGGCCGACGTACGAGCAAAGGATCCAAATAGACGTTTCTTTAAAAAGAAATGTACAAATGGCAAGTAAGCACTCAGGGCCATCACCATCAGGTGAGCAAGAGGAATGATCCTGGAACACCTGCCGAGTGGAGGAAGCCAGGCACAGCGGGTGCACAGGACCACAGACTGCCTGACTCCACTCCCATGAAGTGTCCAGGACGGCGTCTCCATAGAGACAGAAAGTAGGTTAGCGGTTGCCAGAGGCTGGGGAAAGAGGGGTGACTGCCCATAGGTGCGAGGTTTTCCTTCTGGGGGGCCGAGTACTCCAGACAGAGACTGTGACGGCGGTCACACCGGTCTGTGAAGACACCATTGGATTTGTAAACGTCAAATGGGTTAACTGTATGGACTGTGAATTACATCTCAATAAAGATGTTTTTTTTTTTAAAGGTTTCAATAGGTGTCAGCCAAAAACTGTGTGTTCAGATATATACCCTTACAGGGGAGGGTGTCAAATAGCAATGGGTAAAGTGTGTCTTGCAGAAATCTTCTGCGGCTGAGTGCTGTAGACCTGCAGAGACAAGGTTTCATCAGATGTCAGTTTAAGGCCAGATGCCGTGTGATAGAACGTTGCATCTAGCGTGTGATAAGAAAACGTGTACCTACTTCTGGCCCAGATGGAGGCGCAGGCCAAAACACTGCCTCTTTGCACAGCCAAAAGAAGGACAACAAAAAAATTAAAAACAAAAACCAACCAGAACTGCCAGAAAACCGAACTGTATGGAAGTCTAACAACCAAGGAGTTAAAGAAGAAATACTCAGACCGATAGGAGCGGTGGAGACGGGCAGCTGGGCAGAGAGGACTCGGGTGAAGGCGGCAGCTGGTGGGGAAGGTGATCCCACATTTGTGTGCAGATAAACCGGGAGGAACAACTGGGGAGCGAGACAGAGTGCACACCCAGGGTTCCAACATGGGAAACAAAAAGTCTCAAACCCTTGACTGTAAAAACCTGTGGGGTTGCAGCAGCAGGAGAAACTCCCAGATTCATGGGAGAGTTCGTCGGAGAGACTCACAGGGTCCTAGAACTACACAAACCCACCCACCTGGGAATCAGCAGCAGAATGACCTAATTTGTTTGTGGGAAGTGGGGGAAGTGACTGAAAGGCAGCAGAGAGTGGAGCAAGCGGCACTGTTCCCTGTCAGACCCCACCCCCACATACAGCGTCACAACCCAGTGACGTGGGTTGCCCCATCCTGGTGAACACCTAAAGCTCCACCCCCTACTATATGTAGTAGGCATGCTGAGACAAAAAGAAAAAAAAAAACAAAACAAAACCCAAATGCAAGAACAGATCAAAGTTCCAGAAAAAATACAACCACTGGTAATCAAAATGCTCACAGAATTGGTTGAATATAGTCACAAATTAGAGGGAAAAATGAAGGCTGTGAAAAGTGAAATAAAGGAAAATGTACAGGGAACCAACAGTGATGGGAAGGAAACTGGGACTCAGACCAACAGTGTGGACCAGAAGGAAGAAAGAAACATTCAACCAGAACAGAATGAAGAAACAAGAATTCAAAAGAATGAGGAGAGACTTAGGGACATCCAGGACATCTTTAAATGTTCCAACATCCAAATCATACGGATGCCAGAGGAGGAGAAGAAGAACAAGAAATGGAAGTTATTTGAAAAAATAATGAAGGAGAACTTCCCCAATCTGGCAAAGGAAATAAACTTTCAGGAAGTCTAGGAAGCTCAGAGAGTCCCAAAGAAGCAAACACCAAGCCATATCATAATGACATTAGCCAAGAGTAAAGATAAGGAGAGAATCTCAAAAGCAGCAAGAGAAAGGGAGACAGTTACCTACAAAGGAGTTCCCGTAAGACCATCAGCTGATTTCTCAAAACAGACCTTGCAGGCAAGAAGGGGCTGGAAGGAAGTATTCCAAGTCATGAAAGGCAAGGACCTACATAGAAAATTACTCTACCCAGCAAAGCTATCATTTAGAATGGAAGGGCAGATAAAGTGCTTCCCAGATAAGGTCAAGTTAAAGGAGTTCATCATCACAAAGTCCTTGTTATATGAAATGTTAAAGGGGCTTATCTAAGAAAATGAAGATAAAAAATATGAAAAGTAAAATGACAACAAACTCACAAGTATGAACATCCGAATCTAAAACAAATAAACAAACAAACAAACTAAGCAAACAACTAGAACAGGGACAGAATCACAGAAATGGAGATCATGTGGGGGGTTATCAGTGGGAGAATGGGAGGGGGAAAGAGGGGGAAAAGATACAGAGAGTAAATAGCATAGATGGTAGGTAGAAAATAGACGGGGAGGTTAAGAAAAGTATAGGAAATGTAGAAGCCAAAGAACTTATATGTATGACCCACGGACAAGAACTAAAGCGGGGGAATGCAGGTGGGAGGGGGTGTACAGGGTGGAGGGGAATAAACGGGGGAAAATGGGACGACTGTAATAGCATAATCAGTAAAATGTATTTTTAAGAAAAGAGAATGCATACAATTTAACCATATTGCAGTAACTCACCTAGCTTACGCACGGTAAATAAATAAGTAGAATTGTATTGGCTCAGATAACATTCAGACACGGCAGCTTAAGGAGCTTCACCAGGATCCCCCCGAGCTCATCGTTGCTGGACGGGCCCCCTCTAGGTGGGGCAGGGCAGGTGCTAGCAGCCTCCAGACAAGTCACCCCAGCAGATGGAGCTGGTCTTGTCCCAACATGAACACCCCGAGATCATTGTCTTCCTGCGTACAAAGAAAACAAAAACACAGTGAAATGGAAACATCCTATTCAAAGCACCAATGCCACCGCACTGGTAAAATATATCATTGATACATATTCGGTCACAGAATGTAAACTCTGTGAAGCGACGTGGGGCCAACACGAAGGACACAGAGTTACAAGGTGGGCAGGGGAGCGGAGAGAAGCCCCGAGCACACAGCTCCGAGCTCCCGTGTGCAAACAGATCCTGATGGTGTCCGCTGTTCTCCAGCGGACCTGCAACATAACTTACAGGAGTGCGACAAGTTCATGAACTCTGACAAAACTATTTCTAAGTTCACCTGAATGAAAAACTTGTGGGGGAACAGCTAAGGGTGCCTTGGCAACGAAGCACACCCGGGGAGGGCTTGCTGTCCCCGGACGATGGAAGGTGGAAGGGTCCTCGGCACCACGCACCTGCCAGAGGAACGTGTGGATGAGCATTTGCATCACCTTCTGTGCATGAACAGAAACCAAGGAGAAGAAAGACACTGTCCTCCGTGGAAATTTCCTGTGTGACAAAACAAAGCTGCCACAAAGAGACCAAACGGGGAATGAGACCTTCGGGGACTCCACCCGTGACGAGCTGCCAGTTGAGAATTTCGACGCGGGCTTGTTGGGACTCGAGCCTCAGTCTGTGCTGGGTTTCGAACCCTGGTCCTTCCGTGCTTCCTTCCTGCTTCCTCACCTCCCATTACAAGTTACAATTACTTTCTAGAGCTTCGTGGAGCAAGTGAGACAATATATGTTTATTGTTGTTTTTTTCAAGGACACACACCAAGTTCTTTTATTTTTCACGCCAAGTTCTTAACAATAAAAACCAGGTAAGAACTCCTTTAGCGTGATGATGGACAAGTTGAAGGAGTTCATCATCACCAAGCCCTTATTTTATGAAATGTTAAGGGACTTATCTAAGAAAAAGAAGATAAAAAACATGTATAGTAAAATGACAGCAAACTCACAATTATTAACAACCACACCTAAAACAAAACCAAAACACAAACTAAGCAAACAACTAGAACAGGAACAGAACCACAGAAATGGAGATCGCATGGAGGGTTAGCAACAGGGGAGTGGGAGGAGGAGAGGGGGGGAAAAGGTACAGAGAATAAGTAGCATAGATGGCAGGTAGAAAACAGACAGGGGGAGGGTAGAATAGTATGGGAAATGTAGAAGCCAGAGAACTTACGACCCATGGACATGAACTAAAGGGGGGGAATGTGGGTGGGAGAGGGCATATAGGGTGGAGGGGAGTGAAGGGGGGAAATGGGACAACTGTAATAGCATAATCAATAAAATATATTTTTAAAAAACCACAAATGTAATTAGTAGAAACAGAATCTGGAAATGTCATTTTAAATCTTCTTTTAAAATAAAATGCAAATAAAATTGAATATCACCATGAAAAATAAAAACAGGTAAGAGAATAACTGAACGGAAAGCGGGGGAAGGGATGTGCACAGAAATTGGAAGGATTCTCTGATGAGAATACGCCAGGATGAGCAACGGGGCTGACAGAGAAACTCGTGAAAAGGGGATGCCCCCTCTCGCCAAAAATGTCCCTCCGTGCGCTGGGACGTGGAGAGTGGGTCCTCCGGGATTGGTCGGTGGGAGTGAAAATGGGTTCAGTTTGTGCAGGAACTGAATGTGGCCCCCAGCGTTTATTGTATGCTTGCCCTCGTGCACACCGTCCATCTGACCCTGAACACTTATTTTAAAGGACGTACACAGCGGGAAGATATCTGCATGTTGAATAGTTGGAGGGCTGTGCAGGGAAGTCCCCACCCAGCGACCCTCTCTGCTCCCTGCTCCCAGGGCAGAGGGCGGAGCCTGAAGCCTGCTTTGCCCTCCGCCCGCCAGAGCTTTCTGTACCGGGCCCTGGGCTTCACCCTGGCCACAGGCCTGGAGGCCAGCAAGGTGGAGCTGCTGCTGCTGGAGCTGCTGTACAAGACGGACTACGGCAAGGACTTCGACCGGGAGGTGAGGCGCCCTGCAGCCCCTCCCATCCGCCAGAGCTCTCTGGGCCCCCGGGGGGAGGTGGCGTGCGTGCGTGTGTGTGTGTGTGTGTGTGTGTGCACCTGCGTGTGCACGGGTGCCTGCGTACACGGGTGCTTGTGCATGTGCACATGTGTGCATGCTTACGTGCGCGTGTCGGGGGCTCCGCCCCTGCCCCCACCGACCCCTGCCCCCCGCTGACCGGGCCTGCCTGCAGGGCGTGATCCTGTGCTTCGGCCTGTGCGCCCGGGGCCAGGTGAAGACGGTGCTCAACGTGCTCCACAACTTCGAGGAGAGGATCCAGGAGTCGGAGCAGTCCTGGCAGATCGGCGCTTGGCGGGTGAGGCCCCCTCAGGGCTCCTGGAGCCTCTTAGAGCAACAGGTTCTTCCTCGAGGGCAGAAAGAGGCCCCCTCCACGTCTCCTGTCGCCCAGTGATGGATCGGGAGCCGCCTCCCAGGGAGCCTGGGCTGCCGGGTGACACAGAGAGCACGGGGTGGGCCTTTCCAGGTGCAGTTATTGCAGAGGCCTCCTGGCCCCTGGCTGCTGATGGCGGGGACGCCTGGGTGCTGGCTGGCCTGCAGGGGCGCAGGCCTCGCCCGGCCCACTGGGTCTGCAGAAGTGGAGGTGCTGCCTCAGTGAGTCAGTGGGGCTGGGGCGGAGCAGGTGTCATGGCCACCGGCACGTAGATGAGGACTCGGAAGCTCGTCACAAGGCCTGCGGCCGGCCAGCGGTGAAGCCGGGAGCTGGCCCCAAGCAGCCCACGCCCAGCCCCTGCTCCAACTCCCTGCTTCAGGGCCTGGTGCCACCAGTTTGGCGGAGTCCCCGGTGGGCGACCTGGAGTCACTGATGCCTCAAGCTTTGGCCTTGACCTTGACCCCTGCCCTGGAGCAGGGCTGGAGACCTGGATTTGTACTTGAAGCCTGGTGGGACTCAAGAGCCCCCCGGACTCACGCCCACAGTGGGCTGAGGCCGTCTGCTCCCACTGGACCCCCAGCGTCCTGGGAGCCCCTGGCCCAGAGCAGGCGCCTGGCAGCGGCGGGGGCGTGGAGGCACGCACAGCCGGCCCCTGCTGAGGGGCGTCCACACCGCTGGCCGCTCCCAGCTGATGCGCAGTCTGGCCCTGCTCTGACTTGCTCGCCTCGCCACCCCCAGGGCCTGGCATGTTGTAGGTGCTCAGTAAAAAGGTGCTGAATGAATGAATTCGTGAATGGCGTGTTTTAGGCACCTCCAGCCAACTCAGTGGCTCTCGTGGTCTCGAGACCGGAGACGGTCCGTGAGCAGCTGGGGCAGACCCTGCCCCCTCCCAGCGGGCGGTTGCCCCCGCTGCCCCGCCAACCTCCCTTCCCCTTCTCGGGGGGCCTTGCAGAAGGACCACCCCTGGAGGCGGGAGACGGTGAAGAGCGCCCTCATGGTGATGTACGGCTGTGTGGCCCTGCACTGCCACTGGCAGATGCTGCGCACCCACGTGGACAGCCCCATCACCGCCAAGATCATCCACCACTACACCAGCAGCTCCCAGGTAACTCTGGGGAGCCACAGACCCACCTCCGGCACCTGGGAGGCGCCCTCCCGGAGCCTGGCTGTCGGAGTCGCCCTGACTCCCTCTCTGGGTGGGGGTGAGGCCAGGCGGTGGACCCAGGCAGCCCACACGGAGCCGCCCGGGAGTCCGACCTGACTCCCAGCGTTTGGGAGGCCCGTTGCCCCGGCCACCGGTGCTGCCTTCTGCTGCAGCAGGAGATGCTGGGGTGAGCGTGAGTCCCCAGAGGTCACAAAGCGAGCCCCCTTCCAGCCTCCACCCCTCCCTCTGCACCCCCACCCCAGACCCCTGACCCTATTAGACCTTTCCCTAAGGGACCAGCTGAGGGGCTCTCTTCAGAAATGTAAAGGGACTAGCAGCTCTCTTGGAAAAGCGAGGAGGAGAAAACACAGAGAATAAAGTGAACACTATTCTGTTACTTAAAAAAATTGCGATAAAACACACATCACACACAATCTGTCATCGTGACCATTTTTGAGTGGCGTTACGTGCCTTCACGTAGCCGCCGCGCAACCGTCACCGCCAGCCACCGCCAGACTCTCCACTGCCTCACGGCCGGCGCTCTGCACCCAGGAGATGATGCCCGCCCCCCCCACCCCGCCCCTGCTGGCACCCACCGCTCCCCTTCCTGTCTCTGCGAGTCTGCCCACTCCGGGGACCTCGGTCAAGCAGGATCGCACACTTTTTGTCCTTTCGTGTCTGGCTTGTCTCACTCCCCATAATGCCCTCAAGATTCGTCCATGTCGCAAAAGCAAATAGGATCTTCTCTCAGTCACTCACTCTGCCTCCCTGGCAACAGTCAGGGCTCGGAGCCCCGGGTCCCGAAGGTGCCCGCTGACCAGCCCTGCTGCCCCAGGGCCCCTGCCACGTGGCCGACGGACAGTGGGGGGCCGGCCACCTCTCTGTGCGAGGAGGAAGCCGCGTCCCTAGGTGGCGCGGGGTCCTTGGGTTCACTCCCGACAGACTTCTCCCTTCCTTTGGCCTTGGTCCGGGCGCAGGACATCGGCCTCAAGATGGCCTTCATGAAGAGCGTGGTGCAGGTTACCAAGGCCGTGGAAAACCTCGGGGACACGGAGGACTTTCAGTTTGCCCAAAAGACGACCCTCACTGCCATCCTCGTGGTAAGCCTGGGGTCCCCAGCTCTGGGCACAGGGGCCTGTCGCTGTGCCGAGTTCCTGAGGGCATCCGACGGGCTGTGAGCTGTGGAGACCTCCGAAGCCCCTTCCTGTCTCAGTGCTGCTTTGCTCCAACTGGATGCATCCTGAGGCACCGTCCCTACGTCTGGCCACGAGACAGCTGTGCTCCGGGTGCCCCCGGGGGGGCTGGTTCAGGGCCGGGATGCGGGGCTGGGCCAGCCTCACGGTAGCAGCCCAGCGTCTCTCCATCGTAGGAAGGACCCTAGAGGGTGGGCGTCAGCTGCAGGCACGGCTTAGAGCTAATTTTGCACCGAGCTTTGGTGAGATCCAGAACGTATCAATCGCCTAGGAGCAAGGAACGGCGACGGGTGCTGATGGAGTTTGTGGGATGGTCCGCGTCCCTGGCCCAGACCTCCCAGCCCCCTTGCAATGCCTTGGCCCTGCACCCCGCTCTGCACCCCACTCTGCACCCCGCTCGTGCTGAGTGGGAAGCAGCTCCGGGGCGGGGGTGGGGGGGTGGGCGGGTGAGGGTGGGGGGCGGGTAATGCAAGAGCAGGCTGGGACTGGAGGGACTGGGAAGGGAGCGCGCATGCGTCTGGCTCCCGCCCGGACCGGGAGCTGTGTGCATGCCGTTTGGAGCCAGCCTGGTGCAGCCCCGGGGAAGAGGCCGCCGAGCCCTTGTCCTACGTGTGAGGGAAACTGGGCTCAGGCGGGGGGAGCGGTCTGCCCAAGGGGACACCCGAGCAAAGCAGACCTGAGCGGTGCACATGCCCATCTTGAACCCTGGGCCTTCCACTAGATTTTTGCTCCCTGCCCCCCCAAATGTCAAAGGTCAAGCGGCCCTAAAAATGTCAGCCCTTCGGGGCGCTGACACTGGGAGTGCTGCCCCCCCCGGGGTCACTGTGTGTGAAGGGCCCCTGCCGTACCCGGCCTGGGACTCGGGGGGGCCAGGCTGGTCACTGCCCTGCTCTGCCGGACAGGCGATCATCAAGGCGGAGCCGCCGGACAGCCTGGCTTCTCCCGTGCGCACCATGGCCATGGACGCCCTCTGGCACCTCAGGTGAGCTGGGCCTGCCCCCCGGGTGGGTTCCGTTCAGGAGCTCTGAGGCAGGGCCATGGAATCTGCATTTCTGATAAACTCCGAGGAGATGCGCCCGCTGTGGGTCCTGGTGTCACCCCCGAGCCCTGGGCGTGGGCCAGCCGGGAGGACCACATCCATGGTGGGGTCAGGGAGGACTCATAGAGTGTTTCTAAGCAGTAGATGGACGGGGTCGGAGCAGGCACCAAGGAGGAGAGTCTGCCTCCTTGTCCCCTGAGGGGGGCCCCTGAGCCTGCCCCGCAGTGCCAGACCCACTCACTGGGCACGGGTGGTTGGGTGAAGCCAGGGCCCGGGGGACACGCCAACCAGGGGCGCGGGTCCCGCTCTCGATGTGGGACACCCCTCCACTCCCTAGGCTGGGCCAGGGGTCTCAGCTCGCTGCTGACCACCCCGTCGCCTTCTCTGTCGCCTTCTCCGTCCCCAGCAAAGTGACGCCGTTCTACTCCCTAGAGGAAAACAGCGACCTGATGGACATCAGCATGCACTCCGTGATTTCCCTCCCGCCCCCAGGAGAGGACAACGAGTCCATCGTGGTAGGTCCCCCCCCAGCCTCCTCCTCCTCTTCTGGCTCAGGACTGGGGAGTGTCCTTCAACAGGCGTCCTCAACCACCCGCGTGTGGTCGGAGGCAGCAAAGGGCGGCGGCGGGGCCGTGTCAGGCAGTGCAAGGCGGTGCTGGCTGCTGTAACAGATAAACCCCGAGATCTCTGCGGTTTAATGAGATGGAAGCTGAGATCGAATAGGCGGTGGGGGTGGGGACAGAGCCACTCCACACGGTCACTCAGGAGCCCTGCTGTCTTCAGTGAGTGGTTCCCAAGGTCCCCCTGGGCACTGACGTGAAGCCGGGAGAGGAAGAGGAGCTTGTAGGTTCAAGAGCCTCTCTACCCACCTCCCGTTGGCCAGAACCCAGTCACATGGTGCCACCTCGATGCAGGGGGTCCTGGGAAATGTAGTCCCAGACCCGAGGACTGTTTCCCAGGAACACTGTTGGAAAAGGAGGACAAGTCTTTTGAGGTCAGGTAGCCATCCGTGCCTCCAGGACTGGGCTCTGGGAGTTCCATTCCCTCCCTGTGAAAAGGGTCCCTCCTGAGAGGTGGTCGTGTATGTCCTGTGAGAAGATGAGGGCAAAGAGCTGCACCTGAGCGGAAGGAGAAGGGGTGACGGTCAGGCCGCCTCACACTGTGTGCCCCTCCCTGCTGCCTCCCGTCATAGGCCCTGTATGAGAACGCCCTGCGTGCCCTGGAGCAGCTGATAGGAGGCCTCATGTGCAGGCAGCTGGACCCCCGGGGGCTGCAGGAGGTGGTGCAGGTGAGAGGCCGGCGCAGGGCTGGGAGCTGGGCAGGGCCACCCCCACCCCACCGGGGAGCTGGTCGGGGGGCCGGGCTCTCAGTGGGAAACCGGGGTACGAGTTCAACATTGTTTCGGTCATGTTAGTCAGCTAAGATGTCAAATTTGCTGAAAAGTTGCAGCAAGTATAGTAAAAAGAGCTCTGCTATACCTTTCTCCCTGATTCACAGTTCTTAATCTTTTGCCAGATTTTTTTCTCTGTCTTGTCTTTCTCTTTCTCACACACACACACGCACACACATGCACGCTCACTCCTTTCAGATCATGGGGAGCCAGTTGCGGACTTTCAGAACCAGAGTGGTGTGTTCCACAACAACACACGGATCAGGATCAGACACTTCACACCGATGCGGTGCTGTGTCCGGATCCGTGGTCGGCAGCCCGTGGTGAGCTTCACTCACGGTTCCGGCAACGCCCTGTGCGTGTGCCCCCGGACTCCGGGTCCAGCTGGGACCGTGGTCAGACGGAACTGTCGCATCTCTTCGGTCCCCTCGGTCTGCAGCAGGCCCTCGGTCTTCGTCTTTTACGATCCCGGCGTTCTTGAAGGGTGCTGGCAGTTGTTTTTTTTTTAATTAGGTTGTTTTTTCTTATTACTGTTTTCAGAGTTTTCATATTTCCTAGATGCAAGTCCTTTATCAGTGATGCAATTTGCAAATATTTTTTCTCGGTCTATGGCTCGTCTTTTCACGAATTCCTCAGTCTCCATTGAAGAGCAGTCGTTTCAAATTTTGAGGAAGTCTAATTTATCATTACTTTTTCTTTTATGGATCACGGTTTTGCCATCCCATCTAAGAAATGGTTGCTTCACCCAAGATGACAAGTATTTTCTTGTAAAACTCTACAGTCTCAGCTTTTGCAGTGAGGTCTACGACATAGTTAGGGTTAACCATTGCACCTGGTGGGAGGTGTGGATCAGAGTTTACTTAACTTTTGTACTTCTGCACACAGGTGACCCATTGCTCCAGCACCATTTGTTGAAAAGACAGTCTTTTCTCCATTGAGCTAATTACCTTTGCACCTTTGTCAAAAGTGCCCTGACCATGTACCTGTGGCTCCATCGCTGAACACTGTCCTGCTCCCCTGGTGCAGTCACCTGTGTTGGTGCCAGCGCCATCCTGTCTCGGCTGCTGCAGCGCGACAACACGTCTCTGAGTCGGCGGTAGACTGTGAGGGGGGTGCTGGCTTCGCTCTCGGTGGCTGCGCCCCACAGACACGGACGGGTCGTGTCCTCACTTCATTCCCGTTCAAAATACGTGCTGATTTCTCTTTCGATCTCCTCTTTGACCCGTGGGTTTCCTAGAAATTTCCAGATGTTTGAGGACTTTTTCCCGGCAGTCATTCCGGTGTTGGTTCCTACTTTCACTCTGCTGTAGTCGGAGGACGTGCTTTGTGGGATTCGAACCCTCCTCCATCGGCGGAGACGTATTCTGTCGTCCGGGGGCGGCCTGTCTTTGGTGACGGCTCTGCCGTGGGCGCTCGGGAAGACTTCTGCCGTGTCGCGCTCCTGAGCGTCCGTTAGACGGGCCGGGTGGCAGCGTTGCTCGGGTTCTCCGGATGCTTCCGGATGGTCTGTCCTCTTGTTCTCTCGGTTACGGAGCAAGAGGCACTGAGATCTCTGTCATTGCGGGTCATTTATTTCTCCTCTCGGTTCCGCCAGTTTCTGCTCCGTGTGCGACTAAGCTCTGTAGTTGGACTCATGACGGTGGGTGCCCTGGACCGCAGGGCAGGCTGGGCATCGGGCCCTGCTGTGGGCCGGCAGACATTTGGACCAAGGTCCAACACACTCATTACTCAGGAGCCGCCTCGGGGAGGTTGCTGAGAGAGCTTCCCCCACCCGCCCCAAACCTCACCACCCCGGTGGTGCGGCCTGCGAAGAAAATACCAGAAGTGTCTAGAACCAGCCAGAAATGCTGGAAGTCAGATTCTGAGCAGGCGGAATGATGGAAGGCAATGGATGGCCAGGGAAGGCCTGGCCCTGGGGTTCTAAGGGCCCCTCTGTGTCCTTGGCTCTGTCCGCAGCTCCTGGAGAAGTGGATCCTGTCGGAGAAAGAGTGGGAGCGGGAGAAGGCGGTGAACCTGCACCTTCGGCTCGTGCAGGCCTACGTCGAAAGCATCGGCGTCTGCGTGAGTGCCGGAGCGCCCCGTCCCCTCGGGCCTGGGTTCTGCCGGCGTCCCTCGGGACGAGGCCGCCTCACCCGGGAACGAGAGTGAGACCCCTTGGGGGGCCGGCCGGGGACTCTGGGTGGGGGTGAGGGTGAGGATGGGCTGCCGCTTGTGTGGATCTCGGTTTCACGGGGCCTGAGGTGTGTGCCGTGGTGCCGACCCTGTCCAAGGCAAAGGGCACCATGATGGCGACCACATGGGTGAGAAAAGTGCATGCTTCCTTAAACTGAGAAAATAAGTCACTAAACAAGGACAAATTTCACAAAGCACCACTGACAAGCACCACGGACACCTAGAAAAGCGATGACCTGTTTTTGCTGGCTAATCGTCCGGCACGACGTGAGGGGACCTCTCCTGCGTTTGTCCGCTCCGTTGTCTCAGGCGTTCTGGTGTCTGGGGGTGGTCGGCACAGGCGGGAGGACAGAGGTGTCCTGGGGCTGGGGCCTGGGGACCAGCCTCAGGTCTCAGGACTGGGACGCGGGGAGAACGAGGTGGGCGGGACAAGGGCTATGCCAGGTCTGCGGCCTGGTGCGGGGTTTTCCGACACCGTTCTCCTGCCACCCCACCGCCTGAACGAGGAGGAGCCACTGTCCTCAAAGGAGGAAGACGGGGCCCGGGTCACACAGCTAGTGAGTGGGGAGGCCCCAGGTGGAACCCAGGGCTCTGTTATGGGAACAAGACAGGCGCCCGGACGCGGAACCTGGGCCCGAGGTCAGCCCGGCTCCCCAGGTCCTGGCTGCTCAGCCTCCAGGGGCCCAGCTGCGGGGTCCGGGCGGGGGGCAGACACTCGGGCAGCAGTCAGACGGCAGCACGCTCTCCCGTCCCGGATGGGGTGGTGTTTTCAGAGCAGAGGTCCCCCACTCTGGCCACCCTTGACCCTGCCCCTGGGCAGCACCTGGTGTGTAGGAGGGGGCAGAGGGTGTGACCCCTGAGGCCCCCCGTCCCCCAGATCCCCCTGAAGCTGGGGCAGTTCGGCACGCTGGTTGGACTCATCGCCCCAGGCACCTGCGACTCCCACGAAAGAACGCGCATGGCCTCTGCAGATGTCCTGTCCTGCCTGCTGGACCTTCACGGTACATGGACAGTGGGACCCGCCTCTCTAGGCCGGGAGGGAGGCAGAGGCCGTGGAAGCTTCTGGAAGGAGAGGCTCATTGGTTCAGCGTCACTCACTGCAGGCCTGTGCTGGGGGCACTGAGGGGCCCCAGCGAGACAAGGGCCAGCTCACAGATACCAGGGACGCGGCAACACTGGCCGGAGATGAGCTGAGGGTGGCGTTTGGGCCGAATGCGGAGGTGGCGTGGGGCCCAGTGAGGGCAGAGGCACAGGAGGGGCCGGGAGGCCGGATGCCGCAGTGGGGTTGGGTCGGCGGAGCCCAGGCACCCCGAGCGCGGGGGTAGGAAGCTGCCGTGACACCGCCGGCGGCTGCACCTGCGGTGGGTGCTGATCACGCGGGAACCGTGCTCCCAGCAGCAAGCCAGACCTGCTCTTCCTGGGACGCGTCCACGGAGCAGGAGCTGGCGCGGTGTAAGGAGGACCTCGGGGCCGCGGCGGTGGAGACGGTCTTCAGGGTGTCCTCCAGGATCGCCGAGGTGATGGCCGGGGAGGGTGGGCCGGTCCCCTCGGGGACCTGGCGGCACACAGGAGGTGCCGAACCATCCCTGGCCAGCGGCTCCCCATCCTTACGTGTGCCACGCCGAGGGGGAAGGGGCCCCAGAGAGATGGGAACTCAAGGCCTGGGTGCACGGGCGGGCTGGTGGCACGCTGGTGATGGAAGGTGCCCAGCGCTACCCACACTCTCGGGGCTGCAGAGGGGCGAGGTCACATCGGCCTCAGGGGGCAGAGGGGTCTCCCGGAGGAGGGGGCATTTGGAGTGGTGGGACACATCAGGGGTGGTGGTGGGGCCTCGTGGGGGGGAGCTTTAGGGCCTAGGGCACACCCTGAGGGAGGGTTTTAGGGAGTAAAGACAGGATAGGGAGGGTTTGGGGTGAGGCTCCCTGTGGGGGGCGGTTCAAGGGGGCTGGGGCAGGTGACCGGGAGTGGGAGGTGGAGGTGTGGCTGGGAGGCTCTGGAAGGAGTGACAAGCACCCTGAGCAGGCCGGAGATTGGGCCGAGAGAGGCTGGGAGGCCGGGAGGCAGGTGGGGGGGGGAGGGAGGAGGGGGCCTGGGGGCAGGGGCCCTGCTGTCCAGCGGGAGAGGAGGTTCTGTCGGTGTTGACCGGAGGGGTCAGGGGCTTGGGCCTGGGACTTGGCGGTCGGACCCCAGGAACGGCCCGCTCTGCTCCCAGGTGGCTTGCAAGCAGTTCAGCTGCGATGACGTGGTCTCGCTCATCCAGAAGCTCTGCGAGAACCTCGGGGCCCTGGGCCTCCAGCACGACCGGGCCTCCGTCACCTGGGTCGGCGCCTTCCTCCAGCTGCGGGTCAAGGAGCTGGAGGACAAGGTAGCACAGCGGGGCCGGGCCGCCTGCGGCCGGGGCTGCCCGGCGCACCCAGGCTGGGGGGACCGGCCGGGCCGCCTGCCCTCGCTGACAGTGCCTCCCAGACCCCTGGCTGTACGGAGCAGGAGGCAGGAGAGTTCTAGAACGAGAAAGAAAGGGTTGAGTGTCCATCAGTGGACGGTGGACTAGGGCCCTAGGTGCTCTCTGTCCGAGTGCACTGCCTCCCACACCGAAAACCTGATGAGGTTCAGGAAAAGGCCGACGGATCCGTTGGAGGGTGCTGGCGGTAGAACCACCCCAGCGTCCCGTTGGGCCGGAGCCCCTGGAGCGGGGGTGTGTGCTAGGATGAAGGCAAGAGGCCCCCCGTGGGGGCCGGGCAGCCCTGGTGATGCCCCGCCCCCCCCCCCCCCCCCCCTGAGGTGGCTGAGATCCTGGGCGCCATCCTGGCCCACCTGCCCGTGGTGGACCACCCGGAGGTGCGGCAGTGCCTGGTCGAGGGCGTCCTGCTGCTGGCTCGCCACCACCGGGAGACGGTGCTCACGTCGCTGCTGAGGCAGCCCCTGCCCATGCAGAGGTGGGTGCCCGCCGCCCCCCCACCCCGCCCCCGCCGCCTCGTCTCTGCCTCTCCCTCTCCCTCGCAAGGTCCAGCCTTTGGGGAGCCGCACACCCAGTTTTGTGAATGCTGACAGGCAGTTCTTGCATCCATCTCCTTGCTCCAGTGGATCCTGCTGGGCTTGTCTCTTTAGAACCCACCAGGATGCCACCTCCCTGAACCTGCGTGACCAGGTCCCTCCTGCGCAGGGGCCCCTTCCCTTCTCAGCCAGGCCACGGGCTGGGCCGTGGGGCCTAGGAAAGCCCCTTAAGGCTGTAGTGTGGCCGGCCACCTGACCCCTGCAGGCTTCGCCCCCTCTTCCTCAAAGATGTGCTGGTGGGAGGCAGGACACAGGCGCCGGCCAGCGCCCAGGGCCCGCCTGACACAGGCCGGGCACGTGGAGGCTGTCACCACAGGTGTCCATAGGTCATCAAACAAACAGGGGGCCCTGGGGGGACCTCCGAGGTCACCTAGCTGTGGAGCTGCGGCTTTGCGTGGGGGGGGGCGTGGCTTTCTCAGGGCTTCCGTGAGCCAGGGCACAGGCCGGCGGCTGGGCGTGGAGCCAGGGACCTGGGGTCTAGTTACGAACTTCTAGCAGCTCTCTCCAGCTGCCTGAGATTCAGCCTCTGGAGCCTGTCCGCTACTCAGGGTGCCGCCGCCGCCGGGGGTCCCAAGAGGCTCCTGTCTGGCAGGGCACGTGGCAGGTAACTCGCGGTCCTTGCCCTCTGTCTTTGGCCAGCCACCTGAAGGAGGTGTGGCTGGCCGTGGCGGACAACGTGCCCTTTGCTCGGCTGATGCTCCAGGGGCTGATGGGCCGGCTGCAGTCACGGTTCGCCCCCAGGGCCACCGCCACCTCGAAGGCCGACGTCTGGCGCCTGGCCGCGGTGGACCCGCTGATGGTGAGTCTCGGGGGCCGGCCCCGGGGCTGCGCGGGGGTTCCGCGTAGGAACCCGGTGCCCGCTGGCCTTCTCCCTGCAGATCCTCTGCACCATGCAGCTCCTCATCGAGAAGGTGGACAAGGACGACCCGCTCCGGGACCTCTTCCCGGACCTGGTCTACACCCTCCTGATGCAGCTCGGCGGCAGCCAGGGGCCGGAGGCCGCGTCCCCGGTCCTGAAGACGTGGAGACTCATCCGCACGGGCACCCTGCCCGAGGAGATCAATCCGCAGAGGTGCTCTCCAGGGCTCCGGGCTGGCGGGACGTGGCCTCCAGCAGCCTCCACCGAGAGGCCCTCGTCGCCCCCTCCTGGCGGGGAGGAGAAGTCTCTGGAGGCCGATCTCACTGACAGCTCTCCCTCCCCGGCGTCCCGCACAGGGCAGACCAGTGTAGCCCCCGAGCGAGGCCCAGCAGGTGTCGGGAGCCCGAGTCACAGACCCGGGTGCTGTGCTCGCCCCTCTGAGGCGCCGTGGGTGCCACCACGTCGTGACACGGTCCTGTCTCCTTCCAGGGTCGCAGTCAAATCCATGAAGCTTTTGTTCTGGAGACTCAGCAGCGAGCACCTGGTGCACACCCTGGAAGAGCAGGGCGTGTGGGCCCTGCTGGGCAGCAGCTCGACCTTCCTGCAGGGAGCGGGCCTGCTGGCCAGGTGGGCGCCCCGGCTCCCGCGGCGGCGGCGGTGGCGGCGGGCAGCGCGACTCGCGGAGGGTCTAGGTGATGGTGGAACACCTTTGGGATGGTGGGAGCAAGCAGAGAGGCACAGGGAATCCTTCCAGCCCTTCACGCTGCAGAGCAGCAGATGGGAGGTTGGAGGCTGCTGGGCTTGGCCAAGGTCACACGGGTTTCTGAGCAGGGCTGGGACGGGAGAGTCCCGGGTCCTGGTCCCCCAGGAGCAGCCCTCGCCAGAACTCTTTTTATAACGAGATGGTAGAGAGTAGGTGCTTCAGTGACGCCCCCTGGTGGGGAGGGAGCGGCCCCGCGGCGTCAGCCCCGCCCACAGGCGCCCGGCTCCCCAGCGGCTCTGGTCGGCTGGAGCTGAGACGCCCTCCCCGCCCGGTGGGCTGTGGTCCCCCCCCCCCCCCCCCCCCCCCCCCCCCCCCGCCACAGGCTGTGCATCCAGAACGCGGAGGGCTCCCGTCAGAGGCTGTCGGAGCTGGTGCTCAGGGGCATGGCCTTGGAGGCCCCCAGCTGCCGCATCAGCAGCACAGCCATCTGCGTGGAAGTGAGGCGCGGGGCTGGCCGCTTGGGGGGCGGGGGGCGGGGCTGGGGAGGAGTGGGGGCGGTCCCCCAGCTCTCTTGGGGGACTGATTTCAGGGGCAGGCACTCAGGCGCCTCCGAGGGCAGGGGCTCCGGATCCCGCCCCCAGGCACGGGAGACCATTCTGTGCACTGAATAGCGCGCACGCCCCGCCCGTGGCCGGGAAACGGGCCTCTCTCGGGGGTAACGGCAACGAGTTCTCCTTTCCAGTTCATGAGAGACCCAATTCTGTACCAGGAGAAGCTGCTGAAGCCGGCCGTGCTGCTGCTGGAGCGGGGCGTGCGCCAGAGGGACGAGGTCCTGCGGGTGCTGTCCCTGCGTGCCCTGGGCAACATGGCCCTGGGCGCCCCCAGGAAGGTGCTGCGCCCTTGAACCCCCCGGGGCCCAGGACGCAGGGCCCCGGGGGCTGAGGGCCCGGGTGCTGCAGCGTCCCGGTCACGCGGAGGCCAGCCCTGCAGCTGACGGCTGGCCGTGCCCCCCTCCCGCCCCCCAGGTGAGGCGTTACCGGAAGCTGCTCCTGGAGACCTGTCTGTGTGCCCTGCAGGGCGTGGGCGGCGGCGCCAGCGCCAGCGCCAGCGTGCCCTGTGCGGGCATGGAGGCCCTGGCCAAGATCCTGGCCGAGCTCCGCGAAGGGGACGTGGGGTCCTTCTTCGACGCCATCTCTGAGCAGTGCAGGTCCTTCTTCGACAACGTGAGTTGGACGGAAGCCTCCTTGGGCCCAGGCCCTCAGGGGGCTGCCGCAGAGGCCTCCCTGGAGCAGGCAGGGCGGCAGGTCCTGCCTGATGCTGGTGTGTTGATTGGCCGATGGTGGGACCCTGTAACAAACAAACAAACAAACAAACAAACAAACAAACAAACATCTTACAGCGCTCACAGGGCCTTTCTCCCTGCTACTAGGGGATGAGTTTTCCCTTCCAATTCCTTGTAGCCCTCAGGGGCAGCTCTCGGGGCCCCTGTGACCGTCGTGACGGGCGGGGTGGGAACCCCGAGGGGCAGTGTGTGGGGCAGACTCCGCACAGCCTTCCTCTGGGAAGCAGAGGCCACACCCAGTGAGTGAGGCCGCGCCCGGGAGCCCTGCAGGGCAACCTCTGTCCTCCGTCCTGGAGGGGCAGCCCAGGAGCCTTTGCCGGGGTCGGGGCATCAGAAAGGGCTTTGGCTGGGGCATGGCTGGGGCTCTGCCGGGCCGGTGGTCCCCCGAGCTCCAGAGCCACCCCGTGCGTGCGTCCCCGGCTGCAGGAGAGCGAGCTGCTGCGTTCCAGGGCCTTCCACCTCTTCGGGGCGCTGGCCAAGGTGGTCAGGATCTCCAAGAAGCACTTCTTCAAGGAGGAGGTGAGGAAGGCCTGGGTCCCCCTCCTGCTGCACTGCCAGGACCCCTGCCCTGACGCAGCCCAGGTAAGGCGCTCCCTCGGCCTCGGGCCCCGGAGTCGGGGCCTGCTCTCCCGCAAAGGGGAAATGTTTTCTGGGTCCACCGGCTCAGCCACCTGTGGGCTCCCCCACCTACCCCACCAACCCCGGGACCGTCTGCCCTTTCGCATCCAGCCCCACTCACGAGCCTGGGGGCCACATGCTGGGCCAGGGAAAGGGACCCTTCAAGGTGACCACACACTGACTTATGGAGGAGTCTCGGCTTCGTGGGGGCTGAGTTTCCTTCCTCCCCAGTTACCCCCACCGACTGCCCTTTCTTCTGCCACATTCACTGTTGGGTGCTAATGTTCAGTCACGTTGGAAACTCACCCAGACCTGCCCTCGCCCACGCCCCAGGGGCAGGCCTGTGGGGGGAGGGGCGGGCTGTGCCCGGCTGTGCATCTGGTTCCCCTTCCTCCCGAGTCCCAGCACCTCTGATGCTTTGGGTGGGAGGAGGGAGGGGCAGGGACCCGGGTAACAGTCTAACTGCTGCCTCTCAGGCCAGCGCCGGCTGGCTGGGGGACACCTGCGTAGGGGACCTGTCACTCACACACGGCCCACGACCCTGACCTCTGTCTTCTCCCTCCCTGTCCTCCTGTATGGACTGGGGAGAAGGCGGTGGACCGGCGGCTGGGATGAGGGCTGGTCTGCAGAACACAGGGGGCAGATACAGTTGCGGGGATACCACTGGCTGCGAGCGAGGGGTCCTCAACAGCTCATTTCTAACTGGGTCCTTAGTCCCCAGACGTGGGGTCCCAAGGCCCCTCAGTCCTGCTGCTGTAAGGGCTGCACGTGGGGTGGGGGAGGTCGCGAGGCATCCTCAGGCAGGGGAGGGGAGTCCTGCTGCACCCCCTCCCCCCGACTGTTGGCTTAGTCCTCATCCTGCCTCCCTACCTGGGCTCTGCCTTGGGGACACTGGTGGCCCAGGGCACGAAGCGTCACCTCTCGGAGACAGCTTCCACCTCCCTGTCCGGGGCTCCCACTGTGATTTCGCATGAATGAGCCACAAAGAGGACAGGCCCTGGGGACCAGCGTGGGACGGGGAGGGTCAGGGACTAGCCCAGCCGAGGCTGCTGCCACTGCTACCCCTGGGTGGGGGGCAGATGCCCAGCCTTCTCTGCCTGCCCTCCAGTCTCCTCTGGGCACTGTCCCGGGACCTGACCCCACGGGCGGCCAGAACCCTGAAACCCAGCTGGTGCAGCATTCAGGGGCGGGGGAGCTGGGTGCAGGGTGTCTGGGGGGTAAAAGGGCTCACCCAGGTCCTGCCAACCCCAGTCAGGCCCCAGCCCGATGCCCTGGAAGGGCACGTCCCTGGCAGGGCTGCTGAGGGCGCAAGCGGGCCGCATCTGCCCCTAAGGAGCTTTTGTGGAATGCGCACACGGCCGAGACCTGGTGGGGGGCGGGGCTCTGGTCCCAGGGGTCCGCCCACCAGTGGCCCTCCTGCTTCCTGGGCAGCCCGCCCGCCGGCCAGCCCCGCCCACAAGCCCCGCCCCTCGTGGGAACCCTGCCTGCGCCCGACAGGGCTCCGGCCCTCCTGCCCTGTGTCCCCGCAGGCCTGCCTGGAGACCATGTGTCAGTGCGCGCACTTCTGGGGCTGCAAGGCCCTGGAAGACTCCCTGGTGCGAAGGGCCGGCTGCGGGGCAGACGAGACGACGGCCGCTCTCCAGATGACCCTGTGCTCTGTCCTGGTGAGGACCCCGAGGGTGGCCGGCCTGCTGCAGGCGGCTGCCCAGTGGCCTGGGGCTTAGGGTCTCGGTGGCCCTGGAGTCCTGTCCTGTGACCCCGTGTTCACCCCCCAGACGGGATGCGTGCAGGCTAGCACCGTCTGACAGAAATGACCGCCAGCGGCATGCCCGTTTTTAAGTTTGCTAATACCTGCGTTAAGAAAAGTGAAAAAAAAAGGGGAGAAAACTGTACTTGAACAATGATTAAAGTAAAATTAAAAAAAAATCCAGGGACTAAAAAAAAAAAGAAAAGTGAAAAAAGATGAAAGCACATTTAATCATAGGTTTCATTGAACCCAGAAGATCCAAATCACTCTCATTTCAACAAGTAATCCATATAAAAGCTGTTAATTCAGGCTGGTCCCGTCTCCGGTGCATAAGGACCACCCGTGGCCATCGGCTTCTGTACCGGACCGCCCGCGGCAAACTCGGCCCTTCTCTGGGTCAGACGGGAGCATGGTGGGGGCTGCGGCTCGCCCGGTTTCCAGCCTGCTGTGTGACGCGGGAGCGGGCACCCGCCCTCTCTGGGCGGACCCCCTCACGTCAGGCAGGCAGGCCGCGCAGGCGCGTGAGCAGCCTGGCCCCGGGACCTCAGCCTCCGCGGCCCCGTGGCCCTCGTTTTCCCGCAGACTCAGAAGAAGCCTGCTGTCCTCTACGGTTTCTTGCTGGAAACAATGACCTACATTAAAAGTAACTTGTCCAGGATCAGAATGGCTTCCTGCAACCTGGCAGGTGAGGCGGCTGGTGTGCCCTGATGCCGGAGGGCCCTGGGTGGCCGTCGGGTCAGACCCGGGGCGAGAGGGGCCGGGGACAGGTGTCGGGGCCAGAGCTCAGGTGGGAGTCCCCTCTGGGCCCCCTGCTCACCGTGCCGCCGCTCACCTGCCCGACCGTCAGCTAGGCGTCCTGAGCGGACACCTCACAAGGTAGAGCCGGCCCCGGGCTGGCCTGCTGTGGGTGGTGAGCCCTCCTCCGGCCGCCCCTTAGGGATCATCATGAAGCAGATGTCCGAGCACTACCTGAAGAAGCTGGACTTCGCGGCGCTGCGCAACTGTAAGTCGTGGAGATCCCACTGCACCTGCGGAGCGGGGGCTGCCCGCTCACCCGTGCCTGGGGCTTTTGGGGGGGGGAGTTGAGGTTGTAGCCAGGGCACAGAGATGGGTGGCCCTGCTGCAGAGGGCTGTCCAAGGAAGACAACCCTCTTTGGGGGGGGAGGGGTGTGTGACCCTTTGTTCCCTGGCCTGTGTCCCCTTCCCCTTCACACACATTTATGGAATGCTTCTGCCCCGGTTCCTTCAGCCGATCGAGGTGGCACCCGGGTTCTGGGGGGTCCCTCCGTCCCTGTTTCACAAGGGAGGCCCCGGGCGACGGGAGATGTGCGTGAAGACACAGCTCCACGGGCCGGCGGCTGGCTTCGCACCCGGGGCCTCCACATCTGCAGCCCCTGGCCCGTCGCTGGCTCCCCAGCCCCGGCGGGCAGAGGTGCGGGCCAGAGCGGGTGCGGCCAGCCCGCCAGGGTGCCGATCCTCCCGTTCGTCTCCCCCCCAGCTCTCCAGGAGCTCCAGCTGGACTCGGACCCTGGGGTCCGGAGGGCGGCGATGGACACCCTCCAAATCCTGGACACCTGCAGTCAGCACCGGCTTCCCACCCCCACCGAGGGCGTCTCCTAGGTGGCCGGATGGAAGCCACACACTGCCCCCCCCCACCCCCCACCGCTGGGCGGACCGCGGGAACTCCCAGTAGTTTGTGAGGAAAGCGTTGTTCTGAGATAATCGGTGTCCCTTCCTACCCCCTGAAATAAACCTCTATCGCCACGTGGAGTGCAGGCTCCGGGCTGTAAGGGGATGGCACCCCAGGGCCAGGATGTGCCTTGGCGTCTTCGCTGGCACCTCTGCCTCGTCCCTCCATGCTGATGGCGCCCGCTACCCGCAGCCATGCCAGGGAGCCGGTCTCAGAGCAGCCTCTGCACCCGGGGGGGGGGGCCCACTCCAACGGGAAGGAGGTGTCCACCAACTAGACGTCACAGCCACCAGAGGGCAGCATCCTGTAATTTACTGGCCGTCACCAGCACAGCCTACGTGCCGGCTCAGAGTCCCTGCTGCCTCACCGCCCTCTGCTGGACGGTAGAGGGCATCGAAACCCCGCATTTCCAGGCTCCCTGGCAAGGGAGGGTGGCCAGAGACCTTAGCACAGGCGGGCTGGGCCACGGGTTGGGGGCCTGCAAGGCACAGGCAGTTTGGGGCAGGAGCGATAGTCTTCCCGATAGAGAGACAGGGTCTAGAGTTGCAGCCTCGGCCAAGCCTGAGCCAGCAGCCCCGCCAGCCTCCCCTGATTCACAGGCTCGGGACTGGCCAGGCCCCCTCCAGGCGCCCCCCCCCCCCCCCCCCCCCCCCCCCCCCGCCGACTGATTCCCACATGGAAGCTCTAACCTCAGTGTGAGGGGAGCCAAGATGGGCCTTTATGGCGGGATCAGTGCCGTATAGGAGCTGCCAGCACCTGCCACACGAGGGCGGGCAGCGAGGAGGCCCTGTCTGCAGGCCAGGCTGGGAAGAGCCCTGGCCACAACTGGGCCACGGGGACAGCCGGGGCTCGGACTCCCGGCCTCCAGCACTGGGAGAAATAAACACCTGTGGTGTGAACCACCCAGCCCGTGGGACTTCGTGATGGAGCCTGAGCCCCCCCCCCCCCACACACACACACGGGTCACGTGGCCCCCAGCACAGAGCCGTAGCTGGGAAAGGACCACGATTCTCAGGACAGCGACAGCCTGGGGGAGGGATGGGAAGGGAGACGTGTCATCTTATCTGGAATCTTTATTTAAAATTAAAAAACCCGCAACACGTGGCAATGAAACAATCACTCGGCGTGGGCTTGGTTGCTGCGCCCCGAACACCCGAAAACGTTCCACTGCCGGAGACGCTCCGCCAGGAAGGGTCTCGAGGCGGCATGGGCGCCGTGCGGCTGCCAGCGCGCTCGGGGACTGTCCCGGGGCTGTGGGAACGCAGCCCGCTCTCCTCTAACAGCACGGAAAATCACTTTTTATGGGTGAGTGGTGCTGCAGTCTGCTGCCTCCTGATCCGGAAGGCACCAAGCCCCACGGGTCTGAACGTAAAAGACCCAGCGGCTGTATTTTTCAACTTCGGCTTCATAGCAAACAGTTTCTCTGGGGAGATGGGAAATACACACGCAAGTCTAAAATTAGCACAGGAAACACGAGCAAAGCAGCCCTCTAAAGCGTAACATTAGCACTTCTAATCACAAAACTTTATTCCAATAATTTGGTCACCAAGAAGTCGGATGCATCTCGGCAAAACCGATTCCAGTGAGATTTGCTTTGAGGGGCAGAAAACTGAAGCGAGCTCTAACATATCCTTGAGAATGAAACACACACACAGAATAAGAGGGAAGAGGGAAAACACTCTGTAAAATAACTTGACTACAGATGTTTAGCTTCGAGTTTTCTAACACAAAATCACCGATCTTCCATCCTGAAGGACGTGCTCTTCTTTTCCCTGGAAGAAAAAAAAAGACAACGAAAATGATTTCAGTGAAATTCGACTAGAATTCCCAATGCCAAGAGCTTAAATGCTTTATATTTATTCAGTGTCAATGCACATAAATACCAGCATGTCCTCTACAGACAATGCCACCGTGCTTTACAGTACCCTAAGGAAAGAAAAAACACCCCCAAACCCAGAGAACCCCTAAGACAACAACAATGAAACCGACAGAAACCGCTAAGCCAGCAGCGCACACCGCCGGGTAGCGGGCGGGCCCCGCCGTCCCATGCGGCCACGCACACCTGCGCAGGTCAGTGGCTGGACGACCGAAGCTGAACATCCTCGTTGACCACGTGAAGGGGCAGAGCCTGCCGGGTCAGAGGGTTCATGGGGGGGTCAAGGTAGGGGACCGAGGGGTCGCCGTGGCCTGGTGAGCCGAGCATGCAGGTGCCAGCCACAAAAATGCCCCCTGTAGTCACAGCTCATGAGGATTTGGCCCCTGTCCTCAAGAAATGTACAATTTAGAAGAAAAAAGGAAAATGATCAGATATGTTTAATTGTGGCTGAAGATGAAACTGCAAAGGCCTCCCTTAGTGAAGCTTGTGAAACTCCAGGGGAGCTGGGAGGGCCCAGGGGCCGCGGGTCGGGCTTTCCTCTGGGTCCCTTTTCGGCCGGCCAGGCCCCGCTGCTGCTCGGGGTGCGGCCTCTGCACTGGGCACCCAGAGGGTGGTGCAGATACAGGAGGGCAGTGACCCGCCACGCTCCGCTCTGGGGCTGAGTCAGCAGGCACCGGAGAGGCGAGTGGTGTGGGCAGATCAAGGGAGGCGGTGGGGAAGGCCCAAAAGAAGGGAGAGATCAGGAGGGCAGCAGCTGGAGGCAGAGGTGTAGGTACAGACAAGTAGGGACAGCAGGACAGGGGCCCTGACGTGTCAGGGGCTGGGAGAGGCCCAGGTGCCACCTTTGGTGAGATGCACCCTTTCCACTGAGAAGGGTGCTCCTGGGGGACGAGAGGTGACCTGGGAGAGCCCACAGGGTGGGTGGGCTTCGCACTCCCGCAGCGTCGGCCGCAGGCACATGGCTGGACGGTGAAAGCCTCAGCCTCGCAGGACACAGTCCCCCTGCCAGCAGCCTGGTCTGAAAGTCCAGGGTGGGCCCGGCACAAGGGAAGACGCAGACAGTGAGGGAGAAAGCCCCCCCACCCCACCCCCCGAGTTTGGCAAGGACTGGCCCCAACAGTGCCCTCTGGGGCGTGGCTGCTCCCCAGGCCTGGCTGTCCCCAGCGGCCAACTCTCCCTGCGCCCCACTGGGTCTCCCGGAAGGTCCCTAACTAACCCGGGAGGTGTCCCGCGTGGGAAACCATCCACATCATCTGAACACTCAGGTCACCCGGCGCCGAGAAGCCAGGTCACAGTGCGGGTCCGTTCAACCTGCTTCTGGGTCGCTCATACGTGTGGATTTTATGCCCAACAGCGGATTCCAAACATAAAACCAACGGGAGCCTCTGGAACTGAGCTGGGGAGTCTGCACCACCAACCTGGAGGGTGTGCCCGTGTCCAGACAGCGTCCCGCAGAGGGGGTGCCGTGGAGCACGGGTGGGGGGCGAGCCAGGGCAGGGGGTTTGGGGTTCGAGGGAAAACACTGGAGCTCCGCTGGGGCGGGGAGGGAGCTGTCATCAGGCAGCGCCGGACAGGGCGGCCCCGGAGGAGCCCGGGCGCTGGCCGAGTGGGGCGCTGGCCAGAGTGCTCATGGATCAGGCTGTAGGCCGAGGAGCCGGGGCCGCAGGAGCAAGTGGAAGCGGGAGGGAAAGGAAGCCCGGACCGCAGTCCCGCGCTGGAGGGACAGAAGGGGCCGGGCTGGGCCCTGGGATCGATCGCTCAGGGAGGGGCGGTTGTTTTCACACCGACGGCACCTGGTCCCATCGGGAGCCAGCGCACCCAGGCTTTGGAAACGTGTCTTGGGAGGGGAGGCCACACGGGTGTGGACGCTGAGAGGCACTAGTGGGCCAGGGCAGGGAGGGGCCCGTGGGGGCCCATGGGGACCGGAGGGGTGACGACGGTGACAACGCAGGTGGAGGGAGGGAGGGTGCACCTCTGAGAGGAAGCACACGGTCCCGAGAGGGGCCGCAGGCAGGACCGCCAGGCAGATGTGGGGAGAGAGAAAATGCGACACCCAGGGCGAGGGTGGGGTCCGCCTGAATGACCACTGAGGGGCCACCCACGTGGCAGGGCGAGAAGGGAAGAGGAAGTTTTACTGGGGCCACCCCGCCCACATCCCCGACACATGAAATCCCAAACCGCTAGACGAGACCCGAGTCCAGCCCCGGCCGCTGGTGCTGGTGCAGCAGTGGCCGCGGCCACGTGGAAACCCGGCCGGGTGCGGTGGCCCGCAGCGGCACACGGACCTGCCCCCACCCCCGCCACGCCTGTCTGCGGAGGAAATGGAGCGGCGCCAGCAGCACACGGAACCTTAGTCTAAGTGGCTGCACGGACGGATGGGCTGGGGGGCGTGGGGGCACTGGGATGGGGGGGCCAGCCACAGCACCAGTGCTGGGCCCAGCCGCGAAGCCCAGAGGTGGACGGGCAGTCCCGGCTCCAGACCAGCGTCGCCGCACAGGTGACCTCCTGAGGGTGTGGCGAAGAGGCTGGACACGGCAGCCTGATGAGGAGGGACAGGGAGGGACGAGACGCAAGTGACGTGTCCCCGGGAAACTGTGTGAAACCTTTCCACTGAGCGCGCTCCCAGCCCCGCCTCGCTGATCCGACCTTGGACGTGGGCTCCACGCAAAGCGACGGAGTCTGGGGGAGATCTTTGAAAACGTGAATAGAAGGACACCGCTGTAAAACAGACACATTCAGAAAAAAACTCACCTTTTCTCCCCGTGGGCCTCTTCCCCAGGCTCCGGGGCGGCCCCGCCCACCGTGCGACAGGGACCCCGGCCGTCGGCCCCCCTTCCACACGCCCGGGGGTCGCACAGCCGCAGTCTCTTGGCCTGGGGGGAAGAGCTGCTCCCGACCGCTGGCGCTGACCACGGGGGCGGGCGGACCTCAGCTGTGCTGGGGCCCAGCGGACTTCTTACGCTGTGCCGGGGTGACGACGGCGGCAACTTCGGGGGCCCCTGGGAGCCAGAGCCCGGGTTTAATTTTCCTGAGAAGGCTTTCTGACTCTGAACTTGCACACGGGCCGTACCTGGAGGTGCCCCAGGACAGAAGGACGCCTCCGTCCCCGGAGCCGATGCCCGGCAATACTTCCGGTGCAGCCGGTCAAATCTCTCCTTAATCTCGTCGTAGTGGTCTCTCACAGGGCCCAGGGGCTGCACCCCGGGGACTGAGAAGGTTCTGTTGAGTGACGCGGACTTCCTAAATGTCCCAAGGCCATTTCCTTGAAGAAGACTGGCTGGTGGTGGCTTCCAGCGGCCCGACGGCTGGGTCTTCGGAAGGGGCGGAGGGGAAGCACCTTGGGGCAGCCCCCGTCCTGCTTCCAGAGCTCGCCGACCGAGGGTTTCGAAAGCTTCATTCAGACTCTTGGCTTTGGCTCTGCTGAAAGGTCCACTTGGCTGGTGGGTGTCTGATTCCCGGGGGCCACCGGGGCTCCCTGAAGCCCCCCTGTGCACGCGGACCCCGGAGGAGCTGGGCGGGTAGGTCAGGCACGGCTGCTTCCTGGGGCTTAGACAGTATTCCTGATAGAGTTTGTCAAACCTGCTTCGGAGGTCCCCGGGATGGCCCCCTCCCTCGCCCTGCCGTAGTCTCGGTCTGGGAGCGATTTTCACAGGAGAAATTAACCACTGGAGTGTCATCAGCCGATTTTCCCGATCGAGGCGGTACATGGCACTGCCGTCTCTGTGAGGCCAGGAAGACAGCTTCTGGGGTGTCCCCTGAAGCTCCTTCCAGATCTGGAGTTTGTTCACTTCAAAAGAAGCTTTTTCCAATGTTGATCCCGCCCCCTGGCCAGCGAGGCCTCGGAAGTTCTGGCACTCTCTCAGGGCGACGGCCCCTCTCCCGGGCTCGGGCTGGGGCCCGGGCCTCTCCCGGGCACCGCTGCAGGGGGGCCTGCTGCCCCGGCAGTACGTCCTGTCCACCCTGCTCTTGCCCCCGGGCCTCCGCCGGGAGGCGCGGGCCCGGACGATGAAGGTCTTGGTGGAGATGACGCAGGAGGACCTCACGCTCAGCAGCCGGCTCATGGAGCGCAGCATGCCCGCGTACAGGTCGCTGACGGTCACGTTGCAGAGGTCGTCGGCCGCAAAGGACTGGCTGCTGGAGAAGCTGTGACCACTGGTCTCTCGCCAGGAGACGCTGTCATCTCTGAGCACCGCGGCCACGTCTGTGGAGAGAGAGCACAAAGACGCGGTTGGCTCAAGGGGATGCTCTCCAGAGATGCGGCCACAGTGGCCATGGCAGCCTGGAGGAGAGCACTCAGGGAGGGCGCATCCGCACTTCAGCCAGGCCGCACGCGGAGGTCATGGGGCTGGAGGGCGGGGCATGACCCCGGTGGCTTTCTCAGGGCATTGCAGGAGACAAAGGAAAACCTCGCACATGTCTGGGAAATAGCCTCTTAGAGATTTCTGGCTAGCTATAAAAATTAAATTTCTGCTCTGCACAAAACTTCCCCAAAAGAGTCTTCCTTCCCCACGGGATGGTTTAGAACGTGGCTGCCTTTTCAGAGACTAACTGGGGCCCAGAAAGGAGAGGTGCCGTTTGCCCACCGAGAGGGCAGGAAGAATGAGAGGCCTGGACACGTCCCTTCAGACGGCTTTGACCTTCGCACGCTGTTGGATGTTTTATATATGAAAGAAATAAAGTTAAAGCATCAAAGATGGGGATCATTCTCAAACACAGACAGAAAAAAAATGACCCTACGTGTATACCAAACTGACGATGAATGAATGAGAAGACAACATCCAAACAACTTTGCACACGGGCCCCTGAAGGTGCTCCGTCGACGGGAAGGGTGGACAAGGGGGGGGCCGGGGAAGGGTGGACGCTGCCTGCCGCTCAGAGACCGGGAAGCTTCTCCAGCAGACCGCAGCGTGGAGCACAGACAGGGGCCCCAGTTCTGTGCCTCACTGCTGACCAACACGCCTGTGTCACTCGGCAGGGGACGGGGGGTGGGGGGGAGGATGTAAAGTCAGGGCTGGGGGACACAGAGCTCAGAAACTGCTGGGGGCAGGTCAGAGGACACAAGGCCGGCGTGAAAGGGGCCGCTTGCTCCCAGCTACACCCAGGACAAGGTGGGCATCAAATTGAATACTAGCCATGGATTCTAACATGGAATTAAAAAAGAAAAAAAGGCCCTGGCTGGCATAGCTCAGTGGATTGAGCTCAGGCTGCAAACCAAGCATCGCAGGTTCGATTCCCAGTCAGGGCACATGCCTGGGTTGCAGGCCACGGCCCCCAGCAACCGCACATAACTCTCTCTCTCCTTCCCTTCCCTCTCTGAATAAATAAAATCTTAAAAAAAAAAAAAAAGAAAAAAAAAAGAAAAAGGCCCGGGAGTCCTCACCAACTGCAGAGGGGTTAGGAGAGACGGCGGGACGGACAGCTCTCCTGCAGAGAAGGGGCCACCCAGGGCCTGCAGAGGGAGCGCGGAACCGGGAGAGGCCGGGCTGCAGATGCCCGCGCTCAGGTGGTGGCGGGGCCCAGAGGCCAGGGCACGGGAGAGGGGTTCCGGGGAACAGGGGCAATGTCAAGGGCGCACCCACGGGTGCCTCTGAGGAAAAGGGACTGTCGCAGTGACACCTCTGCGGGCCCTCCCGGAGCCACGCAGCCAGACTGGAGTCACCAACAACGGGACAGACGTCCCCAGCAGACACATGTCGCCCAAGCGGTTTGTCTGCCAAACACGGTTAACGTGGACCTCGCCACGTGGAGGCAGCCAGACAAGCCCAGGCCGAGGGACATGCTGCAGAACCGCTGGCCGCCGGAAAAGCAGGACTGCTGCGAGTCAGGGACAGGACAGCGATGGCGCCGGTGACGGGAAAGCTGGGGGACCCTGACACAAAGTCGCAAGCTCGTACGTGTGACCTACGCGCCGTGCAGGCGTCTCTCACAGTGCACACTGCCGGTCTGCACAACAGACCGGAGTGCCGAGCACCAGGGGCTGCGCCGAGGGGCGGCGGGGCTCGGCTCACGCAGCCTGTCACACTCACCGTGGGCAGGCCTGGGAGGTGAAGCCGGAGCGGGAAGCAGGGTCACACGTGTGTCGTCTCCACCTCCACAGTCGTCGCACTGAAATCGAAGCAAGCGGTGTTAAGGAGATGCCGGCGGCCGGCTCCAGGTGCAGGAAGAGGGCCGCCCCGACGCCACTGCGCAGGCTACCGGAGGGGACTGCAGGTCTGAGCTCGGCGGCAGCAGGGACAAGCGTGGGCAAGAGGACAGTGGACAGCAGTGGTGGGAAGGGGTGTCTTAGGAAACCCAGGGGCTTTGTCCAGGTGGCCTCCGGGTGCCCTCGGCGGGGGGGCCACACCTGCTGCTTCAGGGCAAAGGCAAAGGGCGTTTCCGGCGCGCACCAACGCACACGGCCCTCACACTCGGCACACGCAGGACACGCACACGTTCCCGTGAGGCCGGCTGCCTTCGAGACGGGCTCCTCACTCCAGCCTGGAACACCAGAGCTGGCACCCGCCTGGACCTTCTTCTGGCAAAGCTCCGGGATACAGGCTGCAGTGGAACTTGGGGGGCACGGACCCTGGGAAGAGGGGCCACCTCTCGCAGGGCTTAGAACCCCTCCATCCAAGGACCACCCCAGCACACAGCAGGACGCAGGGGGCCACAGCGGGCACAGCCGCCAGCTCCCCGAGGAGCCGGGGCACCACCGCTCGGCACGCTCTTCGCAGGCTCCGCGGGGACAGGGCGAGAGCAGGGCTGCACTGTGCCTCAACGTGCTCAGCGACACAGGGACGCACGCGGGGGAGGGGTTACCTCTGCGTCCTGCAGCAGCGCGTCCGCCTGGCTCAGGTACTTCCTCCTCAGCTCGTCTTTCAGAGGGCTCCAGGGCGCTGCAGCCTGAGACGAGAGAGGCCAGCGCGCTTAAGAGCGTTTGGGGGTGGGCGTGCGCTTGGCTGCTGGAACAGTCTGGCAACCTCATGACTGAGCAGCCCTTTAGATGAAGCTCCTGAAAGCCACCTCTTTGCTTCCTGCTGGCACCCGCACAAAGAGGTCCAGCGCCTCTGCAAGCCCACCTGGCCGGGACTCTGACCGCAGGGCACGTACCGGCGGCCACAGGCCGAGAGAGGAACAAGACAAGAAACGCGAGTCTGCAGAGGTTTATGGCAGCACTACAGGGCAGAAAACAAAGGTGTGCCTGGGACTCCGCTGCTAACTAACCCCGACCCCGGTCTGCAGGTTTTAGGAGAAACAAGCACAGCGCTCCAGCTCGGGCAGTGGCAGCCGTCACCTCTCTGTCTGCTGCCGCACCCCCCACTCTCTGCAGCCGAGTGGGGCGAGGCCGGGCCTGGGGACGCAGGTGGGGGCGACAGGGACGGTCACTGTTCAGCATGTGCCGACCTCGGGGCTGCCTGCTTCCCCACGTCACCACCCTACCTGCACGACATTCCCAGGGACGCCCTCTCCTCCCCCAGGTCACCACCTTATCTCATAGTTAGACACCCAGTGTTCCGGGCAAACCCATGCATAGAAAGAGCGACTTCAGAGAAAAGCCACACGCTAGCCATTCCAGTACCCAACCCGGGCCCGGGAAGGGGCTCCACCGCCTCTGTGTGTGTGTGCGTGTGTGTGTTCCCGTGTATCCCAGCTGGAAGGGAAGGCGAGAAGCAGGTCTTCCACGGAGACAGGTGGTGCCCAGGGCCCAGGGGCTGCCGGGAGACAGAGCAACGGCCTGCCGGAGCTCTGTGACCACATGACTCAGTGGGCTTCCCAGGGCCCACCTGGGAAGACGCCCTAGAACGCCACCCGGTAACGTGGGCCCCACGGAGAAAGGCCGACTCAGAGCCCGGCTCTCAGCACCGCGGGTCGGGCTGGGGTGAGTGGCAGCTGCGGTTCCCCTCTGTGCCGAGGGGACCTCGCCCGGTGCCTGCACCAGCGCCAGCTCCGTCAGGCCTGAACTCGGGGCGTGAGGGCTGCCGAGTGGCAGGCGGAGGAGGAAAGGGGCCTGCAGCGCAGGGGCCTGCAGAGGGGACCGAAGACTTTGGAGGGGGCTGGATTGATTAGCAAAGTGCGAGTCTCGGAAGAGGAAGGTGCCGGTAAGGGGGTGTGGGCCTGCACCCCAACCCTGACGTCTCCCCTCACGGCAGAGGCGGGTCTTACCAGCGAGACCGCGGCAGCCAGACCCTCCTGGTGTGAAGTGACATTGGCGTCCCTGCTTGTCGAATCTGAAAGCGAGAAAGGAAACTTTGATCAGGATTTTTGAGAAAGCTTGTATGTCTCTCTGGGGCGGCTTCTGTGTCACCCACGTGTGCTGTTGGAAGTCGCTTGCGGGCGCTCCCTGCAGTAGCGACACAGCCCTGTCGGTGCCCGAGCACCGTGACTCGGAGGCCCCGTCAGCACGGGACCTGCCTCTCGTGGTGCAGACAGGGAGAACAGCATTCACGTCATTTCTAGCTCTTTCCACGGCCTCCTGTCCTAGACGCTGAGTCGGAGCCCAGCGGTGCGCACGGAACCCTCTGTGAGGACGCACAGTTCCCCACCCGCCGGCCAAGGTGTCGGCTCCGAGCCACACGTGGCTGTCGGCCACTGGGAACGTGGCCAGCAAGGCCAGGGAGCTGAATTTTAAGTTTTATTTAATTTTTCATTAATCTGAAAGGCCACAGGTAGCCAGCCAGCACTACCAGTGAGATGGCGCAGCTCTGGAAGAACTATTTCTAGTTACTTCCGGCCGCCCAGGACACTCTCGGACCTCAGGATCCACGGGGTTGAGCGTTTGCATCAACACTGGTACACAGGTAACACCCACGAGTGCACATCCTCAGTGAGGCCTCCCTGCCAGTTTCCCCAAAAGGACTTCACCGTGTCCTGCCCACCCACCTGGAGCCGGCGCAGGGCCGGGAAGGCCGGGCAGAGCGGACGGAGGCTGCACGGGGTCAGCAGGAGATGGGTGCACCAGACCTGTGACAGGTCCGTCACTGCAGAGTGAGTTATTCCGCTGCCCCAGGCTGTGGGCTGAGCATAAAGCACTCAGGCCAGAGCGGGTTCCGACCTGATGCACACACCACCGGCCTCGCCGACCATTGTAACAAATGCTGCCAAGGGCCTCTCATCCGGGAAGTCCAGGAATTCAGGTCTGGCGTGCTGGGGGCTCTGCTTGTGAGCAGGGGAGCCATGTGACCCCCAGATCTGCCCTATCAAAGGTGCCAGTGGGGTGCAGGGAGCCCGGGGCCACACTGTGGGTGTGTGTGGGGCTCGGGTTGAGGGGCACGAGATGGAGGGAGGGAGGCAGCAGGGGCAGGACAGCGATGTCCTGGGTGTGAGGATGGGGGAGGGGCTGAGACAAAGGGGACACTGGGCTTCTGGCTCGCTCACAGGGAGGGTGGTGTGGGCCTTGTACTGAGGGCTGGTCTGGGTGTTGCCTTTTCCAGTTGAGATGTGAGGAGTTCAGACAACATATTTGAGAAGAGAGGCCGCTAAACACACCAGGCAAGGTCTGGGTAGGGGTTGTGCCCCAGGGAGGGGCTCAGACCAGCTCTCGGGAGGGCACCCTGTGAGGTGGGGGAGTGGCTGAGGAGGAAGGAGAGGGAGGGCACAGTGCCACCGGGCCAGGCCAGGCTTTCCGGAAGCTTCACCACCAGGAGGCCCCCATGGGAACGTGAAAGAGAAAGGAAGGCTTCCGAGGAAGTCAGTGGTTCGTGCCACCACCTTACAAGGGCGAATCTTAGGTCTTATGAAATTCTCAAAATTAAATTTTTTTTTGCAAAAAGTTAAAAATGAGTGGGGTTGAGGGGCGTGTGTTTATTATTTTAGAATATTTGAGGACTGCTCATACGTCCAGTGTCTCTGTGAGACTGACCCAGCTCCTGCGGGGCGCTCAGGGGAAGCAACAGGACACTCTAGGACGTTCTACCTTTTAAACTGCACTCAGAAGAGCCTAGACTTTAAACGCTGTCCCAGAGACATGGCAGGCCCAGCCCCCCGCGACCTCGGCTTCTGGCCCAGGGCACACTCACCCAGTCCCAGGTCCCGAGCGCTGGGCGCGGGCAGCCCGTCCCCTCGGGCCGCGGATTGCACGGGGCCCTCAGTCCTGCTGGCCGTCTCCTCCTCGGAGCCCTTGACGTGCGGAAGGTGACAAGGACACCGTCTTTTCAGTCACAAGACATTTCAAAGGCCCCATAAAGCAACGAGCCTCCTATGGGAGCACACGGAGCCTCACAAGGCTTCTCTTCTAGTGCATTCTGGGGGAAAAGGCTTCCAAACTTGTAGCACGTGGCCGAGGTTCCCCTTGGAAAGGAAACAAGCTTGCTTCCTCTGGCTACGCCCAGGGCTGATACTTCGAAACCCACGCGGATGGTGAGGGATGGGGCAGGCAGAGCAAGGGGCCAAGGCCCGGGCAAAGGGCCTGCCCCGGCCCTCGTGCGACGGCAAATGAAACAGGACGGATGGCCACGTGGCCAGCAAAGCCCGAACTATCTATGCCGTGGCCCCTGCGGGACACGTGGGCTGGTCCTGGTTGGCAATAAAGGAAGGTGCGAATAGCTAAGCACCCTGCCGGGAAGAGGGCAGCTTTAAAGGAAGAGGAGTGTTCGCAGTCTACATTCAGTGGGATAAAAGAGGGTGAAAATATGTGCGCTTACACACACGTGTGTATTACAAAGAGGAATCACCTCATACTGAAACGTCACTCACTAGTGACTATCTAGAGAAGCCGGGTCAATTTGAAGCATGCAGTTATGGGTTTCTAACACTCCCACAACGAAATGTATTACGAGTGTCACTAAAGTAACTCATCGGGAAGAAATATGCGACTTCTGAATTGCCGTTCATTGCTTTGGAGCCCTAACCCAAGGTTCTCATTCGGCAGTCTCCTTGGCTGCGAAGCAGGGACCGAGAGACACCAGACGCCCTTGCGCAGGTTACTGTTGCGAGAGGCCGTGCGGCAGGGCGGCAGCGGTACCGGCACCTTCCGTGGACACACCAGACTGCACAGCTGTGGCATCCTCGGGTAAACCCGGGGCAAAGGCTTTGGAGGGCAGCGCCATGCGGGAGGAAAGAACCTTGAGCCTGCGTCCAACACCCTCTCCCTAATCTCCTCCTCCCCTTTCCAATAGGAAAGGAGGCGTCTCCCTTTCCCAGCGGGAAATGGACTTGGTTTTTTCTGTAAGAACCCGGCTGGGAGAGCTGGCAGCTGGCACAGTCCTGCAGCCTATGGCAGAGGGGACATGCGGGGGGCGGGGGGGGGGACAGAAAGGGCTTAAGCACCACGCAGCTCCTCCTTGCACTTGGCAGCAACAGGAGAAACGCTTCTCAGTAAACCCTTAAAAGCAGGCGACGGGGTGGCCACGGTGAGAACGCCGTGGAAGAGAGCCCCGCGGTGGCCTCTAGAGGCGACTGGGACTGTCACATGTCACCCACACCTTCACCCGCAGCACGGGGCACGTTGGCAGCAACGCGTGACATTACGTACCTGGATGTGGCCTTCACCCTTTTTCTTTACTAGCCTTCCACCCCAAACTCTCAATCCTGAACAAAAGAAACGAAATAAAAACGATTACTTAATCCTCAGCACTGAGTTCCTGTTTCATCTGCATTCAAAGGAAACCCAAATGACAGGCAAAAAGGACATTATACTATTAAAACCTGGCCACATTTCCGATCTTCTGTTGTTTTTCATCTTTGTGAGGCTGAAGGCGTCACAAAGCGCCTTTTTCTTTTTTTAAAATCAAGATTAGACAAAAATCCATCGTTGATGACTATCTGCAGCTAGTGGGCAGCCGCTGGTCAAGTTTCGTCACTAAAGCCACAGCCTTAAACGGAAACCAGGAGCCTATGACTACCAAGTCCTGTCCTCCGCAGGGCGGATCTGGAGGGCCGCCTGTGCTGGCAGAGGGAGAGGGCGCGCACTGGCCAGGCGCCCCTCCGCCCTGTGTGCAGAGGGCATGCTTCCCCAGGGCAGGCGGCACATCACACGGACAGCGTGAGCACCGAGCCCCTGGGCGAACCAGGAGTCTTAGAGTCCCGCCCCCTGCTGGTTCACAGAACCCGAGCGAGATACTTCATCTCTTCCGAAACCTTCATTTGCTCTCAGGTCAATGCAAGTTGATCGGGAGGGGCCGAGGGGTTTCCAGGCTTGAAAGGGTCATTAAAGGCAACACACAGCAGTGAGGACTTCCACAGTGCCTCCAGCGCTGCGGGCTCTGCTCCGAACCCTCTCCCAGTGCCTCTCGGTTAGCCTTCGCAAACGCTCACTCACATGTTAACTCAAACAGGACTCCTGCCCCCTACAGGACAGGCGCTCACCACGTTCATTGTACAGACGGACACGCAGCGAGGTCAGGGAACCGGCCCAGGCCACTGGCCCAGGTGCTGGGACCCGGCTGAGACCCAGGACAGGGACTGCGCTCCTGTGCAATGCACCGTGCGGCCCCTCCAGGACCGGCGAGGCTGGAGCAAGTGCGCCTGGAGTCAGATCCAGCCTTTGCCACCTGGTGGCAAGTTCATCGAACTCTCTCTACTTCCTCTCCCCAGCTGGGAAGCAAGGCGGATTCTAAAACAGTGCCTCGCTCGCCCTAACACCCTCTCCCTAGTCTCAGACACGAGACTCTTAGAAGCACATGCTCAGCGCTCACCACTCGTGAACTACCATTAATCTCCTGCCGCCGTCACCCTATCCGTGGGGGAGGGTTAGTTCCAGAACACTCCCTGCGAGGTTGGCTGAAGTTGGGGATCACGCTCCAGGGGTGTTCAGCCGGCATGCAATCATACAGGCCACCGCGCCCCCCCCCCCCAGACTGAGCGTCTCTCCAGGCGATGCAGCAGCACCACCAGGGCACCTGCGCTGTACTGTCAGCTGGCACCCCTTAGACGGCAGACCCCCTGAACCCGCACGCAGGAACCTGCACTTCATGGAGCCTTCTGGGTGGTCTTCCACGCACCACAGTATGACCACCATCACGGCGTTTAGGTGCTTCGACTGCTGTTCTCATTGAAATGGAGTCAGGCATGAATTTTCACTGGTGAAATCAGTGGTGACACACACACTGGCCAGTTCTCAGTGAGGCCCACAGGACCGACTCCTACAGAGCCCCGAGTCCTGCACCCCGGGGGGGGGGGGGGAGATGTCACCACCTGCTGCAGAGCACAGAGTGACAGACGCCTGCAGCCGGCACACCTGAGTTCTGCCTGTGTAAGCTTTTCCCTCAGGGTATGACTGGGCCAGCCAAGAGGCGGAGAGCTAGGACTTCATTTAAGAAGCAGGTCTCAAGAACCTTTTGGTGCCTGTCTTATCCAGCCCACCGCAGAACTGTATCTGAGCTTTCACTAGTAGTAACACGTTGGTGACAAGGCTGCATGGGAGGAACTGACATCGCCCAGGGCCAGCTTTCCTCGGCTGTTTACCAAAGAGAAGCCGTGAAATTTAGGCTGGTTTGCAACACCACACAGTAAGCAGATAGCCGTGAATATTCCGAAAGGGAGGGGGATGGTTCCCTACCTTGGGGCGTCTCGTAGGTCAGCGTGGACATTTGCACCACCGGGGCATCCTCGAAGGGCTGGTTGTACTACAGGGGAGAAAGGGGGTGAAGTTGGTCCGAGGGGGCAAAGCCCCTGACCCGAGCTGAGGAGAGACCCCTCCCCAGCTCCTCCCCTGCCCCCAGACAGCCAAGCCCGCCTCCCCGCTCCCTGCACCTCCGAGAGCACCTTCACCGTCCTCTCTCCTTACCCCCGGCCCCAAACTCCACCGCCCCTTCCCGTGGCTTTCCTCCTCACCCCAGCCCCCCCGCCTGCCTTCCCTGCTTCGCTGGCCTCGCGCCCCTGCCAGCGGGCTGGTGGGGACCGCACCTTCTCGAGCAGCTGCTGCATGCGCCTCTGGAAGCGGCGGCGGCTGTCCTTGAGCTTCTGCAGCAGCTCGTCGTCCCCTAAGACCTCGTTTTCCATGGCGTGCGCTCCTGCAAACCAGGACTCCCGCAGGAAAGTAGGACTGGAACCTTAGAACCGCGCCCGGTTCAAACACTGACTCCGCCCTTCCTGCCCAAACTTCGGGTTTCCCATTGGCTGGCGTGGAGAAGCTGGGCTCTGATTGGATCTTTCAAACCCAGTATTGACTTATCTCCCGACCAATCCGCGCAGGAGTTTCCGCATCCGCCCCGCTCTGACGTCTGGGGGCGGGGTGCGCCCCCGCGCACGCGCACGTAACCACTTGGGTAGGCTTTGGGCTCCTCTGGTGCCCGGTGATCGACAGGGCCGTGCGAGAATCCCGGGGAGCACTTACGGTTTCCCTCGGTGTGCACAGGGCAGGCGGACACCTCATCCGCAGGTCTCCCTGAGCCCTTGGGGGCGCCACCCTGCCCTCCTCGGCTCCTGGAGCTGTCACAAGAGCCAGGGCAGAGAAAGAGCCCCCCAAATTACGAATACAAAGGAACAACTTGAATGAATGTAACCGATACATGGTCAAAACCAAGGGCGGGGTGCAATCAGGGGAGGGAGGTGGGGATGGCTGGGGTGGGGGCGGGTAAATGCAGACAACTGGACTTAAACAACAATAAAATAATTTAAAAAAATAAAATGAGAGCCAAAGCAAACACCCCCCCCCCAAAGGAGGTGGTAAAGTGAACATATATTTAGAGAGAAGTACCATACACATCACAGAATCTAGAAAAATACAATATTTTTTTAACCTCCTGGGACACCTTTTTTGTACATATTTTTTATTGTGCGTTTGGCCTCTGTTGATACTAATTTTGTAGCATTTTAAAGAGCATAACTTGGAACACCACTAGGTTCCCAGAGGGGACTTTTGACCTCCTGGTAGCCTGCTCCCCAGTCCTATCACGCCACCCAGCAGAAATGAGGGGAGCACAGGGCAGGGAGAAGGACTTCGGGGCTCCTGTGGTGTAAGCGTCCAGGAAATGGATGATGATGGACTCAGAGATGTGCTGCCCGGATCCACTGTTAAGGGGGCCCCGAGGCTGGGAGGGCTGTCTGCAGGTGCCTTCCCAGGTGCAGGAGCCCCTCCTCTGGTCCTGGGACCCCGGGGCAGCCAAATCCAAAAGCAGATCCAGGTGGGAGTTTCAGTCCGGGGGCTTGGGGGCGGTGGAGGGACAACCCTGATGCTCCTGAGCTGTCTGTGGAAGCCGCCGCTGCAACCTGTCCAACCTCGATTCCCTCCCTCCTTTCCACAGGTGCCTGGCAAAAGGGCACTTGGTAATGGACGCCCTGCACGCTAACTGTGTCCCACTCTGCAACCTGGAGAACCCGGCCTGCAACCAGGGCTGGGCTGCGAGTGGCCACAGAATCGACACATTGTTTGTAGCTTTTCCAGTTGTCACAAAGAAGCTGAGTTATTTGTCACCCCCCACACCCCTCCCAGGGAGTGTTCAGAAGTTGAGCGTGCCCTTCCTTTCACCCTGTTTGCACACTCAGGTTAGTTTTCAAACATTTACCACTCACATTGGAGACGTGAGGCCTTGTATAACATTTTCTTTTTCTTCTCTTTTTAAGGCTTGGACAAATGTCTCTCGTATGACTCTACAAAGTGTGATTGTGGCACTTCTCCAAACTGGCCTCTCTCAGGTCCTGGTCCTCACTCCTAGGAAACCACCCCAGGTTCCAGGCTTCACCGACCTCAAGGATCGGCCTCTATTCCAGGGCTCACGGGCAAATTCAGGGGGAAGATTTCTCAAGCTCAAGCTCATGCCTTTCATTGAAGGTTGAAAAACATGCACACTTTGGCTAATCCTCTCCGAGCCAGCCAAAGCCGGTGCACCGGTCCTCGTCCTTCAAGTTTGCTGGTGTCCCAGTCTTCTCTGGCTTTCCCCAACCCAGGGTCCAAAGCGGTGGCCTAGCGAAGGAAGGAGCCCTGCTCGATGCTCCGAGCTTAACCCTGTTCTCTACAACCCCTCCCCTCCCTCACACACACCTTAGCAGCCTGAGCATGTGACCCAGACTCCCTATGGAACTCCTTCCTTACCACTCCTGCCCCCCTGTAACAGGGAAGGATTGCAAGTCAGCTCCTTCCCTGCCAGTGGACTTGGAAGGTGCAGCCCCTGGGGTCTCACAGGTCTTCGTAGCCTGCAGCATTGAGACGGTGCACAGCGCTGCTTCAGAATCTCCACTTCCGGCTGCGCCTGCACAGCGCCCTCTGCTGGCCTGGCCAGAATTTTCAACCATCAAAGTGCTGTTTCAAATTGCGCACATAGGAACTACTTCTCCCTGGAATTGTTGTATCTCTGCTCTCATAAAATATGCCTGGATTTTATACAATTTTATGTAATAAATGGGGATTTATTCTGCATAGAGTTGCCATGCCCATACTTTTATGTTGGAAAGATGTGGCTACATCATCCCCTGTCCGGTTGGAGAAGCACAGCTTTTGACCCAGCCTTGACCCAGAAACTGCCATGTGACAGCAGAAATGTGGCTCTGGGATGATCACCCACCAGCAGCAAGCCCGCCAAGAACAGGGTTCACTCTCTTCCGTCCCTCCGGGACCGAAGGAAACGGAGGGGCTGGGAGATAGCCGACGAGTGGACTTCCCAAAAGGTGTTCGTTGACGCTGACGAAACACGTTCATCCGTTATTTAAGGGGTCTGCTTTTTGAGATCTAGCCTGAGTGGCCCAGGTGTTGGCGAGGATTTAGGGGTGGGATCTGCGGTGAAGCTCGTTTATGAAGTCCACGGTGAGAAGGAAGGTTGAGTCAGTGGTGGTGCTTATCTGCATGCATACGACTGACACCACTTTGTGAAGAACTGTATTCATTTATCGTCGTCTGAAGTGTGGTTTCCTCTTAGTGTAACGGGGGTGACAGACATGCGTGTTGTGTATTTGCCATCGGAAAGTGTCCACCGGATGCTGTAAACATCTGAGCATGGGCACAGCGAAACGTTTCCAGTACGATGGCTTCCTTTTAGGGTCAGCTTTCCTCGGCCGCATTGCCTGCAACGGACACGTATTCTGCAACTGTCCGTGTGCGTTACTCGTGCAATAAGAACACAGCAGAGCCGGCCATGTGTTTTTACCGTGGCTCCACAAAATCGAAGACCACTCACCCAAATGAGACACGCGAGGCTCAGACATTCTAGAACTCTGTCATGCGATGTTTCATCATAATGATACCTCACCGCCCAGCTTTTACCCAGAAATGTTTTTTTCCTGGGAAAAGCAGGGCTCCAGCTCCATTGTGTGATGTTCCCACCTCGGTTTCGTGTGGTGGGAAATTGCTTTTTATTCTTCACCTTAGGCTTTTTTGCAAGCAACTATGCCCTTCGGGTCATGATTAATGTGTTTTAATGGGCTATCCATTAAAAAAAATCAATGGAAAGGATTTACATTAAAAATAGAAGGCAATTAGATTGATTTGGGTGACCTATTTTTAATCAATCCCATTATTTATGGATCTGAAAACTCTCCGGACCTCTCTCTCCGGTGCATTCAAGGGTCGCGACTCTTCTGTTATTCTGTGTGGATAATTTTAAAACGGGAGGCACCAGGTTAATTGATAATTTGCTAAATACTTTTCAAAAGAAATTCACCTGCCGGAGAACTGTCCCCAGGTTCTCTCTCCCCTTCCTCCACCCCTCAGCCTGTTTCCAGGTCCCTCTCACTGCCCACAGCTGACTGGGTGAGCTGGAAAAATACAGAAGAAACTCTGTTCTGTTCTCGAAAAGTTTTGCTATATCCAGTCCTCACTTAAAATTAGATTTTCTGTTAATAGCGTTACGCCTCCCAACCACCTTTATTCTTTTATATTCAACCATTGTTTCTATTGTTTCTGGTGTTCTTATTTCCTGTGAGAAATAAGAATTTCTGTGTCTCATCACTATTATTTCTTAGCATTGTTATAAAGTGTATTGAATTTAGGGGTTTTTTTTAGGACTTGTTGCTTGTTTTCTTATTTTAAATGTCTTGCTTATGGTCCAGATGTTTCCTTCTATTGCTGAATGGAATCTATACTTTAGAACTCTGAATGTTCTTCAGTCTATAGTTTTGAAAGTGATGCCTAACCCTTGCTATGGTCTGTGAGTAGCATTGTTATTACATCCTTGAATGCAGTGTAACAACGTTCTCCATTAGCAGTCATTCCTCTGAAATTCATAATGAAATGGGCTGGTGTTCAGAGGAGAAGAGGCCTAAGAAAGCAATGGAAAATGCCTCCTTTACCTGGGACACTTGGGAGTCATTTGCAGTACGTGCCCTGCGCCTGACAGTCCCCGAAGGAGCCGTGAATGTCCACCTTGGAGGGTCCTCCGACTTTGAGTCCGTGTCTGTGCGTGAGAACATGGACGGACGTGCACACTGAGACCCAGACCACGCCCATCACTGGGGCCCTGAGGGTGAGAGCTCTCCCTTCCCGTGGCGACCCTGCCTATTTTTACTGTGGGTCCGCGTGTGCCTCCTGGGGCTGGGGTGTCGTGATGGTCCATTCTACGTGCCCACCAGGCTGCGGGATGCCCAGCTGTCCGGTAAAACGTCAGTTCTGGGTGTGTCTGTGCTGGTGTTCCCAAGAGAGGTTGGTGCTCAGACCAGTAGACCGAGCCAGGCAGACTGCCCCTCCCCCCAGTGTGGGTGGGCGTCATTCAGCGTGCCGGGGGCCTGGGTAGAGCAGAAGATGGAGGAGGGGAGGATTTTCTCCCCGTGCCTGACCAAGCGACCTCGGGCGTCTCTGGCCCTTGGACCGGGACTTAAACCATCGGCCCGTGTTTTCTCGGCCCCCGGGCCTCCAGACTCTGACCCGCTCCAGCCGCGGACTCTCATGGGCAGATGGTGGGGCCTCTCGGCCTCCATCGTCTCGTGAGCCAGTTTTTTAAATCATAAATCTTTTAAGAGTGTTGAGGATGTTTTATGGTCTAAGTCATGGTCAGTCCCGGCTTCGTGGCTGTGTTCCTGCCGGGGCCAGGTGGGGCCAGGTGGGGCCGGCTCCGTGTTCACTGCGTTTCGAGGTCTGTGCTTTCTCCACTGGTTTTTCCTGGTCATGCTATCTGCTGCTTTATGTTTTCAAAGCCCCGACTCTTAGATTCGCTCATTAGGCTTGCACATGTTTACCCTTTAACTAATAAGTGTTTAGTTTTACACTTTTCTCTCTAAGGACCCTCGTTGCTTTACACTCTCCGTTGTTATTCAGCTTCTCGGTGGGACGGCCGGCTTCATCTTTTCCATTCTTTCCTCTTTCGTGATGGACATGTCTAAAGCTGGAATCGTCCCTGGAGCCAGCAGCACGGTGTGGCCCGCGGGAGTGAACTTGGGGCCAGGCTGCCTGGGTCCAGAGCCTGCCTCGGCCACTTCCTCGTGGGACGACCTGTGGCCAGGGGCCCCCGTGTTCTCACCCGAGGGGAAGATGAGAGCCTCCCGCACGGGCTTTCGAGGAAGACAAAACGCCGTGACAGCTTAAAACTCCTGGGTGTCTGCTCCCGCCGTGAGCGGGACTTCAGCATTCCCTGGATGAATTCTCCAGTAGTTGCTGCGTGTGCACACGTGTACATGCGTGTGCCGTCCTTTATCGCACTGACTCCATGCTGATGATGGTGTGTCATCTCAGCCTCTGACTGCCGAGAAACCAGAGCCCTGCAGCGCCTCCTTGCACGGGGGTCCCACAAACGACAGGCGCAAGCGGCGAGCCCAGGGGATTCTAGAGCGCTGCAGGGCCACAGGTGTAGCCACGTAACTTTTGACAGACATGGACACGAAACACCCACCTTGGCACGGGCTGGCACCTATGCACAGCCCCGCAAGCAAGCCATCCTCAGTCCGCTGTGCAGTCGGAGTTGCTGACCAGGGTGAAGCTCAGAGGCGGACTCGCATCTCCCTCTACCCCTTCCTACTGCTCCAGCGCATTCTCCCAGGGTTCATGGCCATCGCGTTGCCCTTTCTCTGCCAAGTGTCCTCTTTTGGTCCTGTGCCCACTCCACGCTCTGCTCAGGGCACCAGTGGGGCTGGCGGGTGGTCCCGACAGGAGGCCTCTGGGGTAGGAAGTGTGAAGAAACTGGGTGGGGGGTGCAGGGGTGTGGCGCCGTCTCCTGCCGTGGGTAACACACGGCGGGCGTGAGAACTTGGCACTGTCCGTGGAGCAGAAACTGCTGCACAGTTTTCCTGTATTGCGTCCGTCAGAAGTCTCAATCAAGGACGGGGGCGGCCTGTGTCGATGTCTCAGCTCTGCAATTTTTTAAAAAAGATTATTTATTTATTTATTTATTTATTTTTAGAGAGGGGAGGGAGGGAGAGAGAGAGAGAAACATCAATGTGCAGTTGCTGGGGGTCATGGCCTGCGACCCAGGCATGTGCCCTGACTGGGAATGGAATCTACGACACTTTGGTTCGCAGCCCGCGCTCAATCCACTGAGCTACGCCAGCCAAGTCAGCTCTGCACTTTTTAGCCAAGGCCACCTCGTGCAGTCGACCTGGGCCTCAGTGGTGCCGTCCAGAAACCGGGAACAGCATCCAGGTCACAGAGGTACAGAGATGGAGGGGACAGGCTAGGTGAGAGCAACCGGCCCGGCATTGGCCTGAAGTCTCGTGGTTGCTAAGCAGCATGGTTTCCCAACTGTGCAGGCGTGGGGCTGGAGAACAGGTGGGCGGTGGGGGTGGGGGGGGTAGTTCCTGGGCGCATTGCGGTGCCGTGGGTGGCAGTGACAGAAGGTCCACCCCGAGGCGCCTGGGCAGGACAGAAAGGTGCCCCCCCTTTTCCATGTAAACGCCCCCAAATCGTGGCTTTTCTGAGGCCTGCAGACAACAGCCAACTTAGCTCAGAGAGTAACTTTTGGATCTAGCGTCAGAACTTTAAAGCCAGACGGAAGCCCGTGAGGGTCAGTGCAAGGCTGAACGCAGAGCTTCTCCACGGCTCTGGCCCAGGGTCTGCGGCCGAATCGCCCTCCTTCGCCCGGGGCGGGGTGGGGGGCAGGGCACCCTCGCACCTCCCAGGTGTGTGCTCGGCGCTCCCTCGCGTGGCTCCTCTCGGGACACCTGCTGCCTTGCGGGCGGGGCCTGCCGGACTGTCCATCCCGCCCGGGGGGTCTGACCGCATCTCTCTCCTCTGCCGCATCTTCCAGCGCCCGGGAGCCGGGAGTACGGCCTCTCCGCCCGGGGCTGCCCTCCTTCCCCGACTGTGAGGCTTTCGCTAGCCTTTCTGGTGGCTTCGAGGGTGACAGGAAGGACATTTCCAAGCGGTGGTGGTGCCGTGGGCCCATTCCCTCACGTGGCTCATCTTCGGGGAATGGGGTGGGGGGCAGCTCCTTCCCATTCACCGGCGTTGTCCACCTGTCTTCCTGTCCACTCGCTGTTTACTCCAAGACAAGTCTCGGGAAGGGGTCGTGTCTATTACTGTCGCAGAGAGGGTCACTGGCTGGGACGCCGGCATCCTGGAAGTCCCACCGCCGGGAAGCACGGGGAAAAGGGGCTTGATTTCATTGCTCGTGGGAACAGTTAGACCTGGGAGTCAGGCCCGTCAGCCCCACCGCCACCCACCCACCCGCCTCGCTCCGACCCACAAAGCCCCTCCCCTGGGAAGCGCCGGCGAGGGCCGCTGGGAGCACCGTCGTCACCCAGCGGGGGCAAAGCCTTTCCTCCTTCCCGCCTCTTGGAGGGGACGGAACCCTGGGCCGTGCGTCCGGGGAAGTCATTGTGATGGTGATGGTGGTGATACGTGGACTTTTTTGCTAAATCTTTTCCTTTTGTAAGGTGAGATTCATCATCACAGAGCACCATGCGAACATCCACAGTGTGTTGAAAAACCACTCACAAGCCGACACCCTGGGAACCCCGCCAACGTCAAGAAGTAGGACACTGCTTGCACCCCAGAGACGCCCTGGGCGCCCCGCCCACTCAGGTGACCCTCTCCTGACTGCGACTCCATCCCTGGGGACGCCGGCCTGTTCTGGGGCTACGTCGACGTGGGTGTGCCCTGCAGGCCTCCTGGGGCTGTGTTGCTGTCTCAGGCCGGTTTCCCAGGAAGAGGACCCTGAGACGGAGCCCAAAGCAGGGTGTCCACTTGGGGGTGCGTCTGGGATTCACGCCTGTGGAAGGGAAGGATGGAAAGGAGGTGGACGGAGGAGGAAGACTGCGGTGGCGCAGACCCCAGGGCAGTCTCTGCCGCCTGCACGGGGCGCTGTGCGGGGTGGTTCTCCCGATTGGCCCCTCACTGGGCCACGGCGGCAAGGGCTCTAGATGCCCGCGCTGATGCGTCCCTGGATCTGGACCAGCCGAGGAAGGGACCACCTCGGGCCAGGCGGCTCCCTGCAGCGAGGGTGATGGGAAGGGGCTGTGGCTGGAGCCCCAATGCCCAGCAGCTCTGGGCTGACCTCCCCATCGGCACGGGAGGACCGTGGTAGGGCCACCGTACTATTAAAGGTCACAAACATGTTTTATTTTTTTAATCAGAGGGCAAATATGGATCTAGCTCAGCCTGGATCGTATTAGTCTCTGTACCAACGTGGTCGTAAACACGCGACTATGCACACGATAGAAAGGGGTTGTGTTCGTTTCCCAGGGCGGCTGTCACAACAAATGACCCAAACTGGGCGGCCTAAAGGACAGACATTTGTTCTCTCACGGTTCAGGGGGCTGGAACTCTGAATCCAGGGTGTCAGCCCCTCCTGGCGGCTCTGGGAGAATCAGCCAGGCCTGTGCCCTCGCTCTGGGGGCAGCCGGCAGCCCCCGGCGCCCTCGGCCTGTGCGCCCACCCCTCCCGTCTCGGTCCCCATCCTCACATCGCCTTCTCTGTGTCTCCTCTCCCCCCACCTCTCTCTTTAAAATAAAGGCATTTGTCATTGAATTTAGAGTCTACCTAATCCAGGACGACCTCATCTTGAGACCCTTAAATTAATCACATCTACAAACACCCTTTCCCAAAGGTGGTGGCATTCGGAGGTTCTGGGAGAACCTTTGTGATGGGCCCTCTGTTCAGCCCCCTGCACGGGCGGCTGGGCGGGCTCTTTGGCCCTGTTTTGATGGGAGCTAGCTCAGAGTGGGATCCGATCGTTGTCCCCCTCTTGGGTGGTGAGTGGGGCTGCAGGGGGCTGCGGGAGGGGTTGGCTGGTGCCGTGTTTCAGGCAGCTGGCAAACAGGGAGGGGGAGCATGAAGCAGCAGCTCTAAGAACAATGGAATCGTTGATACATAAGTTTCTGTGTGTCATTATTATTGCTTTGAACAGTGCTTGACCCAAGGCAGACACATAGTAACGTTTGTGTCGAACAATGAAGGCTTGTTACAGTTGATAATACAGAGGAGCCAGAGTACCGGACTGCAAATGAAAGGGTCGTAGGTTCAAATCCCAGTGAAGGCACATGCCTGGGTTGCAGGCCAGGTCCCCAGTAGGGGGCGCATGAGAGGCAACCACACATCGATGTTTCTCTCTTTCTCCTTCCCTTCTCCTCTCTCTAAAAATAAATATATATATTTTTTAAATAGAAAAGCTGATTTATTTAAAAATAGGGGGTATAGTTAAATATATCAGTCATAGTGGTCTCTAAAATAGATAGGTCTTTGAAATGTACTTATTGATATAAGAGTATTCATGGAATGTTAACGCGGAAAATGCATGTTATAAAACAGTATGCTTCAGACCACTGATTTTGGAAAGCACACTGTTTACTAAACTGTGGACGTGTGGGCCCAACACCTGGGAACGGTCCAGTGTGGCAGGATTGCAGGACACTTACGTGTGCTTCTGTGTACTTCCCTTTTCGGATTTCTGATTGGGTGTGTCGATTGAAAACCCTGAGAGAAAAGGGCTGTAGGATGACACGCGGCACACTTTCAGGAGCTTTCCCACATGCACAGCTAAAACAACAGGACAGTCAGTAATTCCAGGGGAAGGCCGAGGTCATCCTGAAGCCTCAGACCCCGGCGTCACACCCCGAGCACGGCCGTGCCCTGTGCCCTGACCGTGACCGGACGGTGCCCGGCACCGTGCTGGGAGATCTCCGTTCGCTCACTCACATTGGACCCTCCTGGGGAGCTTGTAAGACAGGGGCACCCGGGGGGCCGGGCCTCACCCCAGGCTTTCTGCTGTGGCTGGTCCGGAGCGGTCTGGGCGTTCGAGCTTTTTAAAAGCCCCCCCCCCTCCCCGCCCCCAGTGGCTCTAACATGCCGCCCAGGTTTAAAGCCACAGCGTGAACTCAGTGGATGTCTCACAACAGCCCCAGAAGGGAGATTCAGTCATCCTCTCTGTTTCATAGGCGAGGGAAAGGAGACACAGAGAGGTTAAGCAACTTGCCTCGGGCCACACAGCTGGACAGGAGCTGGAATGCAGGAGCCTGGCTTTCCAGCTGTCCCTCTTCAGCACGCGCTCCACGGCCTTTGTGGAGATGCCAGACGCCTGGGTTTAATCCCGTCTAGTCTCACGTTGAACTGAACTGTGGGTCAGTAAAAGGACGTGATGTGTTCCGAAGTAATTTACAACCGATAAGGCACTCTGTTTAAATGAGAAGCTATTACGTCCGCTCCTAGTAGTTCCATTTAGAGTCTTTCACTGAATGGAATCGGTGATTCCACCCACAGCAGCTTCCTCATCCTTTTTTATGAATAAGGTCTTCAAACCCACTCTTCTTTTTGGGGGGTTACTGTTACCCACGGCCCAAATTTGAAACGAAGCTGCAGTCGTTGCCGTGGGTGGGGGAGGAGTCTAGTGGGTGACTGTGCAGAAGGTAAGACCTCCAGTCCGAGCTGTGGAACCCGTGAGGCGGTTTCCCCGGGGGCGCAGCCGGGGTGGGCTGGCGAGCTCGTTTTCGGGGAGGCTTGTCCATCACAGGGCGTGTACCGTGCATCAATCACACGGCGTGTACCGTGCACGCCCTGCCTGCCCACCCACTGGCTCTGGGAGCACCAGAACGCCCTGAGAATTCCAGGGTGCAGAAGGCATCCATGAAAGTCACAACACGGCGGGGGAGCCTGACACACGAAGGGACGGTCGTGGTCACAGGACGTGTGACTCAGGGAGGCCAAGGGCAGGAGTGGCTGGCGCCACCCGAGAAAGGCGCTTGAACTGCGAGGAGCTGGAGTCACCCCTTCACGGCCGAGTGCAGGAGTTAGGGGGGCAGAGAGGCGAGCCAGCACGCGAGGCCTGGAGGGCAGGGAGAGCGGCAGGCGACGGGGAGCCGTGGCGACGCAAGGTCTGGGGCCCTGTGAAGAGAGAGGATACAGGCTGGCCAGCCGGCCTGCTGGGGTTGGGGCACAGACGGGGGGGGGGGGGGGGGCGGAAGGAGCTCCGTGAGGTGGGAAGGAACCCCCCTAGGTGGAGCCAGCCCGGCAGATAGCTAGCTTTCCCCTGCCCTGGAGCTCACCTCGAGGTCAAAGCGTCTGACCCCTGACGTTGCCCGTGGGACCCCTTCTGCCTCTGGGCCGCCCTCACCAGCTTTTCCTCCCCCTCCTCCTCCCCCGACACGCAGGGGGCCCCCAGTCTGCATGCAGCCGTCACCGGAGAGCGAAGGGGGGAAAACAGCCCAAAAGCACGAAGAGAAGATCATAAAATGGTTGTGCGTTAACAACCATCGCCAGCTGGACCTGAGTTCGGAGTCCATGTGGACCGGAACCACGAAGACACCAGGGACAGGCCTGCTCTTGTAGTTATGGGCGGGGCCAGGACGTGGGATGAGTCACCCCAAGGGGACCACCGCTGAGCTGGGGCGATGCCTGAGACGCCTCCAGGGAAGGCCTTAGGGCTGACATCATGTCTGGAAGCAAAGGAAGATAAGGACAAAAAAAAAAGTTGTGAAGATTCTCGCCCTCAGTTTAGGGGGCAGAGGGTGGACAGGGGACGTCATTATAAGGATCGGGTCGATGTTTGATCCTAAACAGCTTGTTCTTTCTCCCCACGGCGGCCACGGCGAGGAGAGGAGCTCGCGAGCAGCGTCTGTAACCCTCCCCTTTGAAGAACCCACGAAAGCGCCCAGCCCTAAGTGCTCTTCAGCACACAGCATCACGGGGCTCCATGAATAATGGATACAAATTAGCGGCCGATGAAAGAAACATGTCCTCACGGATCTATAATTACTGGAAGCATCCTCATCTATTTTTCATAGAAGTGTTGTTTCATTGCAGCTTTTTTTTTCCTCTGAAATTCAGTGTATTTGGGATTTAAATTGCTTTCAATAATTGCTTTCAATTGCTTTTGGGGGGGCGGGGCTCCTGTGTCAGTACGGGCCTCAGGGGAGCCTGCGATGTGGGTGCCCTGTCCCCACCTGATTCTGCCTGAGTCTGGGACCTGGCCCGTGACAGCACAGCAGGAGGCCGCGATGAGCAGGGACATGCGTCTCTTGGAGCAAGTGTGGCTCCCTCCACGCCTCGGGGAGTGGCCCTACTGCGTGCGGGAGTTTTCGGGAGGGGAAGTGGGGTCCGGGGCTGGCGGGAGAGGGGATCTGCAGCCCCACCAACCGAGGGCCTGTTCCGTTTCCCTCCTCTCCTTGCAGCGCCAACAGCGTGGGGCCTGTCGCTGGTCCAGGTCCGACACCTTTCTGTTGCTTGAAACGGAATTGTTTGTGAGAAGAGTCTCCTGACCAAGGAGGCTCCTTCTCATCCAGGTAAGGAGGGGACCCAAGTTGCAGGGCGTTGGAAGCCCGGGCAGAGGGCCCGTGTTTGACCGCAGTCCCTCATCAGGTCGCAGCGCGGCCCTTTGGCGCACAGGTACACAGGTGACCTGTCGGCCAGCCTGTGCTTCCCAGCACCAGCACCGGCTGCTCCAGGAGCCGGGGCAGGCCCTGGGCGCTGTGCTGGCCACCACCCTCTGGCGCACCATCCGTCCCTCACTCCAGGGCCGGAGGGCTCGGCCGGTTCCTCCTCTTTGCTGGTGTCCTGTCACCAGGGCTTTCTGATCTTACAAACCCACCCTTCCTCCCTGTCGTCCCGGTTGGGATTGAACTGTTCCTCTTCTCCATGTTTAACCTGATGGCCGGGGGGCCTCAGGGGTCACTTTCCTAAGACACACATCTTATGACGATGCTGAGATGAAGCCCTTCGGTGCCTCCGGGCTTGGCCTTGGCAGGTGAACGCCAACCCCCTCCACCAGGCCCGACAGTCCCCGCCCCCCACTCCCAGCCCCCACCTGACGCCGACCTCCAGCTGTCCGTCTCTGTCTGCTGGTTGGGTCCTGTCGTCCTGGGTTTGGTTCCCGGGACCGTGATGGAAGGGCAGCTTTTTCTCTCTCCCCCGGGGCCCTCGCCCTGCTCACCAGTAGGAACTTGTGCTTGGTCACATGGCCTTGGTGACCTCCGTGTCCAGCCTCGGGCCAGGCTGTGGTTGGCACTGAGCCAGTGCGAGGCTGATGCATGTCATGCATCAAGTGATGAGGAAAGGAATGAACCAACGAGCAAAGAGGGAAGGTCAAGTCGAGAGGCCGAGGTGAGCCTGGGCACCAGGGGAGAAAGCCCCCGAGCGGTCCGCCCTCTGCAGCGAGAGCCACCCCGGGGGCAGCCGCCGGGCAGCAGTGAAGTGCCCTCGGGATGGAAGGCCTTCCGTTAGGGTGTGCTGCGCAGGGATGGCCGGCCGTGAACTTGGGCACAGAGTAGCAACCCCAGGAAACAAAGAGGCACCTCACACATATGCGGCACTCCCACACGTGAAAAACCGACTTCTGTGGCATTGGCTCCTTCGGCTTTTATTGAGTCCCACTGTGTGCCAGGCTCTGCCCCAGGCCCGGGGAGGCCCTGATGAGCTTACAGGCTGGAGGGGAGAGAGAGGGTCAACGCCACGCCACACCGCACAGGGCGAGACCAATATGACGACGAGAACCAGACAGGCGGTACGACAGAGTGACCAGGGTGGGGGAGCGGGGAGGATGCCCCGAATGGGGGGACGGTCAGACAGAGGCCTGGGAGAGGGGAACGGTATTGGGGATATAACAACAAGGATGATGCACGTTTCCGACTGCTTACCGTGTGCCAACTGCTATTGTGAGTGCTTTACGTGTATTCACTAAGGAAATCCTCGCAGAGTATCTATGGGGACGGTGTCGTTCGTATCTTCATTTCGCACGTGGGAAAGCAGGGCACAGAGGGGACCCCAGCCTGTCCGAGCTCACACGGCCTGAGTCTGGAGTCCCAGCTCGCAGTCCACTCGCTGTGGACAGTGGTGATGAGGATGAGGATGATGAGGATGAGGATGACAGCAAGAGCAAACATTGCCCGAGAAAGGGCCTGCTCTGAGAGCTCTATCCGGGTCACTCGTTTAGTCGTCTTCACAAGAACCCTGGGTGGACACTGTGACTGTCCTCACCATTGTCTAGAAGAAGAAACAGGCACAGAGAGGGTACGACACGTGCCCAGGGTCACACAGGTGAAACAGCAGAGCTGGGGTTTCCACCGAGGCAGCCCACGTCCGGTGCCCGAGTTCCTGAGCGTGTTTCTACGGCGTGTCTTCAAAGCAGCTGCGTACGGGGCCGTCCCAGGAGAGCTGTCGCCAAGGCCTGTGGAAAGCGTGAGGAGCCTGAGGCGGGGCAGGAGGGAGACGAGCTCTCAGCCGGCTGCTCCAGGCGCCTGTCCAGTCCAGTGGGGGGCTGTGTCCTGGCCGCACCGGGAAGCCACCAGCGGGCTGTGGAAGGGAGCTGGCTCGATCTGACGCATGCTGGGGCCAGACGGCTTTGGAAGACGTTTGAGCAAAGGTGCAAGCTGACGGGCCAGCTCAGCGCTGTGGCTGGCGTCCAGGAGAGGGACAGTGGTGGGTGCCGTGGCCAAAGGAAGCGGTGACCAGAGAAGTGGGCAGATCGGGGCACGCCAAACCAGAGTGGGAGGCAGTGCCAACAGGAAGGATGGACGGGCTGGGTCGTGGGGGAGAGAGGAGGACCAGGACGACTCCGGCGTGTGGCCACGGTGTCTCCGGCTGCCGGGGAGGGCGGCCAGTTAAGGGCTGAGGGTGGCGTGGACTTGAACACTCTGAGGGACGTTTGAGGTCTGAGATGCTTGTTGCCCACGTGCTTGGCCACAACGAGGACAAGCCTGAAATTCCTGGAAACATAACATCTAACAACGTTTAGGTGAGCCCTGCCCGGTGTGGCTCAGTTGGTTGGGTGTCAGCCCATGAACCGAAAGGTCACCGGTTCGATTCCCGGTTGGGGCACATGCCTGGGTTGCAGGTCCTGTCCCTGGTTGGGGTACGTGTGTGAGAGGCAACCAATTGATGTGTCTCCCCCACATCAAGGTTCTCTCTCCCTCTCCCTTCCCCTCTCTGAAAAAGCACGTCCTTGGGCGAGGATTACATAAAAAAGGTTTACATGAAAAGGCTGCTGAGACAGCCTTGACCTTGGAATTTCATCAGGGACAACCTGCCTCACTGTGCCGCTTACCTGGGGGACTCAGAGTGTGTGTGTCCCTGAGTGTGTGTGTGTCCATGTGCACACCTGTGTGCAGTGTGTGCACGTCCGGGTGTGCCTGTGTGTATGTGCCCACTCGGGGCCCGTAGCAGTTTAGCGAAGAGGTTGAGCAAAGGCCCCTGGAACTGGACGGCCTGGACGCAGCCCTGGCTCCCCCACCCGCTGGCTGTGGAACTCGGGGCACTTGCCTAACCTGCCTGTGCCACCGCGTGTCGCCTGGGAGCCCCGGGGCAGGCGGCACCCGGCTCCAGGTTGGCCGGGGGCTCAGCGGGCCGGCACGTGGGTGGGTGGGTGGGCGCCGGGAGCTGTGCCCGGCGCAGGTCGGCAGCGGTGAGTGTCCGCTGTTGTCACGAGCTCGTCATTGCAGCGCGTCTCTGCAGCGCAAACTTGTTAAAAATGGGAAATCGGCGTTGGGTGACGGGCCCGATACTTGTCTCCCGGCGACGTCACCCGGACAGAGTGGCTGAGAGGGGAAAGCTGAACAGAAAGCCGGTCCTCAGTCACCAGTCACTGGACGGAGTGCCTCACCTGGAGCGACCAGAGTCCCGTTATCACGGGCACCGACCGGCGTCTTCTTTATCCAGCGGGCTTGCCGTTCACTGCACCGAATCCCTCCTGGCGGGGGGTGGGGGACGGGGGGATGGGGACTTGGCCTTCTAGTGTGTCTGAATTCTCGCCCGGCCCAGGCCCTGGCGGCCAGCCTGTCCCACTTCGATGGATGGACAGAGCGGCTGGGTGTCATCGTACGGTGGTACTCACCCTCGCCTTGGAAACCGTCCTTCCCGTCAGCTTACTTTGGGGGTGCATATCCGGCTGTCGTCTAGGGTCGCTCGGCTATTTTTATCCCTGACTTTTAAGCCTTTTCCCACTCAGGGGCCGCTCTGCGGGCTGGTACCACTTCTAATAACCCTAATGGTCCACCGCTTTCCCCCTTCTCTTCCCATCACTCGCCGCCGCCTGGAGCCCCCAGGCTTTTAGGCGGCCTTCGGGCGCCCCGCGGGCCTCGGGGTGGGCTCCTCACCCCCCGCCTGAAGCAGAGGGCAGATGGAGAAGTTCTTCGGCCCCGAGTGGGCCTGCAGCGCCCGTGCCTTCCCGCCCCGTGACCACGGGAGAGCGGCCACTCAGAACTCACCCGCCTCCCCGAGCAGCGGTTCGGTCATTTGGATAAAAGGGAAGAAATGGGTTGTTAGTGCCCGGAGCTCTAAAGTGGGACGGAGCAGGGTCATATAGGGCAGATTGGCCGCTGTGTGAAAATAGTCCCATTTCCTCTCTCGCTCAGGGGCTAGGGCTCTCTTGGGCGGGAAGCAGGGCAAAATGTTCCCTCCAAAGACCCCTTCCGCCCCAGCCCGGCAGCTGGTTTGCTCTGTCTACGCGACTTGCAGATTTTTAAGTGCAGTTTCCTCTGAGGCTCTTTGGAAGGATCTACTTTAAGTCTCAAACCCTGTTTCCCACCCCTTGTCCATCGACATGGCTGACCAACTTCTCTGGTCACCGAGGAGTGTCCATGCATTGCCGTGAGCGGGTGGCTGTGCGCGAGGGGCCTGCCCCGCAGCTGGTTAGGTGAGCTTGCCCCTCTTCACTCTGCACGCCCGCACCTGAGCAGAGCGCCTCGTGGCTGGTGCTGTGGCTCCAGGTGAGAACGCTGGGCCCCGAGAGGTCAGGGGCCCCGCCCGGGGGCGCCCTGGAGCCTGGGCTGTGATCCAGACCCCCCTTCGAGGATGGAGTGCTCAGTGGCTGCAGCATTCTGCCTGAGTCCGACGGTGCACTGTCCACGCATCGGGCACCCGCCATTGTTCGCACTGTGTTGGGGAGCAGCACGAACTTGACCTGTGCCCGAGCTACTCTTGGTCCGTGTTGCTTTGGTATCTCTATCATCGGCATCTCTCTCTCTGTCTCGCTCTCTCTCTGCTTCCATTCCCATCCCCATCCTCATCTTCATTCCTATCCTTATCTGTCATCCCTGACTCCATCACCCTTCCCCATCATCTCCACCATCTCCACCATCTCCACCACCCCATCTTCATCATCTCCATCATCTGCACCATCCCCATCTCCACCATCTCCACCATCTCCACCACCCCATCTTCATCATCTCCATCATCTGCACCATCCCCATCTCCATCATCTGCACCACCCCATCTCCATCGTCTCCATCACCCCATCTCCACCATCTCCACCATCCCCATCTCCATCATCTCCACCATCTCCATCATCTCCACCATCCCCATCTCCACCATCTCCATCATATCCACCATCCCCATCTCCACCATCTCCACCATCCCCATCATCTCCACTATCTCCATTATCCCCATCTTCATCATGTCCACTGTCTCCATCATGTCCACCATCTCCGTCATGTCCATCTCTGTGTCTCTACCTCGATTTCTATCTCCATCCCCATCTCTGTCTGCATCACTGCAGTTCATTCTCATTTTCAGCCCCAGTGTGGGCCCTCCTATGCACAGAGACTCGGAGGCCTGGCACAGAGAGGTCACCGAGGAACCGCATTTAGCCCTTTTTGTCTGGCATCCCCGGGGAAGGCTCCCCATGAGCACGAAAGAGTTTCAGGCTCCTGCTTTGGATCGAATCACTCAGTAAAACCTAGATCTCTCAAGAAGTGTCTGGCCTCCCAGTTCTCTGCTGAGGTTGGCTTTCGAGGATTTGGGGACGTGTGACATTTAAACAGAAGGCCCAGGGAAGCCAGGCCGAGGCTGCCAATGCTGAGACCCCCCCCCCCCCCCCCCGCCCCGCACCAAGGGACAGTCAGGAGCTTCTCCCTTGAGGCCAGAGGAGGGGCATGCGCCCCGAGGGGCTGGCTGTGTCTGATCCTGTCAGGGGCGGGGTCAGGGGTCCGGGGGCTGGGAGACATCTGAAGAGACGGCCCCGGGTCCGCCAGCTGGACCGTGTTCAGGTGGCCTCACATTCTCCAGGCCACTTCTTGCTCCTCCTCTTCTCCTGGCCGCGGGCCTGGGAGCTGCCCGTGGTGCTGGCAGGAACCTGGCTCTTCCTGGGCCCTTGCCGTGTGAAGAGTGACGGTGGGCCAGCGGCGTCGGCTCACAGGGAACAGACGTAGTGTTGTAGGTCCCGCCCCACGTCTGCTGAATCAAAACCTGCATTGAACACGACCCTCCGGTGATTTGGGTGCACGTGAATCTCTGGAAGCGAACCTTCTGTCTCTCCACTGCGGAACACCCTGGATACGGAACGGAAGGCCGAAGGCAGAGGGAGCTGGGGAAGGCGGTGCAGACGCGCAGACGGTGTGGTTCGTGTTAGGGCTCATGCCGGAGTGGCCTGAGAAGGGCTCTGTAGTTTCTGCGAGGGCGGGTGATGCACGTAGCACGTGCGTGCTAGGAGCTCCCCGTCCGATGATCCCTCCGGGGCCAGCAAGTGCATCCTCCGTCCCGGTCACCGTGTGCCGGAGGTGCCGCGCATCCCGGCGTTGGCCCGGAATTGCTCCAGGGGCAAAAGCACTGTGGTTCAGAGGAGTCAGGGTGGAGGCCCCAGGCCCCGTGGGGTGAGATGCAGGAGTCGCCTACATCACGGGCAAGTCCGAGCCGGTGAGAGAGAGGACCAGTCAGGCTGAGGCCGGAATGTAGCTGACGACTCCATCTCCTTCTCGCTGCCAGTGTATCGGTCACGTAGGTCATGGGTATGTAGTGGCAAAGAGCTTTCTAGAACCTGGGTGGTGAACTGTGGGCTGTGGTCAGAGGGCGGTGGGTAGGTTTCTGGGATTAGTATACAATTTTGATGAAGGCCATGGAAGGGGTTGATGGAGCTCCAGTGCAGAGGGTAAAACGAGCAAGAAAGGAGAGAGACCCGGCCGCCCAGAGACCAGGGGGGTGCTCAGCTACGGGATGGGGTAGCTCAGAGATCAGACACAGGTGCCCCTGGGCTGTGCACCTGTGCTCAAGAGCTCAGGCTGTTGTCCCCAGGGGTGGGGGTGGTGGGGGTGGTGCCGCCAGCCTCCTCCTGGGTCCTGGTCGCGCTCTGGGGCCCATCCGAGTTGCTCACTAGTGCGAAGGGCTTGCGCTCCGGTGCCTGTGCCCTGACCCAGCTGCACTGGCGGACCAGACGTCCTGCCCTCGCTGCCCTCGGGGCTTTTCCGGGGTGACTGGGAAGCCAGGAGCGGGTGTGGTCAGCCCACGGGTTTGGACAGAACACACCTGGTGGGAGGGACTCGGGTCCTGGCACCACCTCTATCGCACATGCACAGGTGTGGTGCCACGGCAACCTTTCTCCTTGATGAGCTCTGAGCTTGTGAAGGGCCAGCGGCGGGGTGGCTGGAGGGTGCGGGTGAGTGGGGGGAAGCTGTGCGGCCTGCAGCAGTGGAGGGTAAGCTGCTAGTCCCCCCCGAGAAGGCGGATCTCGGGTCTCCCGCCGGCAGAGACCGGGAGATGGGGCCCGGGTGACACTCCCTCCACCCTTGTGCAGGGGACGGAGGATCTGTGAGCCTTTTGCAGCTCCCCCTGGGTGTGTTCACCAGCTGCACCCATCCTCTCACCTCTGCCAGTCGGGGTCGGGCGACTGGCAAGACCTAACTGAAAAGATGCCCAGCGCCACTGAGCGACCCGAGGTCTAACTGGGGGGCGGGTGTCCACCTCCATCAGCGGCTACCAGTATGCAGAACTCCCTCCTCTGATTGGCCAGGGCTAGAGGCACTGGGAGGAGCTGGCCTTCCCTCTAGCTGCCAGACTTTTGCCCTGGGCCCTGCGCCCACTCAACTAGTACCTGAGGCTTCTCTCCTCATCCGGGCCTTGGGGGAAGCCTGGACACCTGGTCAGGTGGCAGGGCCGGCTTCATGCACATAGGCCCAGGAAAAGGCAAGTTCATGGACAGTTGCAAGTGCAGCTTCCACCGGAAGGGCAGGCTCTTCCTATAATGCCCAGGTGGGCCTTCCTGCCCTGGACCAGAGGCCGAGTCCTTCTAGTGGAGCAAACTTGGCCAGAGGGCAGGGCTGCCGTGCACGGCCCAATCCCCAGGGCAGGGGAGAGCCGCCCCAGTGCCTGGAGGGGAGATGGCCCCCGGCAGGCCAGGAGGTCGGGAGTTTAGAGAGGGCAGGTGCAGCCCAAGGGAGCAGGTTGGGGAGCCGGAAGGGAGCCGGCGTGCGTGCCTGGCCCACCTGCTGGCGTCCCGGCTCCAATTCATGCCTGCGTGTGCCTTGCGAAGTCAGAGGTGCGGCGACCACCTGGCTCTGGGGTTGCCCATGTGCTGGAGGTGGGCAGGACAGCACTGCTTTCGAGAAGGGTTCTCTGGGGGCACAGGGGACCACAAAATCCCTCCCATGACCCACGGGTCTACGGTAGGTCAAAGCTACTGTCCACATCTAACGTGCATCGGCTCTTCACTCTGTGCCGTGGCAGGAGGAGCCCGAGCCCGGGTGAGAGGCGCTGGAGTTGGTCTTCTCCTTCCCTTGCAGACAACGCGACTCGGGCTGAACTCGGGGTGCCACTGTGGAGCTCAACCACTTCTCTTGCCGTTGTCCAGCTCCGGTCAGCTTGTCCTTGGCTCCGGGGCGGGTGTCGCCTGCCACCACTGAGCAGGCTGTTTTTGCCCTGCTCCTGCTGAGGGACGGCACTTCTTCTGATGGCACAGAAGTCTAGGGTGGGGCCTGGAGTGTCATTTTCAACCTGTGCCAAGGTGGGGGTCCTGTGCCCCGTGGAAGCACGTGGGGCTCTGTATTAATGGGGGAGGGGCTCCTCCGTCTTTCAGGGGAGCTGGGCGGCAGAGGGAAAGGCCCCCTCTCCCCCAGGGAGCCGGAGCACACGGACCCCGGTTAGAGGAACAAAAGCAACTGGAGGGAGGGAGGACGCTAATACGGCTGGGACGTGTGCTGCGGCGGGTCCTGTCAGGAGCCCCCCCGCCCCCAGAATCCCGACAGCCTGAGTCGTGAGCATTAGGATCCCATCCGACTGAGGAGGGGCTGGGGTTGGGGGTTTGTCCGAGCTCTCACAGTGCTCCAACCCACAGCAGTTTCATCCAATGTTTTAAAAATTACTTTGTTTTAAAAAATGTTTATTTATTTATTTTTTACAGCGAGGGGAAGGGAAGGAGAAAGAGAGATATCAATGTGTGGTTGCCTCTCATGCACCCTCTACTGGGGACCTGGCCCACAACCCAGGCATGGGCCCTGACTGGGAATCGAACTGATGACCCTTTGGTTCTCAGCCGGCACTCAATCCACCGAGCCATAACAGCCAGGGCTAAAAATTATTTTCATTGTGACAAAATACACACAACATACTGCCCACCAGCCCGCGCATTGTTACATTCGCGCATTTACACGGTTGCCTGCGCATCACCACCATCCACCCCCAGTCCGAGCAGCTGTGAGATGTTTTGTCGAGGCCCAGCAAACAGGAAGGCGGAGCCGAGAGCCGGGTCTGCAGCTGCAGCAGGGAGCGCGCTGACAGGTTCCGCCTCTCTCAGTGGGGCCAAGAGGGCTCCGGAGAAACACGCGGGGCCACGTCATGATTCACCCGAGAAACCTGCCTTGGGGATGTAAGGGGCATGGAATGCCTCTGCGGCATCCACCGAATTTGCTCGGAGACGCCACCTTCTGGCACTGAGAGGAAGTGCAACAAGAATTTGCATTTACAAAAATCTAGCAGTTAACAAAAATCTTAAAAAAAATTCATGTTGGCCTGAGTGGAGGCATTTGGGCATTTGCCACGTCTTGGGGAAAAATGACAAATCTGCAGGGTGTACACGTATGCCTAGCAGGTGCCTGTACGTCTCCGCTCCCCGCCCCGCCCCCGCCGATGCCAGGGGGCGCATATTCGCAGCGGAGGTCATTCACGTGAGACCCCAAGGACGTACTGGAGACTTTTGGAGAGAACTTGTTTAGGCTGATGAAGACTTGGTACAATGCGTTTGGGATTAAGATGAAAATTGGGCTCGAACAAATAACGTGATAGTTTAATCATCAGACACGGAAGGGGAAAGTCCGCACTGGCTAAGGAACCTCACTTGGAGGGCAGCACAGGCTGCCTCGGCTCCTGCAGCTTCCGACGGTCCCAGCGAGGGCCCATTTGGCTGCTCCTCTGAGGGGCCCACGTGGCCGTGCGTTGCTGAAGATGGGGGTGGGGTGGCCAGGACGGGGGCGGGGGGCGGAGTCAAAGGCTTCACGGGGTTGTCTGCTCTTCCCTTGGGTATCTAGGGGGGTCCTGGCTGCCCCAAGAGAGGGGCTGACAGCTACCTGCAACCTCGGGGGTGGTATCCGTCTGCTCGGGCTGCCATAACAAATGCACAGACGGGGTGGGGGTTGGGGGGTGGGCGGGCTTAATCAATGGAAATGATTTTCTCTCAGTCTGGAGGCTGGAAGACCAAAGTCAAGTCAGCAGCTGGTTCCTCTGAGGCCTCGCCCCTCGGTGTGCGGACGGCCGTCTCCCCCCTGGGTCTGTCCAGGGCCCTCTGCGCCCCTGTCTCACGGCCTCTTCCATTACCAACTCCGGTCCTAGGGGCGGAGGGCCTGCCCTCAGGGCCGCACAGTGACTGAATGACCTCTCCAAAGGCCCCACCTCCAAAGGCAGTCCCATTCTGGGACACTGGGGGTGGGACTGCACCGTATGAATGGGGGGGCGGGGGTGGACCCCGCCTTCTGGGGGAGGCAGCAGGGCTAAGCCGTGGTCACGGGAAGCATACAGTAGGCGCCCAGAAGCGCCGGCTTTCGGGAGACCTCCAGGGACTGCATTCGCCTGGGGTGATTCTGCCCTCCACACCGCCGACCACCGCACTTCCAGCTACAGGTCACATCCGGTGTGCGGGTGACTCTCGCGGTCACTGTCAAGGCTGTGCAGCGGCCGTCCGTCAAATCAGACCAGGGGTCCCCTCCCCAGCGCTCAGAGCGCCGCCATTCCCTCCCGCAGGGCCCCGCCCCGAGGCTCTCGGACCCCGACCCGCGGCAGCAGCCCCTGAGCCAGTCTCCTCATCCTCGGGGTCTTCCTCTCTGGGTGCAAGTTAAACCCAAGCTGAACTCCTACACCCTGTTCCGCAGCCTCCACCAATCACTGGGCAACACGTATGTTGGGGCGCCCCCTGTACATACAGCTCTACGTCAGGAGGAACCGGATGTCTCCACAGCACTGTGTCCGAGAGAGGTGGCATGCTCCCCCTGTCCTCTCATTGCCCGCCCCAGGCTCACTCCCCTTCTGCCGCCAGCTTCCTTGTGCCCGCGGGGGTCGATGCTCAGTCGCCTGCCACCTTCCATAAGGGGGCTCCCTCCTTACGCACTGTGTTCTTCAGTCTCGGTAGTTGTCCAGCTTTTTAGTCTTTTCCAGTTCGTTCGTTCGTTCGTTCCTTCCTTCCCTCCCTCCCTCCCTCCCTCCCTCCTATCATCCTTTCGGTTTTCAAACTAGATTTTAGGTTCTTCTTTGCAATTCCACTTTCCTGAAAGTACTTGGGATGAAGCTGTGCGGACTGCAGGTTTAGGAGGGAGCAGACCAGACGCAGGGCTCCGTCTGCGTGCTTGTGCCTGGGGGGCAGGCAGGGGAGGAAGTCGGAGGGGTATGGGAGGTTTTAGGCCAGGGGTCCATGTTAAGGGCGATTGTGAGATTTCTCCAATTTTCTAGGTTTTTTTCCCCTCTGATTCTGTTTTGATTTTTTTGAAGTTTCTGGCTAGATTTCTTCTAACATGGGTCGTCACTCAGATCAAGCACCTGCTGTTTTCACTTTTTCACAGTCTCTACCCTTCCCTATTGCCTTATACTCCATCCATTTCCATTGCCTGTCTGGCCCTTGGGGTACTTGCATTTGTGACCCTGCTTTACATGCACTCACCAGGCTTCGTCTCCAACCCCTGGGCCTTGGTGTGTGCTTCATAGAATCAGTTTTTAAGTTAGGCTACCTTATTTCTGCTTGTCTGTGGTGTACCCTTTATGCATAAACACCTAATAGGAATAACGGCCGTCACTCAAGAGGCCTTCGCTGTAACAAGACTGCTTAGATGGTGTCCGTGAGCGTCAGTTCAGTGAAGGGACTTGAAGCTGCTCCCTGGTGGCTGTTCCTTCACCTGTCTGGAGGAGTTTGCCCAGAGACCGAGTGCCGTTCCCCGGGGGCGTGGGAGTTGCCCTGAACCAGTGACGCCAGCCGTGCCCAGCCTCCCTGCCCGGCTCGCCCCAGGCTGAGCACAGGACAGTGTGGACAGCCGGAGCAAGACCTGTGAGCCACCCAGCCACCCCCCGGGGCTTGTTACATTTCCTCTGTTTAGGACTACCCCCCCCCCCACTCCGTTAATTAGGAGCTTCAAATCTAACTAATTATTCTTGTCATTACTTTCCATCATGACCATGTCCTCTCTTATTTGTGGTTTTAAAACCACGCCACTAATTGTAGAAATTAAGTTTTAGTATGTTTTCGAGCTGCGATGCTATTGGCAAGCCCAGAGCGGGCCTTTCGGGTCCTCCCTGGACGAGCGTTGGGAATACCGCGTTTTACAGTCGCGCTGGCCTCTCTCCCTCCCACTGGCTGCAGGGCTCCACCGGTCCTCTTGCAGCGGCTGAAGTTTTTTTCTGCTCCTCCTCTTCAGAGGACCTCAGGAGGAAGGCGGGGCCCAGGGAGCTCCTGATATAAAAGCCCGAGTCTCTCCTGCAAGAAGCAGGACCCCCGGAGTGAAGGCGAGCCCTGCAGAGATCCCCCCGCCGGTACGTTACCCTCTTCTGCTCTTGTCTCTTCCGTAAGTGCTCCGCTTGCTGGAACGTGTAGGGCAGATGCGCGTCGAGTGTCTCTCGGAACGGCATCCTCTAGCTTTCCTGTGAAGGTGGGAAACCAAAGGAAGACGAGCTTTGGAATTTCTCAAAGAGCTGTGGGGAGACGCACATGCTAGTTCACAGATGCCTCTCGCACTCACCTGGATGCATTTAGAAACGCAGAAGTCTTTGCTAGATTTGGGAATGATTTAAAATAGAATTACAGCGCTCTCTCTCTCTCTCTCTCTCTCTCTCTCTCTCTCTTTTCCCCCTTGATGGACAAAGTCACAAATTTCCTCAAAGGCGCATTACTAGAAAATTCACCTCTGAAGGCCACAGCTGACTCTCAGCCCAGTTCCATGTTCTGAAACCAATCGGGAACAGACAAAGGAGGTTTTCGCTAAACCAAAACAATGTTGAAATGCAAATTAATGCCAAGAAAGAATGCAGCCAAATAGTTAGCGGTCTTTGATAATAAAAGGGGAAATGTATATTTGACTTATTTTTATACACTGAGGTTTCTTTCCTTTTCTTCCGCTTCTGAAATGCACAAGCTCATCACTTGTATTATTCAGAAGCAAGAAACACTGAGGAGATGGATGAATAATTAAAGGTTTTATTTGTATTTAATTTTGAATCCATTACGGCCAGCGCTGATTTCGGTGTGAGGATTCTTAAGCTGAAAGTAAGAAGGTGGTTATTTTTTATTCTATTATTTCTGTGCTGGTACAAGTCTACTTACCACCGTAGAAGTTTGAGCTCAGCAGTATCCTGAGCGTGTCAGGGACTTCCTTTTAAAGTTGTGACTTTGGATTTATAATTCTTGAACCCTTGAAACAGCTATCATCCGTTGTTATTATTTTTTGTCTTGCCTAATAGTTGATGTTACCCATGGCACCTGTGAGGACAGGAGGGTTCCAGGTGTCATAGGGGCCCCCCCTTGCCCCTATTCTAGGGGAGTCTCAGAAAACAGTACCTGCAAGCGTCATCTCTTTCTGGTCCCACTGCTTGTCCCTCCTGTCCGCTCTTTGGTGCGGGAGACATTGGGATTGGAGACTTCGGAAGCCTTGGTTGGCATTCACCATTGTCTCAGTTTTTACCCGCCTATTTGAGCTTCCAAAGGGCAGTGACAAGCAGCAGAATGATGCCCGTGGGGCCGCATGTCTTGGCACCGCGGCAGCGAGCACGAGGCAGAGGGCAGGCGCAGGTCAGCACTGCACAGGGCAGGCTGCCGCCACTCCCCGCGCCGGGGCGTCGGGAAGGTCCCTCTAGACGGCGTCATGTACACTGGAAGCTTCTGCGAGGGTCACACGCAGCATGATGATGAATAATTGATGGCCGGCAGGAGAGGAGAGGAGAGGAGAGGGATGGGGCTGGGAGGGGCCTTTGGGCGCGTTCTCCCCAACTCGGGTCTCCCCTTCCGTGTTGCACACAGGGGCACCTTCCGTATCCTTTTTCATCTCTCTTGTTTTCTGTAAAGAGGCAGCACTGTACACCCGGTTTGCCAGCGGCAGCGTCCTAGGGCTGGCGTGAGCACGGGAGCGGCGGCTCACGTGCAGGTCTAAAAACCGCCGGACGCCGTCCTTGTTGTGTCAGGACGGTAACACCGCAGACCCATCACCGGTCCCCTTTCCGCACTGGGCGGAGAGGGTGCAAGACTGTTCTGTGGTGAACGGGTGACGTCTGGACTATTTACACTGACTCATGGAATCAGTAACAAAAGTAACAGGAGGCCCCTTCCTCCCCCAGCCGACAGGATGAGGTTCCTGGCCGTGTATGCACATGTCGATAGCGTGTTGGTGCAGTGGGGGTGGCCGTCGACCCCTCACGCAGAGGAGTGCGGGTTCAAGTAGCACAACGCAGCTTGCGTGCCAGGACTGTGCTCTCGGGCCGGCCAGTTCGGGTTTGGATCCTCTCGTCTTCTGCTTCTCGGCTGTGTGACTTGGGAGAAGTTGCTTGGCCTCTCTGGGCCCGGGTTTCCTCATTTGTCTGAGTGGGAAGATAATAATTCCGGTAACTGGGGGGAGGGTTGAGCGTTGAGACGTAGGAGTGCAGCCGTAGCTGTGGTTTATTCCTCCAGTTGTGACGCTGTCCCCGGCCCGGTGAGATGTGCGTTTCGTGGCCTGGCAGGACACGCTGCCCTGTTCACCGAGTCCAGTGGGGATCGCAGACGAGGGCTAAGCCAGAAGGGACACAGCACACCGGTGCCTGTCAAGCAGCAGTCACTTCTATGCTTGTGTTTTAAAAAAGGTCCAATTCCAAGCTCTGAGAAAACTGGCCGCCTAAGATGAGGGGGGCATCGGTGTCACTGGGGGCATCCTGGCGGCCCCCCTGCCCAGCAGTGCCAGCCGCCTCCGGGACCGCCAGAGGAGCAGAGTCTGGGGCCCACTACCCCAGAGCCGCCCGGCACCGTGGCGGGGCCAGCGAGTGGAGTTTAACCAGGCCCCTGGCCACTCGCTCGTCCGGGGAACACGTGCTTGTCTGGACGGAGACGGGAGAGGCCGGCCGGCTGGCGTTTGGGACCGCCGTCCTCGGGTGTGCGCAGCGGACGGGCGGTCAGCCCCTGCTGGGTCTGGTTCGTGAGAGGGCCCGAGAGCCGTGGACAGCAGGTGTTTCAGAGGCCACCTCTGCAGGGGGCGTGGGCGTCCCTCAGCTCCGCCCGAGCCGTCTGCACTCTCTGGAGGAAGGGCCGAGAATAAAGACAAGGAAGATGCCGGCACAGATATGAAAGCGAAGATTTTACAGAGTCAGACGAGGTAGGCCCTGGATCTGGCCCAACTCTCAGGCATCTGCAGGATGGGGGGACCCATCCCTGGGGGCTGCTGCAGAAGTGCTGCTGCTCCCCCTGCATTTACACGCGGGACTGACCTTCACCTTGCGCTCAGGGCTCCGGGGAGGAGCCACAGTCCGGTGCTGTAGGTTTTCAGGGTCACGTCACTGCATGGCCCAGTGTGGGGGTTTTTTTTTGAGCAGTTTTATTTTTTCCTTTTAACTTGCTATTTTGAAATAATGATAGATTCACCGGAAGTCAAGAAAAACAGCATCCTGGGGTCCCTGCCCCCCTCAGCCAGGCCGCCCCAACTGCGGCGCTGCCCCCGACCCACCGACCATGGTGCGATATCACAGCCGGGTTCGGCACCCACACGGCAGACTCGGATTTCACCTGGTTTGCGTGTGCTCGTGTGTGTGCATCGTCTCACGCAGTTTTAGCACGAGGGGATTTGTGTGAAAACCGCCACAGTTGAGGGGTGGAATCCTTCCATTGCTGCAAGGATCGCTGCAGCTGCCCTTTTATGTCCACACCTCTCCCCACCCTCTCCTCTTGCCCTGCCCCCCCAGCCCCCCCTCCCCCTCCCACGCCACCGGGGGTCTCTGCACCCTGTCCTCTGCGTCCCTCCCGCGGGTGTGCTTTTGCTTTAGGGACCCTGTGAATCTTGCAATTTCGTCCCTTTGCTCTGGCCCCAAGCAAGAGGGGGATGCATCTCTAGCAACCCCTCCCCGCCCCAACTCCCAGAGCGGCTCTTCAGCTGCCGCGAGCCAGGCGATTCTCCAGGTTCCTCCTCCTTGGACCCTGTCCTCGCCTCCGTCTTTGGTTCCTTTGTTCGCATGCAGTAATATTTCAGGAAGTCTCCTCAGATCTTCCAGTGCCAAGGTGAAATAGAAACATTTAAACTGCAGGAAGAAAAAAGTCCGGCCGTGTCTCCTCTGTGTGTTCCTTAGGTTTGCCAGGACCCCCTGCCCCCACCTTCCTGAGCTGCTGGCAGGCGCTGGGCTTTCCTCCTTCCCTGCCCCCGCTCCCCCGCCACCAAGTCCCCCAGCTCCTGAGCTGTCTTCCTGCTGCACTCCCCGTGGGACTGGCTGAGCACACGCTTTCCTCGTGATGAGCTCTTCCCTCCAAACACAAGGGTGGCCCCACCCCCACCAGAGTGTTGGAGAGGTTGGAGGCCAGCCTGGTTGCTCCTCGGTGACGTATTTCTCTGCTGTGTCGCCGGAGTGGTCTTAAGCTTATTCATATCCTTAAACAGCTTCACCAGGACAACCCCGACCCCCTGCCCAGCTGCCCCAAGGAGCCCTGGCTCCATCGCACAGGTGGGGGTGGGTGGGCCGAGCCCCGTGACCCTCGGGGCCTGGGCCGTCCTTGCTCAGCCCTCGGCCTGTGTGAAGGGTCACTGCACAGCACAGCCTGGCCGGCATGGCCTGCACGTCCTCTGGTTTGACGTCGGGTCACACGCTGGTGCCCGTCTGTGCCACCTCGGGCTGGGGGTGGGGGCTGGGGGTGGGGCCAGCCCCACACAAATATAAGGGCGGGAGCCAGCCCTGGAAGGCATGTCACTGATGGGCCACCAGACGTCCTTTCCGAGCGTCTTCGCTCTTTCTGTCTCCGTCACAACCGCCTTCCTTGCTGCTCCCGGGGCTGGGGGAGGGCAGCACACTCCCTGGGTGCTGGGCATGCCCGGGGGACACTGTCACTGGAAGGCAGTAAGGCGCCCAGCTTTCCGAGCTGGAAGACAGGAGCACATACCCCGGTCAGACTTGAGTTTGCGTGTAAAAAGAGCGCATGCTCCGGGTAAGGGTTGGGGACCGATGTCTGGTCAGAGGCAACACAGTAGAGGCATCTATGGGTAAGGGGCGAGAGCACGGCGGAGTTGGGCGCCAGAAATAAGAGTGAGGCGGCCCCAGGGTCTCTCTCCACAAGACCGAAACGCTCTCGCAGGAGTGGAACCGTGCCCGTGGCATTGGGGGAACGGTGCAGACGGGCGCTCCGTGTGTGAGTGCAACAGAGACCCCCGTGCAGACCCTCACCCGCTGGGGGCACGGTGTGCGCCCCGCCTTGTGCGTGGGTGGAAGGCCCCCCCCCCCCCCCGCCTCTTCCTTGTGAACACACACTCCGCAGGCCCGGCCCACGGGGAGCGGTCCTGTCCGAGGGGAGGTTCCAGTGAGGCTTCAGGCCATCTGCACGGTGCGTGGCGGTTCCAGCCTGCCCTGTCCTGCCGTGGGGGCGTGTTGGAACGACGCGGTCACGTTTTCCAAGGTGTGCGCGGCACTCCAAACCCGGGTCGTCGGGGTTACGTGACTTAGTGCATCACCTTTGACCTCTGCAGCTTGGCAAACAAACTGTCTGTAAACTCGCTTTTCCTCGAGAGGCTCCCTTATTTGTTCCTGAGGCTGACGCTGTGGACGAGCCCGGCGGCCTGTGCCGCCAGGCGGCTGGGAGACCATGGGACGGGCAGACTGAGCCCCACAGCAGGTGCTCTGGGCTGTGCTCCTGCGGCAGACGCCTTCTAGAACCTCCCGTTGGTGTGGGGAGTGGGTCCTGAGCCCCTCACAGCAGGGAGGCCCTGGAGACCCCCTTTTAAGTCCCCACTCCAGCCTTGGCTATTGAGAGAAGCCCCCAGAGCCACGCCACGCCCCAGGAAGCCCCCACTCCGGGACAGCCTGCCGTGTCTCCTCCGGAGTAAGTCACAGTGCAGGGAGGCCAGCACGGGGGAGGGGCGGGAAATCGGTTTCACGTCCAGGACGGGTTGCTACGAATGTGGCAGGAGAGAGAAGACACCAAGGGTTTCGTCAGTATTGGTTACCTTCTCGTGGACTATCTTTTCCTTTTGTCTTTCGTTTATCCTGCCCACCCCGCCGCGTCCTGCTGTGCCAGGCTGTCGCTATGGTATTCTACACGGCCTGTGCTTCTGTCTCTCCCTCTCCACCCGTCTCCCCTCGCCCCTACCCCGCCGTGCCCCACCCTGGCCTCAGGACCTTAAACACAGTCCCACCTCTTTAGAGGGAACAGCTCAGCGATCCAGAACCTTCTCCCCTCCCCTCCCTTCCCCCTGTTCACACCTGTGAGGGAGCCGTCTCACCTCCCACGTACTCGCCCTGTCCAGCCTCTAGACGCTTTTCCTGTCATTAAGTACAGTTTCCCGATGACACAAGCACTGCCCTTGATTTCGGCAAGGCTAACAAGTAAAGGGATAAAAGGGAACTCACCCTTAGTCCCACTCCCCCACGGACAGCGGTGCCTCCCATTGGGGGTGTTCACGCCCGTGGGCCGCGGGCTCGTGTACTCAAGGCGTTTCTGTGGCCCGATGCCCCAACGGCCTGTCCTGAAGGCGCCTCCTGTGTCTGCGGCTGAGCCCCCTTTCCAAGGAAGGGAGAAGGTCAAGGCCTCATTCAAGGTCGCCAGGTCAGTGGCCGAACCCACACTCACTGTCTTTCCAGGCAGAGCTCTTGACCCCGAGGACTTCTTACCTCCTGCTTCCCCCCCCCCACCCCCCACGCCCCCTTCACTACGAATCATAATGACCTTTATATGTTGGTGAAGCACACCCCCTCCCGGCACCATCCCCTTACCTCTTCTGGGTGGAATGTTCCCCTGTGGACGGACATTTCGGTCCTTTCCAAGTGTCCCTGCTATCCATAGCCCGGGGCCACCTGAGGACCCTCTCCTCTCTCTCCAGGCCCCCCCCCCCCCCCCTGGGCTTCTCCGACCTTTCCCCTCCGTCCTGGGCTCCACGTCCCTCCTTGCAATGCCCCAGCCTCTTCCCACCGAAGCCTCACCCCCGGGTGTGTCCAGCTGGTGGTCTAGCTGACCGCAGCCCCAGGCTGATTGGTCGCCTGGATACCTGCTGGGCACGGCGCTGTGAAGGATGCCTACCCTCGCGGGGGACGTGGCCTCCGACTGGCCTCCGAGAACCAGCCGGACGCTCACACCAGCACAGGCGTCTGCAACGCCGGGCCGGAGTGCCTGCGTCTCCCCTCACCCGAGTCTGCCTTCGCTGGCCGGTGACCAAAAAGCTAAACTGCCTTTTTTTTCCCGCTGGGACAAAATAAGCTGTTTCTTCCTCGCCGGGCAGATGAAATCGTTCCCTACTTAGAGGCCATTTGCTGTATGGGATCCCGGTAAAGACACGGCCGGCAGCGCCGGTTTGCGGTTTTGCAACAATGTATGTAAAGCGCCAATTAATACTCTCTTCGAAGTGCCTGGGGAGAGGAGTAAAGGAAGCTCCCGTTGTTTTAAACAGCCTGGACTGGCCTCTCGGAAAGAGGTTTAAAGAAGTTTCCAAGCTCCGCGGGTGGGGGGTCGGAGGCTGGCCTGGGGCAGCCATCTGGACGGAGGATCTGGCCCCTGGGGCTGGGCGTGGGTCTCAGCCCTATCCACCTCGGGTGTGTGGGCGGCGATGTGGAGGTGGCCTGCAAAAGGAAGGAGGATTTGGAGGGCGTGGGGGTGCTGCCTATTCGTTCCAATGACTCACTCAGTACATACGTGTACAGGTTGACTGTTGCACTGTGCAGACCTCGGGACCATAGCACGGGATGAGCAAGACCTGGTCCCTGACCAGCAAGCTGAGGGCACGGGGGTCATGACCCCTGTCAGGACCCACAGGGCAGGGCGGGGGGGTGGGGGTAGAGGCTCACAGGGCACCTCCCTGAGGGAATGCTTTGTGAGGAGGAGGAGGAGCAACAGCTGACCTGGAGGAGAGGGTCTGGGAAGAGGGTGCCAGGCCGAGGGTGGGGCTGCAGGTGGGAGAGGCGGGGTCCTCATGAGGAGCAGGCCCATGGGAGAGGGAGCTAGTGGCCCAGGTTGGGGGGCAGCAGTGGGCCCTGGAAAGGGCGTCAGGGACCCCTGGGGAGCTTGGTGCCAGGAGGAGACGGGAAGGGGGAGGACGGGATATACAGGAAGGATGATGGTTTTGTTCTAGAAACAGTGTTGTCACCATCACTGTGTTGATGGACAGCACGGGTTCTGCCTGCAGTCTAGTTTGTGGTCTCTGGGCGACAGGGACAGGGGGCTCCTGCCATGTCTGGGCGGAGGGGGTGGGGTCTGAGCGGGAGAGGAGTGGGAGGGTGGCCTGGAGGCGTCTCCACGGCACCCGAGGCCCCCGACACCCCCCAAGCAGACAACCTGTGAGAGCCTGGGGTGTATTGCCAGCGTCCCCACGGGTTGTCCGAGTCTCGGGGGACTAGGAGGCCGACGCTGGCCCCCCAGGCCCTCCCACCACCCCTGCCAAGGCCCTTCTTCCCCTTCACCCGCCAGGGTCGGGGTGGGATTCCTCCCCCCGCCCCCCTCCCCCCCCAGCCTGGTCCTCCAGCTGATACACAGGCTGCCAGTTACCATAGGTGCTGAGGCCGCAGCGGGCGGTGGTCTGGGATGCGCACCCCACGGTGGGGAGGGGCACCCGGGAGGGCCTGGCTCTTGCAGGAGGGACCAGAGACACCCTGAAGGAGGACGGCCGGGGCTGAAGCTGGGTCTCCAGGACGAAGGGGAGGGAGGCGGGAGCCTCAGGGCGAGGGGGCGGAGCCTGGTGCGCTGCTGCAGAGGGCGGAGCGAGAGCGCGGGTGGAGGGACGAGGCTTTGTGATGGAGCCTTCCCTGGAGCCCCTTTCCTGCCTGGAGCCCCACTGACCCCTCCCGCCCCCATTCTCCACAGGCCAGCATGTCCTTCAAGAGCACCAGGCTCAGCATGTGGAACAGACGGAACGGCACGCTGGACAGCACGCGGACCCTGTACTCCAGCGTGTCGCGGAGCATGGAGGTGTCCTACAGCGAAAGCGTGAGTCCAGGGCGCCCCGCCCACGCCGCCTTCGCGCCGGAAGGCCTGGCTTCGGCGGTTAGGGTTCTCTGGGGACGCCCCCCCGCAAATACTCCTTCTTTAAAAAGATGACGTCGCCACAGGTAGTGTTTTGTCCTGTGGGTTATTTTGGTCGAAGCAGAAGCGTTTCCTTGTCTGTGTGGTTTCTCAAGCCGTCCTTTTTAAAGGCTGCGGCTGCAGCGCGAGGAAGCTGTTGCGTGATGCGTTTCTCGTCCGGCCCTTCACGGAGACGTAGACACGGCACTTTCGGCGATCATTGTAGTCTTCGGCCTTGGCGGTCTTCCTTGCAGCCCCGTGTGGGCACCGCCGAGACGCCTCTTGATTCTGAGTCCTTGTCCTCAGCTCTAAGTAAGGCTGGATGGTGTCTCACTTTCTTCCCGCCACGCTTGCCATGGCCTCTCACCTGGTCTGGGCCGGTGGCCACGCTGCAGAGGCTCACTCATCCCTGCTGGTGGGTGAGCCGGGCCCAGGTCGGGTGCCCACCAAAGGTGGTCCCCTCAGTGCCGTGCACTCGGCATTTTCACCCGGCTGGTGATCGCAGGGCTGACCGTGGGATGTGTCCGTGAGCTGCAGGCCACTCCCTACCCCTCCTTCCCACCCCGGGTCTTCCAGGAGACGCTGGTTCTTGGGCACGGGCCCCGTGCTTGTCCACTCTCCACGTCTCGGCCCGGGCCCTGCAGGGAGCACGCATGGGACGAGGGACCCGGGTGACCTACGTGGTGCCCTCCTCCCGCCCGTCTGGACCTCACTCTGGCTCAGGCAGCCGTGCCTCGGGGAGACGGGCCAGGCTGGGTCTTTCTCTTGCGGCCCCTGCAGGCTCCCACTGCGTTCCTGGGTGGGATTCCCACCCCCCACCCCACCCCCACCCCTGCTGGTCGCCCCCTCAGAGATGTGGGCACCTAGAGCTTGGAGGCCACCCTGGGATGTCTCAGGTCTGGAGGATCCCGTGTGGCCCCTGAAAACACACGGTTGTGCGAACCGCGTGCTCAGAGGGAACTTTCCGGTACGCCTCACGCGCCCGGCTTGGGTGACGGCAGAGGCTGTGACGCCGGACCCTACGGGACATTTGCTACCTTAGGCCACACTGCCAAGACACGGGGTCAAAGTAGTTGTACCTGAGACACAGCAACAAGCACAGGGAGGCCGAGACGAAGCCGTTTTTCCCACCAGCCCTCCTCCACCGTGATGGGAGGGGTGGTTACTGATTCCCTGCCCCGTCCTGCCCTGTGTGTGTGTGTGTGTGTGTGTGTGAGTGTGTGAGAGACACCGTTCGGGCTTTTAGGTTTGCTCTTGGGAGCAGCGCCACTCTGGACCTTCTGGAGCATGTGAGCTGTGGCTCCTGGAAGTCCTTTGGGTTGCGGCTGGTGGGGGGCGAACACCTCTCCCCCAGGGTGTCGGGTTTAACACACAAGATCGCCGGGGAAGCTTTTGTTCCAAAGGCAGGGAGCAGGAGGCCGGAGGGGCACTCTCTCTGATGTCTGAGGGTGTACAGGGTGGGGGGCGGCAAAGGGGGGAGACTGATGGATGCACCGGGACTTTGTTCCCGGAGGGACACTGCCTCACTCCCATTTTTTGGGGGTGCAGTCTAGTTGGTGATGGCCTCCCTTTTGGGGGTCAGGGGTAGGGGCTGACTCTGGGGCCAGCAGCCTGACCCATTTGGGAGGACCAGCTTGTGTGTGTGGCTGTCTGAGAACTCTGGCTGCCAGCGCCTGGTGGCCAGAGGGAGGTGGCTTTGGGCTGCCAGCGCCGCCTCCCCAGGGCCTGACAGCCCGGGACCGGACCACCCACGGCTGGGCGTTCTGGGCTTGCCAGTCCCTCTCTCTCCACAAGGGGCCCTTTCTCGGGTGTGACTGTGCAGGCAGCAGTGGGCAGTGGTCCAGGGTGGTCCCACCAGGTTGCAGCACCCACCCACCCACCCACCGTGGGCACGAGGCCCCCCCCTTGCCCCTCACCCACATTCTGTGTCACTTGCTTGCCCAACCTCCCGACCTGGCGGTGGGCGTGCGAGGGGCTGTCACTGCGGCTTCATTTCCGGTTTGCCTCGTTGCCGGTGGGGCTGAGTCTCTTCTCACACGTTGGTGGGGCGTCCGTGGGTCCTCGTGTACTCGACGCGTGCCCACATCTCTGCCGTGTGTCCGTCAGGTCGTCTGTCCTGTTCTCAGCGATTTTTAGTTTTTTTTTTTTTTACCAATTCTGTTTCCCAATCCTATGATGAGTGTGGCTCACAAATATCTTCTCCCAGCATTTTTCATCTGTTTCCAAATAGTTGCTTCTGCCAGTTCAAGGGACATATTTGGCTGACACAGACTTCTGGCTGCTTCTCCGAATTAGGGCCCAGGCACAGGGCACCACCCTGCACCCTGGGGGGAACACAGCTATGGACAGGGGTCTGGGAATCTGTCTTGTTTTGAAAAGCGAGCACGAGAGGAGTAGAATCGGCAATAATGCATTATTTATGCTAAGCTACCAACAAATGCTTAAATTCCCCCCATAGCCTTAGAGATGGAAACACATAATATGCATATAATGACATTTATTATAAGATACCTCCAAGTGATTTTTAGAAAAATTTGCGTTTAGTTAGAAAGGTATAAACACATGCCTTTTTAAAAGAGCTGTGAGTGCTGTGAGGGCAGGAATGGATGGTGGATGCTACGAATAGTCAGTGAATTCTTAGCACCTTCGAAGCAGGCTCAGGCCGTGCTAGTGCTCCTTAGCCACAGTGCAGGGGGCGGGGGCGGGGGGTGGGGATAAATTAGTAATGTGCTGTCCGATGTTCTTTCTCCCAAGGACTTGGTGAACTTTATTCAAGCAAATTTTAAGAAACGAGAATGTGTCTTCTTTACCAAAGATTCCAAAGCCACGTAAGCAACTCTTTTCCCTCCGTTTTTGTTACCGTGTTTGAACGTAAATTGTTAACAGTCTTTTCAACAAACAGGCACATGCTCCATAGTTTGGTATTGAAGTTGCTTCCACCTTGTGATGCTCAGAAACGGTGTTTTTAGCTTCGGCAACCATCAGTAAAGTCTCCAAGAGAGGCTGTGGCCCCTTCAGCACCCCCACAGGCCTGTGAGCCCGCCCACGTGGCCGTGGCCGTGCATGTTGCTGTTTTACGCTGGCTGGCAGGCGACACCGCGCATGTGCATGCTTGGAATCTCACAGGCTCCCTGTCGGGCTGCTGACCTTGGCCCTTCCCATCCAATGGGGTGCCAGTCTACTGTGAGTCTCCCATGTGCTGGGACGCCGGGGCGCGGCTCTGCCCCAGGGAGGCCCTCTGTGGGTGTTGCCTGGTGAGCAAGTGAGCGAATGGATGGATGGCCGGTCTGTCCCGCAGAAGATGCCCCTGGGTCCTAAGGAACAATTCAGCCTCACCTCCCTCTCCTCCCGGTCCTCTCTGCCTTTTCTCTTCTGCCTGCTGCTGACAGGAGAAAGAGTCCAGCTGTAAACTGGAGGGAGAGTTTATAATTAAAGTACTGTAGTTTCTCATTAAAGCACTGACCCTGTGTTGAGTGGATACAGGAACAGAGCAAGGCCTAAGGGCAAGCAAGAGCAGGGGCTTTAGAACCAGGCGGAGGCCGGTCTCGGCCTGGCTGCCTGCCCCCGGCGTGACCCGGAGCCAGTTACTGTCTTTTCTGAACCAGTTCTCCGACCCTGGGGCGCCAGCCAAGTCTTCCTCGTGGGCGTGGTTCGGATTCAGGGGGGTAACACATAAACACCTACCACAGCACCCCAGAGCGTCCCAGAGTCTTAACACGTGGGGTTTCTCACTTCGTGTGAATCAGAAAATGGGCATCAGAAAAACAAAGACTCTTTCTTCTGTTGTCGGTATGAACTCACTCATCATGAGTCAGGGGACAGAGTGGAAATCCCCCGAGAGTTTCCCTGGGAGGGTTTTGCTGTTAATCCGCTGGTTGAGCGGGAACAAGGTGCAGTTCGGGTGCATGCACCCGCTCCCTGGGCCTCCACCGTGTCACGGGGACTCTCCGTCCTCGACGGCTAGTTCTGCAGCTCCCCCTGCGAGGAGCTGCTCATGTCACTGGACAGACGAGGTGCCTGAGGTCTGGGGGGTTCGGCATGTTCCCCAAGGTCACGTGGCCCGTGGGAGACCGCTGACGAGGGATGGGACCCATGTCTTCCGATTCCTAGGGTGTCCTTCCTCGCCCTGAGGGTATTTGCTAAATGCTTCCCCCTTCCCCGTGCTGGGAATAGCGGGTGTGAGATAACCAGAGGCCAGCGGGCAGGCGGCCCTAGCAGGTCTCCTCTGACCGACCCTCTGCTACTGCACCCGCCTCACAGGGGTCCTGGTTCCGGGTCACCAGCTACGGTCGTGCAGGCGGTGTGCTGCCCAGGGGTCAGTGGGGTTGAACCCTGAGCTGTCCCTGCACCCTGGCCAGGCCCATGTCTGCCAGAGGGGCTGCCTTTCCTAGTAGGTTTTTGACTAGAGTGACCGCATACTTTCTTGGGGGCCCTGGGGCCCTGTGGAGAGTGGTGGGGGCATGATCCCGCTAGGGCTTGGGCAACGGGGTGAGTTTGGGCCGTGTGCTCACTCTCCAAGTGAGTGGCTCTGTTGGCTCCATTATTCCCGTGCTGTTTTGGACAAAGGACAGCTCTGCCCCTCTGCCTGGTGGCAGTGGCCAAACACTTGGCCACTCTCCTGCCTCTTGGGACACAACTCTATTCTCCTTGTCCACCGGCCACGGCCCCCTTGAGTCCTTAGCACCCTTCTGAATCTCATGTGCAGGCCAATGGGAGAGGGAACCGAGAGAATCGAGGGGGTGGGACAGGCAGAAGGAACCCGGGAGGAGGGGGAGCAGTGCCTCCCGAGGGGTGGCTTTGGCTGTGGCACCGTTTTTGTTTGGTTGTTCATCCTTATGGCTACCACAGCCCTCGGGATGCAGCACAGGCCTGGACAGAGGGGCCATGTAGTCACAGGTGTGTTTTTAGATTTTTTTTTTTACTGCGTTTTGCTTCTTTTCTGTTGGTACTACCTTCGCTACTCCCTGATTTGCATACACAGCACCACCACAGCCTGGAGTCACGGGCTAGAGCATGCGTTGTGTGCCCGGCCCGGCGATGCTTTGCTGGGCTCCAGCCCCTGCAGCAAGCCAGAGAGGGGAGGGTCTTTCGGACAAAAGCAGGAGTTGGTTTGCTCCTCACCGCATGCTGCCAGGTGCTGTCCTTGGCTATTCCCGAGAGAACACCGGCAACTTGAGGGCCGGAATCTTGTCCGGTGAATCTGTGGATGCCACGAAGCTCTGTCCAGATCTGACTCTGGGTGGATTTTCAGTCCACGTTTGCTGAATGATTGCAGTTTGTTGGCTGGAAGGAGGGGAAGAGGCATTACCATCTACTGCCTATCTTTTCATCCCCTTCTGGTCTCGTATCCTGCATATGTATCACTTAACAATTAAATTTGGTTCTGTTGCACTTTGAATGGGAAGAGCTGGTGTTTACTGATTGCACAGTTTGACCTCGTCTTGCCCACATGATCAAAAGTCTCCCAAGCAGCCGATGTCCAGTATGGAAAGGACGGTCCCTCTAAACTCCAGAATGCGTTGGGCCCCTGCCAGGGAACACCCCTCTCCAGTGGGTACGGCCCAAGAGAAGGAGGGCCCCCCTCGCTTCAGAAGAGGTTTAGTGGCCGGACCAGCTGGCAGGGCTGGTACTGTGGCACCGAGACTCGCCCAGGGCTCCTGGGCATTACGACCCTCCTGCAGGAAGCTGAATATGTAGCATCCACATTTGTAAGGCCTGTTTCCGGGATAACGTCACGGCTCCTTGTGCACAAGCTGGACTCCATGCGGGCAGCGTCTGCCCTCCTTACGACCCAGCCCTCAACACGGAGCCTCCCTTGGGCGGGTGGACGGGTAGACACCAGGCCTGAAACACCCAGACAGTCTCTCAACAACCAACTGAGATGACGACAATCGTCTAAATAAAGCTGGACGGCCAGCTCTCTCTTTGTGCTAATTTAAGCTGGTACTGTGTGGTTTATTTGAAAAACGCGATGAACCTATGTAAGTCGGTTGATGAAATGCATTCTCCGCACCCATGCCGTTCCTCGCAGGGAAAACATGTGCAAGTGTGGCTACCCCCAGAGCCAGCACATCGAGGGCACCCAGGTCAACCAGAACCAGAACGAGAAATGGAATTACAAGAAACACACCAAGGAGTTTCCCACTGATGCCTTCGGGGATATTCAGTTTGAGACTCTGGGCAAGAAGGGGAAGGTGAGCGATGGTTTTCTACTCTGGCCAGCTAATACATGCACGAACACCACTCGGGCTAGCTGGAGTTACCTTGAACTGTCTAACATTACGGAGGTGGGAGAGACAGGTGCACCATCCAAAAACTATGACAACACAAGACAAACCTTGTACAAGGATAAAAGCTGAGATGTGATTACGTGCCACGGGGAACTCCGGTGATGACCGGCCCTCACCCGGTTGCCTCGCATCCTGCAGGCAGCTGTGGAATGCCCATGCTCACTCTTGCTGCTGCCAGAGGCCTGGCTGACACTTTCTGAGCAGCCCTGTTTCGTGTGGCCTGTGGCATTCTTGAGACTGCATGTGGTCCGAATAAGGTCTGCACACACCCCCTGCACACCCACGTTGCAGGCTCTTACACGGAGTTTTACAACGACGTGTAATGATAGTTAACAGCGCATCCTTAAGGCCCCCCGTACCTTCTGTCTCAGGGACGGAACCATTCACAGGCAGCTGGAAGCTGGGGCCCTGGCTCCTCTCTCCTGCCCGGTCACCCCCCCCCCCCCACCCCCAGCCCTGTCGTGGAAGCCCCAGGAGGTGACCTGGCCCCCTGAACTGCCATCTGTTCCCGGGGAACCCTGCTACCTGGACGCCAACAAAAGTCTCCTTCTGCAGTGCTCCCTCCAGCCCCCTCCCGCCCTGTTCCTCAGCCCGTTGTCATCTCGACCTCTGGAGGGCGCCCTAAAACACCCTAGACCCCGCCCCGCGTCTGCTGCAAGGAACACACCTCCCAGGTGCCCATGCCTTTGGGACGAAGTCCCAAGTTCTCTGGCTGGTTTGGGGCGACCTTTAGTGGCCCTCCCCCGGGCCCCCAGTCCACTGCTGTCCTTCCACTTCCCCACGGGGACCTTCCTCCCTGGTCCCGTGGGAGCAGGTTAACCCACCAAGCGAGTCCCGTGGTCAGGAGGGCGCGCACCGACCCTGACGCCTCCCCTCTTCCCCACAGTATATCCGATTGTCCTGCGACACGGACGCCGAAGTCCTCTACGAGCTGCTGACCCAGCACTGGCACCTGAAGACGCCCAACCTGGTCATCTCCGTGACCGGCGGCGCCAAGAACTTCGCCCTGAAGCCGCGCATGCGCAAGATCTTCAGCCGCCTGATCTACATCGCGCAGTCCAAAGGTGCGCGGTCCCCGCCGCCGCGGGAGGTCGCCAGCCCACGGGTCTGCCCGTTTCTGTGCTTGTGGGCTGCGCGTGGGCTTCGGGGACAGAGCGGGGTTCTCCCACGCAGCTCCTGTGCAGACCCCAGATGCTCCAGAACCAGGTGGTTCATCATTGTCGTAGAATAAGCGAGACCCTCACATGGGTGGACCGGGAGCTCTGGCAGGTGGTGCTGGGGGGGGGGGGGGGGTTGGTCACAGACTAACTTTAAACTCAGCGTTAGGGTGACTTCACGTGAAAGCGGGGGTGCTGCTAATTGCGAGCGCAGGACGAGAGCCCCACTCAGAGCCCGCTGAGCCCTCGGTCTCCCTCGGCGACAGGCGCCTGGATTCTCACTGGCGGCACGCACTACGGCCTGATGAAGTTCATCGGCGAGGTGGTGCGGGACAACACCATCAGCAGGAGTTCGGAGGAGAACATCGCGGCCATCGGCATCGCGGCCTGGGGCATGGTCTCCAACAGGGACACCCTGGTGCGGAGCTGCGATGATGAGGTAGGGCGGGCGGGTGGAGGCTGGTCAGGTCCCCTGGGGGAAGATCCCGGCGGGGGGGGGGGGACGGAGGAGGGGTCAACTCACCGGAAAGTCGGGTTTTGCAGGGAAGGCCTTTGGGACCTCAGGAATTCAAAACAAGGCTGACACAATCCAAGAACTCGGGGAGGGAGGTGCCAATGGTCGTGTTTGGTTCTTTAAAACCTCTTCCCAGCGAATCTGGGTGGAGTTGGGTTCTTTGTTCCTTACACTGATGACCTGAGTCCATCCCATCACAAGAGGCTCAAGCCTGGCTGCCGCATCCTGGGCACTCCAGGGAACTGAAGTCAGTGATTGGCCGGACTCATCAGGCATGGAGAGGCTGCCAGGCAGCCCCTGTTGGACAGTCGTGTCTGCGATACAAGGCGGACAATGGGGTTTGTCGGAAGTGTGGAGTCTTGAACACGGCAGAGAGCTGAGGACCTCCTTAAGCCACAGGCGTTTCTGACTCAAACTGTGGGCCAGATGCTCAGAAATTCCAATTTAACCTTCTGCCCGGGACTCCTGAGAAAAGTGGTCCATGTTTAGGATCTAGAGAATTACTTTATTTTTATTTTTTTAAAGATTTTATTTATTTATTTGTAGACAGGGGGAGGGAGGGAAGAGAGAGGGAGAGAAACATCAATGGAGGGGTGTCTCTCTTGCGCCCCCCTACTGGGAACTTGGCTGGCAACCCAGGCCTGTGCCCTGATTGGGAATCAAACCAGCGACCTTTTGGTTCACAGGGCAGCACCCAATCCACTGAGCCACACCAGCCAAGCCTGTTTCTTTTTTATTTTTTTTAAGATTTTATTTATTTATTTTTAGAGAGGGGAAGGGAGGGAGAAAGAAAGAGAGAGAGAGAGAATCAATGTGTGGTTGCCTCTCACATGGCCCCCACTGGGGACCTGGCCCACAACCTGGGCATGTACCCTGACTGGGAATCGAACCTGTGATGCTTTGGTTCGCAGCCTGTGCTCAATCCTCTGAGCTACGCCAGCCAGGTCTTTTTTATGCTTTAAAATTATTTTACTTTTGTGTCCGTTGGCATCTTTGAGGTTACTAAGGGGCAGAGGAGGGGGGGTGTCTCCTGAGCACCTACTAGGGGGTGCGTGGTGGGGAGGGCGAAGGGTGGGCTTTGGGGACAGGGAAGTCTGGGTGACAGTCACCACTCCTTTTCCACCTGTATCACCTTAAGAGCAATCCCTTCTCTGGATTTTTATAATAATAACAACCTTGTATTGCTATGGGATAAATTAACTGAATGGTAGTTTTCATGGTTATTGCTAGGTCCTCAGCCAGGGATGGAAAAACGATTTCACATTGAATGCCAGCTTTAGGGGGACCGTGGCCCAAGGGAGGATGTGAGGACAGTGGCAGGCTGGGTGGGAAAGAGCCTGTTATCCATTGGTGACCTTTGTCCTGGGCATGGGAGTCAGCTTATCCGTGGTGGACGCGTTGCATTTATTCGTTCATAGACTCATGGCACGACCCTGAAAAGTAGATATTTTTACCGCCGAACTGGAACAGCAACAAGGAAAGAATTCAGTGTTTCCCGGTGGCAGTGTGTAGGGCCGTTCCCTGTCAGCGCGCACGACTTGAAAAGAATTTATCCAGATTAAACAGAGTGCTCCAATTGCCAGGAAATTAGGAACCAGACAGGCAACTTTCTTGTCAAATAACTATTGAGTCAAAAATAAACTTTCAAAAATATAATCGCAGATCACTTAGCGATGAAAATGAAAACATTATATATTAAGACTAATGCTAGATGGCCAAAGGTGCACTCAGAGTGAAATGCATAGCCGTGTATCTTTATGACTCAAAAAATAAAGAAAATAATTCAATAATGATAACAACAGCATCTAACATTTATTTAACAGCACTTGCTATGTGTTAGGTTTCATTCTAAATACTTTACATATAGTAACTCTTTAATCTTCCCCACGGTCCTGGGAGTTCAGTACTGTTCACTATGGTGAGGAAACTGAGGCACAGAAGGAGTGAGAAACCTCCCTAACTCACACAGCTAGTAAGTGGGAGAGCCGTGGTTCCTGGTCTTGTAACCACTACAGTCTTCAAGTGAATAGTCTTGAAAAGTAGTAACACCCCCTAACTTAAGAAGAGTAGGAGGAAAACACTAATATTTAATCAGAAATAAGTTAGAAAAAATGAGAAAGACTAGAAATAGTCTTTATTCTCTGAAATAACTTTAACAACTTCAGTAATACATAGAACCAATAACCAAATACAGTAATGCACACTGGGAGAAGCTGTGTGGTCGCTGCATGCGTGTGTGGGGACACGGACGTGCACGCATGCGCACCGCCCTGTCCCGAACGGCACCTGTTGCGGCGAGTCCATGGAAAAGAGCACAGGCGGTGGAATAGGAGCTGGGTCGGGAGTGCGATCCTTGCACGGTCATCAGTCACTTACATGATGACCACGGGGAAGTGACTCGGCCATTCTGAACCTTCATCCCTTCGTGCTGAAATGAAGGCCTGTCCTATAACGTCTCTAGGATGTTCTGAACTTAGCAACCTGGCGGGGCGGGGGGCATCGCTGTAGTTGAACCCGACAGGTTAGCCCTCACAGGGGCGCACGGCAGTGCCATCAGGCACCTTGGCCGGCACACAGGATGTCAAAGCCAAGTCCCCGTGTGCCTTCCAGGGCTGCTTCTCCGCACAGTACATCATGGACGACTTCAAGAGAGACCCCCTGTACATCCTGGACAACAACCACACCCACCTGCTGCTGGTGGACAACGGCTGCCACGGGCACCCCTCGGTGGAGGCGAAGCTCCGGAACCAGCTGGAGAAGTACATCTCGGAGCGCACCATTCAAGGTCAGGACTTAGGGACAGGGACGCATGTAATAATAGCCAGAGCAGCGGCGGCGGCACCAACGATAGTGACCTGTCAGTGAGTCAAGTGTGGCGAGCCCCCCCCCTCCCCGGGTTAGGTGGGCCCCATTGCCAGAGAAGAGCTGTTACGTCTCTTCCCTCTTGTGCACACTGGCCGTGCTTTGCCGGGGTCACCGGGAGAGGTGCCCTTGAACCTGCTGGAGCGATGCCCGAGGCCGCCCTGTCCCACGCTGGTCGGTCAGATCGGAAGCCTGCTGTGCCTTCTGCTGGACGGCACTTCAGAACAGATGAAAGTCCCCGATGGCCACTGGGGGCTGACAGAGCCATGCGATTAGCCAGTGTGGGAATGACGAAGACCGACCCTCCAGTTCAACGGTGCAGGGGTTTACCCCTTTGAGTCTTGGCTGCTTCTGAAGGACAGGACCACCAGGGAGGGGGGAACACACGATGGAAGGAAAGCCTGTGTTGGCCGTGGAGAGTGATGTACTCTTCCTGTTGTTGAGATGTGGCCTGGGTGGAACCAGATTGCTTGTGATGCGGGGACAGGTTTCACCGCAGGAGCCTGTGGGGGGGGGCGGTTCTCCCCCTCAGGCGTGCATCCGTGTGACAGGCAGGAAGGGAAGGCGTTCCCACGGGCAGCACTCTCCCCGAGAGGACGCAGAGGTCTGCGGGTTTTCCACCCGCGGCAGGAAGGCACAGGATTATGCAAACCAGTGAGTTATGGTGAGATAAACTCCAACCCGGCCTAACGTGTGTTAGCAGAAGTACATTCTTTACCGACTTCAGCGTTTCAAACACCAGTAGCAAACGGCAGCATGACCTGTGCCAGGCGGGGAGTGGTCTGGGACCCAAAAACACAGCGGTCGTGATGCAGGAATAGGGGGTCCCATCTGTCCGTGAGGCCCTCACGCTGGGCTCACAGCACAGCAGCTGCCGGTCCTGCTCTTCCTTGAGGTAGGGTTCTGTTTCTGAAAGGAGGCATCGATGTCATTTATTTGCTTAGAAAGATCTCTGTATGTGTACCGTTATTTTCAAGGGTGGGGCTGTGGCCGAAGTGCAGATGGGCATTCAGCAGATGGTTGTGCGACGCTGGGGGCGTGTTTCCGGTGAGCCCAAGGTCAGTGCGGCCTCTCGTGTCTTGCAGATTCCAACTACGGCGGCAAGATCCCCATCGTGTGCTTTGCCCAAGGAGGTGGAAAGGAGACTTTGAAAGTGAGTCTTGGTTTGGTTTTCGAGAAGACTGGGTTAACAAGCCCGCTCGTCAAGTTCGTATTTCCAGGGTTGTGGGGCTCGCCTGGTCTCACCAGCCTGAACGGTTTTGCTCCGGCGAGTCTGTAGCGTTCTCCCCGCCCCATGGTGTTTCCCTGGCAGGCTGGGGTGCTTCCCCAGCTGGGGTTTAGGGGGAGAGTGTGGAGTGACAGAAGTAGCCTGACCACTCATTGTTGGCTTTGGCCATCAACCTGCCAAAGACAAGGGTTGGTGTTCACTCCTGAGACTTAAAGATCACAACCAGTGCATACCTGCGTGCCACCCCCCACCTGGGTGGGGAGCGGCTGTGGCCAGACACACACAGATTGCCCCCAGTCGCTGTTCCCAGACCCCCTGGACCCCACCCGGGGGCCTCCTGGGCATCCCACACGGAGGCATCCGAAACCCCGGTGGTTCTGAGACCTTGGGAAGCTGCTCCGGTGATCCCGCACCTGCCACGTTGAGCAGATGAGCACGGATTCTGCCTCCCGCCCCGTCCTTGCAGACCGGGCGTTGCTGAGGTTCTGCCCGCAGCCCAGCTGCCGTTCGACTGCTGGGAGGGTGTTAGTGAGGCTGCAGGTCAGCCAGTACCCGAAGGCACGGTCACCATTCCCATCGGCGCATCTTCCCAGGAATAGGACGTGCTCAGGACCCCCTCCCTCTCCCTCTCTTAGCCAGTTTCCAAGTGGACTTGCCCATCACCCGTTTCCCCCTGACTGCCTTTGCTGCTAAGACAGGGTTAGATGATAGGCGTCTGACGCCCTTGGCCCTCTCCCCTCTCTTCACCACACGACCCCCTCCGAGTTACACGTGCCTGGCAAAGTTAGTTGGAATCTTATAATCTAGTACTTCTCTCTGTTTATTCTTTTGCCTAACAGTGATATCTTTCATGCACCCATGCACGCATCTGTTCATCACAGGTACTGACTGAGCACCTGTGGTGAGAGGCACTGCTGAGACCGTTGTTATGTTAGAGCAGAGATTCTTTTTCAGCGGGGGGGTTGTGGGTATGCGAGTGCTTGGAGGAGCAGCAGCCACAGAAAAGGGGAAGAGAAACGGAGAGAAAGCACCGAAAGACCATTACATTTATTATTGCTCTCTGAGATTCTCTTTTCTTTTTTTAAAGATTTTATTTATTTATATTTTAGAGAGGGAAGGGAGAGAGAGAGAGAGAGAGAGAGAGAGAGAGAGAAACATCAATGTGCGGTTGCTGGGGGCCATGGTCCGCAACCCAGAATGTGCCCTGACTGGGAATTGAACCTGCGATGCCTGGTTCGCAGCCCGCGCTCAATCCACTAAGCTATGCCAGCCAGGGCTGCTCTCTGAGATTTTCGATTCAGAACCCAGATTTTCAGAGAGCTGCTGCAAGCCTGGGGTGGGGCATCCCTGCAGCCTTTTCCAGAGGTGTCGGCTCAGCCGATACACAGCCCAGGGCTCGGAGCCCAGGAGAGGGGAGAGCAACAGGGACTGTGCCCGCTGAGCTCTCTGTCCCCTCCCCTTCGGTGCCTCTTCATCATCCCCCTCCTGCCCCCGCACAGCCCTTAGTGCAGGCCGTGGGGCGCAGATGGCTCTCCGGCCTGGTCTGGGAGTCGGCCCTCTGCTTGCTCTGATGCAGGGACCACACCCTGCAGGGCAGCGTCCCCTCGAAGGGAAGCGTTGAGTCTCGGCGGAAGGAAGGTGCTCCACCACTTCTCCGTGCCCGAGCGTGGGCGCTGGGTCTTGCTGCGAAGGGGTTGATACTCTCACCCCTGACCCCCCTCTGATGGCCTCTGCGGTGTTTACACAGGACGGGTGTCCATGCAGGAAGCAGGGATGTTTCCTTTCTCTTCTAATGGAAGGGGTAAAGGCAGAGCTATTTGAGGAGGGAAGAGGAGTCCATGTAATGCACACGCTGTGGCTGCTGCTTTGAAGGTGTTCTCGCACCCGAGAGGGTGACTGTTGTGAACCTCAGTCAGAGGAGCCGTCCTAAGAGCTGCCGCTCACATCTGTGGTGTCAGCACTTGGAATGACCCATTCTGTCCCTAGGGGCACTTTCGAGCTGTCATTCATGGAGAACGTCAACATGCGTCCCTGTTACGCGATTTGGTGCCACCACTGGGTGGGGTGCCCCTGGCTCCCTCTTCTCGTTCGTGAAGCCGTGGCGAGCATTTGGTTCGCTCCAGACGGACCACGAAACCCCAAGGGGACATGTGCAGGGATGACGTGTCCGTGGGTCTGGTGACCCGCCTTGACTTAGACCCTTGGTCCCTAGCCAGGCTCCAGCGATCCTAAGTGTCTCTCACGTCCGTGGCTCCGTCTCCCCTCCCCCAGGCCATCAACACCTCGGTCAAGAGTAAAATTCCCTGCGTGGTGGTGGAAGGCTCGGGGCAGATCGCCGACGTGATCGCCAGCCTGGTGGAGCTGGAGGACGCCCCGACGTCCTCCATGGTCAAGGAGAAGTTGGTGCGCTTCCTGCCACGCACGGTGTCCCGGCTGCCTGAGGAGGAGACCGAGAGCTGGATCAAGTGGGTGAGTCGAGGGGGAGGCTTTAGGGGGCGAAGAAGGGGAAGGCCAAGGTCGTGGGGAGGGAGGACACATCCGGGGCCCCCCTGCACTGGCTGGCGGCTGTGCGGGGGTCTGTACTGTCCCAGTGACTTTGAACCTGTGCTCCGCCCCAAACCCGTTTCTTGGTGGACATGGAAATGCCCGTAAGGTAAATGACTCGCCGAGTTCCTGACCTCATAAGGGGTGGCGTACGGGGTTTGCACTCAAGTCTGTCTGTCTGCCAAGCTGGGAATCCTTCTGTTGGACCGTGATGCCAGCACAGGCAAAGCTGCCTTTTGGATGCGGCTGTGGTGGGCAGGAAGGAAATCCCCGGTGTTTTAGGGATGCGGATTCCACACCGAGTCGGCGTGGACCCGGATGGGAGAAGCTGTTACGACCGAATGATGGTCTTTCCGAATTAGCTGGCCTGCGGTTCAGCTCCGAGTCTCTCCCCTTTCTCGCTAGGTCACGTGAGAAATGTGTCCTTATTGCAGTATCTGTTATACTTCTTGCTAAGCTCATGGGAGTATTTTAATACAGCGCTACGCCTTTCTTGCTTTTCTCTCGGTTTTACAATTGCTGTGGCCTTGAAATGACTTTCGTTTTTGTGGCTGGTCCTGTCCGTGAGAAAGCTCACACGAGCACCAGCAGGTGCGTTCCCATCGGCTCACTCAGGGGCGGCCTCCGGCGCTGGGATGTTTGTCGGAGGCTGAGCCTGCCTTTGAGATCCTCCCACAGAGGAGACACCAGGCACTGCCCAGCTAGAGTTTTTTCCTTCGTGGAGCCCATTCCGTCACGAGAGTCGGAGGCTGGACTTCCTGTACATGAAAAGAAAATATTCTTGACTTAGATTGGCATTTCTGCTTCAGGGCAGAAATCCTCTGACTCAGGCTAAAACTCAGACTCCTCTCACGTTCTGTGATTATATTACCCTTTCTGGGATTCTCATCCAATTCATACTCATCGGATATGCTAAATGCATCGTAATGGTAGCCATGGCAGGCAGAAGACATACATCAACAGTGAAAATGGCCTGGGCTTTTGATCACGTGCTCAGGGGGCTTATGCAGTTGGTGCAGATTGCCCAGAAGACCATGCCTGAGAGTAGAATTACTCACCGGTGACGTGCACATTCCATCAGCCATCCGCTGAGCAGCTTCCCCGTGGGCTGTGGGCGATGTCAGTGACCGGGGGCAGAACCAGGCCAGAGTCCGGAGTCACTGTCCCTCCATCTCCCCAGGAGACCCAGGGCTTCCCAGGACCACGCCCTCCACTCTTGCCAGCTCTCTCAGACTTTATTCCCCATCACCTCCCCCTCACGTCTCAAGAACTTGACCCCTTGTCGTCCCCCAGTCTATCAGCCAGCCTGGCTATCAGCCCTTCCTGCAATTCAAACTCTGGTTTATTGAACTGGCGTTAAATGAACACGTGCTCTCGGACGGGAGCCGGAGCAGGCCCTCGAGAAAGAAGAGGGCACGCACCGGAGGGGGTCCTGTCCTCAGAGAGCAGCAGACGCTGAGCGATCACAGCAGAACGCATCACACGCTTTCAAACGAATGGGTGTTCTGAGGGCAGGTTGCGTGGGTTCGGAGGATCGTGAGCAGGGGGCGGGGGCTGGCCAGGTGGGGAAAGTTTTTTGTGGGGGGGTGGGGCCCAGGAGCCAGGAGATGGTAGAAGCTATGAGTGGAAGCTGGCATGCTCTCTGGGGGTCACGACGGGAGCTCCTTGAACAGCGTTTGGAGGGTTGGGTCTCGTTCAGGTGGAACAGGAAGTCACCGAGAGGTTTGACGCAGGTGCGGGCGTGTTCAGGGAAGCCCACACCGGCTGCGGCGGGAGGGGGACAGGATGGAGGAGGCACCAGCGTGTGGGGGAGTGGAGACATTCCCCCCCCCCCCCCGGTCCCCTGGGTTTGCTCGGGGCCCATACGCCCCTCTCCTTCCTCCTTTTCATCTCACGGGAAGAGATGTCTGAGCCCCTCTGTGCTGCCCACTCCCACAGGCGCCCCAGAAGTGCGGGGCCTGGACCCCTCGCCCCGAGTCATTTCCAGTCGGACCCCTTTGCTTCGGCCGGAACAAAGGCCTTCCCCGCGTGCTCCCACCCTCCTCTGTCCAACTCCCCACGGGTGTGTTCTCCTGTAGCTCTCCTCCATCTCCCGGGTGCTCCCTCTTCTGAGCCAAGGCCTCCAGCATGAGGCAGCCACGGCCTCAAAGGCCACCTCCCCAAACCTGAGGGTCCCTGTTAGTGCGCCAGTTTCACCCTTCCACCTTGACCTGGGACTCCCCCCCTCCGCTCAGCCCGCGCTCTGTCATTCCTGGTCCTCGCTCCCAAACGCTGCTGCTGCTGCCGGGAGAGCCCTCCACCGCCTCAAACTCGGTGTAACCGGATCCAGATCTGCTTCCTCCCCAGAAGCAGCGCTCCCTCGCCAAGCCCGCCAACACCCGAAACCTCGGAACTAGGGGGCGCTGCCTCTCCCCCAGTTCTTTGATTTTTAGAAAAGTGTTTTACAATGAAACGTTGCAGAAGAATCACACAGGACGACAGAGCAAATCCCTCGTCTCTTTATCCGATCGCTGAGTCCTCTCGGCTCTGGTCCATGTGGGAGGTTCCCCTCTGATAGTTGAAGCCCTTACTGACAATTTCAGTGATTTTTCTGCTGCCCCTTCCTCCTCTATTCGGTCATTCAACACTTGAGCACCGTGTGCCGGGCTTGGCCACACACACACATACACACACACGTCCGTGTGCATGCACACACACTCACCCTGCACAGTTAGCCAGGGTCCTTCAGCTTTTTACTGTGTGCGCCCCTGCGTGGCCTGTGTTCTCATGGTGGCCGTAGGCTTCTGATTCTGACTTGGAAAGTAGGCTGGGTTACAGGAGCTGCAGGCAGGGGAGGAAGGTCCGGAGCCCCCTTGACCGTGGTTTTTTTATTTTATATTTTTTAAAGATCTTATTTATTTTTACAGAGGGCAGGGAGAGAGAAAGAGAGAGAGAGAGAGAGAAACATCAATGTGCGGTTGCTGGGGGTCGTGGCCTGCAACCCAAGCTTGTGCCCTGACTGGGAATCGAACCTGCGACACTTTGGTTTGCAGCCCGTGCTCAATCCACTGAGCTACGCCAGGGCTGTGGGTGGATTTTTAGACAAGTGGAATAAAAGATTTCTCCCCCAAAGAGTGGGCCAGATGCTCCCGACATCCCTGACAGCTGCTCTTTAAATGTCGCCAGCTCAAAGAGATCCTCGAAAGCTCTCACCTGTTAACAGTCATCAAGATGGAAGAAGCCGGGGACGAGATCGTGAGCAACGCCATGTCCTACGCCCTGTACAAAGGTGAGTGGGGCCGCCGCTCCGCAGGCCCCGGCTCTGTGTCGCTTTCCGTGGCGTGCATTCATGTTTTCCGTGGCTTTGTTGGAATAGAACCTCGTACTTAATTTTGATTATTACAGATGAGGAGTCAGAATTAACTACCGTTGACTTGCTGAGCTAAATCTCCTTGGTCATATGCTTTTACTAGAACACACAAAAAATTCTTAAATAATTTTTATTTATCTTATTTTTATTTATTTTTGGAGCCAGGGAAAAGGAAGGAGGAAGGGAGGGGGAGAAACATCAATGTGTGGTTGCCTCTCACAAGCCCCTTACTGGGGATCTGGCCCACAACCCAGGCATGTGCCCTGACTGGGAACTGAACCAGTGACCCTTTGATTCGCAGTCCATGCTTTATCCACTGAGCCACACCACCAGGCAGAACGGAAATGTTTATGTCATTAAAGTTCTAGTCACATTCGATCCCAGTGCTCTTAGGAGGCCTGTGTCTACCGCTGGTCTCGACATCTTTCTCTCTCTCCTCTAGAATGTGATAGGGCCACGGGCGTTTGTCCTGTGTGAGTACGCACGCACACACTTCACGCACACACTTCACGCACGTCGTTGATTCTGCACCGGTTTCAGGGTTTACAGATCTCCCGAGGCTTAGCAGTGAAGCTCAGGTTAAAACTCCCCACCTGTGGCCTCTGGTGTCCTAGAACTCCGTCAGGGCGGATGTCGCCTGAAGGAGGCGGAACCTGGGCGGAGACTGTTGCGCGCTGAGCTGCCTGATCCCGAGGGAGGGCGTGCGAGCAGGGCAGGGTGCGTGGGAGGTGCCACGCAGACCTCTGCTGTTTACTGGGGTCGTCCTGATTGTGCCTGCCGGGAGTTTGGCTGGAAGAATGTCTGTTACAATGGGGTCGTGTCTGTGGACAAGCAGATCGGAATCCAGCAGCTGTGGGAAAGACGAGGAGAACGTTTTTGTAATAGGAGTCATTATTTCATAGAGGAAGATGCAGCATGTCAGATACGGTTCTTGAAATACAGCGTTTATGGACCCTGAGTCTGTGGGAAAAATACCAGTATACCATAGTTACATGGTTAGGCTGTGAAGGGGAATGATACTAGTATCTGCTGGACTGAGCCTCATCGTGCACGGTGGGACACACAGAATATTGGGGAGAACGAGGGAAGCGAAAGCAAAGGGACACTCGTGAGGGTCAGCTCCCAAGACAGGGTGCTCAGAACCCCTGGGACAGGCAGCTTTGTCGTCGGGCCCCACAGGGTGGTGCTGACCCTCTCCCTGCCTTTGGGCCTGGGGTGAGCCTCCCCCTCCCCCCTGCCCCCCTTTCCCCGCCCCTTGCAGCCTTCAGCACCAACGAGCAGGACAAGGATAACTGGAACGGGCAGCTGAAGCTGCTGCTGGAGTGGAACCAGCTGGACCTGGCCAGCGAGGAGATCTTCACCAACGACCGCCGCTGGGAGGCAAGTGCGCGCCCTCCTGGGTCACCCTGGCGGCGGCGTCAGGTCTGCCCACTTCTCGCGAGCTCTCCGGGGGGCACAGAATCTTGTAAAGGGCTGGTCGGTCCTGGTCCATTCCGGCCGGTCTGTGCTGCCGAGCCTCCCCGCCCTCTAACGCTGACTTACGAGGGGTGCTGCTACGCAGGGATCATTCCGCAAGCACTCGTGGAAGAACGTCTCAGTGCGCACGGGCAGCCCTCAGCCACAACGCCAGGGCTGGGCGGGCCCCGGGGGTGCCCTGGGGGTGGAGGCGCGGAGCTCCTGGGAGCAGGTGGGCAGAGAAAGATGGGGTGGACCTCTGCTGGATGACTGCCACGGGCATCCGCAGTAGATCAACTGAAAGCGAAGGCAGCGGAACCTCTGCTGCTCACTGCCCGTCTGCCCAGCCGAGCTCCAGGGAAGCATCGCCAGGGGCGGGGTGCGCGGGGGAGGGGGGTGGGGGGGCGGGGGAGAGAGGCGCCACGTGATCAGAGACGCCCAGTGAGCGTCTTAGAGCTGCGAGACTGCGCTCCCAGCCCACACAGAAGCTTCGCGCCCACGAGAAACGATCTTTTCCAGCAGAGTGCTGTTTCTCCTCATTCTCAGTTTAATCACAGTGAGAACCCGCCCTCCCCAGCAGCGTCCTCCCGCGGGCCACCGGCCTTCAATCGCCCGCGGGGACTTGCTTCCGCAGGGACAGTCACCGACCGTCCCGCCGGGACCTGCGAGGCCGTGCTTGGCTTTGCTTTCAGCTCTCCCGAACTGACCTGAGTCCTCAGTGAGCGGCGAGGACTTCCTTAGCCCCATGCGCGCGTGCAGAGCCGTGCAGGCCCACGCGTTTCATGACAGCGGTTGTGCCCCTCGGCCAGCCAGGCTCGGAAGGTACCCTCAGGCCTGCCGTCGTCTCGCCAGTGACGAAGACTTGATGTATGTCGGCACGTGATCAGTTTTAATCACAGAAGGCAGACGGAGTCACGGCTTGGGGGTCTGTAAAGGATTGATTCCCGCCGCATGCGTTGTCTCGGGTTTGCATTTAGTGAACCCCGCGGCGCACGGCAAAGCTCTCGTGCGTGGAGGGGAAGTGGCATTGTAAGACGGTGCCGTGAATGGATTCATAAAGGGATGCTGCGTGTACAGTGGTCTGCTTACGTCCGGTCGGAGGGTACGGATGAACATATGCTCCGGCACGTATCCAACGGCACCTTTGGTTTTATTAACTCGGCCCCAGACAGTGGAGGGCGGAGGGCACAGAGGTGAAGCGCAGGGACGGGCTCCGGAGGTGGCCAGTCAGCTGACCCTTCCTCTCTCCGAGCCCCCATCCCCTGGGACAGAGGCCTGTCCGAGCCTGCCCGTGCTGGCTCGCAGGAGCTGACCGCTACAGGGTTAGAGATTTCTGTGAGTCAGTCATTAAATACCGTTATTATTAAACACTACATGCCCTCACTGTAGAACGAAATACACTTTATTAAAAAAACAAAGGTAATCAACCATCAAATCGCATCCCTTTGTAACGGTTTTGCTGCACTTGATGCCGTCTGTATTTCTGTCCGTGGTCTCTGCCTGCTGGCCACACCCCGAATGCCGTGCTGCCCTGGGGACTGTTTTCGGTTTTGCCTCGGATGCGGTCCCGCCTGCAGGTGGGCGTCAGCCACAGCGCGGGCACATGCACCATGGGCATCAGAAGGGCTACGTGGCCGGGGCCCCGGTGTCCTCCCAGAGGGCTGGTCGCTGAGCCCTGACCAGCATGCCACTGCTCATCCGAGGCAGCGGGCCCCACCCCCCGGGTGGCTGCGATGAGTAGGCGGGATGATGTCTCTGTGGTGCTTGGGGCCTTGGCTCCCACTGAGCAGTGTACAAGCGTTTGTTTGAAGACACGCCAAAATCATTGGGATAGTGGTGACATCGGGGTGACCCTCCGCTCTGCGAGGAGCAGCTCCATTGTGCCGCTGTCCTTACCCCTCACGTTGACCTGGAGTGAGGGTCACCTCCCTTTGCTGGGTCATGAGCCAGGGATCCACGGGGACCCCAGGACAGGGAGGAACGGAGGCTCTTTTGAGGGCCGCTCTGAACTTGAATTTCTGAAAGCACCTTGGCCCGTGTTACCCCGTCTTGTCCCCACAAGCACCCGTCCCCCAGCAGAGCAAACTGCGGCTCAGAGATGGCCTCGACCCAGGTCGCACACCTGGGTGATGGGAGCGGCGGGTCTGGACACTTGGATGTGTCTGACTGCGAAGCCGTCCTCTGCCCCGAGGGCCCGTGGCTCTCACAGCGTCGTCTCTGGGCCCGTGGCAGCTCGGGTGTGGCCCGGGAACCTGGCAGCAAGGCAAACAGTGTGACCCAATCTCAGGCTCGTTAAAGGACAGGGTCAGAAGTGAGCTCCAGCACCCCGAGTTTCAGTGCCCGCGGTGCCTCTGACGGACGCCCATGCTGTCACGTGTGTGACCAGCGGAAAGGCAGGTGGATTTAGGAGGACGCGTGAAACTCTGGGCACAAGGATCACTCACCCTGAGGACAGAGGAGAAAGGGCCGCTGCCCTCCTCAGGACGGCCGCCTCTTTCCCCCACCCCACCCCACCTGGAGCCTCCTTGGGGGGGCCCCCAGGATCCTGGACGGGTTCCTCTCCAGGCAGCGTGTGGTCCCCAGGAGTCCAGAGCTGGACAGACACAGCGGCCGCGAAGGCTGCCCTTGGCGGGGGATGCGCACCTAAACCAGGGCAGGGGAGTCCCATGGTCGGAGTGGGCGGGTGATGGCAGTGAGGGCGCTGGGCTCCTTGGGGATGGGGGCTGGAGTGTGTGGGGGGGTTGGGGGTTGGGGTGGCACTCAGGCTCTGGAGGCAGCTGCCGCTCAGCCCCAGCTGATGGCTCTCCATGTTGTCTGAGCTTCCGGATTTTAATGCTGGAAATGTGAATTTCTACGAGCCTTCTCATCTGTAACGTTGGCAACTGAATCGAACTGTAGCAAGTGCCGCGGGGGACAGACAGAAGGTGTTGGGGAGCTGTTCTGTTGTGGCCCGTGGACCACGGGCTTCCGTCTGAAGTGAACAGGACTGTTCCTCCGTTAGGGAAACTTCCGAGGGGCAGGTTTTCTCAGCAGCCCAGAACGTGGAGATAAAGACAAATGATAATGGTCGGGTGTTTTGGTGATTCATCGTTATGGGACATGATTAGATGCGCGCTTGGTGGCGTGTGGCCTGAGGGGAAGCAGGACGACCCCTCGGCCCAGAACGAGGCGTTGGCTGCTGGTGGCTCACGGTTGGAGACTTCAGAGATGGCGTGAGCCGCGCGTCCCCCACTCTGTGACCAGCTGCTCCGTCCGTGCCAGGCGCTGGGGTAAGGCCTTGACCGGCGCCATCCCGAGTGGGTGTCTGTACCTCCACTTCATGCCAGCCAGGGGCCGGGCCACGTCCAGGCCGCATCTGGCGGACGTCAGGATCCTGCTGGCCGCTTCCCCTGTCTAGATGTTTGAACTACCATCCAAGGTCGTACTACAATTGCAAAGATACGTTTTATTCTTGAAACGGGAGCTCAAGGGAAGTTGAAGATAGTATTACTTCCTGGCTGGAAAAATTGGGTTGGCCAAAGAGTTCGCTTGGTTTTTTTCCCTGTAAGATGGCTCTAGTAGTGTCTGGAACTTCATTCAAAACAATGTCGTTAGATTGTATTGGGACAGTCGTCACATCAGCGTGAATTTTTGTGCAGCCATTGTAATTGAAGATGGAAGAAAATACGCAACATTTTGAGCATACTATGCTTTATTATTTCGAGAAAGGTAAAAATGCAACTGAAACAGAAAAAAAAAAGATTCGTGTAGCAGACGGAGAAGGTGCTGTGACTGATGGAGAGCAGTTTGCGAAGTTTTGCGCTGGAGATTTCTTGCCGGACGCCCCAAGGTCAGGTAGACCGGCTGAAGTCGAGAGCGATCAAACTGGGACATTAACTGAGAACCATCAATGTTCCATCTCTTGGGAGACAGCCGGCACACTCACAATATCCAAATCAATAAAGTTACTGGTGGAAATGAAACACGTGTCTTTTATTTTACAGAAGCACCCTGCCGCGTTTGGCGGACAGAGAAGGGCCCGGCGTCCCGGCCAGCGGGGCCCCGAGCCTGAGCCCTCTCTCCGCGCTCTCTCCTCAGTCCGAGGACCTGCGGGAGGTCATGTTCATGGCGCTCGTGAAGGACAGGCCCAAGTTCGTCCGCCTGTTCCTGGAGAACGGCCTGAACCTGCGGAGGTTCCTCACCAGCGACGTCCTCACCGAGCTCTTCTCCAACCACTTCAGCACGCTGGTCTACCGGAACCTGCAGATCGCCAAGAACTCCTACAACGACGCCCTCCTCACCTTCGTCTGGAAGCTGGTGGCCAACTTCCGAAGAGGCTTCCGGAAGGAAGACAGGAACAGCAGGGACGAGACGGACGTGGAGCTCCATGTAGGTACCCGGGGAGCGGGCTGCCCGGCTCCTCTCCTCTGCTGAGTCCCCCTTCCAGAGGGTGTCTCTGCCCCCGCCTCTCCCACTCCCTACCTCGTTGCCATAAGGAGCAAAGGCATCGGCCTCCTAATTTTTTCTGCTGCCTTTACTTAAGATCAGTCTCTCCAGTGCGTTTTCTGGCGTCCGCTTTGTGCTCTGTGCGTAAAGCAACTTGTTGCAATTTGCCTTGATTGCAGAGCTTGGAATGGTGCACGCCCTTTTGGAAGCGTCTGTGGGGGTGTTGGGGGGGGCATGAATGGCTGCCTGCTCGGGTCTCAGCCTTCTGGACGTGACCTGCCTAAAACTGCTCTCTGCTGCCCACGCGAAGGACTGGGAACGTTCTTTTGTGGGTAAAAGGGCAGCAGGTAGTCCCCAGAGGATAACCCAGGCTCCGCAGGAGAGGTCGCTGTGAATGCACCACCCGTATTCTCTAGGCCCTCCTGTCTTAAGGACTCGCAGGCCCAGGTCCCAGCCGCTGGCCCCTGCAGCTCTTGGCGGACGGTTGGCTCTGCTCCCAGCCCCAAGCCCCCTCCCCGCGCGGACAGGTAATTCTGAGGCACGTGTTCTATGCGGAGTCCTAGGGCTGCCCAGCGGACCGATCTCTGGCTAACCACCGGGACAGCTTGTTGACAGTGCACCCTAATTGGTTCTTTCTCTTCGGCTTTCATTTCCCCAGTCTCTATCGCTTTTTCTGGGATCACCTCTCCAATAAACTGCTTGTCTCAGGGTTGCTTCTGGGGGAACTGGGATTCCTTTTGTGATTCCTTTGTGATTCTAGGATTTTAATCTGCTCGTGTGTATTGCAAAAACCGACATGACTCGGTGCTCGGAAGAGTCGGAAGTGCTTAGAAAGCTTCTCACTGTCACTATTTCTGTTAAAACCTCCTGCCGTGTCCACAGCGGTGCCTGACTCAGTGTGGACCTTGGCAGAACCTAGACCCAGAAAAACAGACATTGAGTGGCTTCCCCTGGAAGGCGTGGGGTGCTGAGTAGGGGCGGGGACTCTCATGGGTGTGTGAGGAATCGAAACTCGAAAGAGGTACACCATAGCTTCATGTGGTGGTGACGGAACAGAAACTGCAGCAAAGTTAGCATGTCGTTGGAACAGTTTTTCTCGACGAGAAATCCATTTCTACGAGGGAGCTGCTTTCTCTCCGGCTGTCGGAGTCATTCAGGTTTTACGTTGTTCTCAGCACCGTTGCCCCACGGCCCCTCTCCGTCCAGTGTTATGTACGTTGTCTGTTGTGACGGAGACAAGGGTTTGTGTCAAATCGCACTGCTGGGTGAGCCTCGGAGCTGAGACTCACGTCCCAGTGAGTGCTGGGAGGGGGACGGCCTCACCCACCCAGTTCCGGAGCCTCTGCACGGGGGCGGGGGGTGTGTCCCAGGGGCTGTACCCCGACCCCGTTTTCACTCTGGGAGCTTTGCCGCCAAAGGGGCGTCCCCCTGGCCCTCGCCGACCGCACGCTCTCACCCTCCCAGGACGTGTCTCCGATCACGCGGCACCCCCTGCAAGCGCTCTTCATCTGGGCCATCCTGCAGAACAAGAGGGAGCTCTCCAAAGTCATCTGGGAGCAGGTGAGCGTGCAGGCCCACGCCCAATGTGTGCTCGCGCTGCCGTGGTCGATCCGACCTCCTCCCGCCGCTCACGCCCACTCTAGCACGTCCTCCGTGGACTGGACGGCTGCTGTCCGGCGACAGTGTGTGGACGTGGATGGGCTGGGGAGGAGAGGCCCCTGGAAGGGGGCGGTGCTTGGAGGAGGATCCAGGAGGCACCTGCTGCTCACCTGCTTCTCAGGTGTGTGTGTGTGGGCGGGGGGAGTGATCGCTGTCCACGTGGATGAGCTTTTAAGTCTAATTTCTAGAGTCAGTACGTGGCTTTATTGCATAATGGACAGGGAGGAGGGCCTGGACACCGTCTGCTGTGGGAAACTGACTGAGGTTTTTCTTTGTGATTTCGCACCTAAGGATGTTTTGTGAGTGATTTACGGGGGTTGAAAAGAAGTGACTGTCCGTTTTCAGAGCATCGAATCGGGCACCGACTATCGAGCCCACCCACAGTCTTGCCCCACCCGTGTTGGGTTTCCCGCGGCCCGATCCGTGGCCCCCTTTGAACTCTGAGCGTTGACGCTGGGTGGTCGGACCCCTCACGTCACAGTCGTGCTGTCCTTGCCGGTGGCACTCACCCGGCTGTTTCCCTCGGATGTACTGGTTTCGTGTCCCAGTCTACTCTGTGCACCTCGCACGTTTTGCTCCGAATCGTGACGAGTGGTTCCGATTTCGCCATTTCTGCCTTTGCCACGAGTTCGCCCCCTGCCGGACGTCGGTGTTGACCCGCCCGCCCCCAGCAACCTCACGTGGGCCCTGACGCTCCCCCGTTCTCCCGCCAGACCAGGGGCTGCACGCTGGCGGCCCTGGGGGCCAGCAAGCTCCTGAAGACCCTGGCCAAGGTGAAGAACGACATCAACGCCGCGGGGGAGTCCGAGGAGCTGGCCAACGAGTACGAGACCCGCGCGGTGGGTAAGCCTCCGGGGCGGGGCGTCCCTCGGGCGCAGGCACGCCAGGGGCCCGAGTTGGGGGGGGGTCTGTGGCGCTCACGTGCCAGGCGGCAGAGGTCACTGGCATGTCCACACGCCTCGATCTGATCCGTGGGCTGCAGACCACACGGTTGGGGCCCGCGTGTCGTGGCAGAAGCCACAGGCCGCCCCGATCCTGGTGCTTGCTGACTTTTCCAAGGATGCAAGTGGGCAATGTCGGGCTGTCTTCCTCTCCAGGTCCAGGTCAGAGTAGCTCAGCACCACAGGGAGGGGTGGTGTGTGGTGCCTGGGGGGCTATCAAGGAACTGTGACAGGTCTGCGGTTTCACCTGCCTTGCAAGTCGTCCAGTTCCCTTGCCAGTTTCATTCATTCATATATATATGGTGATAGGGCCCCAGGCCCCTGGTTTACCGCTCGGCAAAGGCAGCGGCCCGAGAAGCATCTGGGGTTGGCCGCTCAGGCCCTGACCGCCCTTCAGTGATGTGAACAGGGGCTGCCACCGCCTGCCCCGCAGCTCCCCAAAGTCAGGGGTGCGGACCTCCTCCTGGGGCTGCAGGGGGGTGGGGCATTGCGGCCCATGCTCCCCTCCTGGGTGACATTGCACGGTGCCTGGACTAAGGTGGGGACAGGGGATGGTGCTGAGCACTGCTCTCCCGGGGTGTCTGTCCTGTTGGCTAGTCCGTGTCCCTGAGCAGAGCTCGTCCGTGACCTTGACTCGGGAGGCCCCGAGTGAGGTGGGAATGCGAGAAGCCCAGGACCCTTAGCCTCCGACAGCTGGGGGCTGCAGACCTGCCCAGCTGGCTCCTTTTCCAGCCGGGAGTTTCCAGTTTGCAGATGCAGTAGGTCTGTCTGTTGCTGTAGCCAATGAAAACAGGCCCGCATTGGTAAAAAATAAGTGTCCGATGATTTCTTTTAAGATGCTAAATTACGTTAATTTCTGGCCAACCTTGACTAGGCAGTGGCTTCCGATACTTTGCAAAATGTCCTTAAGGATCTGCACGCTAGCCTCTTTGTCATTAGGTCTCGAAACACAAGCACACCCTTGGCGATAGGTCAGTGTCGTGTTAGATCTTCCCGGCTGTTTCCGCACTGTGCCCTATCTGCAAAGAAACCTCGCAGGAAGAAAGCCCAGAATGTGAATGAGCCGGAGGGCTGCCCTGGGAAGGGGGGCAGAGGGCCTGGGTCCCCTCCCTGGTGGCTGAGCCCCCCCAAAGCAGGGGCTCCCGGTGCTCGGTGCGGCACGCCCAGTGTGCTTCTCCGGGCGCGTGCTGCTCGGGCCGCTGGGCTGGGGACGGTCTGCGAGAGGCAGGTGCCTGTGTTGGGTGAAGCATTATGTGGTGCCAGCGTTCGCTAGGCTTTTTGCAAGGCGGGTGCTTACCCCCTGGGTTTTCTTGAAGTCGGGCATGGCTGGGGGTGGGGGAGGGTGGGTCCTGGCCGGCAGCCTCAGCTCCCCTCTCTCTGGGGCCCGTGCGGCGGTGGCGGCGGCGGTGGCAGAGCTGTTCACCGAGTGCTACAGCAGCGACGAGGAGCTGGCCGAGCAGCTGCTGGTGTACTCCTGCGAGGCCTGGGGCGGAAGCAACTGCCTGGAGCTGGCGGTGGAGGCCACGGACCAGCACTTCATCGCCCAGCCCGGGGTCCAGGTAGACAGCGCGCAGCCACCTCCAGAAACGTGCCTTTGGCACTTTATGTCAGATGCTGTCAGCGACCTTAGAAACCGTAGTGGTGACAGGGAAGCTCACCTGCAGCGTGAATGCGGTGGCAGGAGACAGTGGGGATGGTACTGGGCTGGGCAATTCGCAGGTGTCGGGGCGGGGGGGGGTTGGCAGGGAGGCCTTTGCGTCGGGAGGTGGTGCTGGAGGCAGTGTGTACGCAAAGCAGCCGGGGGGGGGGGGGGCGCTGTCACCACGGCTGGGTCTGCAGCTCTTGGACCCCTAGCCAGGTGCATGGGCCGGGCCTGGTTCCACGGGCCCCTGGGCCTTGGTTCCTCACCTGCAAAGTGGGCACAGGTCGGGTGACAGGCAAGGGGTGCAGTGAGGGCTCCATGCGGTGATGAGCAGAAGGGGCTGGCCCTCTGTCAGCAGTGGCTGTCATCATAGTGTTCTCATCCCTAGCGATGACAGTGGAAAGACTGGCACAAAACGGAGAAAGCCAGCAGGGAGCTTCTCTGTGCTGAGTTACTGCAGGTGCGCCCAGGTGTCTCAGGTCGCTGCGGGGGCATGTTCCTCCCCAGATCCCCATGGGAGGGGCCTGGGTGTGCATGTGGGGTCTGGAAGAGACAGACGGTCCACCATGTGTCTGCCCCACACAGGCTCACGTTCACCTCCACAGTGCACGTCCAGGTGACCCTCACGGCGTGGTGCTGATGAGGGGTCGGGAGCTCAGACAGGTTCTGGAACATTCTCTGGCTCACACTGCTAGCAAGTAGCAGGACCGGGGTTTGAGTCCATGTCCATCATCTGTTTTATGGGCTATACCGTGCAGCCAATAATTAGCACCGAGTTTGTGAAAACGATCACTGGGGACCGCAGCTACGCTGGAGTGAGTGGCAGCAGCCGTGAAGCACATCTCACCGGAGAGGGCCCCAGTAAGGGGAGCGCTGAGAGTCAGACAGAATTTCCAATCGTCCCAGGCCCTTGGAGTCCGGGCGACTCATGCAGACGGAGAGGAACCTGGCTTCCTCTGGGGAGGTGCGAGGGCCGGGAGCAGAGGTTCGCGCGCCACCCTGCACGTCGCTGCGTTAATGCGGGCCGTGTGCTTGGTCTCTGTCCCTGCAGAATTTCCTCTCCAAGCAGTGGTACGGGGAGATCTCCCGGGACACCAAGAACTGGAAGATTATCCTGTGTCTGTTTCTCATCCCCTTGGCCGGCTGCGGCTTTGTATCCTTTAGGTAGGAAACTAGGGCATATCAGCGTGTGTGTGTGTGTGTGTGCATGCGAGTACAGGTGTGTGCAGGTATGCATGTGTGTGCATGCATGTGCTCCTGTGCACAGGGCGAAGGCCTGGAACTTGGGGTGTTTGCCCCGCTGCCTGCTATTAGGTCTGGGATCCTCTCTGGCTCCCCTGGGTTCAATTCCAATCAGGCGGCCCTGTCCCCACTTCCGTGGGCAGAACTCGGATTTGCTAACCACAAAATGCCAAGGGCTGACCTTTGGCTGGTCAGTGTCCCAACACAGTCGGACGCCCCGCCCCAGCCGTGGGGCCGGGTCCACCTGTGTGTGTCCAGAGGGAGGGCCGTCGCCCGCGCCTCGGCGTTCATTGGCCGGGACGGTGAGGACGCTCTCGCCCCGTCCAGGAAGAAGCCGGGTGACAAGCCCAGGTCGGTGCTGTGGCACTACGTGGCCTTCTTCACGTCCCCCTTCGTGGTGTTCTCCTGGAACGTGGTCTTCTACATCGCCTTCCTGCTGCTCTTCGCCTACGTGCTGCTCATGGACTTCCACCCGGTGCCGCGGCCGCCCGAGCTGGTCCTCTACGTGCTGGTCTTCGTCCTGTTCTGCGACGAAGTGAGGCAGGTAGGGCGGCCGTCCCTCTGTCCCACCCGCCCTCCCGCCCTCCCTGGGCGCTGTCCTCCTTGCACCCCGGGGCGCGGAGGCTGCTCCTGAAGTCCCCGCGTCGTGGTTTTCCCGGACACCTGTTCTCGTGAGGGGGAAGCCCACCTACTGTCAGCATCTTGGCGCCCCTCTCGGCAGCCGGCTCTCCCTTTGGTCTCTAACTCGCGTTCACACAGGAGCAGCAGTTCCTCAGCCTCCTGAGCGGGCTCAGAGAGCACCTTGACCTTGGGCTGTGAACCCGCCCCCTCATCAGGAGGTGACAGGGCGAATGGCAGGGGGTGGGAGGGCCTCCCAGCTCAGCACATCGGCGTGTGGCGGTGACCGTGTTGGAAGGTCGTAGAAGCCCCTGTGGATTTCAGCGAGTTTGTGTGAATTATTCACGGTGCTCCCCTGAAGTTTCTTGGGATCTGCATTTTTTTTCTTTTTTGCGTCCTTTCTCCACGCCGTGGCCGGTGCTCAGCTCCTAATGGTTGACGCGTGAGGTTCAGCGCTGAAGGGCGGTGCCGTCCCTGAACCACCAGAAAACGGGGCCCAGGAAACCCTGCCGGGCTCGGCGGTTTTCAGATTACGAGAACCGCTGGGGCTCTCGCGTCCCGCATCCCTTCGGAGCCCAGACCCAGCGTCACACCCGCTCGACACGCGTGGCCTCAGAGCTCGCAGCTCACCAGACACTGCGTCCGGTGCCGCGGGTGTTTGGAGGGAGGAACGGCACAGGTCTCGGGCTCACTGAGTCGCTGCCTGGGAGAGGGGTCTTACGTCGGTTTCCACGCCCGTGTCAGCTCTGACTGCATCTGTTCCCCCCACAGCTTTGTCCAAGTGCCGCTGCTCCTTCCTTTCGGAAGCTGCATGGGCAGTTGCCACTCGGCCATGTCTCGGATTAAGGCGAGGGTGCAGGTTCAGGGTTCGGGTTTGGCAGGAGGGTTAGGAGCCTGGTCCGCAGGGCAGCCCTGCCCTTTGAGCAGAACACAGCCTGGAAGAGCCTTGTCATGCCGGGAGCCCGACACTCGGGGGCGCTGTTTCTCTACGTGTCTGCAGGCTCCTGCGTGCTGCGAATCCTCGGTCTGGCTGGGGCCCTCTGACAATTCTGCCGGCCGGGTGCAGCCCTGACGAACCTCACTCACACTTGTTAGAGCAACGCAAACCCAGGATGTTACTGTTTCTTAGATTGTGTCCGGGTATCAAAAAACATGCTCTTTATGTATTCCCACGTCTCCGGGACCAGGAGCAGACGTTGGTCTGCTAAACAGGAATTTTAAACCAAGGCGGACAGTAAGCTCAAAAATCGTCGTTAAAGAACTCCTCTTGGGCCCACTGAATAGGTGGTGGGTGGTTATTTAAAATAAGTTCCGCCCCCTCTCTGTGGAGAGCACTGTGCGACCTTGGGGCCCCTTGACCCCCCAGATCTAGACAGATGTGCAGAAATAGGGTCCTGGCACTTTATGGAAACAGCCCATCTCTGGCCTTACGTCCAGAAAAGAGGCCTCTTTTCGGTTTTCTTTTCTGAATGTTTTCTCACTGCAGGGGTGCTCCGAGCCCCAGGGTGGATCTACTGAGGGGTTCTCTCGTCAGGCAGGCCGGCCGGCTGCTGGGGGGCTCGTGTGCACGGGCTGAGCCTGGCTGCACCACGGTACCTCGTGGTCTGGGGACCCCACGGTCTGTCCCCACAGGGCTGTCCTTGCTCTCTGCGGGCTCAGCAGGACGGAGACATGAGTCACCGCTGTTGACTTGGTCAGCCACCCGTGTGTGAGGGACAGAACAGCCAGCGTACACCCCACTTCCCAGGCCCCCCCCACCCCCAAGCAGCATGAGGCATGTGTCCGGGCTCACCGGGCCCATCACGGGCTCCGGAAGGATCCAGAAAAACACGCGCCGACGGGAGCAGACCTGGGGGCGGCCGGCGTTGCCACGCGGCTGACGCCCTCTCCCCGCCCCTTTCCACGCTGCAGTGGTACATGAACGGGGTCGGCTACTTCACCAACCTGTGGAACGTGCTGGACACGCTCGGCCTCTTCTACTTCATCGCGGGGATCGCGTTTCGGTAAGGGGTGCCCACAGCGTCCCCCCGCGTTGGGTGGTTTGGGCTTCTCCCCGAGGAAAAGGTGAAGGAAAGGTCTCTGACGTTCAAGGCCAAGAGAAGCCTGTCCCCAACCCCCCCCCTCCCCCATCAGAGGCTTTTACCGAAGAAGCCCGCTGTCTCTGCAGCTTGGAGACGCAGCCAGCCGGCGTGCCCTTGTCCCTCCCTCCCTCCCTCCCCCCCCCCCCCCCCCCCCGCCCCGGTGATCTGGGACGGCAGAGCTGCCCTTCACGGCTTCTCACCCGTGCTCGCAGACCTTGGGGAGAGGTGGTTGGGAACTGGGGAGAGCAGAGAACGAAGAGGAAGTTCAAGACCGCACGGTGTTTTCATTCCGGGCCATACAAGCCTCAGAAGGGCCCTCAGCTTCAGTTTGAGGGCTGGTCACGGAGCCTGCTCCCTCGTGACAAGCACATTTCCAGTCTAAAAGCGATCTCATGAGAAAAGCCAGTCTAGAGTGACGGTCAAGGGCAACAAGCATTGCGCAGGCCTCAGGGTGGGGGGAACTGGGGTCCGGCGGCTCACGCTGCCTGTGCCCGCGCCCCTCCGGGCCTGCCTTCCCCACCTACGAGGGGGCCCCCAACGCCTGGAGTGTGTCTATGGAAATCATGTGTTCATTCTTCCATGTTTACACGTCAGTCACCTTCAGAGTTCTCTCCATCCGACGCAATGCACCCGTCGAGATGTTTTTTCCACTGCTCCGAACAGTTTTTGAACTTGTCGGTTTTGGTGGCTTCTGGCATTTTTTGTTTCACCTCTTCCACATTGGCGGAACGTTTCCTTCTGAGGACATTTTTCATCCATGGAAACAAACAAGTCTCTCGGGGCGAGATAGGGTGGATAGGGAGGGGGGGGCATGGGGGTCACGCCATTTTTGGTCAAAAACTGCTGAACGCTCAGCGCGGTGTGGGCAGGGGCACTTGTAAATCACCCATCGTGAAGGGGGCAAACACACAGAAAAAGTCTTCAAAAAAAAATTCACTGAAACCAAACACAGCCTCTCACAACAACGCCAGCTGGCCCACTGATAGAGACGGGTTGCTAGAACATGCACCCAAGGAAGGGAGCCTGTCCTACAAGGGGCCCGCCCTCCGGAAGATAACTCCAGTTTTGGGGTTCCCGCCTGTAGCTCCCAGGCAGAGCTCAGGGTTCCTTGTGAGCAGCGCACAGACGTCCCTCTGCAGAGAAGCCTGCCGCTCCGCGTGCGCACCCCCCCCCCCCAGTGGGCGCTCCCCCCGCAATTTCAAGGGCGTAAAAATTCAATTTCCTCCTCCAGTAACCTCCTTTCCTGCTCGGGTTAAGGGCCCAGCATCGGAATCCCAGTTGGTTGGAGGTGATTTCTAGAGCATCCCAGTTAAGAAAGTACAGGTGGTTTCCAATTCACACCTCAGCAGGTGGTTGGCTCATGACCTGCTCTGGTGGGAATGAGGTAAGTTCCATTGGGGGGGGCCTGGGCTGGGGCGGGGGGTGGGGCGAGTCAGCGAAGCCCCAGGAGCCAGGAAGGTGGCGATGATGTCATGGGGTCCGACAACAGTCTTGGAGGATGGAGGGTGGAAGTGGCCAGAACCTCTGCAAACTGTTTTCTGTGACACTCTGGCCTGTGCTGCCCCCCTCCCGCTCCCCCCGAGCGCAGAAGACGGTGGCCTTTGGCCTTCAGCGACGGAGGGTGGGTGGCGTGCAAGGCCTGCTTCCGCTCACGCTCAGACACCTGACTCTCGGCTGTTTCTTCACCTTTGGTCATTTAAAGAAAATAAAACTTTGAAATGTCCTGTCAGCGTCTCACAAGTGCTGCGCCCCTTCTTTCCACAGGCTCCACCCCTCTAACAAAACCTCGCTGTATTCGGGACGAGTCATTTTCTGCCTGGATTACATTATATTCACGCTGAGGCTGGTCCACATCTTCACTGTCAGCAGGAACCTGGGGCCCAAGATCATAATGCTGCAGAGGATGGTGAGCACGGGGAAGAGCCTCGGGGTCGACTTCCCTGCCACACCCGGAGTTCTCTCGGGGTCGATAGGAGGGTCCTCTGCAAGGGTGACCGCTGCAGTTCCCGTCAGTGAGGTTGGCTCGCCCTGTGCGCTGGCAGGTGGGACCCCTCCCAGGCTGAAACTGAACTTGAAGTGACCGCGGGGAGCAAACAGCATAACCCAGTGCATTGCTCCTGAAGTACTGACTCAGGTTTGACACGGCACCAAGTGCCTTCCTGTGAGTCCTGACAGTGCACGGAGAGCAGTGGCAGGACGGGGACTCCTGCGCCCATTTCACAGATGGGGAGAGTGGGTCCTGGGAGGTCACGGTGTTTGGGGACGGGCGGGGAGCGAGAGCCCAGTGCGGGCTGGGGCAGCACTCTCACAGCCGTGCAGTGTAGGCGGAGGGGGAGCACCCTTGGCCCCTCCCACCGCGCAGCTGCGAGAGAACCCCCCACGGGCGACGTGGCTCTGCCCAGCTTGTTTTCCAGATGCCCCGGATCTCTCCTGCCTCTGCCTGTAAGTCAGATGGGCGTTTGGACGGGCTCTCCTCCGGAGCTTCCTTTCCAGCGCTGGGGCGCTCTGAGGCTGTGGTTTTTATTCAAAGCATATCTGAGGCCTCACATCACCGTGAAGTCATGTTATGGGTGCAGAAAAATCTCAAAAAAAAAAAATGAAAGCGTGCAATTCTTGTTTAATAAGGATGGCTTTGATTTTTCTCCAAAACACAACGAAGGGAGTAATTTGGGGGTTCAAAGGGTGTGGAGGTCCCTCCTTTGCTCTCAGGCTGGTCCTTTGTCCAGAAAGCTCCTATCGCGGAGCTGGTCTGGTGACCCAACTGACACGCATCAGTCGGCTTTAATTCTGGAAAGTAGAGTCCCCAGATCCAAAGGTGAGGATGGCCGTGTTTTTAGACGAGAGAGTGAACGCTGGGCGGCTTAGCGTCCGAGGGCCGCGGAGTCTCTGCTCTCTCCGCGGTCAGCGGAGTGGGCCCGCGCCCTGGCACCACCCCGACTCAGTGCCGGCGTCTCCCCTTGACAGCTGATCGACGTGTTCTTCTTCCTGTTCCTCTTCGCCGTGTGGATGATGGCCTTCGGCGTGGCCAGGCAGGGCATCCTGCGGCATAACGAGCATCGCTGGAGGTGGATATTCCGCTCGGTCATCTACGAGCCCTACCTGGCCATGTTCGGCCAGGTGCCCAGCGACGTGGACGGTGAGCCCGGCGCGGCCTGGGCGGGGGGACAGCTGGGCAGAGGCTGTGGCTTCCAGATCCAGCCTCGGGGCTGTCTCGGAAGCACGTGGCCTGAGTTGGGCCGCCCCCAGGGAGGGAACCACTAACCCTGGAAAGCTCTATTTGCTCCTGAACAGAATTTTGTGTCCGCCTTGCCAGCGTGTGCCCACCATTTCTGCCTGTTGTTTTTAAACTTTAAAAAAAATAGCAGTTCTCATATATTCAGCTGCAGTGTGGCTGTTGAGAGCAACAACCCTTGTGAGTTCAGAAATGGGTGTTGAGAGTTGTGCTCTCTGATATAACTGGGCGCCCACTTACTTAAAGACGAGCAATACTGAGAAGTTTGCATTGGAACCTGGAAGTTAAACCTCCAACATCCTCCCGCTGCCAGCTGTCGTTTGGACGCAGGCTCCTGGTGGCACTGATGGCGTGGCCCGCCACTCCCAGGTCACGTCAGGGGAGGGTGCGGCACGTGCAGGCTGGCGTGAGCCACGGTGAGCTAAGGCCTCTCTGTGATGCCCACAGTCGCCTGGGCTTGTCGCATCCCCTTCTGCCGTGGAAGAATCACCCTGGAGCTTCCTTTGCCCCGGCGGCCGGGTTCCCCAGAACCCTGCTGGTCTCTCCCTCACCCCGGAGCCCTCAGGCTGTCTCCTGCCTTCTCCTGCTGAGCCTCTTTCCAGACCCGAGAAGCAGCTGTCTTTCCACTCAGTCACGCACAGGCACCCTGTTGTCATTGCCCCCATCCGCCCACTGTGCTCGCCTTCTCAGTGAGCGCGATTGGTCCTCGGGAGAGCCCCGCATGTGGTTCAGTTCCCCCTAGGGGCGGCCGCTCACAGTCACCTAAAGGGCAAGTGGCTCAGCGGGGCGCCCTGGGAAGTCACTCACCTTCTCCGTGTCTCTCCATTACTGCAAAATCAGCACAGCCCCACCCTCCCGGCAGGGTGGGGCACCCCTCAGCGTCCCCTACTCGCACGCAGACAAGGCCCCCAGCCCAGGGTGACTCTCAGAGGGCCAGGCGCTTGGGCCACTGCCGTCCCTGCGTGTCTCAGCGTGTCCCAACCAAAGCTCTCCCTCCTCCGCTCCAGATTCGGACTTCCTCCAAGGCCCCCGTTCTAGGGTCTGTTGCCGCCGTTCACACGGTTGTGCACATCAGTGTCCTGTCCTAGACGCCCCTTGGGACTTCATCCCCTGTGTCCCATTCACCAGCTAGTGTTGATTTTCCGCTGTCTTTGAGATCCAGTCACGTTTACCTTCCCCACCGCCGCCACCGAGCCGCCCTCATCACCTGCCTGCTTGGATCTCAGTGGCACCCGTCCCTCCGCCCTGCCCCGCCCCACCCAACCCCATTCCCTCGGGGTCCTTGTCCCCTGTGCCACAGCCGGCGTGATGCTCTGATGAATCTGTCCTGCGTCATTCCTCCGCGTACGGCGGACTGATGGCTGCTCTAGGTGTCCAGTGGGCAGAGGGGAGACCTGCCCCCAGGGGGCGCTGTTCCGGGGAGCTGCCTCCGCTCCGCCCGCAGAGCCCGCGTGCGCGTCCTTCCTCTCGCTTCTCACGTGGCTGAGCCTTTGGACTTGGGGGGTTGCCTCTCTGCCCATCCAAACAGGCGGGCAGCTCCCCCAGGGCCAGGACTGCGTCCGCCTCGCCCTTCCTTGTACCTCCTGTCCTCGCGGAGTCCCCGGCTCCCACTAGCTGCTCAATAAACACTCATTGGATGGGTGAACGTGTGACTCTTAAGGCTTCACCCTGGGTGGATAAAGCGCCTTAGAACAGTGTCCGACACACCAAGCAGTCGCCGTTGTGTGTCCCCCCGGGGTGGCCCGGCACTGCCCCTGCAGGGGTCCTCAGGCAGGCTCTCGGTTGCTCCCCCCCCCCCCTTCAGGTACCACCTACGACTTTGCGCACTGCACGTTCACGGGGAACGAGTCCAAGCCGCTGTGCGTGGAGCTGGACGAGCACAACCTGCCGCGCTTCCCCGAGTGGATCACCATCCCGCTGGTGTGCATCTACATGTTGTCCACCAACATCCTGCTGGTGAACCTGCTGGTCGCCATGTTCGGGTGCGTGCTGGGCCAGCGCGCGCCCGTCCCTGCGGGGGGTGGGGCGTGGGGGCGGGGCTGGAGGGACCTGGAGCAGAGCCCCGGAGGGCACCCTGGGGGAGCTTCCCCGAAAGCTTTGGGGGGGGGGGGGAGAGGTGATCTGAAATGGGCGGGGCCTCAAAGGATCTATATTAAAAATACAACGCGTCCCTTTGAGCTGTGCCGGAAGTTAACTTGACACCGGAGACCGGACCACCCTCCGGTGCATCCAGACTCTGGGTGTTTAACACCCGTTTCGTAACGTCCCCGAGTGCGGTGAGGTCAGTCTGACCTTGCCTCCAACGTTCTTGTTTTCCACGGAACGCAGGGGTCCTAGGAGTCTAGGGCTCAAAGGGCTCGGCCTTGGTGTACTTGCTGCTTTAAGGTTTTCAGTTTGAATCCAAATAGGAAGAGTCAGGTGAGTGCCTCCCCTTTGGGGCTCGTGTCTCCCGAGGCTGAGGGAGAGCATGAGCGGTGGTCTGAGATATGTTCCTTGCCGTGGGCAGTTCTTCTTGCCACATTTGGAAAATCGTGGTTTTCGTGTCCCCTCGCCCTCCTCAGGAGCATTTCAGAGTCCCAGGTGGTGGTTTCAGCGGGCACACCTTTGTTTTGTGCTGTGCCATCAGGGCAGGTAGTCATTTGGAGTACGTGAATCCCGGCACAGGCAGGCAGGCGCTTTGGCAACAGAATGCAACTTGAAAAGTATCTGTGAAACTTCGAGGTGGAAGGAAGAGAAACCCTTGGATGGGGCCGGGGGCGGGGCACGTGCCTCTGGGGATGTCGCCCGTCAGAGGGGCTGGGCAGCGAGCGGTCACCGGGCTTTTCCGGGTGCAGAGAGGTCCTCACGCTGCAGCCTCGGGGACGTTCCTGACCGGTCACTGCTCTGCTGAGACTTGTGAAAGGGTTTCAGTCTTTCCCACGGCGTCCGGAGCCTGGCAGGGGTGGGGGTGTTGGGGAAGTGCTGGTGGAGACGTGGGAGATTAAGGTGGTCTGGGGAGGATGCACAGCGAGGATGGTGGGCAGGGCTCGGGTACTGGGATACAGAGAGCCTTTTATGTCGTGTGGTGGGTTTGCACATTTTCCTGGAGGTAGATTTCTCGGGTTGTGATACAGGCCTGTGGCACCCCCTTGGCTGTGTCGCTCTGACGGCAGTAAATGAAATGGAGTCAGCGCTTCGAGAAATCAGTGCGGCGAGACCTCTGCTTGTTGCTTCCTGGTGGCTTTGAACCTGCTTTTTTTTTGATGCTGCAGAACGGGAGGGGGCCCAGGATGCGGGGAACACACTGACCTGCCCGCAGGGACACTGGGAGGGTGCAGAGAAGTCAGCGCCGCAGGGTCACGGGCAGGGCTGGCTGGGGACAGCCTGCGGGTGGGCAGGGAGTAGCAGCAGGCGGCAAGCGCCTGGAATCTGAGGACTCCAGGAGGGGTTCACCTGATTGAATCCTAGCCCCCGAGTGTCTCGTATCTCAGTTTATTCTCAATTCTGCCGTGGCTCCGGCACCTACTTTTCCTTTGTGAATTTTCTGCAGACTTTTCATTCTGGTCTGTTGATCAAGCTTTCTATTTTGGTTTTTACTACCAAATGGCTTTAATTGCTGCCTAAAAACATAGCGTTTTAACATCTGCTGTACAAGCCTCCTCATTCTTCTTATTCAAACTTTCCTGGCTCGTCTCGTGTGTTTAATCATAGGAGGTGCCTCGGCCTCATCTTCTGAAATCCTTTCCCTTCCTTTTTCAGAAAAAAACATTTGTGAATTTTATGATGATGATGTTAACTTTGTAGGAACATTTAGGGGAAGCTGGCGCTTTAAGAAAATCTCACCATCCAGAAAAAATGGTGTGACTCCCCATTTGTTCGCTCATGTGCAGTTTCTCAGTGAAGTTTTATGGTTTCGTTCATATGAACCTGGCGGATTTTTGTTACATATTTTCTAGCCATTTTTGTTGTGAATGAGATATTTTTTCTAATATAAACATTTTTCAATAACCACTTTTTTGATGTGTAGGAAGGCTATTAAAGTTTTGCTCATTTATTTTGGAATAAGTCTCCTTACTGAATTCTTTTTATTCTCTTTTTTTTTAGTCATGTCATGGGAGTTTCCTCCTATTTCTTATTTATTAAGCTCTTTTCTTCTTCTTTTTCCCCCTAATCAGAAATGGATGTTGGACGTTGCCAGAAGGCTCTCCAGCAACTATTGAAATACTATTTTTCCTTTTGATCTATGCCGGGTTATGAAAATGATGAATTATATAAATGTTCTCACTGTTCAGTCACCCCCTGTTCATCCTTTCCACATCCTGCTGCATCTCATTTAAGCGCAGCTAGCTGAATCCTAAACATTTGTTATCTCTTGGTAACATTTTCAAGGTCAGCGAATTTCTGGAAGCTTGTCTCTCTGCGGGGGGCCCCCGCTTCCCCCTCCCCTCCTGCTCCCAGGAGGGTGCTCACGTGGCCCTAGGTGACTGAGCTGTTATTGCCGCCAATCTCCCGCCAGCCAGCAGGGGAGCTGAGGACACCAGCTGTCACAGGAGACGCAGAGCAGGGACCAGAGCAGGACCTCTCTCGGGGAAGAGACTTGGACGGTTCTTGGTTGGCAGGGAGACCGAGGGGCATGGGGGTTGGTTGGGGTGGGCGGCAGCCCAGGTGGAGAGGTGGCCTCCGAGCTGCTCCGGGTGTCGGGCTTGCTGAGGAGGGCGCGTGGGCCAGATGGTGAGGAAGCGACTCCTTGACGGAAAGTGAAAGCAGTGTCTAAAGAGCATAAACATTGCTTCAGCAGCGCTCAATTTCAGCCAGAACCCTCCTGTCGCTTTGGCTCAGTCGGGAACTGACTTGAGAGATGAAGAACCTTCTGGAAGCTGCTGCAGTGTGGGAAGGTGGACCTCCGTGTGTAAACAAACCTCACACCACCCATCTGGAAATGTGCTATTTATGCAAAGCGGCTTTTGGGTATTAATGTCCAGTCATCGGCCAGCTCACCCTCACCCCCCCTGGGACATGGAAGAGGGTATGTACGTTCACCCAGGAGAGGAACGTGGCTCTCTGGACCCACCCCGCCCCCTGCCCCCCACCCTGGGGAGCAGAGGGAAGCTCTTTGCAGGCAGCTGGGTCTTCCTGAGGAGCCAAGGACACAGTGGTGCGAGGCAGACGGCTTCAAAGTGGTGAATCGCACCAATGTGAAACCTTTTTTACGGCCTTGGCCTGGATCCATTCTGGACCAGGGATGGATGATTTTTTTGTCTAAGGTCCAGTGAGGGCCTTCACTTTGGTCAGATGTGATTTACGTAGTGAGGTTACATTGTCAGTACGAGTTTGAGCCTAATTGTCAGATAGGTCGGCCTGGAAAAAGTCCATTGTTAACATAAGGAGAACAGTTTGCGTGACATCGACATCAATGTAACCCGGCAGCCAAGGAGAGTGGACGGGAATGCACATGTGTGAACAATGATGACATCACCGTACTAGTCAGTGGGGGCGGTAAATACCATTGAGTGAGCGTGTGCACTGTGTGGCCGTCACATTCAAAATGACTGGGCAAGTAGAGCGATGAATCTGCATCAGATTTTGCATTAAGCCTGAACAATCCTCTGCAGAAACTATTCAGATGGTTCAGAAGGCTGCGGCGATGGGCAACTGGTGATTGGCAGCCTCATCACAACAGTGCCCCCGCTCATGCATCACATCTCATGCAGAGTGTTTTGACAAAACATCAAATCACCCAGGTAACTCAGCCCTGCTACAGCCCAGATGTGGTGCCCTTTGACTTCTGGCTTTTCCCAAAACTCAAATCACCTTTGAGAGGGAAGAGATTTCAGACCATCCATGAGATTCAGAAAAATACAACAGGGCAGCTGATGGCGATTGGGAGAACTGAGTGAGGTCCCAAGGTGCCTACTTTGAAAGGGACTGAGGTGTCATTGTCCTGTGTACAATGTTTCTTGTATCTTGTATCTTCTTCAATACATGTCTCTGTTTTTCATAGTACATGGTTGGATACCTTCTGGGCAGACCTCGTATGTGTTTTCCCAAAATAAAAAAAATAGCTATGAAGATAATTTTTCATGGCTGCCTAACATAATTATATTAAGCGTAACGTGTGAAGCATGTGGTTAGTGCTGACCCTTTGGGGTCAGCACTTTGGGGTCGACCCTTCTGTTGTGCGGTGGCAAACGGCCCTGTGTGTGTGCCTGCTCACACACTGTGTGTTGTCAGTACCTTCTTAGTCTTGGGGGAAGTTTCCAGAAGAAAAGTCACTGGGTGGGAGGGATGAACCTTTTTAAGGCCCTTGGCAAACAGGAGGGCATGTTATTCCCCAGAGAGTCAGTCCCTTGGGCCTCTTGGTATCTGACTTCCTAATAGACTAAGAAAAAACAGACTCCTTGAAAAGTCTCGAGATAAAAAAAGTTTAGAGTTTTGACATAGTTTTTTTTTGTGATTGAAAAGAAAAATGCAAAACAAAAACCACAAACCAGAAACCATTCCAACCCCTCTTGAAACGGAGTGCCCAGCCCCGTGCTGAGCGGTTCTGGCCCCGCTGGTGGTCCCGTCCGGACCTGAACCATCGTCAGGGTCGGAGCTTAAAACCCCCAGCGCGGCGCTGGCGGTGCAACGACGGGCGGGCGGGCGCGGGGAGCCCGGGCCTGACCCTGTCTCCCGCTTGCGCCCGCAGCTACACCGTGGGCACCGTGCAGGAGAACAACGACCAGGTCTGGAAGTTCCAGAGGTACTTCCTGGTGCAGGAGTACTGCAGCCGCCTCAACATCCCCTTCCCCTTCGTGGTCTTCGCCTACTTCTACATGGCGGCGAAGAGCTGCTTCCGCGCCTGCTGCCAGGAGGGGCCCGGCGAGCCCTCGGCCTGCTGTGAGTGCGTGCGCGTGCGCGGGGGTGGGGGCGGGGGCGAATTCCGGGGCGCGGGCTCGCTCAGCTGCCGACTGCCCACGCCTGTCTGTCTGTCCGTAAAGCTTGGGCACCGGGCCAGCCGCGGAATTAATCACCGTATTTTGCCATGTGTAATGCGCACGTTTTTGCCCAAACTTTTAAGGGAAAAGTAAGGGTGCGCGTTACACGTGGGTACTACTGATTCCATATCGATATAAGTGTTTTTAATTCTGTTATTTATACTTATGCGTTAAAAGCGTAGCTCTAGAAAGCAGTGAATGAATATCCTTATGCAAAACAATATCCTGGGATATGATCATCGGCTTCATTTCTAGATGTAAATAAATTACTAATTGCAGTTAAACAATTAAAACAAGAGATTTTTTTTTGCCCCTGAAAGTTTGGGCCGAAAATGTGGGTGCGCAGTGTACACAGCAAAATACGGTCCTCAGGAGGAGGAGGAGAGGGAGACCTGGGTCCGTCCGCGGGGGCGGCCCTGTTTGGTGGGGTAACTGCGGGACGGACGCACGGACCCACGGACGCAATGATGTGAATAGGATGTTGATTGAGCGTGACTTACGGGATGTTGTCACACGTGGCTTTGCCTCGGCCGCCCTTGGCCGCTCTGAAGTTTATTCTCCGGGAGGCCTTGGCCTTCACCCCGGCAGGGCGCTCGCCTTTTCCGGCCGCCCCGATGGAATTAGAAAGCCGGCAATGACTTGACTCGGTAAACCAGGGTCACCTTAGACATTAGGAGGTACAGCCCAGTGTGTTCACCCGCCCATGTGTTGCCAGTCGGGGGGGGGGTTCCCCCCCCACGGCTCGCCTTCTCTCAGCTGGGGGAGGTGTCAGGAACGGGGGCCGTTGGCTTGTCCCCGTCTTTGTGACTCCCTCTCCCCCACCCAGCGCTGCTGCTGCTGACCCTCTGCCTGGGGGGGGGGGGGAGGGTGAGGGGCAGACAGTCCTTCGGAGAGACGGGGGCCTTGCCCGAGGCTGGCTCCGTGCCCTCTGGCCTGGCACGGGGTGATGCGTGGGTGATGGTGGGCCCTTCAGCCGTTGCCCGGCCGGCCTGTCACTGCAGACCCCTGTGGGCAGCGCTTTCTCTGGAGGCTGCTCCCCCGAGCCTCTGGTTTCCAGGGGCCCGTTCAGCCCATGCTCCCTGTGGGGGACCCACCTCCTTCTGGAAGGCAGCGGTCATCATGTCGGCAGTCCAGTCTGTCCTCTGTCTCGTGTGGTCACCCCCTCGGGGCTGCGGGCGGGTCTCCCCCCAGGCCCTTCTCCTTTGGCCTGCTCCGGGGGCCAGGGTCTCTCACCCTCGATTCCTGGTTGCACCCTGGCCACCGACTCCTTGGGCTGCAGGGAGCACTCGTCTAGCTCTCCTGGCCACATGGGGCTGGGTCCTCTCCATACCTGGCCCCAGAGCCTCAAAGCCGTCCGTCTCCCCGGTCTGCAGACACGTGTCAGCCATGTTGACGCAGGAGGAGGAGAGGGCTCTTTTTGTGCATTGGAGGTCAGGAGACAAAGGAAGAGATGGGGCCGGCCCATTCTCCCGGCCCTCTGACCTCCTACTTGGGCCAGGCGATGCATCTCGGGGGGGCGTGGGGCTGTGGGGTAGGGGAGGGGGCCAGTGGCAGGGCCACTGCCCCATTGGGCACAGCACCAGGAACCATGTGCTCAGGGCCCACGAAAATCTTCCACGTTCTCTTAAAAATCAGGAGAAACTAATGAACTTCTAGTCCACAGAAAACATGTTGGAATATATTTTGTCTTTATACTCATTCAGTCACAATGTATTTTAATAGACATTGTTTTAATCCAGGAAGGGGCGCGTAAGGGCAGAAGTGAGAGGGACTAAGGTGACCCACGGGGGCCCGTTCGCTCAGAGCTTCCCCGTCTTAACAGTTCTGCACCCCCGACACCAGGTAGGGGACCAACTCGTCCCAGGTCGCCAGGGACTGTCCCGATTGTGAAACTGTAAGTCCGGCATCCCAGGACCCCGATCACCGCCAGGGGCTGCTGGTCACCCTCTGGGGCCACTGAAGTCAGAACGGGGCCGGCGTGCTGCCGGAGGATGTCAGCCAGTGGTTCGGGCTGGCCCTGGCCCCGGTGCCCGCAGGGTCTGCATTCGCGCCCCCAGTGGGGGAAGCAGAGAAGGGCCGCGTTGGGTCTCCGAGCAGATGGGTCGTAGGTGATTGTCTGGCAAACCACCCCGAAGCCCGGCGGCCTGAAACAGCCAGAGCCTCTCTGCTCATGGTCCTGCGGGTTCCCCCCGGTCAGGGCTCGCCTGCTGAGAGGGCTGGTCTTGGCCGCCCGCTGCGTCCGTCACTGGGCAGGTGGGCCGTGGGCTGGCTGGGCCTGATGGCCACGTGCACTCGCATGTGTGTGGGGAGCCTCCCCGTGCCCCAGCTCACGCTCCCTACATGGGGTCTGGGTTCCCCCATCAAGCCGAGGCTGCCTCGTCTCATGACATCATTTCTGTTGCATTCTATTGGTCAGGGGACATCACGGGCCTGCCCAGATGGCTGGATGCGTGGGTCCCCGGGAGGGCCTCCTCACCCGGCACTGGCCGGTCCAGGGAAAGCGAGCTCATCTCTGCCCACTCCACCCGCCGCTCCCAGCTTGTGGGGGCTGTGTTGGGGGGCCGCCCGCTCGGGGCTTCTTTCCCGCTCGCTCACCTGCCACAGTCACTGGACTTGACACGCTGGAAATGAAAGCGCTTCGCTACCCAGTCCGTTCTGAGCAGCCCAGAATGACCTGTGACGCCTTGGACGATTGCAAATAGAATCTCCCACACGTAGGCTGACCCTGCGGACGCAGCCGACCCCGTTGGCTGGGCCTGTCGGAGCCTCCCCGAGCTTAGGGAAGCGAAGGCAGACCTTTAAGAAATAACTTCGTCGTGTTTCTCCGTTCTGAGCGGAGTCCGCTTTGCCAGTCTCCCACAGCGGATGCACCTCACGAGTAATCGGAAGATCCGCTATGTTCTCCCCGCTGGAAAAGCGCCTTTGCCGAGCCCTTGCTCCCTGAGCCGTGTCTGTGATGGGTGCGGGTGCGAGGGAGATGCGCCAGCATGCTTCCAGAACGTGACCTTTAGCAACCTGGGACAGAAAAGGGTGCCTCCATGTGTGTGGATTATTCACTTAGTCTCATCACCAAAAACCAAAGAGCTTTAACTGAGAAGTGTGGGAAGCACTCGTTTCACGGAACGTGTAGGGCACCAGGAGAGCCACACTGTGGACGCCTAAGCCCCAGGCTAGAGTGAATCAGGGGAGACTTCCTGGAAGAAGGGGCTATTTAAGTGGAGACCCAGAGGATGAGCTGGAAGTTAGCCAGGCAGAGAAAGGGGCACAGGCTGGGAGGGGCCGCCGAGCGAGGCGTGGTGAGGAAGAGGAGGAAGTCAGGGCCGTCAGGTGAGAGAGGAGAGGCGTCCCTGGAGCCGAGGGCTGCCGGGGGACTGATGAAAGGCCCTGGGCCGTGTCCCACTGACAGGTGCGAGCTCCACTCAGTCCCCCTGCCTCCTGTCCCCAGCCCACCATGTCGCAAGGTGTCGTCCTAAATCCCAGGGGAAGGGAAAATGTAAATGGAGGACACGAGAGCGCAAGGAACGGTGACACAAGTCCCAAAGCGCACATCACAGTAGTGCGCCCCTCTGCTGAATGGACTTGTCTCCCTCAACTGGAAGTGAACCACGACGCTCCCAGATCAAGGTGACACCCTGCAGATGCTGACACCCCTTCTCGTGCCTTGGCAAGGAGCAGTCCCTTTGGAGTTTGGGGGAAGGTCTGGAAATTCCCCCCCCACTGGAGAAGTAATGGTAAAAAAAAAGTCTCTGTTACAGGGGGAAAAGTACAGGGTCTGGCACACATAACACCTCATTTTTACTGCATAACAATCTTTTACTACAAACTCGTAAGCCTGTAGTTCGGTAACGTAACAACAGCACACTCATGCACACCATGTGACGTTTTAGGTGACGTCACATGGTTGTTCACATGGCTGTCCGTCTCCTGTGAGACACTCACGTCCGGACCAACCACGCTCAGTGGCGCTGCCTCCGCCGGCCCCTGCGGGTGTGCAGGGCGGTTTGGGAAGAGGGTGACCCGGGCAGAACCCAGCACAGCTCACTGGGGGTTTACGGGCGGGCTGTGCCCGTCTCCATGTGGGTTTTGCAGGGCGAGGTGGGGATCTTCTGCTTTGCTCGGGCCTCGCGCCCACTGCTCCCAGGTGCTGGGTGGCCCCGGGGCCGCTGGGGGCGGGTGGGCGTCTCCCTCTGGGCTTCTCTCTGTCGTAGCCGGTGAGACGGCCCCCGGCCGCCCTGCGGGGGTTCACGTTTCACACCGGGAGGGTCATTCCCGTCACGTCAGTGGAGCCCACACATTGAGATGATTCGGGAAGCAAAAGATGGATTTTACTAACCTAAACAATTAAGAAAATTTTAACGTGCTAAGATACATCATTATATTTTGTGTGTGTGGAGTTCCTTAACTGCCTAGAAACAGAGGCAAGACGCTCACGAACGTGACCTTCCTTACTGGCCACCACCCACTTGCGTGCTGTCCTGGGACCTCGATGCCCCGGAGTCGGGCTTTCAGGATGCAAACGTGCCGGCGACGCCCAACTTCATGTCACGGGTTCAAGACTCCTTGTCGCCTGTTCCAACAGTGTCACTTCAAGACATAAGTGTCCCCTTTGGGACATCATTAGACCTCACAGCTATGTCACTGCCTTTCCTGATGAAGAGAGGTGTGGTGACAGTTTGGATGAGTTGTGAGAACCGCTGTGACCGTCTTTCTGCCCATCGTCACACTGTAGAGGGGAGTCATTTCAGGCCGAGGGAACGGACAGTCTGTACGTCAGGGGCGGGGATGGGAGGTGCGGGTCTGGAGTCTGTACTGCAGGACGCTGCCCGAAGGCCAGAGGCACGTGAGGACGGGCCCCAGACGTGGCTCTGGCTGCTGTCCCAAAGCCACATCACGGAGGACAAGTGTCTACGAGACGTGGGGGAAGGTGCAGGGGGCCACCGAGGCCTTCAGATTTGGAGGTGAACGCAAAGCAAATTTAAGGACATGAATTGCCAACCAGAGACTCTGACAACAAGTTCTGTATTATTTTTTTGTCCTGAGTCGTTCCAGAGAAAACACAAACACAGTGAAAAGGTGCAGGGAGGAAGACCGGACTCCGTGCAGATGGAAGACGAAGCCCAACAAGCAGCTTATCTGGGAGGAAGATGAGCAGCCGAGGGAAGTGGTGACCGTCTCTCCACGGTGGGACTTGGGTGGGGGTGGGCAACTGGGGGCTGTGGGCGGGGAAGACCCACTCTCCAGGGAGGCGCGTGCCCAGTCCGGGGTCACCGGAGCCTGGATACTCCGTGTGTGCACGTGACGACAAGCCAGCCCTCTGGGGTCCACTGCGGCGGGAAAGGCAGGACAACCTGCATCGCGTTTCCTCAAGGCTTCATGGCTAAGCGCAATGGGAACAGAAAGATGGAAACAACCCCCACCATTTGGCCAGCAATGGGTGGAAGCCTCAGCTGGAGGAAGCCGACAGGAAGTCGCAGGAAGTGACCCACCGGGCCTGTGAGCCTGTGAGCCTGCGTGTGTCTCCCTCCTGCTGCGGTCTTACAGGTGGAGAGACAGACTCTCGTGAGCCCTGGACATCCGCCCTCCGCACGGGCCCTCACTCTCAGGAAGGAATCGGGAGCAGAGTGGGAGACCACCGAAGGATGGGATCCTTCCCCGCTCCCCCAGCGGCGGTGACGGCAGGAGGGCAGGAGCGGGGAGCCCGGGGCCGGGGCTCACCACACACTAGTCGAGCACCGCGCAGGGTCCTCCTGGGAGACTCTGGTTGCAGAAGCTGCAGCACCGCGGTCGCCACAGCCTCCCCCCGGTGACCCACGCCCTGACTTCACTTCGCCTTTGCCTCTGGTGATGGGGAATTTGAGCTGGAAATTGCTCTTCTCTGGAGAGAGATGCAAGGGTTTTCAAATCACTTTCAGAAAAGATAGGATCCAGACTTCTGTTGTTGGTGACACCCTCAAGCAGCAAAAAAAAGGATGCTACCCAGTGATTCTGTTTTTATAAAAGATGAGAAAGTAATTCATATTTATCAATAGGACATTGGAAAAACACAAGAAAGCACAAATAAGGAAGAGCACAGGCAAACGTAACCACCACCCACGGATAAATACCCACATGCTGGCACTTACTCTCTGATTCCCGTGTGGTTGCATAATTGATCTGTGCATGCACATCATAATTGGCTTTGTTCATTTAACTAGTAATACATCGCAACCATTTTCCAAGTCCACAAATACCAATCTGCATGACAGTTTTTAACTGGAATATTCCAGCGTCTCAGTGTACCACAATTAATTTTACCAACCTCTTGTGGTTAAATGTGTAGAGTTTTCAGCTCCTTTGTTATCATGTAGTACTACGATACACAGTTCTACGTGCTAATTTTTGAGCACATCCTCCGAGCTGTTTCCAGAAGAGACGACTGTAGGCCAAGAGGATGTGTACGTTTCAGTCTTCTGATTTTGTCTGGCCCCCTGCGGTCGCCGTCCCCCGCGGCTGTGACGGGTGACAGGTTTCCCAGCACACGGCAAGCCTGTTCGCCTGCATCGTTGCCGACGCAGGAGGTAGCTGTTACGGCAGAACCTGCTGCTTTCCGGTTTGGCTGGTGGAAGTGCTACGTCGTCCCTTCCACCAGCATTTCCTCGACTAAGGGGGGCGGTTTTCCCCGGCCGTTTGCCGTTCCTGCTCTCCGCCGTCTGTGCCCAGGACGGCCTGGCCCCTGCCGCGCTCCGCCTGGGCCTGTGTGTGCATTTCAACGACCGGAAGAGACATCGGAAACGGCGCTGCCCGGGAAAATACACCAGAAAGGCATTCGGTTAGGAGTTATTTTCTAAAGTGAATGACCACCATTTAAAAATACATCTGAAAAAATATAAAAAAATGGGAAAAATGAAGAAAAGAAATAAATCTGTGCTTGCTATAATAGGATTGGCTTTGAACCTGCCCCCTGCTTTTTGGCTGTCTTTGACGGCCAATCCATTCTTTGGAAATCCAGGAAGATGATCTAACTCTCCCTGAACTCTACCGTGTCCAGGACAAATCCTTAAGTGAAAACTAGATGCATTTGGTCCGAGGGGACACCTGCAGGGACACGTGAGGATGGCCGTCCCAGGTCCGAAACCCAGGTGAGCTGTCGCTCCGTTCTCTCGCCTGCTGGACCCCCAAAAGGTGAGGGGCCACAGGGAGCTGAATGAGCCCCTTGCTGGACCGCGCCCCAGGCCCCCCTGTGCAGCACATCCCGGGCACCCCTGGAGGAAAAGGGGAGACAGGATTTTCCTGGAGGTCCAAGCCCAGACGCTCCATCTCTGGGGGATGGGGGGCGATGGCAGGCCTCCTGTGCCGAAGTCGCTGTTCCGTCAGGTCGGGGGTGGGCAACCCTTCGACGGCATGGTTAGGGCAGCAGGGTTATGCGGTCACGACAGGAGAGGAGCACCGTGAAACGAGAATCAAAGTCAGTAGTGACGTGGTTGTGCTGAGTCGCAAAACACAGAGGCAGGCTCCGGGCCGCTCGGGGTAGAACAAAGACCGCGTTCCCGTCTCACGCCGGCAGCGCCCCCTGCTGGTGGTACCGGCACGTCCCTTAGTGTCCGGTCTTTCTGCTGCTGTCACCCGTGAGCAGCAGCAGTCAGACCGGCCCGCGCTGGACCGATCGGATTCTCCCGGCCCTGGAATCACCACGTGCACAGTGGGCGTGGCTTCAGGAGTAAGGGGCGTGCGAAACGACGTGCGAACAACCTGTGTGTCTTTCTTTGTCTCGTTTCCCAAGGTTTCACGAACGAGGACAACGAGACTCTGGCGTGGGAGGGCGTCATGAAGGAAAACTACCTGGTCAAGGTCAACACGAAGGCCAGCGACGCCTCGGAGGAGTATGTCAGCCCTGGTTTCTGCTCTGCGAGGCGCCCCGCTGTGTTTCGGCCGGGGGGGGGGGGGGGGGGCTGGGCGAGCTCTGTGGGGAGGGGTCAGGGTGGGGAGCAGGAGCTCGGGCAGCAAACGTGGGCCCGCCCTTCGGGCAGGGTGCAGCCACCAGCCTGCGATCTGTTCCGCACCGACTTCAAGGCCCCCGGGGAGGCAGCGGTGTTTGGAGCCTGCAGGGCAGGGCCTCGGGGCCAGGTGACCGCAGTGCAGGTCCCCCTGCCGCGGCTGCAGAGGCAGACCCCTGGAGTCCCTCAGGGGACGGGCAGTGGGCCTCCCCTGGCAGGGGCCACCCGTGTGTGTCTCTGTGACGAGAGGAAGGGAAATCAGAAGCTGGAAAAGCCGTTTGGTTGACGTGTCAGACTGTCCCTGAGACTGTCCGGAACGCCCTTTACGGGTCCGTGGAGCTGTTCATGAACATCACGTAGGACTATATGGGCCCCCCAAGTGCATAGGTGGGCCCACGTGACGTTTATGCCGGGCCCCTGGGAGCGTGCCCTTCTTACCCTGTGGGTGACACCGATACTGGGCAGGGTCCCAGGTGCGAGAGCTCCAGACACCTCAGAATTCACTCCAACGGGAACGAGTAGAGAGAGGCACCGCGGACCCGCTGGTGAGCTTCGGCCCAACCACCGGGGAGCGGGGGGCTCGTGCTCTTTCCCTCCGAGTGACGAAGCAGACACCCCAAGCTTCCTCCACTTCTGGACTCTGAGACCCTGGTGTCGCGAGGGAGGGACGGGCCTTGCGGGGCCCCTCCCACCACCCCCTCAGCCAGTGGCTGCTGCATGCTGTACCTCTAACCCGGGTGAGAGTGGGATTCGTTCGTGGGGGGTTAGGAAGAACGCACGACAGGTAAATGCAGCAGACGTTGAGTTAGTTGGACGTGAAAATGATCTGTGTTTTGTTTTTTTAAAGACTGGAAAATGGAGTTTAATAATTCTCTCTCTCTCTCTCCCCCTCTCTCTCTCTCTCTCTCTCCCTCTCCCCCTCCTGCCCCCTTGAAGAATGAGGCATCGGTTTAGACAGCTGGATACAAAGGTACAGTCTTGTTTATAGTTTAAAAAATAATATTTTCATCTCTGTTATCTTAGAGCTTTCAACTGGAAGCCCGTGGTTACGGTCTAAAATTAAAGAAGTTCATTATTAAAAATTAGACCGTATCCAGCTTTCTCCGTTCACGGGGCAGGGCCTGGGTGCCGGGGCGGAACTGTTTCCGGGGTGATCAGCCCAGTGGGCATAGCCCTGAAGTCCCGTTTCTACGGTCTCCAAAGTCTTGTCTCTCTAACCGGGGATGGCCCCCCCGTCTTGTGGCTGCAGATGGTGGAAGATGCTGGCCATCACGGGAGCACCCAGAGAGGCCCGGGGCATGGTTTGGGGGTCTGGGAGCCGCTGTGCTCGGCTTTGGGGCCACTGGGAGCTGGCACCTATTACACTGCAGGGCGTGGCAGACACACGAATACTGACGGACGAAAACGCACCGAGCATTAGGTGTAGGGCGAGCAGACCTGGATCCTGCACGACGTCCCTTCCACCAGGGTCTGCTGAACAGAGCGGTCCCCGGCCAGCCCGGGGCCAGCTGGGGGGTGGGGGGAGCAGCATGTGCCTATGAGGAGAGAGGGTGTGGTGGTGCCCCTTTGGGGACACGCAACCCCGCCTCAGTGAGTCTTGTCACGGCCACTTTCGTCCTGCGGCTGTCCTCTTGCTGATTCCCAGCTGCGGGCCCGGGAAGACCCCTATGTTCGTGGGGTCGAGTGCCGCACACTCATGGTCACGCTGGACGTAGCTCGTGATCCTAGCGGCGGGAGGGAAGGGAAAACGCCAGACATGTTTAAAGATCAGAAACAGTTTGCAGACTATTAAGAAATAGTAGGAAAGGAGCAATAGGGCACCACGTTCTAAGACGATTTCTGCGAGACCCAGGCAATATGTAAGGTTTGCAAAACCTTACGTGATACAGTCACCTTTCCACGTTATACATTTACATTGAAACACGTGCTCGTACTGTCTGCTGCTTCTGGGCCTGGACCACGTAACACATAACATTCATGTGTTATGATACACAAATTTATGACTGGGGCCAGGCATCGGGCCCGGTGCGGTCATGGCAGGCGTGGCCCCTGGATTTCGGGAGGCCCCCCTGCTCAGCGGTTCGGGGGAGGAGCGTGTGCAGGCTGAACTGTGCAGGGTTGGGCGTGGGAGCGGGTTCCTCTGGGTGTCCCCAGGCCTTCCAGGTCGTCCGGTCGGGGGACCCGGGAGCTGGGGACGTGTTCGTCCGGGTGTTGTGTTTGGAGAGAAAATAGGCTCTGCCTGTTCCTGTGTGATGTGTCGCCCCTGGGCTCCCCGGGGTGGCCCTGCGGGGAGCTGGCGGGAAGTAAGACTGAGGGCTGGGCTGACACTGCCGGAGCCGCGCTCCGGTGCTGCCCTGGGTGCCTGCTGGGCATGTGCAGAGGCCGTTGGGAGCCCGGGGCACTGACTCCTAGGGCCCAGGGCGACCTCCCAACCAGTAATAGTCTGAGGAGGGGACACTGTCAGTGGAGACGGTGGGCCTGCACAGTGGGGGTCATGGCAGATGGGGGCTGAGGGGGCCACGCATCATGGAATCATACCGAAGGCTGTCTCCGTACATACGTGTGCAAGCCGGGGTCTCCGGGGACCCCCGAGAGTGGCTGCAGGTCCGGTCTCTTTCGCATGCCCCTGGCTGGGGAGCTCAGCCCCTTTGCTGGTTCCCGAGAGAAGCCCACCTCCGCCATCGTCCTGTAGGTCTGGGGGGACATTGGGCGGGTCCCAGGGAAGGCCCCAAGTTCACAGCACAGAGCCCGGGGGGGGTCACCCATGGGGTTTCACTACCCCCTTCTCGTCCTGCTCCTTGCTCCTCCCCCTGTTTGTTCCCCACTCTGTCCTCTACGTCTTTTCTCCTGAGCAACAAAAATAGACCTTCCGTCCGGAGAAAATGTAGGGGCCATCGCTTGTTTCGTGAGCAAGCTCTTGGAATCTCACTCCTACTTTAAGCAGCGCATCGGGGCCGCCGTCCCAGGAATTAGTGCACAGCACTGCCCGCGCCCAGAAATCGAAGGCATGCACAGCCCGCCTTCCGTCTGCAGGGGGCAGTCACTGCGCCTTGCTTATTGGGGGCAGGCTCCCATCCCGGGGGCTTCCTTTTGTTCTTTAAAAAAAGGAAGTTAAGGGAAGAGGTTATTGCTGAAAAGGAGCCCAAGGGAAGCACAGCTTTTTCCTGAGTGAGGGACACAGACAGTTAGAAACCAAGATGGAGAAACTGTGTTGTATCTGCAGCTTGGATCAAACGTACAGCCGTGGCGTGTGATTCTGAACGTGCTTCGTGCATCTTGCAAAATACACTTGTGAAACACGCATGTGTCAAAAATAATTTTGTTAGGCCTCTTACCTGCATTTCTCTACCACGAATACTGTTTTGTGGGGAGGGGAGACAGTTGGCAAAAACTTGATTTATTAATATTATATATTATTTTCATTAGCATTATTCTTCTATCAAAGCACAACTTTATTGTATTGTATCTCCTAATTTGTATTGGTATTTGTCACCTGGACCATCATTTCTAAATAGTATTTCTCTGTGTTGTGAAAATCTATTATTTCTACATAGGAATCGCTAGTAACGTGCATTTGAGTAAAGCTAATGCCGATTGATGGGGATGGTCCCCTGCTCGTGCTGTGATTCCAGAGGGAAGCAGGGGACGGGCCAACATGCCCTGTCACTCATTCTGTCCCATCCGGCACGCGCCGCACTTGCTGTCTGGTGCACGAGAACATTTGTGTTTCACGGGACAGCTGGAGCGCGATCCATTTACGCTTCCAAGTCGCCACACTGATCTTAAGACCAGTTCTTTCCCCCTCCCCAGCTCAACGATCTCAAGTGTCTTCTGAAGGAGATCGCCAATAAAATCAAATGAAACTCGTGGGCTGCGATGGAGAGAAATCTCGTCCCACAAGGTGAGTCGTTCCAATGGATTTTTTTTTTTTGCTCTGAAAATGTACATATTTTCAGACTGATTTCAAAATTGCAATATTATTCTCGGGTCTTCTATTTTCACATATTATCAGATTGGAAATAACCTGTGGTATAAAACACGTGAGCACTACTGGGTTGTGGGGAGGAGCAAGAGGAAGCCATGCCCCTGGTCACATGACTTTCTGCACCAACCTGGCTCCCAGCCCAGGGCCCGCCACAGCTGGCCGGAGGTCCCGCCTCCCTCTGGCTGTTCTAAAAGCGCTGGCAACCCGTGCAGCTGTGTCGGCAATAACTGAATCAAGGTCACACTGTCCCGAGGCTTCTTCTTTCTTTTGTCCTGAACTCTGTGTCCCCGCTGTCTTTACACATTAGTGCCTGAAAAACGTACCTCGTTCTCAGGACACATCGTGGACGCTTTTTGCTGCGGGACCGGGAAGTGCGTGCCCGCCTGCTTGTGTCTCTGGCAGCACACGTGTATCGATCCCGTCTGATGACCAAACACATTTCAGTCAAGCGTTCCAGGGTTTCAGCAGCAGCTCATTTGCACAATAAAAATGGGATTCAATTAAGCGGCGAAGCGGAACCCAAGGGTTGGCTCCCCCACCTTACCATTTGCTTTAATTATGTTTCCCCATTACCTGTCCGGATTCTGAAGCTGAAGCTGAAAACGTCGTTAGGGACACAAAGAGCCAGGGGGCACACAACGGCCATTCCGTTTGAGTAGATTTTTTTTCTTTTGAGAAAGTGAATTGCAAGGAATGAAAACACATTAAGGGGTGAAAACCCTCCCTCCCTCCCTCCCTCCCTCCTGCTGAGGGCCTGCTAAGCGCTGAGAGGCCCCTGCCAGACCCGGGCTGAGGCTCAGGCACCGCATCCTGCTGTGCACTAGTTGCGCTGTGGCATTTCTCTTCCCGAGTGACTGTGCTGCAGGGACACTGAGGTCACCAGGTTCCTTCCAATGCACCCGGGCCCTCGGTGCCTTCCCTCGGCCCCGACGATCACAGCGCACACGGACAAGCCCCACACCAATCACGGGGGGCTTTGTTAGGATGCGGTTACAGCGTGTTTTCTGTAATTGGGAAGGCAGGTGTAGCCTCCCGAGTTGCTCAAGGAAATAAACTCTGCGTGTTTAGGAAGAATGTGTTTCAACTCCTTCATCATGGTAAATGAAAACAGTATTTCACCTTACAGTACACTGTAATTTCAGTTTTAGAACAGTTGCCATTTTGTTTACATCATGAGCTCAAATACTTTAAAAAATCAGGAAGCGATAAAACAGTTATGATGATTTTTAAAAACCATAGTGGTATCATAGTCAGAAAAGATACATGAAGAGATGTGTGTACAAGGTCTTTCCAGAAAGTGCCCACTCATGCAATATGAAAAACAGAGATGTGTTGAAGAAGATACAAGACACAAGAAACACTGTACGCAGGACAAGGACGCCTCAGTCCCCTTCAAGGTCAGCACCTTGGGACCTTACCTAGTTCTTCCAGCGTCTCTCCCGCTGTTTGAAACACTCCTCACAATCCTCTGTTGGAATTGCCCTCAACTGCCCTGTTGTATTTTCCTGAATCTCATCAACGGTCTGAAATCTCTTCCCTTTCAAAGGTGATTGTAGTTTTGGGAAAAGCCAGAAATTACAGGGCACAAAATCTGGGCTGTAGGGGGGCTGAGTCACCTGGGTGACTTGAAGTTTCACAAAAAACTCTGCACGGGACGTGATGCATGAGCAGGCACATGGTCGTGATGAAGCTGCCAATCACCAGTTGCCCATAGCTGCGGCCTTCTGAGTCATCTGAGTAGTTTCCGCGGAGGGATGGTCAAGCTTCTCGCAAACTCTGATGCAGATCCGTCGCTCTACTCGCTCAGTCAGTTTGAATGCGACGGCCACACAGTGCACACGCTCACTCAATGGCATCTACTGTCCCCCACTGACTAGTACAGTGAGGTTGTCATTGTTCACACATGCGCATTCCAGTCCACTCCCCTTGGGTGACGTTGATGTCGTGCAAACTGTTCTCATTACGTGGACAACGGCCGGACTTTTTCCGGACAGACCTGGTGCACTCATGCACCTCGTGCAACCCCCACTTCCATGTGTCTCCTTCCTTTTCGAGTGCGTGGGCCCCGAGTGAGCTGAGAACACAGACTGGCTTCTGGCCGGCTGGCCCTTCGTTTAAACATACATTTTTACTGGAACCCGGAGAGTTCACTCGTCGGGGAGTGGCAGTGAGCTGGGAGAAGGCTGTCATTTCCCTGCGACCCTCCATGAGAGACCGAGGCCGGGGAGAGGAGCGTGGGAGGAGACAGATGTCCCCTGAGTCCCAGCCGCTGGTGACTGCAGGCACGGTGAACCACGCCTGTCCCATCGGTGGGTGCACTTTTGTCATCTGCACATAGGGTCTGTTCCCTTTTGGGGTGTTTTCCGCCTGGCATGTCCTTAAGACGTTCACTGAACATGCGGTTTTGTAGGCGATCAGCTACACGCTGCTAAAATGTGACTCTTCCTGTGCCCCTGGATCCTTCTGTCTCTCTCTAGAGGGGTGACGGCCACCTCTCCTTGGGCAGGGGAGGAGAAGGCCAGCCCAGGTGTGCGGGGCCTGACCCCAGTGGAGGGAGGGCAGCAACGGACACCTGGCGGCAGGTCTTGACCCGTCGGCCCCTCTGGGGTCTTCTTCCCTGCCCCAGCCTCGGGCCCCGTGACGTGGGGTGAGACCAGCAGACGGTTGCACATGTGTGTCTTTCTCCTGCGCTGAGGCTGAGAGGCAGTAAGACCCAGGGTGAGAGAGAAGCCATCGGTTTTCTCGTAGCTGCATCCTCGGGACCCAAGGGTCTCCAGGGAGGAGCGGTCCCTAGAAATTGACTAAACCTCACATCATATAACCCATCGGTTCTTGCATCTGCTGCACTGAAATTCCAGTTCAGCGAGAGAACTTGGCGTTCCTTTGGGACTCATGACCAAACGTCATTTGGATAATCAACGGCACCTCGTAACTTGCTCATCAGCCCGTCCTCCTACTTGTGCAGAAACCACGGAGCAGGTGAGGCACCTGGAGACTCTGGGTCTCCACCTGGGCGGACGGCGTGAGCCGCGGCTGTTCAGCTGTGGTCCTGCTGTGCTCACCGGCGGACTGGCCGGTGCCCACCAGACAGTCTCGTGGCCGTTTCAGTCCCGAGAGAAAAATCTCTCTGCTTTGGGCAGTACATCTGTCCCCACTGTGACCAGCCCACTGCCGGTGTATCTGGCAGTAAGTTGTACACCAAGAACGGAAGTGGGAACCCCATTCTTCACACGCTGTTCTCTCTCTGCCCCTGCAGGCGGCGTCAGACCTCTGGGAGGGCGACACTCTGGGGGGCCGATGCCCAATTTTGTTCCTGAACTCGAACTGCCCGCGACGGTCTCCACCCCCTGCTGTGCTCAGGCCTGCCGATGGGACGTGTGACCGACTTCACCCGAGAAGACGGAGATGGGGGGAGGGCACCCCCACATCTGCTCCGTGGATGCTCCCGGCCCCTCTGGGTCCCCGTGACCAGCACCTGCTGCAGACAGTTCCAGAGTCTGTTCCTTCCTTTGACCTTTGCTGCTCCCCCTTCCGCCTGCGCCTGCGGCAGGGGCCCGGCTCCCCCGGGGAAAGGGGGTTAGCTTCTGCCCCTCTGTGTCTGCCGGGCTCCTCTGCGTGCCCCCACTCCGCTCTCCCTTGTTTTCCTCTCTGTATCATGCGACTCATTAGTTGGCAAATACTTAAAAGCCCCCCAAATCAGGCCAGACTTTAAAACGTGCCGTCGCAAGAGGACCCTGCTCTTTTCAGGAGGAACTGGTTTCACTGTGCTTTCTGTCTCAGGGGGGAGCACCCCGAGACTCACCCTTCCCCCGAACTCGCCGGGGGCTCCAGCCGACGGGAGCACCCCATCCCTGGCAGTGTGAGATGCACCCCAAGGTGGAACCTTGTGAAGCTGCTCCTGTTCCCACGGCGTGCTCCTCCGACCCCTCCTGTTTATTAGTTTCCTGTTAAAAAATGATTCCGGGGCGTCGCAGGAAATTCCGACTGCGTGAAGGGGTGGAAGGAATGGAAGGTGTCCTGCTACCCGGAGACGGCCGCCGCCGACGCTTCGGGACGCTTCTCCAAGTCTGCTTTTTCCTGTGGAGGTTTTATTTCTCTTTCAGAACGTTACACGGTGTCATCATACCCCCTGTGCGATTTCATGTCAGCTTTTCCTCTCAGCGTTTTATCAGATGTTTTCTGTACAGTCATGGTCTTCCTAGACATTCCGTCCGTAAGTGCATGATGTTCAGCCCCTAACGAGTTCCGCAAGGCTCACTCCATTGGAGGCCGTGCCCGGGCGGTCAGGGGGCGGGGCACCTTTGCGCACGAACCCTCGCACCTCCGGGAAGTTGCCCCGAGGCCTGATTCCCACGCACGGGTGTTGGGGATCTGACCACTCGCAAGGCTTTTTCATTAATATATAGTCAATAGGAATTCTTAACTTGAGCATATAAGATGTGAGATCTTAGATAGGTGAATCTAGAACTCTTAACACAAAGTATTGTATTTAGTCCTTAGTGTAGGAAGAAGCCGGTGAGCCTGTGTAAATATTACGGATGCTGAAGGCACCGGTGGGGGATTGGAGAGACTGTGGTAGTAGATGCGCCCGGTCCCCGCTGTCTCTGGGACCGGTGGCACCGTCACCCCAAAGAGCTAGGCCGGCTGTCCGTAAGGCAATCGCGGTGTTCACCATTAGTTTTTTCCAGCTTTGAATAGACTATAAACTCAGTGGCTAAAGTAGAAAATCTTAGAAGGAAGCTGTTAACAGGATCATCTAATTAGGAAAACCACAAAAGCATGAACCAAATTTTTTTTTAAAAAGCCTTTCCATTTTGTGGGGGCCGAGGAGTTAAGGGACCGCTCACAGCAGCCCTGCTGTTTGCAGGGAACGAGCCGGAAGATGAGCTCCCAGCTTTCTGCTGGGACCCCGGTCACGGCCTCAGAGGGAACCTCGGCCCCCAGGGCCCCCCCACCCCCCAGCTCCTGGTCTGGGGTGCTGCTGAAGACGGATGGGGTCAAACGTACATGACAGACATCGTCAATGAATGCTGTCTTCAAAATCTCTCTGCCAGCGAGGGAATAGCACGTTCGTGTCACCATGGCAACCAGCATGTCTGCCTTTTCTGCAGCCGCCGAGATGAGGCACCAGTCGTCCCCACACGCCCTGGAAAAACAAGGCATGCGGCTCTGCCTTGAGGCCGCGCTGGGAGAGGCAGCGGTCCCGGGGCCTCCCCCCGCCCAGTGCAGCAGGACATTCAAATGCAGTCGGTCCATTGCCGTGAGAACCCCCCCGGAGGATGCGTCGGCATAGCTATCGGCTGGTGCCCTTCAGTTAAGCTCGTGCCTCTCCATCCGTGTCCCGCCGACTGCAGTTCTGTGAGTTCGGGACACAGGTCTCCAGACAGACCAGCGTCAGCCGCTAAAGGACGTTCTCCGCTGGCTCTAGAAACGATGCTCAGCACTCATTTGTTCCGGGCAGAGGCGTGTCCAGGGTTGTCACCGGCCTGTCTGGGGGGTGTTTCTGCGCGGCTGCCCTGCGGTTTCTGCATCAAAGCCGGCCTTCCCGATGTCAGCCCGGGAGGCTGTGCGGGTGCTGCAGCGCCTGCAGGCCCAGGTGCTGCGTGTGTGCACACGGCACCGACGGCGTCCAGGACGGTGGGGGACCCTGCGACGTGGTTCCAGCGGGCGTGTCATGGAATTAAATACCGGAGGGAGTGTCCCGTGTTGTTCTTGCCGTTCTTCTGAGGGAACAAAAGGGAAGACGTGGTTCTTGGTTCCATGAGCCGGCTTCTCCAGCAGGGGGCCAGAACGTTCTGGCTGCACGCAGCCCACAAGGCCCCGGCGGTTCTGGTTCTGGTTCCGGTTCTGGGCAGCGAGGCCGGGTGTGCCCACAGCCTGCCAACCCTTCCCTCTGGTTAAACCTCTATCCATACCCCAAGGGGCTCCAGCTCACTGACCAGAGCCGCCCTCTGTCCCCCCCCTCCGCCCTCAGGATGCTGAGCTATCGCTGGGGATACAGGGCCCTCCGGCGGGCTCACCAGCCCTTCCCCACGTGCATTCGCAACCCGACTTACGACCTTGACCGCAGCCCTCGCAGCCTGTCTAGGGGGCAGCGTGGTCCTGGGGTGGGGCTCTGTCCCCCCTGGAGGAGGGACTCTTGCAGGACACGGCCCAGCCGTTTTCATCGTTTCGCTCTTTCACACGCGCAGACATGGCTGTCTGGAGCCTCCCAGTCTGCAGGGAGGGGCGGGTGCGAGAGTCCCCGTGGGCTGTGACGGGACTTCCATGCGGGACCTGGGGGGGCAGGGAGGAGGGGCTCCCACCAGGCTCCGGGGGAGGCAGGTAGGCACCCAGGAACCAGGGAGCCGCACACGTGTGTGTGTGCGTGTGTATGTGTGTGTGGGGGGGCACTGAGACAAATCTCCACCCCCATCATCTTCCCACCGTCAATGCCCAAGCGTATTCTCCACACGGTAGAGGGTTTTTATTAAAAAAAAATAAGCAAAAATGTCAAAGCTGCCCAATTAAGAGTGTTAGCAGTGGTTTTGTGGGTGAGGGGGAGTTCCGTGCACCCACCGTGCCGTATTGCCTTTGCATAAATGCCGAGGATCCCCGACCCCCCGGGACCTGGCCACCCCAGCCCCCGGGACAGTACGAGGGAGGTGGCTGTCCCTCTGCCCTCCGCCCTCGCTCTGCGCCCTGGCTTCCTCCGGGCTCCCGCCCCTCACTGTCCTCCTTCCTTCGCTCCGGCCCTGGCAGACGGCTCCGCTGTCTGGTCAGGTTTCCTCGGACATGAGGGCAGAAAAGAAGGGAAACTGCCCTTCTGGGCGGGTGGAGGGAGCCTTTGCCTCCAAGCTCACCTGTCGTGTCCTCTGGGGGAACCTGCAGACCCGAGGAGGACCCTGCCAGGTGGGAATACCCCCGGGGCTCCCTCTGCCTGGCCGGAATCTGCCGCCCCCCAGGATTATTCCAGAAATGGGTTTCCTTTCGAGTCCCGCTCTCAGCTTCTCCCAGGCCCATCAGGCGGCTTTGGGAGGCTTCGCTCTGAGCCGCGCCTTCCCTGACCCAGAGCTGAAGACACTGGGGAGTCCTGGCCCCGGGGCCGGGAAGCTCCGCTTCGGCACCCCCGGCACCCCCACCGGTTTCCCTGACAGCCCCCCTCCCCTGGGGGGGGCCCAGGCACAGCACATCAGCATCCCCTGCTCCCTGCAGACCCCTGTCTCCACCCACCAGCCCACAAGCCCATCTGAGTCCCCAGCTTTGACCCCACCCCCCACTGTCCTCGGGGTGTCCGGAAGCAGAGGAATCCCCCTCCACGTGAGGGGTGTCTCCAGGTCCGCAGGACATTTCCTCCCACTGCCCGGGGGTCTCTGCGTTCCGGCCCCGGAACCCGGGACGTAGGTCCCCACTTCTCTGTGAGGCTCTCTCTTCGGACCCTTCTGTAACCAAGTGACACAGTTCCTCCCCCTGTGAGCACCAGAGGAGGCTCTCCTGTTGTGACCTGGCGCACACCGGACTCGGGCGGCGCCCTTTGCACGCGGAGAAGGGAAGATAAATGCACTGTCACCGAGCGCCCGCTGCCCGCCTCCGTGTCCAACGTGTCCACGAACGCCTGTGGGTGGGGGACGGGTCCCTCAGCCCCGCTCCCCACTGAGAGGATGCGTGGAATGAACGGAGCCGCTGCCCTGGCCGTCCCCTCCGACGTGCTTGGACTCTGCCGTCTCCGAGGAGAGGAAGGCCCAGCTCACCAGCGGTCACACACCGGGGGCCTTCCCTTCCTGGCCGTTGGGGTCACGTCGCGTGTGTTTCTGTGGCTGTGGCCGGGACGCAGGGACAGCGGGAAGGGGTGGTGGCAGTGGTTCTCCTCCCCCTGCCCAGCCCGGCCCTGCTCTGACCCAGCAACACCGAGTCTGGGACAGCAGGCTCACAGGGGGACTGTCTCGGGATAACACCATGCGCGTCCCCCGCCGCTCAGGGGTGACCTCGCCCCTCCGGCCCCAGGCCCTGGCTCGCTCCTTCCCGCCTGCCTGAGTTCGCACGGCCTCGGGAGGTCGAGAGATGCCTCCCTTCAAGGCACAGGGCAGGCGTGCCGACTTCCCAGCGTGATGTTCTTCCTCGGGAGAGACGGGCCGCCGTGCCTCCCGCCCGCCGGGAGGGCTGCGGGCGCCTGGAGCAGGGTGGTTCTTCTTCCGCAGCAGAGCCGACGGCGGGGGCCGGCGTGACCCGGCTCCTCTCGGGCTGCCCTCGGGAACCGGGGCCCAGGCGACCCAGGGACAGAAGCAGGCGTCTGGCCGAGGTGGGGGGTCGTACACTGTCCTTCAGCTCTGACCCAGGAGCTCCAGGCCCCTCCCGGCACCCGCCCCAGGTGTATGCGTGGTGGGCAAAATCGCAGAAGCCCTTTCATAGTTCTTGACATTAATTTGAGCAGTAATTGTGTTTTATTCCTTCTGCATATTTCTTATATTTTGGTATCAAGATACAAAGAAACGAAACTGAGGAACGCCCCCAAGAGTGGGCCTGTTACTGCTTCCAGGCGGACGGGCCACAGCCGGGGCCATCCCCTGGGGCCACCCCCTGGGGCCACCCCCTGTGACAATCAGACATCAGCAGCGCCCTCGTTCGCGATCCCTCTTGTTTCCTCTCCTGTTTGTTCTCTTTTTTCCCTCCTCATTTTGTGATGTTTTCCCCTCCCTGGTCTTTAATCCGTGTTCTAGTCCCTTGCAAGGGGTCAAACAAACTTTGTGCAGGGTGCTGGCCGAATTCCACAGGCGAGTCTTCAAGAGGAGAGCCTGCCAGGTGCAGGGCCGTGTCCTAGAGATGCCCTGGGTTGGGGGGCAGGCTGGCGGGGGAGGGGCGGCTCGCAGGGGCGTGCAGCCCCCGCACCGGAGGCAGCAGGCATCTCCGCGCCTGGACTCGCTTGCTCCCTCACTCCCTCAGCAGCCACCCGGGTCCTTGAACTAAATGACGTCGCTGCTGCCTGCGGAGGACCCACGCTCTAATGAGGCAGCCGTGTGGACCCCAGACCCCACAGCAACCGGACAGGCATGTTAACAGAGGACGCTGTGGAGGGTCCCTCGGACGCCTGGGTGGGCAGGGTTAGCGCTACCGGCCGCTGGGGCCGGAGCCGGGTCTGGCAGGGCAGCTGACTGGCCTGGCAGGAGGCAGGGGCAGGGGTTTAGTCAAAGGAAGGAGGGAGTCCCACAGTTCCTGCTGAGCCTTCTCACCTACCCGGGTCTGCCTCTATGGTAAATCCCGCCCCCCAACCTCTAGTGGCGGGATCTTGACCGCCCCAGGGCCACAGCACGTGTCCCTGGTGGGACGCAGTGTAACGACGGGAGAGTCCAGCGATCCACCTCCACAGTGCGCCCTCCAGTCTGGGCAGCCCGTCTGCCGAAAGGGGGTCCCGTTGGTGTCCTCCGCAGGGAGGTTTCGGGGCTGTGAGTGCTCAGCACAGCCCTCGGCCCACGGCAGGCATCCAAATGACCTGGAAAATCATTCACGCACTTTGGTTCCGCCTCCCTGAAGTGAAACACGTGGCCTTCTCCCCAGGTGTCCCCAGAGCCCTCTGCCCTGGGTGGGAGGAGGGAGCAGAGGTCAGAGATGTCTCAGAACCGCACAGGGAGGCCGGGGGACACTCGGTTTCTGACGTGCGTGGGGGGACTCGGCAACCGGGCCTCGCCTGGAGGCGGCATTACAAATCCTTCATCCCTCCCTCTGTCTGAGCCCTCCCCCGCCCACGCCTCCGTCGCAGCCTGCAGAAGGAAGACGAGGGTGATTCGGGGCATCTGGGGAGACGATGCATGACTGTCACCACTCCTTACGTCCGCGAGAGCCAACAGAATGGGTTGAACAGCCCTGGCCCTGGGCCTCGGCCGCCCCATCCGGAAGCCCGCGGAAGGCAGCTGTGCAGACCCCCGAGCAGCCCCCGTCACCTGGTGCTGTTCAAAGAAGCCCACGCAGGAAAACACTGTCTGGAAACAGCCGTGTCAATACCGGGTAGAAAAGTGTCTAATACCTCGTTAGACACCAGTCTGGATAGCTAATGTCACGGAGGTACAAAGCCATCCTGAGAGTTTGGAAGGACCACAGAAGATTCTATATACTGTGTTTTTCGGACCATAAGACACACCTAGGTTTTACAGGGGGGAAATAGGAAAAAAATTTTGAAGAAAAAAATGTGGTAAAATATTTAATAACATAAATAACATAATATTCCATCAATGTCAACATAAAGCTTCATTGGGACGATAAGATGCACCCCCATTTTGCTCCCAACACAGGAGGAAATGCGTCTTATAGTTGGAAAAACACGGGTAAATCTTTGGAGCGCATTCAGCAGCTGAGCCCACAAACCTGTCTATTGATTTCCATTTCAACAAGAAAGTGTGCTGTTTTAACACTAATTTCCTTATTTTGCCTCTGCAGGGCTGGCGCGGGGTTAGAAGACGGGAGTTGGGAGTGTGAGTGCCGATTGTCTTCCCCCGGGGTTGTGGGTTCTCTCGTTGTCCTCGCTCTTGCATGGAGCCCGTTTGCTGGTGGCCAACACGGAAGCAGACCCAGGGCTGCCCCAGGTCTGAGCCCCAGAGCTGACCGGCAAAGACCCTGGTAGGGGGCCGCACTGCACCCTCCCTTCTCCCGTGAGAGGGCGACTCGGGGCGGTGTCCTGCGTCCCAGGGATGAGCAGGTGCTTGTGACTACGTACGGGAGGCACTTGCTGTGAGCCTTGAACATTCAGATTTAGTATCTTTTCTTTCCACAACGGTGTTTGACATGTTTTTAGGAGGTGAAACACACCACAAGGCTGACACTGAAGAGTAGTAAGTCTTGCCCTGGCCTGCCCTAACTGGGAACTGAGGCCAGCACCAAGGAGTGGACTCTTCCTGGGCTTTCCAGCCTGCAGGTCCGCCCTGCAGGTCTGGGGCTTGGTGGGCTCTGCCATTGTGTGGGCCAAGTCCTAAAGTCTCTCCCTCCTTCTCTTTCTCTCTGTATATATGATCTCAAAATAGATATTTATATGTAAACAACTATAGCACCTATAAGCACAAATATATATGTATTTATAAACATCCCGTTGGGTCAGTTTCTCTGGAAAACACCGACTGTGAAATGCACCCCACACCTGCCCATTTGTGCCCATTGTATGGATGAGGACGTTGAGGCTCAGGGCTGCTGAGAACCGTGACCAAGGGTACGACGCTCCTGACAAGGGTGGAGCCCAGAAAGTGCAGGCGTTCCGAGCCGCAGCGCAACACAGCTTCTCACGCGTGAGTCCCAGGATGAGACCACGAGGGCCTGCACGGCACGCACCCTGCAGCTACTACGAAGCGTCTCTTCTTTTCAGTGGTTCGCACACGACGGTGGGCTTCCACGGTGCGCGAGAACCGTCAATGTGCAAACACCTCACTGTCCCGGGGAAGTGCAAACAGGCCCGTTCGAGGAGGAGGTGGGTCCCTGCTTGGCTGAGTTGTCCTTTGGGTTCATCTTCTTTGCAGTTTTAATCTCCAGAAAGATCTTGAAATAACCACACACTTTTCATAAACAGTCAACTGCAAGGTTTTTAGGAACATGAGAGGGACTAAACAGACAACAATTTAAAATGAAGTTTTGTTGAAAAGGAGATGCCCTCCCTCCCTCCCAAAAAGAACCGGAGACAGAGAGACATAAGCGGTGTGTGTGTGCATGAAGTCAAAGCCGAGAAAAACAAACAGCGTGTCGCAGCCCCCGGGCCTCCCGGCGTCCTCGCCTCGGGCTAAAGTCCCATGTTCAGGTCACAGCTTCCCGAGCGGCCTCACACTGGCGCCTCTCCATAGGAGAAGGTGGCGGTAAATATTCACCCGGATCAATGGTTTCTGGGCACACTGCAGACTGCCCCAGTCGGGGCGAGCAAGCCGGTCACCCCGGAGCAAGAGAGAGCTGCTCTCGGGAGGCGCGTCACCCCCACACGCACGGAGACAACCTCCCTGGCTCCAAAGGACAGTCCTTTCAGAATGCAGAAGCTGGTGCTGGGGATACTGGCCGTGTTCGTCCTCGGAATGAACAGGCCCTGTGCAGGTGAGGGGCTCAGCTCCCTGGGGCCCGAGGTGTGTGAGTCCCGGCCTGGGCGCCGGGGCTCGCCGGGTCTCACCGTGCCCCGTGTGCTTGCGCCTGCAGCTGTCCCGGTGTACGACTACGACCTGCCCTCCCTGCGGCAGGCCCTGAGCGCCTCGGTGGCGGACGTGAACTCCCGGTCCGTGAGCCCGTTCCTGTTCCGGGCGTTCAGAGGCTCCGTGAAAAGGGTGAGTGCGCGGGCCTGCCCTCCATGCCTCTCTCTGCCGCTTTCCGGCTCCTTTGGTCGGTGGGTTGGGGGCACTTGGGTTTTATCGGTCCCAGTTTAAAGGGATCATAGCTGATCACCTTTCCGGCCGTTTCCGATTCCATCCTGAGGCCCCCGGAGCTCTCCGGAAGCCTGCGTGCGTCCTCCGCTGGGCACGTCCCTCCCGCTGGCCCGGTTCCCGTTCCGGGCCTTCCCGCCGCGCAGCCCATGCCCCCGGGTTCCTCTTTGGACTCTTTAGGAAGAACTGCTCGTTTATTGGAAACGAGGCTGTCTCAGGTTCAGCAGTTCTGCTTCTCATGTTGGTAGGAAGTAAACTCTGGCTTCCGAGCCAAAGCCTTCCCCTTCCTCTGTCAATGCTGTAGTGCTCTGTGTCCTGTTCGCACTGGAGACAGGGAAAGAGGAGTCTCCTGGGCGTCCCGTGATGAAGCCTGTGATGGGTAAAGAGGGAGAAGCAGAAAAATCCTCCCAAGGAAGTGAGAAAGGTGGACAGCCAGCCGCCTGCCCCCTCCCTGTCCCCAGGGGAGGTCAGCGTCCAGAGAGTCCCTGGGCAAAGGGGGCAGGGATGCCCTCCAGTTAGGTCCTGTGAAGCTGGGAGGCAGGCTGGCTTCTGTCCATCACAGCCTACGTGGGAAGGAGGGGACGTGCTCGTGTCTGTCGTCCCGGCAGGGGGGGCCACCTTCGCTCGCCCTCAGCCTGCCCCCTCTCCAGCTGGGAGGGGCATGTGGCTCCTGTGTCTCCAAGGACAACACAGTCCCCTTGACCCTTCCTCTTCAGAAGGTGGCTCGCTGTCCCATTTCCAGAGTCCCCGGAAATCAGTTGAATTGTCCCAGCCGTCTTTTCTGATGGGCCAGAGGTCACGGAGACGGGGGACTAGGGCTCTGTGGGGTGTCCGGCCTGGAACCAGGCTGTCGTGGCCAGAGTGGCGTGGAGGCGGTGAGAGACATGTGTGGTCAGCCGCCAGGCCGGAGGGTGATCCATTCCGGAAGGGCACCGGGCCAGAGTCAAGGACCTCGCTCCTCCCCCACCCCCACTCCACTGGCTTCTGTCTCTGGCGCATCATGAAACCCACTGGTGGTGTGGGGTGTGGGGAAATCAATGTCCTCTCACCGGGCCTGCTTGCGATTTAGCTGTGCCCACCGCAGAGGACAGTGAATACTCAGATGAATTAGAATGTGAGGATGAGTCCCAGGAGAGCCGGTTCTGGGCACCATGGGGCTCTGGCCCCGGGAGATGAGCTGGGGTGGGCGCGGCCCCCTGCCCTGGGCACAATCCAGCGTGTGGGCCACCCTGTATAGACCTGAGCCCAGACACACGCACCCTGGCCAATAAACACACTTCCGTGCGCGAGTGTGTGATCCTTAATGGCACGTGATGGAGAGGGGCACGCCGCTCTGTGTCCTGTGTACCCCCATCCTCTCTGGAAACCTGCCTGTTCTTGCCTCCCTCTCTGGCCTTTTCCAAGCATCTACCTTCGCCGGGCGGGCAGCATTCGGATGCCCCTCCTGTGGAGTCCTCACGTCCCCGTGGATGGCTGCAGGAGGACCCTGAGCACTGAAACACGGAGCTGCGAGTCAATGTTAGCGAGCAGGCAAATCTGCGCGTGTGGAGCCTGCGAACAACCAGGACCAGCTGTAAAGCTCGGTCCTTAGACGCGGCGCTGGCCTTGGGGCTGGGACGCGGAGAAGGTGCTGGTGCCAGCGTCCACCTAGAGCAGCGAATGCCTTTGCCAAAGCACGTTTCCCTCCGGGGCTCGGAACTGGGGCGTGGAGCCAGGGCACTCTGAGATGGCCGATAGCTTTTTACTGATTCACTTTTATCGGGGGGTGGTTCTGTAATGCTGTGCGGGGAGAGGCACTTCTTGCGGTGTGCATTCGGGAGCACGGGCGGCAAACGGACGCCCCGTTGTCTCGCAGGTCAACATGCTGGATGAGGACAGCCTGAGCATGGACATAGAATTCAGCGTCCGAGAGACCACCTGCCGGAGGGGCTCCGGGGAAGACCCCGCCACCTGTGACTTCCAGAGGGGCCACTACGTGGTAAGTGGGCTGGGAAGGGCCCACCCACCGCCGCTCCAGGAACTCACATGAGGAAGAGCCTGGTCTTCTCCCACGACCTGGAGCTGCGTTGGTGGCCCACTGGGAGCTGGGCCCCTGCCTGGGGTCCGGCCACACGGGGAGGCAGGTGCTGTGGTCCCAGGTGGGGGTGGGGCGGCCCAGTGTTGAGGACGTGAGCTCTGGAGTCTGTGGTCCTGAAGGATCCTGGCAGGTTATTTAATCCCCCGCTGCCTCAGTCTCCTGTTCTCTAAAATGGGCACAACGAGGGTTCCCAGCAAAGTGAATATGAAGAGGTCAAAAACCCCACAGGCATTTCATGTTGGACTTAAAATGATTTCAAAACACTGACCGCGGGAGTCGCGTTCCCTTGCGGTTGACTGTCAGATAGCACCTCTCCCCCCGACCCGCCGGGGCTGCGCTGGGAATGGACGGCAGCACACGGCGTGTTCGGCCCCGTGCCCCCAGGGCCCAGGCCACGGCCCGCACTTCGGCCTCCTCCCCGGGCGGCACCGCCAGCCCGACGTTCGCTGCCCAAGGCTTTCGTGTGGAGACATGCGTGTTCTCGGGGCTTTGCCGCGTTGTCAGTGTGCGTCAGGGCCGCTGCGAATGGTGTTGAACTTCTGAACGGGAGGCCTTTAGTGTTTTACTGTTTGCTTCCTGAGACGTTTTTAAAAATTTTTTAAATTTTTTAAAACATATTCTTCTTCTTTCTTTTAAAGATTTTATTTATTTATTTTTAGAGAGGGAAGGGAGGGAGAAAGAGAGAGAGAGAAGCATCAATGTGCAGTTGCTGGGGGCCGTGGCCTGCAACCCAGGCATGTGCCCTGACTGGGAATCGAACCTGTCACACTTTGGTTCGCAGCCGTCACTCAATCCACTGAGCTACGCCAGCCAGGGCTTCCCGAGACTTTTTGCTGTGACTCAGTTTTACAAAGGACCCACACCCAGGGTCACAAGCGCCCGTTTCTAGTGAAATCTGAGGCCGAATCAGAGCCTTTGGGTCCCCCCCTCCACACACACACTTCTTGCTCCCCAAGTGGGAAAGGATTCAGGGCAGCCCCTTCCGGCTCACAAGGGGGCGTCTGCTCTCCTGGGACTCAGGATGTACCAAACACCTCAGAGATGTTTAAGTGCTTCGTTAGTTTCTCCTTATGCCTTGAGAAATTTTCGTTTTGGAGGAACGAGGGGCCTCTGTGGATTTGTCCATGCCGCTTGCCCCGCTGTGTCTGGCCCCGCAGCGTGGCCTGGCCCCTGACCCCCCGGGGAGCCGCCGCAGACCCCGCTTGCTCACTGTCCCGCCCTTTCCAGCCGGCAGCCGCCTGCAGGAGCACCGTGCGGATGTCGGCCGGGCAGGTGCAGGACGTGTGGGTGCGCTGCCGCTGGTCCTCCAGCTCCGAGTCGGACAGCAGCGAGGAGGTATGACGGGCGCTGGGGATCCTCTCTGAGTCAGGGTGGGCCTGGGGTGCACCGCTGTCCCAGCATAGAGGGGACGTCACCCAGGCCTGGGCGGGCACCCACCGCCCTGCTGCTCCCACTGGGTTCGCTCTTTTTTAACCTACGAGCTCATTTCCAGCATCCCTTACTTCCTTCAGCCTGTTCTCTGTCTGTCTGTCTGTCTACTTCCTTCAGCCTGTTCTCTGTCTGTCTGTCTGTACCTATCCATCCATCCACCTCTATTTCTCTCTCTCTCTGTTCCCCGAGACTTGTGAGCAGGGAGCTCCCGTCACCGAGAGCGAGTCGGCATAGTCTTAGGTCCGTGGTTTTAGTGAAACAAAGGGGGTCGTTTCTGTCGGACCCACATGCAGACCGTCCGCCAGCTCAGCAGCTAGGTCAGGATACGGACACGCAGCCTTCGGGGTCTGCAGCTTCTTCCTCTCAAATGAGGGGATAAATGTCAGAAGTAAAGACCACCCGATAGGCTGTGGACCGAACCAAGGAAGTCGATGGGCACGGGTCTGGCCTGGTGCCTGGCCCACAGCCGGTGCGTGGGGGGTGGCGGGACACGCTTTTCCTTCATTCACACCGACACTGATTAACAGCGATACTGTGAAATTCACAGTACGTGCTTTTTAAAGTCCTCACCGGAGGATGCTTCTTCATTGCTTCTGGAGAGGAAGGGGGAGAGAGAAGCATCGGTGGTTGCCTCCCTAGGCACCCAGGCTGGGGACCGTATGGGCCCAGACTGGGGGTCAAGCCTGCAGCCCAGGCATGGGCCCTGACCAGGAATCAAACCCACGACCTTTTGGTTATGGGATGATGTTCCAGCCAACATTGGGCGGGAGTACATAGATTTCTTTTTTTTTTTTTTAAGATTTTATTTATTTATTTTTAGAGAGGGAAGGGAGGGAGATAGAGAGAGAAAGAAACATCAATGTGCAGTTGCTGGGGGTCATGGCCTGCAACCCAGGCATGTACCCTGACTGGGAATCGAACCTGCGACAGACACTTTGGTTCGCAGCCCGTGCTCAATCCAGTGAGCTACACCAGCCAGGGCGAAATTTCTGACTTGAAGTATATTACACACTTATTTGTCTGTTCACTGACTGCTTTCCTTACTGGAGTGTCTGTCTCATGAGGTCGGGAGTGTTTATTTTTGTCCCCCCAGGGCAATGTTTGATTTAGGGTAAACACTCAGTAAGTACTCACTGAAGGAATTGTCACAAGCTGAGGGAGAGCCCCCGGCCAGCGTGGCTCGGTTGGCTGGGTGTGGCCCCGCAAACCGAAACGTGTATCGTTCAGAGGTTTCAGCGTATTCGTGGCAGTGTGCAGCCCTCCCCACTCTCTAAATCCAGAACACACCCGTTGTCCCAGAGAGAAACCTCTCTCCCACCAGCCGCCATTCTCCGTCCTCCGCCTCTCCCCGGGCGACAGCCACCCACCCCCTTCCTGCATCTATAGCTCTGCCTGCGCCGCAGGCTGCCTGTGGGCGCGGCCCCGAGACACACCCCCCCCGTGACTGCTTCTTTCCTGAAGACCCCCGCCCGGGAGCCCCGTGCCTGGGGCAGCACGCACCAGAACCTAATTCCCTGGCATCGTTGAGTAGTATCTCATTGCACGGGTGTACTACGTTTGATTTCTCTGTTTATCAGTCGGGCACCACTTGGGTTATTTTCCCTGTTGGGGTGTCATCAATAACGACGCGATGAGCTTCCGTGCGCAGCCTTTCTGGCAGAGGTGTTTTTATGTAGACTTCCAGCGGCTGCACGCAGGCTACTGATGCGCGCCTGGCCGACCGCTTATGGCGCCTCCACAGAGAGACCGAGCACAGTCTGTGGGCCGGTCCGTACAGCAGGCCTCCTCCTTCTGGCCCAGACGCTTGGGAGCGATTCTGAGCCTAAGGGAAAGCGCCCTAGTCAATGTCACTGGCTTTTCCCTACGTGTTTCCTTAGACATACGTACTGAACACCATGTAAACTTATTTAACATGACGTGTCATCTTATGTAATGGATCAGAGTCCTCCAGATAAGATTTGCCTTTTTGGAAGGATGTTTTCTTGGTGATGCTGTTACAGTTGTCCCGTTTTCCCCTCCCCTCTCCCCCCTCCGCCCTGTGTCTCGCCCTTTTCTCTCTTTCACGCGCCAACACGAACCGACGCCTGACCTTATGAAGATGGGTTTCAGGTTTATCATGGGATCCTCCAGATGGAGACACAGTGATCTGTTTGGTAAGCGGAGGTCTTTTCTTTCTAATGTTTTCTTTAATCCTTGAAACCACCTCATATTAAAGCTTTCTGTGAGTGAGTCATTTAAAACTGGACACATCTACACATCACCTTTGAACAAGTACAGTCGTCACGGAAAATAAACATTTCCTTTTCTTTTGGTTTCTTTCTTCACTCTCGGCCGTGGTAACACACTGTTCATTTCCGTGTCCCTGTGTTTACACGGAGCTTTTCCGTGCATGACTTCATCTGATGCCACCCCCCACCCCCGTCCAGTAGCTGGGCAGATGTGGGGTTTCACCTTGAACATGGGTCTGTCTCTGAACTTGAACTCGCTCGCTCACCCTCCTGGGTGCAGGACCTCAGCTGCAGGGCCCGGTCTGCAGGAGTGTGCAGCTGGGGGTCGGGGAGGGTCTGGACTGAACCGGGGCTGCACTGGGTCAGCCTCCGGCTGAGTGATCAGAACGGACCGGCCCTTACCTGTCTCGGTTGGCGGGATCAGGGGCGGGGGGCGGGCTCTCCTTTCCTTCCTTCTGGTGTGGCCTCTCATGGGAGTGCAGTGGCTTGGGGGTCTGATGCTCCGGGGCCATTCTCACATTCCTAAGGCCTTTGCCGGTTGGTGCAGACGGTGGCCAAGCTCTGCGCTGACCTCCCACTTGCCCCTTGTTTAAGAGGCCCGTCCAGGGCATCGATAATGAGGTCACAGAATATTCTGGAAGCAGCGAGGCCTCACGGTTGCTGTTGTGTTTCAGATCTTGCTCCTGGCGGGCCCACGGGCGAGCAGTTTTTCGGGCGGTCGCTTGGTAAGTGGCCCTGCGTTCCTCCTCAGGTGGGCAGACCGGCTCTCCTCGGGCCAGACCCCGCCGAGGTCACTTCATGGGGGTGGCCCCTGAACTACACGTTACTTTAAGTGGAAATGAAAAGGCAGCGCAGTGCTGCGCACACTCGCTGTGCCGGTCGTTGGAAAGGAAAACTCAAGGTGTTAAAATTCACTCAGACGCTGCCCGGAACCGAAATACCAAACCTGTCTCGGGAAATAAGCATCGCCCCTTGTCCCCGCCCCACTTTGTTTGGGGTGTTTTCTGAGTACCCCAGATTCTCCTGGTCTTCTCTTCATCCCCCACTCTCAGCTGCACTTGGTGACAAGCAGATAGAATCACCAGTACTTATTTCCCCCCCATTTGCAGGTCAGCCTTCTGGTTCATTCCTTCTGATCGCTCTGTAAACCAGGTTGTTACCTGCTCAGATAGAAGAAATGAGTCATAACACCTGGTGTCAATTGTACACACCATACTTTGTCCTGACGGCTTGACGCCAACGTCTCCCTCAGCCATCACGGCCGTCCCGTGAGGCGGCCCCGTGTTCCTTCCCACTCTGTGGGTGAGCAAACCGAGGCTGAACGAGTTTCCGCAGCTGGCCCCAGGCTCCGCTGGAACTGACCGGCCCTTAGTGTGTAGTGCACTGACCGTCCCCGTGTGGCCCCAGGCGCCACTGCCCACGGGCGCTCTGACCCAGTTAGCGAGTGGCAGGGATAGGACTTTGATGCAGGTTCATCGTCGGGCAGGCCCCAGAGCCTCTGTTGTTGTGAAACGAAAGAATTGTGAAACTCACTCTATGTACCGAGTTCAGTGCCGTAGTGAATAGAACAAACCCAACTGTCTCACTGAGTTCAATGTCCGAGCCTCACCAGGATCGCACTCCAATTTATGGGAAGCGCTACGGCTTACAATCTGAGGCTTGGTTTTTACAAAAACGCAAACCTCAGTTTTGGACCCTCTCCAGATTGTCACGCTGAAAGCATGTACAGTCGTTCCACCAGCAGAACAGCTGCCGAGACATTTTCTTTCTTTTTTTTTAATTCCAATGTTTTTTAAAGATTTTATTTATTTATTATTTTTTTTAGAGAGGGAAGGGAGGGAGAAAGAGAAAGAGAGAGAGAGAGACATCAATGTGTGGTTGCTGGGGGCCGTGGCCTGCAACCACGTGCCCTGACTGGGAATCGAACTGCGACACTTTGGTTTGCAGACTGCACTCAGAGACATTTTCTGGACACTTCTTTTGGAATCGCCCTCAGTGTCTCTGGCCCGACCTTTTGAATCTCTAGGGTGGTAAGGAAACACTTGCCATTAGGTTGGACTTTAGAAGCAGCCAAAAGACATTTAGAAATGAATCTGATTAACCAGATTACTAACCAATTGCTGTGTGTCCGGTTGCTCTAAAACTTAGCAGTCTGAAGCAGCCATCGGTTATGATCACAGTTTTCCAGGGTCAGAAGCCCAGAAGCAGCGGCTCAGCGGGGTGTGTCTGGCTTGTCCCTAATAAGGTCGCAGACAGGATGGTGACGGAGGAATGTCGTGTCATCCGAAGGCTTGCTTGCCTGGGGCCAAGGGACTCACTCCCAAGTTGCCCTCATGCTTGCTGGCAGGCCTCAGACCCTCATGGGCTGGAGGTCAAGGGCCTCAGTTTCCCACTGTGTAGACCTCTCCACGGGGCTGAGTGTCTCCAAAACACGGCAGCCGGCTTCCCCCGAGAGAACAAAAGAGAGAGGGAGATGAGCAAGCAGCAGAGCACCCAAGACAGAGGCACAGTCTTTTACAACCCCGTTCTGGAAGTGACGTGCCATCGCCGCTGCGTGCTTGTTACCCACGCAGACCGGCCCTGGCCCAGCGCGGGAGGGAGATGCCCGAGCCCGGGAGTGACCGGGAGGCCATCTTGGAGGTTGGCTACCGCACTGGGGAAACACCATCTGGGACGAATATACACACGGACAGAAAGCACTGTGGCCGATAGTTCTCAGAAGGTGATTCCAGAGCTGAGTTCTAAAGCCATCCTGGGCCTTGGGAGCGTCGCTGACACAGACGGGCAACCGTCTCAGAGACGGCCTTGAACGTGATGATTTAGTTCAACGCTGCAAATCTGTGTCACAAGCACGGGGCAGAGCCAGGGGGGACTCTGCCCGAGCGATGTGACCGTCTGTGCCCTCGAGGGCTTGCAGCCGGGACGGAGGCAGACCACAGGCGGCGGGGACAGGGAAGCACGGGGTTCGGCTGCGGCGACACCGCCACGCAGGACAGAGCGTGGGAGAGCTGGGTCAGGAAGGCGAAGCTCTCGTGTTCTCGGGTGTCGTCCCAGCAGGACGACGGGCTCGGGCTCTGCTAGTCAGGATCCCGCTGCTTAGTGCACTGCCACGTGGCCCAGGTTGTCTTAGCTCTCGCTGTGAAGGACAGAGCCTGTCATTCCTTTCCTGTTTTCAGAGGCCATGAGGAGGGTCTTTCCCCCCGGAAATAGAAGGTCCCCGGGCCCGTGGCACCGAGCGAGGGTCTACTCGGGCTTTGAGTAGAAGCCTGGAGGTAAGAACGCCCAGGTCAGAGCCTGCGTTGTTGGGAGCCATGGCTGTTGCACTGAGAGCCTTTGGACAGTAGCTCCTGCCCTTTCCCACGCCCATACATCCTTGTCCCCCTCCGGTCCCCGCCTCCCCACCGTCTCCTCCCCTCCCAGGGACTGACCACGGAGAGCCCCTCCGTGGGCTCTCCACCCCCGTGCCGCCCATCTCTTTCCCGCTGAAGGGATCAAGTCTTTCCACTTTAAGAGCAAAAAAACCCAACAACTAAACGAGAGAACAGCCCCTTCCTTGGGCCCAGGGTCCCTCCCGCCTTCCCTGCTAAGCTTCTCGGCACAGTTGTGTCGACGGCTCCTGCTCAACCGCCTTGCCTCCCGTTCACTTTTCTGCTTTTTGCAAACTGGATTTTAATCCTCCACACCCGTGGACGGTGATCTGCCTCCCTTTTCTCTGTGGATCATTGAAATCCTGGCCACCGTTTGTATTATCTCTGTAACCCAGTTCCTTTCTTCTTTTGTCATCTCTTCCCCTCGCCTGACTCCATCGTTGTTATGCAATTATTCCCGAGCCCGCCGCATCTCCTGCCCCGCTCCATCTGGGATCCAGGCCCACTAGGTGCCGTTGCCATGGATACCCCGGGAGTGAATGAAACTCGACCAGCTTCCTCTCCAGCTCCCCATTCTCAATGAAAGACATCACCAGCCACCTAATTTTCACAAGTGCCAAGTTTTAGAGCATCCGTGACTCCTCTTTACTCTCTGTCTTCTGCCAACATGGCTCATTGTTGATTTTGCCCACTCTGTCTCTCTGGCGTTGGCCCAGGCCCTGGTCCCATGACGTCCAGCTTGCACGTTGTCCTCAGGGGTGTCTGGAAACCCAGAGGGGACTCTGGTCCTTCTCCATTTAAACCCCCCAATGCCTGCTTCACTTACGGGATTCAGCAGAGGGGTGCAAAAGTCAGACCCTGAGCTGAGAGAAAAGGTGGGGAGCTGGAGTCGGAGCCCCAGTTTTCCAAACCCACCCCAAGCATCGAGTCTCATGGGTTTACGAGTTTCCGGTGACTGGGGATTGGAGCCATTTGGTGAAGGAGCATCGTGAAGGACGCATTTACCAGGACTCTTGGGTGCCGTCACGGGGTCGATTCTGTGCACGTTCGCCTTTACACACACACAGGCAAGTTGATGACAAAGGTCGGCCTTCGCGCGCTTACAGCTTACACAGCGCTGCACACCTTCAGGGTAAAGTCCGAACTCCCCAGCACGGCCCAGGAAGGCCTCCGTGGCCTGGCCCCGCCCACTTGTCTAGCTTCCTCCCTCCCAAGGCCACCCAGCCCCTAAGCTCCTGCAGATCTCAGATACTTCTCCTGCTGTGCCCGCTCCCCGGAACGCCCACCTGGCTGATTCCTCCTCAGCACTCAGGGCTCAGCTCAGGGCCCCCCCACCCCCCAAGTCAGAGTGCATTTCTCTGTGGGCCTCGCGAGAGTCCTCATTCCCTGGCACTGCTGGGGTCCTCTCCGCCCCACCTCCCCCCGCCCCACCCCGCCCCCGGAATCCTCAGGCACAGGGTTCAGGGAACTTGGCCATGGTCTCCCAGGCCCCAGGGCAGAGCCTGGCACACAGCAGGCACTCAGGAAAATTTTTTTTTGAGTGAATGATGGAGTTCTTCATTTTGAGTTCTTGAGATTCTTTTACTCTTAAAAAGTAGAGAAGAACCAGCTAAGCATAGTATAATTCATTTTTAGCCATTGGGATTTGAAAGAAGTCAACCGGCTTTTTATTAAAATGGGAGAAAAATCTACCAACCAGGTGGCATCGGGTGAAAGATGCCAACGGTAGGTTTTCTTTTTCGTCCGTGCGCGCCCTGAAAATAAGAACCAGCCTTAGACTGAGAGCACAAGACCACTCATTGTGAGGAGACAGACTCATCGTACTCCGTTTTCACGAGCTGACATCGCTTCTTGGGCTTTACGGAGCATCCCCTGGGGTGAAAGAACCCCCAGGGAGCTGGCCGTGTTTTATTATTCATAATGTGCTTGTATCGGGCAGGCATACATGTGCATTTCTGCATAAATGCACGACCTGATTTCTGTAAAGGAGCCGATCGCTTCAAAACCATCTCTTCAAAGACAGCACAAAAGGAAGGTCAAAGGCGACCGCCCTGGCCTGGACTTCGACCCACTCTGACCGACCGGAGTCCTGGTTGTGTCTCGCCCTCCCGTGACCTTCCGCAGGGCAGGTGTCCGCCCTGTGCGCCAAGTTCCCTGGAATCCTAACGTGAGGTCGGGAGGGCTGGCCCAGGGCGCCCAGTGATCAGGCCGATGCGCCAGGTCTGGGTCAGCGGGCCTGGCTCCCGCCTGGTCCGCCCTTTCCGAGCCGGTGTGGTGATCTGCCGCCTTAACCTCCGGGACTCAGGTCCTTCAGACATTCATCACGGTTGTCATTTACTTGTTTTTGTCCCTACTGGACCGTGAACCCCTTGGGGGTGCCTTAGCTTGTTCCCCTTATTAACTATTTTAGCTTAACCATCAGAAAAAGATGATCGATGATGTCTATCTTAAATTACTCAGAACAATGCCCTTTGTTTTGTGATGCTAAGAAACAGCGTCTAGAGTAAGGGTTCCATCGTGTTGGGAGCAAGGACTGGATGGATCAAAACCAGGGCGACTTGTTTTACACAGGGAAGGTCACCTTCCTGGGGGGGTCTTCTCCAAAGGCAGAGACTTTGGCTCGTACAGCATGGACGCCCCAAAACCCGGCTCAGTTTCTGCAACAAACTAGGGGCTGCGCCAGTGTTTTTGTGACGCAACCAACACTGTTCGAGGCTCCTTCTGGGTAGTGACAAAACCATTTTGTGTGCCGGAGTGGCTCGCGAGAGGTGTGATTTCAACGAAGAGCTCTGACCTTTTGCCGCGTTTGCTGTTCTAAAAGAGGCCCCGCTCTCCTGTGGAAAGGCCTGGATGTGAGGGTCTCACGCTTCCTCGGTCTTCATAGCTGAGGTGGTTCTGACGTTTGCACTAGGGAGACTCCAGAGACGGGGTGCCACAGCGACCGCACCCCCCACGGCAGCGTGGGCGCCATGCACTCACCTTTACGGTCCATCGGTTTGGAATTCTGCCGCCCCGCGCCAGAGACCAGCGTGGGGGCGGTTCTCCGTGGGGCCCTGTCAGCCCCATGTAAGAATCGGTCTCATGCTCTCACCAGTTTGGTCAGCCCGCGTCCACAGTGCACCCATGTCCTTCCTGTTCCTGCACCAGTGTGCATCCAAACTCCCACGGGTGCCGGAGTGGTGGGTGGACCCTGCACGCCCTTGGCCTCATGGGAAGCCTGCAACGGTCCCAAGGACGTTCTGCCGTTCCTGTCCCCGTTTCATAGGTGAGGAAACAGAGGCTTTGGAGGCCTCTGCTTTCAGGCATGGCACCCTCGTTCTGGCGACCTCAGAGCAACCTCGTTCCGCCTCTGCAGGGGGAAAGGCTTGAGATTTCTGTCGCTTGGGGCGTGTCCTGGAATGCGTGGGAGAGCTCTAGAAGACTTGGGGGCTGCCGGAGAATCAGCAAGTGGCACATTTCTGAGGATAGTGAGCACCTGCTGCAGAACGGGCCCCACCCCGGTTCACCCCCAGCCTCTCTTCCTTCTCACCTGGGCTGGAAGACCAGCCGTCCGCACTCGCTGCCTCCAGCGCCTCTCTCCCGCCCCTCTCCGGACACTGTCTGCACCCCCCGCCCCGTACTCTGCATCCACCCCTCTCTGCCCCCTGGGTCCCATCCACCCCCTTTCCCGCTGAACCTCAGCCGCATTTGATGCTCACGGAAACCCCCTTCCTTCCCGAACCCCTCTGGTCTCTGAGACGGTTCTCCTCTCAGCTGGGCGTTCTCTCTCCTCTTCTCGGATCCCAGCTCTTCCTCCTGCTCCCGAAACGGTGATGGCCCCCAGGGCTCCGCACGCACTGCCCTCTCCCCCAGCTGAGCCTGGGCACACCCTGGGAGGCCCACCTGTCCGCGGGTTATTCCGACTTCTGCTCCCACGCTGTCCCTCTGGCTGGACACCAGGTTTGCCTGACAGCACCACGCCGACCCTGCCGTCGGGTGGGCGCCGCAGCCCGTGCTCAGAACGGAAGCCTTCCCTTCTGGCCTTCTCGTCCTCCTGGTCCCGCTCACCCTCCTGGTGACTCAGACCCAAAACGAATCCATCTTTGGCCTTCCCCCCGCCCGCATCCAGACAGTCACCAAGTCCGTCCTTCCTCTCGATGTTCCCCAGCTCTGTCCCGTCCCCTCCGTGTTCTGGCCTTGTCATCGCTAGGCTCATGTGGTGTCATCTTGTTCCTCTCAAAGTCACCTCTGCAATGTCACCAGGGTTACAGTAACACCAGCGCTCCCCTGGAGGGTGGAGCCTAACCTCCCTCACGATGAGGGGCCTGAGGAATCGGGCCCCGCCCCCAGGGCTGCGGCTCCTCTCTGGGTCCCCTGCTTCTCTCTGCTCCTGTTCCGCGCGGAAGGGTCACGTGGCAGACTGTTCCCCTGGCCCCCAGGCTGGGTCCGGCCTCCGTGCCCAAGCCCCCGCTGCCGGGCCACAGCTCCCCCGCCCCCAGCGTCTCCCTGGGGTCTGGCTGACAAGTCTTCCCCAGGCGCCCCGTTCCTGGGGCTCCCCTGCCCTCTGGCGTCTCTGGAAATGTGTTCACTGGGCTGTCCTCTGCTTCCGTCTTCCCCACCGGTGGGCAGTCCCTTCCTCCCTCCCTTCTTCCTTCGTACTGGAGCTCAGGTCTGCATCTTACTGATCTCTGTGACCCCCAGCAGACACTCAAAGCATGCCTGTTTGCTGAATGAATGGACGAATGACCCTTGCTGCCTCCGGCCGCATACCCTTGGATGGCCGCCGCCGAGCCCCGCCTCCCCCTCTCCTGCCTTCACTGTCTCTTCCCTCCCGCCCCCAGCTCTTCCGCAGGCCGGCCAGGGTCCCAGCACCAGGGGGTAGACATTCCTCAGGCCCCTCTGGACTTGCCCTTTTTGGGACTTGAACTTCCCGCCTGGGGCTCCGTCTCCACTGCCCGGACCCGGTACCTCCTCTCCTCCCCGAGGGTGACTTCCTCCCTTTTCTTTGCCCAGGCAGCTGGCTGCGTTGCCTGGTTGCTGTGGTCTCCGGTGCCGTCTGGGGTCCCTGTTGAACCGGGCCCAGGACTCCCAGGCCCTGCATCCCCGTCACACGCATGTGACATGCACACCACGGGGTCTAACCCTCTCGTCCTTCTTTCTTTCACAGCAAACGCCCTGGAAGGAAACGTGCCCGGGAAGACCTTCAGGAAGGGTGTCATTTCCCTTTGATTGGCTGCGGTCCTTAATAAAGGTCTCACTTTTTTCCTCTTTCATTGTCTGATTTTTAAAAAGAAAAGGAGGAGTCACTATCTGATTCTTAGACAAGCTAATGCCGTGAGGAGAGGAGCATCAGCTAAGGGTTTTAGGAGTTGAGACTCATCAAATGGCCGTGTCCAGCACAGTCACGTCGGACACGGGTTCGAGGTCGACATCCCGTGGTTGTGAATTCCTCGTTCTCACAGAGACAAGCAGAGTTGGGCAGCTCAGGGCCAAGGAGCGTCTTTCCTTTGGTGACTAATTCTAATTTTTATTTATTTTTAAAATTTTTTTAAACAAATCAATGTATCTCTCTTTTTTTAAGGTTTTATTTATTTATTTTTAGAGAGGGAAGGGAGGGAGAAAGAGAGAGAGAGAGAAACATCAATGTGTGGTTGCTGGGGGCTGTGGCCTGCAACCCAGGCATGTGCCCTGACTGGGAATCGAACCTGCGACACTTGGGTTCGCAGCCCGCGCTCAATCCACTGAGCTACGCCAGCCAGGGCTAATTCTAATTTTTAAAGAGAAGTCATCCGGTGATTCAGGGGCGAGAGGCGATCTCCTCCGCCCCCAAGAGGCTGGCCCAGCTTCTTCTCCTGCAGGTTTCTTGGCCCGTGGAATCCACAGCAGATCCGGCTCTGGTCAAAGCAGGTGTCGCCAGAAATGCCCCCAAGGACTCTGTCCCCAAGCCACTTACTCAGAAACCTGCCCCCCGTGTGTAGCCAGGTTTTCTGAGGCCTGCCTGCTGCGGGGCTGGCCAAGCAGTGAGAGGACCCGAAGATTCGAGAACCCCCAAACTGGAATGCGGCCCGTTGCCAGCGAGACTGAAACCCTGTCATTCCCCATGGCCTTCCACGAAGATGGCAGGAGGCCCTGGACATTGCACTGTGGACAGGCGCCACACGGGGGCGCTGTCAGGCGTCGGCACCCCGATGCAGATGTGGGGGTTCATTCCTGTCTGGAGCCAACTTCTCCACCTACCACAGGTTTTATTTTTTTAAAAAAATGTTTGTTTATTTATTTTTAGAGAGGAAAGGGAGGGGGAGAGAGAGAGAGAGAAACATCAATGTGCGGTTGCTGGGGGCTGTGGCCTGTAACCCAGGCATGTGCCCTGACTGGGAATCGAACCTGCGATGCTTTGGTTCGCAGCCCGCACTCAATCCACTGAGCTACACCAGCCAGGCACTTACCACAGCTTTTAAACAACCGCTCGACCATCTGGTGTCCGTCTCACCACCCTGTGTTCTGTATTTTTCCAGAGCCTCCCTGGGCATCCCCAGGTATTTTCTTTGACTTTGACTTTGAGGTCAGCCTGTCAAGTTACGAACAAAAGTTGTGCTGATGTTTTCAATCCAAAGAATCCCACCAAATGTGCAGCCTAAGTTAGGAAACACAGACGCCTTCAGACGTTGGAGTTTTGCTTCATAAGAACAAGATACACATTTCCGTTCGCTGAAGCCACCTTCTCTGCCCCTTCATCGAGGTGAAGAGCGTGTGCGTGCATTTCTTTTATAATTTATCTATTGGTATCATTCTTTCTGTTGTTACTGGAAATGAGATCTCTCGTCACCAGATCTTAGGATGGAACACTGAATCGTGTATGTCAGGTTTTTGGCCTGTCTTCCTACTGAATTCTCACATTGTTTTTATAGGTTTTCAGTTGATACTCTACAGGATTCCATGTATACAATAGAACTTCCACAAATAATATTAGTTTTGCCTCCTCTTCCTCTTTGGAAGGCCGCGTCTTCCCTTCGCCCATGTTCTTTGGGTGCATCCCAGCCGGGCCGGCGAGCAGAGTGGCGAGAAGCACGCCCGTCTGCGCCCGACGCAGCACCCGAAGGGGCACGCTCGGTGCCTCCATTACGCACAACGCTGGTTTCTGGTTTGGGGGTGTTGATGTGTTTAATCATAGTAAGTTCTCTCCCTTCACCGTTAAGAGTTCAGAACGTAAGTGTACCTTGAACTTGATCAAACACCACTGGGAATTTGTCTTATTTGAATTTCAAATTTGGAATTTGTCTTTCTTTAATAAAAAAGAATCTGGTGAATTATGTTAATATGTTGCCGATATTGAACCGCCTTTGCCTTCCTGGAGTCCCCCCCCGCTCGGGGTCAGAGTTCTCTGTTCTTTAAATTTGCTGCCAGATATTTAACCAGGTGCCGCTGTTCCATTCAGGACGCCGGTGCCCACCTGCACAGGCGAGAGCGATCTGCTTTTTGGGCTTCCTTCGTCTCTTCTCGTATCAGTGTGGTGGAACCCAGGTACCTTTACAGCCTCTGCATAGCACCCCCTGTGCAGCCACCAGCTCCTGCACCCTGGCTCAAGGAAGGAACGCTTGTGGAGGGCAGGCGTGATCTCTCTAGCAGTCAGGATAGGAGGACGACCGCAGGGAAAGCAACGGACACATTTCTGGAATTTGCCGATTTCTGCATCCACCCGTCTTCCCCAAACATTTTTTTTAAAGATTTTATTTATTTATTTTTAGAGAGGGAAGAGGGGGAGAAAGAGAGAGAGAGAGAAACATCACTGTGCGGTTGCTGGGGGCCGTGGCATGCAACCCAGGTATGTGCCCTGACTGGGAATCGAACCTGCGACACTTGGGTTCGCAGCCCGCGCTCAATCCACTGAGCTACGCCAGCCAGGGCCCAAACATTTTTGCCGGCACGTTTCTTCCGCTTCTTTTGGAGGGAAGGACGAGGGATAAACAAACTCTAGGTCTGAAGTGTCAACCCTTGTTCAGCAACAGTCACCGGTCCCGGGCAGGAGTCCCCTGGGTCGTGGGTCTCTGCAGGGACCGTCTGACGGGCCGTGGGAGCGAGCATGCTGGGACTGTGTGGGCCGTCCCCGCACTGCACATGCTCAGCCACCTCGCTCCAGCGCGGCCTGCACCCTCCCAGCACGGCCCTCCCCCGGGCGTTAGCACGTCACACGTCACAGGGAGAGAAAGACTTCAAGTGGGGCCTTGGGCTCACGGGTGACGGGCAGCCAGGGAGCCCTCGCGAAAGATGCAAACTGAGGGTCCAGCACCCACAGGCTCTGTGTGCTCGGTGGTGTTAGTTTTCAGAGCAAACATGGTCTGGTTCCCTCAGGCCAGAGTTCGGGGGGGGGCGGGCAATTTCCTGTTGAAAAGAGACCTCGTGGCTTTCCTTCGACCACGCACACCTGTCCACCTCCACGGATGTCCCGTGCAACACAAACGTCACTAAACCTCTCCATAAAAATGTCACCGTGCCCCTTTGAAATTTGCAGCAGAGCAGTTTGGGCCTCTCTCCAGAGGCCGGCGGGACCAGAGTCCCCCTGCCAGCATGACTTTTTACGTGGGAGGCTTTGGCAGCCTCGAAAACACAACGAGGGCGTGTGGCTGGGCCCGGCCCCTGGGAGCCAGCACACGGGTCCACAGCTGGCCCACGTCTACCACTCCCCTGTCCCTTCGCGGCTTGGATTAAAAATTGCCCAGAGTTCAAATATTTAATGTTCTCCCTCATTCGCCATTCCTGGAATGTCTCGGTGTGGCGTGGCTCGTGGCCCGGTACCTGGGCGAGGCCTCGGCTTTGGGGCCGCCTCCGTCCCAGCACCCAGCACCCGCCCGTGGCCTGGGTGCGCCTGGGGCAGCTGCCTAGGGTGTTCTGTTTGCGTTCCTCTCCTTTCTGGGTCTCAGCAGGAGACTTGATTTTGATGGTCAGATCGATTCCCCACACGTTCCACCGCGTGACATCTGGGTTGTTTGGTGGCCGTGGGGCGTCGGCGGCTCGGCGGCAGGAGGTGAGCAGCGTCCCACGGAAAGTCCCGGAGCCGCGCCACGCTGTGGCCTGCTCAAAACCAGGTTTAGACCGATCAGCTCGGAGTTGCCGGTTGCCTCTTTCCTTCTTGCTCCGTTTCCTTCCCGCAACACCTGTCTTCTCCTTCCCAGGGCCCTGATCCGTCCAGTCTGCAGCCACCCAAGGACTCTCCGTCTTGTCCGACCACTCGTGGGAGGAGCCATGTTTCGTGGGAGTAGGGCTTGTACCTCAGCTCTCTGAATGCTGCCCTCCTGCCCCTAAAAAGAAGTTGTAATAATTGAATCTTTAGAAAGGCGACCAGTGGGTCTAAAGTTCTCTCAGAGAGGATGGTGGCCAAACTGTCAGCTCGCTGGGTCCCCCTGGCCGTCCGATGTCGTCATGGCGCCTCTCACAGAACCACAGTGAGCCCCGTGTCCCACACGCTCTGACACACGGGCACGGAGTGACCCCATCGGCTCGGTTCTCCGGACCTGCCGCGGGGCCGGCGGGGCGGCATCTTGCCCTGAAGGACGCTGGTAAACACGCTGCTCCCCACCACCCTCCTCTTCCCTAGGCTCCCCGGCTCACGGAACAGGGTGAAAAGCCGGAGCTGCTTCCCAGCTTTCCTGTGGCCGTGACGCTGGCAGCCTTGCTTTTCGTACCCAGACAGACACTCCCCAGGCTGCCGCTCAGCAGAAAACTGGCATCCCTGAGAGTCAGACAGAACTGCCTCCCGGAGCCCACGGAGCGAGCAGATAAGACATCGGAGTCTTTCTTCTCTGAGCTGGGGGGTGGGGGTAGGCTGCTGGGTGAGGGCGGGGGGTGGGTAAGAGAGAAGGCTGTGAGGACGCCCCACTGCCTCGGGGCTCGACCCCAGGGCCCCAGGAGCAGAAGCAGCTCTGGGGGCCGGCGGCCAGGAGGGCAGCTCTGCAGGTCCCCGGAACTAGGTCGGGGTGACACCAGGGAACGTGCGTCACTCCCCGGGCAGAAGCAGCTCGACTGTCACTGCTGCTGCTGCTGCGGCAGAGGGTGAGCTCCGCACGGTGTGGCAGCGGAGGCCGCCTGCTCCCTCCTCCGTCCCTTCTCGCTCCTTTCCTGCTTCGTCAGGGGGCGTCCCTCCCCTAGGTCCCCTGGATGAGCCAGGCAGGGGACTCTGAGGGTGGGGTCCCATCCCAACCCATGCACTGGCCTACAGACATTCCATTCCAGCTGTAAAGGTTAGCTTTGCACACCCTTAAACAAAGTGCATCGCCTGGTAAAAGAAAGCATTACATTTAAGACCAAATAAAATTCACCCGAAATCCCACCCCCCACGTTTGCCTCTTGAGTTCCCGGTAAAACCGACCATGGGAATAGGCTCTGACCAAGAGCGAGCTGCCGGCCGTTCCCACCTTCTTTTCTGATCGCTCCCGGGCAGTGCAGGACTCTCTGGTTACTTCTAACCCTAACGCAGGCTCACTCACGTCTTTAATTAGAACAGTGCCATGCTGGAGGGCACCTATGCACGTTATATACTAGCATGTTATACACATGTTTGTGCGTGTCCTATGGTACAGCCACAACCCTACAGCGACCATCGCCGTCTTCTCCCCGGCCTCAGTCGCCTCTGGGCTGAGGCTGCGGTTGAGGGTGAGGTGGAGGGGCAGGGCCCGTTCTCAGCCTCAGCCCTGAAACCAGCAAGCCGAGGGGGCTGGGTAGGTTTGTGTCCTGCATCCTGACACATAGTGAGGCTGGTTCTTCCAGTCTCTGTGGAAGTGTCCTCTGCTCTCCCTGCCATGGTTCCTCTGGCCTGGGCCCTCAGCGGACACAGCTCCGTGCCACAGGGCCCCTGAGACTCCTCGCCCAGCCCCAGGGCACCCCACGTTACCCCCCACCCGCCCTCTCTGGGCCTTCTCCCTCACTCCATGCAAGACTGACCGAAGAGGACCCCATGCCAGCTGCCCTGGGTTGAATACTGTCCCCCAAATGCAGGTCTCCCCAGAATCCCACAATGTATCCTATTTGGATACATAAGTTCTTTGCCGATGTAATTAGAGAAGATGGTCATACTGGATCCGTGTGGGCCTACTCCGGTGACGAGTGTCCTTACAAGGAAACAGAGACACAGAGACGGGGGAGTAAGTCCACGCGGTGACGCAGGCAGAGGCTGGAGCGAGGCGTCTCCAAGCCGAGGAGGCCAGGGGTTGAGGGAGCGGACCGCAGCCAGAGCGAGGCCCAGACGGGGTCTCCGCGTCAGAGCCTCTGGGGGAGCCGGCCCGGCTGGCAGACCCAGAAGGGGAGGAGTGCCTACCACTTCAAGACACCCGGCGTGTGGGCCTCCCCCACAGCAGCCCAATTGATGAGTGTGCTGGCTCCCCCCACCCACTCCCACCTGCTCCCCGGAGACACCCTCACACCCTCCTCCCTGATAGGCCCCGGATGGCAGCGTGGCCCCCCGAGGACAGTGGCCTCCCAGCCCGCCACCAAAGCCTTTGGTCAGCTCTTGTCCCCTCCAATCCCTGGTGGCAGCCGGACCCCCGTCCACGGTTCACTTCCTCCTTCTCAGGGGTGGGTCTGACCCAGGTCCTTGGTGTCACCCGGCTTCACTGGGACCCCACCCCGAGCTGGGGACTGGGTACCAGCACCCTCTTCCCTCTCCTGAAGGAGGGGCCTGAACAGCAAGGCGACCGTTGTCTCCAGAGAGAACCCCCCCTGCCCCGTCACCTCCTCCTCAGAGCAGGCTGCTTCTCCTTCGAGCCCCAAGCTCACTGGGCCTTGGGCACAGCCGCCTGGGGGTGGGCCTCAGCCCCCGTTCCTTCCCTTGGGAGCTCTGCGTGGGGTCGGGGGTGGGGGCAGAGCCGTTCCCACTCCGTTCGGTCCCCCCGTTCCACCCGAACACCCTGTTACACGCGGTGCGTGTACCAACACGGTTCTACCTTGCTGAGGGAGGTGGGCGTGTAAGCGGAGTGGGGGCATGTCTGGCCGCCCGCGGTGGGTCGCGTTGTGCCTCCCCCCCCCCCCCCCCCCCCCCCGAACACAGGTCCTCCCGGAACCCGTGAGGCCAAGCGCGCTTGGAAAAGGGGTCTTTGCTGATGTAACTCATTTAAGGCTCAGGACGGGGTCTTCTTGAATTTAGGGCGGGTCCTAAACCTGCTGACAGGCATCCTGAGACGGGGAGAGGAAGACACCAGACCCCCAGAGGAAGGGGCCTCGAGGACAGGCCTGGGCGGGACTCCCGTGGGCCCAGGCCGCTGGCCACCTGGAGGCTCTGCGGCTGCAGGAGGCAAAGCAGGGGGGGGCCTCCCCCGGAGCCTCAGGTGGGAGCTGCCTGCCCATGCTTCAGCAGACACCTGGATTTCAGACTTCTAACCCTTCCGAGTGTGAGGAAATGAGATTTTTGTGGTTTGAAGCCACCCCGTTGTAGTAATTTGTTTTGACAGCTCTAGAAAATAACACGCTAAGCATATTACAAGCATTCCCCGTGTTATTAGACATTGCGGTAATTATCTTTAATGATAGGACACTCTTCTGCGGTACGATGAACGCGCTGTTGTGAAGCGTTTCGTACTGGGAAACCCAGCGGACCGAGCACTGGGGCGTGAGCTGCACTAGGACGTGGGTTCGGGGCACCTGGCCACGCCCCAAGGGAGGCCTCCCGGCGGCGGCGGCACTGCGGGGCCGAAGCCCACCCTCTCGGCTCCGCCTGGGCCGCCCGCCCTCCCCCACCCCCCGCGCGTGAAGCCTGCTGCCCCAGGCCTGTAATTTCCGTAAATGTTATTTCATGCTGGCTGGTACAAGACGCGTAATAACCCTGTGAGTCATTTCTTCAGCCGTTCTTACAGACGCTGTCCCCGCGAGCATGAAGAGCGACCTTCGGAAAAACAGGCCCCGCCCGGGACTTCGCCCGTTTGGGTCACTCGTCTGGTGTGTTTCAGTCCCGATGAGCTCACGTTCCCTCAATGCCGTGCCGCTGGCGCCTTAAAAACGTGCTCCTTTGTGCTTTTTCTTTTGTTGGTCTCCACTCTAAAAGCAAGCCCTGAACTGTTGCAGCACATGCCACGAACAAAGGTGGCTCGGGCAGGCCCCTCCCCCACCTCCAGCCCTCAATCTCGTACATGTCGCAGCGGCTGGAAGTGGCGTTGCCCCAGGAGGCCTCTGGGCGTCCGTGTCCAGAAGAGGTCAGCATGGACCACGTCACCGAAAACCGTGTTTATCTGGACGCCAAGGGCCCGGGGCTCAGCCTGTGGTTTGCTGACATCTGATTGATTTTACCTCGGGGAGGTTGGTGTCCCTTCACCTGGGTGACGGGACCTGGGCAGCGAGAGCGGTGGGCCAAAGGAACCCTAACGATTCTGAGATGCTCTCCGCTGTTCGTGTTTCCCACGGCCCCGGGCGCGTTCAGGTCTGCGTGTCGGGCCAACGTGTCCGCACCGCATCGGCCTCCCCGTGGGCACCCCTCGAACATGGTGCCTGAACTGAACCCCGGGCCAGAAGAGCAATCGCAACATTCTGACCCCGTTAAAGCAACGCCATCACACGGGGAGCTGCCGCCCGTGTGCGGTTGGGTGAGACAGTTGATGGTGCGTGAACTGCCTCCCGGAGGGGCAGGGCTGGAATTCGAGACGATGAACCAAACCACGGAATCACACTCAGCTCGCTGCTGTGTCTCGTGTGTGTGCTGATAAGAGACCGTGACCTGCCCTCGGCACGTCTGTGCCCCGTCCCCAGAACTCCGGCCCGGAATCTAAAGATGACTGACAGTTTGGTCCAGAAGGAAGCTGGCTTGTGCAGTCCAGCAGGAGGCTCCGTGTAGTCCGGCCAGCAGCTGTTGGGTAGCACTGCTCCGTGATCCTAAGTGAGAAACACAGAACCATGCACACATGTGTGTACACGCAATGCCTAAGCACATGCGGGCACACATGTACACACAGTAACTAGCATGTGTGCACACACATAGTAACTAGCAACGAGCACACATGTGCATGTGCAGTAACTAGCACACATGTTCACACACAATAACTAGCAACCAGCACACGTGTGCACACGCAGTAACTAGCACATGTGCACACACATAGTAACTAGCAACTAGCACACATGTGCACACACAGTAATGAGCACACACGTGCAGACACAGTAACCAGCACACGTGCGCACATGCAGTAACCAGCACACGTGTGCACACACAGTAACTAGAACACACGCGCACACACAGTAATGAGCACACACGTGCAGACACAGTAACTAGCACACGTGTGCACACACAGTAATGAGCACACACGTGCAGACACAGTAACCAGCACACGTGCACACACACAGTAACCAGCACACGTGCGCACATGCAGTAACCAGCACACGTGCACACGCAGTAACTAGCACACAGCAGGTCTGGAGGGGCGCCTCCACCTGCCTCTGCTCAGCCCCTTCCTGCCTCTCCTCTCGGTTGGGCGGGGCTAACATGGCCAGACGTCACGGGCGAGGCCTGTGGCAGCAACGCTGTCACAAAGGACGGCGGCGTCTCCACACGGCGCCCCTCTGAAGCCAACGAGGACCCGTCGGCGCTGGTCCTCAAGTTGAACACGGTGTGCGTCCGAGACCCGGGAACAGCTGAGTTAAATGGTAAGGAAGCATTTCTCTTTCATATTATGTCACTCTGTTGGTTTCCTTACTTTTCCTAGGTTTTGGTTTACTTTTGGTATTTCCTAGAGCTCGGTGAGCCCACAGAGCCCGTGGGTGGAACTTTGGAGAACAGGAGTGCAGAGGCAGGGACTTCTCCTCTCTCCGGACGCCCGGGTCAGAGCTCCCTGCACTGGTCCCGGGCAGACAGCGCCTCCGGGTGGCTGGTCCAGAAACGGGCGTGGGAGCCCACTCAGGCCATGCCGGAGGCCATAGGCCACGTCACTCAGGCCACGCCGGAGGCCGCGGGCCACGTCACTCAGGCCATGCCGGAGGCCGCGGGCCGCGTTTTCTCTTCTTACAGGTCTTTCCTGTGCAGACACGAAGCTGGCACGTTGCCAAGGGCAGAGCTGAGGCACTCTGAGACACGAGACAGAACCTGGGTTCAGTGAAACCCCAACCCGGTCCACCCCCGGGCTTCCAGAGCGGACCCACTGTTTACTGATGGAGCCTTCGAGGGCGGGCCGTGAGCCAGGGCCGCACGTGAGGTTCCAGTGTGCTCTCACGTTCCCTTCATCTCGTTTTTACGAGAAACTAGAGCCCATCGGGCATGGCTACAGGGCTTGCCCAAGGTCACCAGCCACGCACAGAAGGACCGGAAGGCAGGGCCCAGCTGCAGGGGGTGTGAGGGGACAGGAACGCAGTCTATCCCCTAAGCCAGCCCCCAGATGCGGAGCCGATTCTGGGCTCGGTGCTTGTTCCCTGGCTCCTCAGTCCACCCCAAACGAGGTGGGCCGGGCGGCCCAACCAGTTGGCCCTCTCCACATCTCTTCCCCTCGTCCCTAATTCTCTTGTATAACCACCCCCTTCCCTCTGCCCCACCGGGCAGCTCCCCAGACGGAGACTGTCCCCACCCTGACATGTCCGTGTTTGCTGGCATCACCCAGGTTGCCTTCCTTGGTCACCCTTCAACGGGATGGCATGGACTGAAGCTTCCTCAGACAGAGCGTGGGGGTGTCCCATTTCAAAGGGGAGCAGGGCGTGCCATCCCAAAATATCCTCTTCGTTTTCCCCTAGTTAATCCGTCTTTTATTACAGGGGTCTCAGCGGAGAACTCAGAGGGGTAGAGGAAGAGTTATTTTTCTTCCTTACGACTTCCTAAGTTTATTTAACCAGGCTTTGTCTCCCCCGCTTCACCCCTCCATCTTTTTTGGTTGGGAAGCTTCCCAAGGGGTGCTTTGGAAAGAGCGAACTAGAGATATATTTTACTAAGTAAAATGTAAACCCACTACTGATGTCTGCCTCTTGGGCTCAGAGAAGAGATGTTCTTGGCATTGCAACTCAGAATTCAGACTTCACTTTCCATAAGACAATGTGGGTGTAGGTGGGTAAGACGAGTTTTGCAGACTAGTCTGGAGCCCCAGCCACCAGTGACATGGTGGTCACATGGGGAGAATCCACGGGGGTGGCAGGAAGATCAGAAACGTGCATGGGGAACTCAGCCCAGGCTTGACCGGGGCGCTGCCCTGGGCAGATTTCTCAAAGCAAGGCTTTCGTTGGGCTTGAAACGTGCGCCCACGATTTCAATGACTGACCCCCCGTGAATGGCTCCCGCTGATGCCAACTTCGTGTGCCTTAACATTCTGAGATGTTCTTTCACGTCAAATCTTTTTAAGAATTTTTTTAAAAACCCTGAGTAAATGTCTTACAGTGATAACCAACTTGAATTACTTGTTGCTATGAAGTTTTGCTTGGTTATACATTCTTTATCTGTTGCTCCTGTTTAAAAAAATTTGACTGAGTAAATTTTAAAGATCTGATTGGCTCTATTCAATGATTCATGAATCAGGCAGCATCCCACCTGACAGATGGGCAGGAGGGGGCGGGGCAGGGAGTTATGAGCAGAGGGTGGGTTAGTTCAGGTGAGGTCACCTTCTTCTGGGGGGCCTCGGGGGTCTGTCGGGCAGCTGACCTCACTAGGGTTGACAAGGCAATTCCAGACCGACTGGGCTACGATTGCAGTCCTGGGAGAGGTCGAGACTATAATGAAGCTAGGCATGAAGTCCAGGTTTGGTGATGTGGGGCTTAGCACAAGTGACTCCATTTTGGGCCTGTCGTCTCTTTGTAACACTCCTAATTCAGCTCACGTTTCAACAGCTGAGCAAATCGCTCTGACTGTAATGACAGACAACACGAGAAATCTGTGACAGTTTTAGCCTTCCCCGTGGCAACGCCTACCCACGGAGCGCCCGGGAAAGAAAAAAAAAACACACACAAGGGGAGATGTTCCATAAGAGCGCCGATGCAGACCTTCACGAAGAAAGATTTGGAAGGTTTCCGTTTTTCAGGACGGAGGTTTCATAGAAACAGCTTGAGCACGAGAGAAGCCATTTGTCAAAAGACTCCTTTTAGAACATTTAAAACTCAAGCTGGTGGTTGGGAAGCAGGCTCCCCCGTCAGAAATCTTATACCGACGTGCTTTTCCAGAATAAGACAAGTTCGATATTTGTCAGAATGATTTTGATGATCTAATTCTGTAGTTGGCAGGGCAAGATAGCAATAGCAATCGAGGCTATAGCAGGCCAGATAAATTTAACATAATTTTTTTTTAAAAAGAAGATGCTGTATTAAGTAGGAGTAAAATCAAGCTGCAACAGTGTGTGGGCCTTGTTCTGAAAACTTAAATCCACGACAGCCAAGAATTCGCCTTTCTAAGCTCCTCAGACGGCTGGTTTCCTCCGCCAGCGGAAACTCGAGGTGGAAGTCGAAGCGTTTCAGTCGCCAGGGCAACCTTTGTGAAGCTTCATTCAATATGGCGGCTTCGTAATACATCAACCTGGGCATGCTGAGCTGTGTTTCCCAGAATTCCCTCTCCTGCATGTTTCTGGTTAGGGTGGGTCTCAAGAGACATTCTGGAGGGGGTCTTGAGGGTAGGAAGGATGCGGCTGCCATTCTGTGGGTCTTGCACGTCACCGTCGAGCGGGGGGCTCACCCCCTGCCCCGTTGGCAGAGCAAACAGCTGGGCCTGCAACCAGTGTGCCCCCTCTGGAACCCCCTTCCAGCTCCTCCGACTGCTGGGCCCGGGGGTGTGCTTAGCTCTAGGAGGCGGGGCTCCAGCTTCTGCAGGACCCCCGCTCCATCGAAGTCCGTGGTGGCAAGAAGGACACTTCCGTCAACTGCAGACTGCGGCTGCTCTCCGAAGACTGGCTACCTGTCCCTCCCTGTGGGGCCTCGGCCTTGGCCTCCTACATCTTGTGTTGCCCTTCCTTTTGGACTCCTGCCCTGTGGGCGTCAGCCTCCAGCGCCAGACGCCGAGGTAACGGCCTTCCAGGTGCCTGGAGATGAGTGCAGAGTGCAGCCCTGCGGCTGTGTGGGGGTCTGCCCCTCTGTTCGCTGACACACGTGACTCCCTACGGAAATGACTAGTGTGTGTGGCCGTGAAAGAGATAAATTCAATACGATAAGCTGGTGGGAATTGTTGAACTTAGACAGTAGGTATATGAAGTGTATTTTACTGTCTTTTCAACTATTCTGTGTGTTTGAGCTTTTCCATGGAAATGGTTTGGGGGAAGAAAGAATGGATCTTAGCAATGAGTAAAGGTCCCAGATTCTCCATCCAACGAGCCGCGGGGGAAAGCCGCAGCAAACACTTTTTTTTTTTTTAGTGAAATTAACTAGAGTGCACCGCACTCCCGAAACGAACTGTGTTGGGAGCAAGGTCTTCTCTCAACCAGAAGGCAGAGTCAGAACCTGGCGCCACAGAGTTCGGACACAGCGCACCCCTGGAAACACATGACACCCCAAGAAGTGACTGACTACGTGCGTTCCACAACTTTCACAGTGGTGTGTCCCAGCCTCCTGGTCTCCACCTGAGCACAGCTCACCTTTGCTGTCACGTGGCCTCTCCCTTGGCCTTGTGGTGAATTGTCTCCTGTGTGAGTCGACAGCCCGGAGGTCCCAGCCTGTGCAGGGGCAGGGCCAGCCCCAGTGCAGGCCCAGGCCAGGGACACCCCTGCTAGCGCACACTCCCTGAGGATGTCACCCCACAACCGAGCGTCCCAGGTGGAACACAAGCTCTTTCTCACCCTGTGAGAGCTCGGGAGTCCTTCTGCCTGCTGCTTTCTGGGGACTCTTGTCCTGGACTCGTATAGTTTCTCTCAAATATTCCTAAGTCAGCACTCAGCCAGACACTGGAGGGCTCCTCTGTGGCGGTCTCCAGGATCTCACTCTCTCTTTGTGGCTCTTCCTTTTCCCGCATTTTCCCCTGCACATCCTAGCCACGTTGGCCTCCCCAAACTTCGACCTTTTTTTAGTCGACCCAGGGAGACCCCTGGGCTCTGTGTGGGTCCCCTTCTCAGACCTGCCGCCTGGCAGCTGCTTCTGGTCCGTGAGCCGGGGCGGTCTGGGGGCTTCCCCCGTTTGCTTCCCTCATCTTGGGGGTCCTGCGCCCTCCGTCATGCACTTCCTGCAAAACACGTTGCACGCGATGTGACCGTCCTCTAGTTGTGTGAATTGGGAGAGTCTTTGTGAATCCCTCTTGTCCAGAAACATGCAGTAATTTGTTATGGATACTATGCAATATGTTCATGAAATGATCTGTGAATTTTTTTAAACATTTGACTCATAGAAAGAAGGAAGGAGACACGGTTGCGAGCACAGAGGCGATGTCGGATTCTAGCTGGCATCTCTAACTTGAACACACAGCAGCTGAAACATGAAATTCTCATGGGGCAATTAAGCTAATAGCCCATCACCTTTCCTCAGTTTCAGAGGCCAAGGTTTGCCCAGTGACGACAACAAGGCCTTCAGGCTCCATGAGTTGGGTTATCATTTCTGCTCGGCAGGAGCCCGTGTCCGGCCACGGAGCCTCTGGCCTCTGTTCCCCCCGGGGCTCTGAGAAGATACTTTCAGGCAACTCAGAACTGGAGACGAGCCCATTGCTCTCACTGGAGTGACTGGCTAGGCCAACCCAAACTCTAACTGCGCTGACAACCCAGCGGCTTTATTCTGGAGACCACAGGACGAAGAGCCGAGGTTGCTCAGGTGGACAACTGCAGAGAAGCGATCTGAGAGTCCCAGGTGTGTTGAGTTTCTGGGACTGGACTGGGCAGGTGTTCCCGTCACGTTTGGCAAGGCCCCGGGTCTGGGACTCCAGGGCCTGCGTCACAGGGGGGTGGGGCAGGCACCAGCAGGAGGGACACTGTCCTGACACTTGAGCTGTCCACCGGGTCACTCAGAACCGGAGAAGGGCACGGTGGCCACGGCGACGAGGTGGAGGTGTCCCGGATGCGGTTGGCGGCAGGGGCAGAGGGGCGTGTCACTGCACCAGAGGGTCTCCTGGCAAGATGCCCAGGCCCTGCCCAGGGAGAAGCGTGAGAGCTCAGATGGCGAAGGTTACACCTGCCAATCACGCCACGGGGGGTCAGACTGGCAGCTCCCGAGCCATCCCTGGGGCTGCAGGGACGGAGGCCGGGGCTCGTGTCGAGGGTGACAGAGACTTGTCATCGGTGGAAGGCATCTCCAGGGAGCAACAATCAATTCCTGAGTACCGTGTGCAGCATAACAAAATAAATACATAAATGGCCCAGAAATGAAATTCGAGTAGACTTGGGAAGTCATTTGCGAACAAATCTTTCTGCTACTCGGGATGCAAATGGCGTCCCTGGGAGAGGTTGTCTGGGTCTCTGGTGCCTTTTCTAATTACCGATGCTAATTACCTGCATCATCATTTGCATACCATTATGAGACAGAAGCTATAGAGGGCGGGGGCTCGTGAGTATTTCTTTTCTCCTGCTCGTTCAGGATGAGGGGACTTGTACCTGGGATGCACTGGCCAACAGGTGAGTGAAGCAGGGCCCTCCCCTGGTCTGTCCTCAGGGCAGTGGCAGCTTCTGGCTGTCAGGTGTGAAGACGCATGTGGCTTTATCTGTCTCCATGCCTGCACCTGCGCCAGGGCCCGAGTCTCTACCTGTACCTGTACCTGTACCTGTACCTGTGTCTGTGTCATCTATGTCTGTCTGTGTCTATTTACATCTACCTGTTACCACAGGCAGTTAACTAATTGTTAACAAAGGGAGAAAAGGGGGTTAGACATTAGGAGCATAAGTCCGTGTGCTTCACCAGGAAGCTGTAGCTTCACACCTCCGGGGACCACACCCCCGGGGACCACAGCGCTGCTCCGCCAAGGGGGGTAACACTCCGTCCTTCCCCCTCTGGTACCGGATAGTTGGGGGGTACAGGGAGCGCTGACCACAGAGGCCTGTCGGTCTAACGTGGGGGTGGACCCATCAAAAAGCCCGTGACAGCTTGGCAAGGTCACTGGTTGTTTTGAAAAGGCACCTGGTCCATCCCAAACCCACGCCATGTAATCCCGGGAGAACAAAGAAGCTCTCTCCCTCTCTTTCTCTCTCTCATTCACGCCCTGCCCTTGACCTGGGTGTCCGTGAGCCCTCTCACCTGGGAGCACCGGCCATGCGGGTGGAGCAGCTGCCAGGGCCTGCGGCGGGCCGCGGGGACTCCGAAGGACTCGGCTGTACCAGGAAGCGGGGACTCCGGACACCGGCTTTGCTTGGGCCTTGCTGAGGACACGGTCGAACCTTTCCCATGGCGGGTGGAGGGAGAGGGGACACTGGAAACCCAGGGGGGGACCCCACCTGAATAAACCATCTTGGCTCATCACAATCTCCTTGGGGTGTTTTCCTTGCGATCCTGGGGAAGAACCTGTTTTCCACTCACAACGTATCTCTATATCTATCTATCTATCTATCTAGGCCCATTCCAATTTGCACAATTTTATAGGCACTCCCAATTCTGCGAGGGGCCTGGAGTAAAAAAAAATAGTACTTTTCACCCTGGCTGGTGTAGCTCAGTGGATTGAGCTTGAGCTGCGAACCAAAGCATGCAGGTTCGATTCCCAGTCAGGGTACATGCCTGGGTTGCAGGCCACAGCCCCCAGCAACCGCACATTGATGTTTCTCTCTCTCTCTCTCTTTCTCCCTCCCTTCCCTCTCTAAACATAAATAAATAAAATCTTTTAAAAAATAGTACTTTTCCTCCCACCTTCGAGGTTCTTCTGTCTGGGCGAATCACCAAATTACCAGAGACGGATCAATAGGAGAGAATCAAATTGTTAATGTGTGTACAGGGAATTCACATAAGAGTGAAAATTAGAAAGACAGCGAGGCACAATTGGGTAGACGTGTCACTCTGGACGACGGAGGAATGTCGGGTATGCGTCTGAGACGTCAAAGGAAGGGGGCAGCTCCCAGGCAGGTGAGAGAGAGCGGAACACCCTCGGCAGGTACATTTCTGCTAGGAAGCCTGGGGAGCCCAGCGAACAGGGGGGCACGGGGGCTGACCCGGTGAGCGGGGCCCTGCGCGGCACCTGCCTGCCCGCCACACTTCATTCAAATTCACCAGGCTGAGGTGAGTTGCCAAGATCTCCCTCCTGATGTAGGTCTTTCTCTCTGCATCTCTTGGCAGGAAAAGGGGGCATCAACCCTTCTTTATGAGCCTTCTGTTGCTTAATAACCAGCTTGCAACAGGAGGACCCTGCTTCACTCATCCTGTTGGCACTATTCTAAAGGGCAAAACTTCGGACCCCTTCAGAGGCCCTGTGGCCCAGGGGTCAGGAGCCCAGGCCGTGGCGTGAGACCGGACCTCAGCCAGCAGAGCGAATCTGGTCACAGCTCATTCAGGCTAACAGTGACGCAGAAGGGACCAGAATTCTGCCACCTTAGAGCTGCCTTTTGGGATACTGAGGTTCACATGTTTGTAAAGAGGCCAAGGACGCAGAACCTTTGACCCTTGCCCTTTCCTGCCCAGGAGACTCAGAGGAGCCTGCTCCAGGACGGAGGCTGTGGCCGCCGAAGCCTGCTGGGAGAGCAGCGTGGGGACCCGGGGTGCCAGGCAGGGAGGGGCCCGGGAGCTAGAAACCCCGTGCCCCCTGGTCTCGAGTGGCCTGGCAGGGTTTGCCTGCCGCGGGTGTCCACTCTCCCCCGACGACCTGTGCACCGTCCACTCCCACTGCCGAGATCTAATAGCCTGTCCCTGCCCACCCTGTCTCCTCTGTCCTGAGTGTCTTACCTACCCAATGCTGCCTCACTGATTTTGAAATTTTCAAATTTATGTGACTTCCCCAGGCGCATGAATTAAACTTGGATTCTCTCCCATTCACCTGTGTCTGTTCACCTGGCTGGAAGCCCAGCCCGGAGGACTTAGACGGTGGGGGGAAAAGTATTCATCTTTTTAGCCCCCACATTGCTGTGTCAGTCGCCGCGCTTTTCCCAAAGAGACTATGGGGGAGGGGGCAGGTTGTGAAGGGGGTGGTTGTGTGGCTGGTGTAGTGGGTATCAGGCCGCAGGAAACTGTAAAGAATCACTTATTCTTTTTTAATTCAGAAGATAGAATGTGCGTTTCTTAGTCCATGTACATAGTCTATATACCACGGCAGAAATTGCACCTTGAAATCGACCTCTAGCTTTTGCTCTCCATATTTGACGATCTTTATGGGTTTTTAAAATGAGAACGAGGATACAGCCTTTACAACCAGTCTGCCTCTGTCCTTCTAACCGTGAGGCTTACGTGTCACTTCTTTAAAATAAATAAAGTGAGAAACTTCTTACGGCTCAAACACAGAGCCACTCGAATCGTATTATAGATAACAGAGAGCAATTATTTGAGATGTGAACGGTGGCATTTTATTAACAAATTAGAGGATCAGGGTGTCTCTGTCGCCTGCTGAGTCAGGGTTTGTCGCGGGCGAATGCGCTGGAAACGACACGGATGGCGCCGTGCGAAGGGCCCCCGGCCGGATTTCGCCGTGGGTGATTCACGTTGTTTAGGGAACCCCCCCACGCCCCACTCTCCCCAGCTCCCGCGCTCCTTCCCCCTGCAGGCATAATAACAGTGCCCGAATTTCTGAAACGAGTTTCAGCGTAAGTAAACGTCAAATTCACACTGAATTTGTGAATCACAAGTTCAGTGCGTTACTCCACGTCGCCCTGTATTAGGTGCCTCTTGCTGTCCCTGAACTCATCACAAACGTAGCAGCTTAAAGCAACGCACACTGACCATCTCGTGGTTTCCGTGGGTCAGGGGTCCGGACGTGGCTGGGCCAGGCCCCCCCTTCGCAGGGCCCCCCAAGGCTGCACCCCAGGCGTCGGTCGGGCTGGGTTCCTGTCCTGGAGGCCTGACCGGGAAGCACGTGCTGCCGAGCGCCCTCTGAGGTGCAGGCGGGGCTGACGCTGTGACCAGAGCACCGGGTAGGCTCCTGCTTTCCTGCGTCCTGGGCCGGCACGTGCGTCCTCCCAGAGGGCGTCTCCTCTACGGGAGCGGTGTGTGCGGCCGTGATTCGGTGTCAGAGGCGGCCCACCTGAGCAGTGGCTGAGTTCCGGGGGTCCGTCCCCCACATCCAGCGGGCCTTCGTGGGCCGAGGCTGGGCAGCCCCCCCTCCCCCGGATGGAGCGCAGGTTTCCCAGCACAGCTGATATATGTGCCAGGAGCCAGGCCCGGCCCGGCCCCAGCCTCTCCCTCCACAGACGCCTGTTTCTGGGAACCCTGGGGTGAAGCCACAGGTTCAAGAGGTACAGACCAGGGCCGCAGCTAAGCTCTAGGCTTCTAGCATTTGGAGTTGCCCCAAAACTGCAACGAGGAGTCCCGGTGTTGGGGAGTTTCAGCAGAGGCCGGATCTGGGTTCTTCAGACGAGGGTACTACAGTGTGACGTCCTCCGGGTGCAACACTGTCCACGGGGTCTCCTGGTCCTCCGTTCCAAGGGTCCCCACCCTTCTCGATGGCAGAGGCGCAGCCCCTCCTCTCGGCACTAGATGGCGACCAGGCACCAGCACAGCTGACCAAGGAGACCAGGGGCCTCCAGCCCTGGGCTTGGCTGGTCCGCCCCCACCCCAGGGACCCCAAGAGGTGGGCACTGTCATCCTGAGAGCTGCGGGCAAGAGACCTGAGGATCACACTCCTGGCTTCTGGCCGCAGCTGAGGCTGTGGGGAGCCGGCGGCGAGGGAGGCGGGGAGCAGGAGTGGGCAGGGGTGCTGAGCGCAGCCGGCGGGGAGCCTGCTGCCCGGGGCCGCCCTGCCTCACCCAGGCGGCTGGTCAGGGTGCTTAACAGGGACACCACCCATTCAGCTCTCACCCACGGCCAGGCACTGCTTTAAACACTCTCCGTGTATTGACCCGTGTAATCCTCCCGCTGACACCGCGGGCGAGGGCTGTCATCCCTGTCATTTTACAGATGGGGAAACTGAGGCAGGTTGTGGGGGGGTCCCATGGCAGGATGAGGGGTCCCATGGTGGGATGAGGGGTCCCGTGGAGGGATGAGGGGGGTCCTGTGGTGGATTGAAGGGGTCCCACGGTGGGATGAGGGGTCCTGTGGAGGGATGAGGGGTCCCGTGGAGGGATGAGGGGGTCCCATGGCTGGATGAGGGGTCCTGTGGTAGGTTTAAGGGGGCCCCACTGTGGGATGAGGGGGTCCCGTGGAGGGATGAGGGGATCCCACGATGGGATGAGGAGGAACGTACGGTTTTGGCTCTCCAGAATCAGTGTTTCCTGCACAAAAGCCTCGACCCTCCTGGTCCCGCCTCAGGGGCCTGTCTGTGTCGTGGGGGCCGATGCTGAGCTCCCGGCTGCTCTGCAGAAGCCCCGGAGACTTGAAATCGTGCCCCGGAGTGGGCCGTCCTCAGGGCCAATGCTGCGCTGTGGTGGAGTAACTTCTGACAGCCAGGAGAGACCCCGCGGCACCTGGTTGATTCACACCGTGGCCCGCTCCGTGGCTCCTGCTGCCAGGATCGAACTTCTAGAACGTCCTTCCACGAACAGGGCTGACGACGGTCATCTTTTAATTTCCCACCAGTGACTCGGGGGTAACTCAGATTGTCGGGCTAAGTCGGGGCTGCGGAACTCACTCGAGACTGGAAGCATTTCCTCGGGAGCTCTGGAGATCACGTTTCAAAAGGCCAGAAATAACCGTGACCGTGGCCCATTTCGGCGGAGTCGACCGCCATGGAAGAGATCACACAGCCAGTGTTCACCTGCCGGGCAGCGGGACGGCGACCCTGCAATGAATTATTGAAGCGCTAGCCTCGCTGAGAGCTGCTTACGTGGTGTGTAGGGTGCTCCGCCACGGCAACCACTCTTGTTCTGAATGTCATTAAGACTCTATCACGCCGCAGGCGTGGGCTTGTGGTCTGTAGCTGCGCCGGGCCAGCAGCCTCCGAGACAGCGACCCCCGACCTGCTGCTAGGATTCCCGTGGGCGCTGAGGAAGCCGTGGGCGGGGCCGTGTGGGTGGGGCCGTGTGGGCGGGGCTGGCTGGAGGCGGGCACCCTGGGGGGGTGGGGAACGATCCCACCACGGTGAGGGCCAGCTGTGTGTGTCCAGGGACGGATGAGATGCCGTCTCTTACACAGGGTATGAGTGTCCGGCGGCTGCTGTAACAAACTACACAAGCGGAGCGGCTTCAAACAGCAGGAATGTGTAGGGTTACGGCTCTGGGGGGCGGAAGTGTGAATACTAGGCCTGTACACCTGGTTCTTCCCGGAGTCTAGGAGCACACCTGTGCATCCTCCTTCTCTGGCCGGGACCCTCCTGTCTCCCTCTTATAAGGACTCTAGTGGTGCCACTGGCCCACCCTAATGATCCACGTGACTCTCTCCAGCTCAAAACCCTTAACCACAGTCTCATCGGCAAAGACCCCTTTTGCCGTTTAGGGTTCCATACTCACAGCTCTTGGGGATTAGGATGTGGGCATCTCTGGCACAGAGCACTGATTAGCCCGTGACTGACAGATTCACCTCTCCTGCTCTGGGACCAGGGCTCTGTGGGGTGCGGCCCCGCAGAGGGCACTAACAGCCCCATAACCGGTCCAGTCCCCTGCCTCTGGGTTCTTCCTCCTCCTCCCACACCCCTGACGCTGTCTTGAGCTCCCCGACCTGTCTGGTGCCTCTGTATCCTTGTAGACGCTGTCCCCACGCCCCTTCCACACTGGGGGACGCACACCTCATCCCAGAATCCTCTGGCTCTGCGCCCCAGCCCTGCCCCAGCCCTGCCCCAGCCCTGCTGAATAGGGACCCAATGTCATGGCAAAAAAAGAAGAGTCCACGTGGCTTCTTGGTTTAACGAATCACGCCTCTGTCCCTCCAAAGTCGTACATAAAATGTGTGGAACTGACCCGTGCCGAATAGGACACTCTCTGTGACTTCTCGGGCGTCACTTCGGCCTCTGCTATCTTATTTTGATTTCAAAGGCGTAATCGATTTCATCGAGAGCTCGAGGGACCGCCTACCGCCGGGGCACAGGCGCCTGCAGGGGACAGAGTTCCGACTGCGAACAGTGGCCCTCCGAGGCCTCCTTGCTGATTATTCAATCGGCGTTTATCAAAGCGTTTCCAAATGGCCTCGCCCCTCAGGGGTCCTCGGAGGAGGCTGGGTTGCAGAAGGGCAAAGCTCTCGGGCTCCAGGGGTCAGGCTTTGGGCTGTGATACGGCATGAGCTTCTGCGCAGGACACCCGAGGGGGACGGAGCTGGGCGCGGGCCAGCAGCCCCAGTGGTCGTCAGGCCCACTTCTCCATCGGGCACAGGGGGTCCCACGGTACTTTGAGGGGCTCACTCCCATTGCTTTTCAACTCAAAAAAACAAAATGGGCTTCCTTACACCAGGGATAAATGAAAAATTCCAGGGCCTGTATTCGTTTGCGGGGGATGTCATACTCCAATACCGCCATCCGGGTGGCTTCAACAACACAAGTGTGTTTTCTCACCGTCCTCCAGGCTGGCAGTCCAAGATCAAGGTGCTGGCGCGGCCGGCTGTCTCAGGGGTCTCTCCCCTTGGCTTGGGGCTGGCTGTCTTCTTGCTGGCTCTTCACATGGCGCTCACTCTGTCTGTGCACCCCAGGGTCCCTTGCCGAGTCCCACTTCCTTCTTGTAAAGGCGCCCGTGAGATTGCATTAGGGACGCCTTCAAGGCCTCAGTGTAAGGGAATTGTCTTCGTAACGGCCCTGCCTCCAAATACGGGGGCACATTCCGGGGAGCGGGGGCTTGGGACTCCAACACACGAACTTTGGGGGTCACAGTTCAGCCATGATGGGGCCCACAAGAACCTATTGGGGTGGGAGAGACCTAAAAGGCAAAGAGGCCCACGGCAGCCATGGCAGCAGGCTGACTGGATCCCCTGCGAGGCGGGGGAGGGGGAGGAACTCCAGACCGATCCCTTGGACCGGCAGCTGCGGTCCTGATGCCTCCGCCCCCTGAGCCGCTCCTTTGGCTGAGGCTCAAACGCAGAATCCACAGAGCATGTCACAACACTTCTTGTTTAACTTGCCTTTTAAGAGAGCTTACTGTGTGCCAGGTCTTCGATACAGAGAATTTTTATGCACTGGATTCTTCTCTACAAAACTATGAAGAGCTGTGCTCGACCCTTTGCTGAACTTACCAGAAAACGGTCCATGTGCTTTCCCTGGCCTGTGGCTCAGGGACTGCGGGGGGAGGGGGGGGGGAACGAAGGGGGGGCCACCCAGGCCCCAAAACTGACTCACCGGGGACGGGGAGACCACATCCTGTCTCTGATTTCTGTTTCTCATTAACAGGCGGCTGTGTGTGTCACAGAGCTGTGCAAGCATCAGTCACGCCCGCCAACACCCAGGGAGACTTTCTAACGTGGAGGAGCGCGTGCCGTTCCCCGGGTCGGCGAGGGCCATCCAGAAGGTCAATGTCAGAGGGAGACCCGACCACTCTGCCTGGGGGAGGGAGCTGCCGCGTGGCCCCGGCGTTCACGTGGGGGCCACAGGGGAGTCCCGTGTCCCCACCTTCCAGGCAGGGTGTGCGGGGAGTGTCCTCACCCCAGCAGGGCTGGGATGCTTCTCAGAGGACTGTTGGGGGCGAGAGAGGGGCCTTGGGAGAAAATTCTGTAGCTACACGCCAAGTGTCCTACTTGTGACTTGTAATGCCACCTTTTCACGTCCTAACATGTGTTTCCTCCGTTCAGGTGCTGGCCCTGCTGCAGGAATGGGCGGGGTCTGGCTGGACGTCTCGGGGTCCCACCAGGCTCCGCTGTGACCGTGGCTGGGTGGGCCCGGGCATCCTGCTGCGGCCCAGTGACCGCACAGACCCCGAGAAGCCGCGGGCCATGGGCCAGCATCGTTGAGGCGTTCGCGGTTCCTTCTTCCCAGGTTGGCTCTGTGGGAAAAAGCGGCTTAACCCAGACCCGGGGGCCCCTGGTTGGCAGTGACCTCTAACAAACAAGCCGTTACAGAGAAACCTCTTAAGACTAGTAAATAATTAACACGGGCTCTCGGAGCTGCTCAGCGAAGCACTAACAGAGCATCTAACTGCTAACGGTAAACGTTAATCATCGCCTTTTGATTACAGACTCAGATAATGAGATCAAAGAGGCAGGAAGTCCTAACCCACGCTCTTGCCTTCCCAGCGAGCGGGGTTAGAAGGGAGTCGTGTCCTTCCCCAGCGGGCTCCCTCGCGTGTCCGCCGCGACGGGCAGGGAGAGTCCGAGGACGGAGTGCCCAGCGTGCGGGCACACGTCGGCCCTCCACACCCAGACCTGGAAGATTATGTGGGTGAACGTTTGTTTAGGATAAGCCTGCTTTCTCTCTTTCTCTGGAAGCTGAAGTTCAACGCCGTTGCCAGGTTAATCATTACACTTGGCGTTGTTGAGACTGACTCAGTTCTGAGTTTGGGTGCGCTGACAGGAAGCTGTTTAGGGGGAGCCCGATACGGAGTCCAACCTCCGCACTGGAGTCAAGCCCAGCTCCTTTGAAGTGGCCAGTAACAGGGTTTGGGGGCCCCGTCGTCTGCTTCCCACACTCTCGGGCCTCCCCATGTTCTCCCGTCTGGTTCCTGGAGAGGCCTTACCGACTCCTCGCAAGGGCAAGTTCATGAGGAGAAAGAGAGGAGAGCGTGTTTCCTCTGGGGGGCGGGCGGAGGTGGGTAGGCCAGGCCAGCTCCCGGCCTCCCGTGCATCACCCACCTGCCTCCTCCTCTGCGGATTCTCCTGTTCCGGGCAGTCTGTGTAGATGGGGCCATGCAGCAGGTGGCCTGCGCGGCCTGGCTTCCTTTGCTTAGCCGGACGTTTTCAAGTTCATCTCCATGGTAACATTATCAGGCCTTGGTCGGCTGCCTTGGCCGTGATCTACCCTGTTCCTCACCATAACAAACAGGTGCCACCAAGGACCCCTGCCCTTGTCCTCCCCCCCCCCCCGCCCCCGCCCCACTGGGGGTTTGTAAATGCTTTCATAGGCCCGCACAAGCTCCCATAGTTTCTTGCTGCAGTCACACTTCTGTGACAATTAGTGCTCAGGGCTGTAGACAGACGGCTGGGTCCACTGTCCTCTGTGTGCTCTTTAATGGCCGTCAGGGGTGATCGGGGCTCCCACCAGTTTTCTGGCCGGGGGTCAGACTCTGCCCAGAGCCAGCCCGGGCGGAGGGAGCCTGCTCTGCACCTGTGCAGTGGCTGTGGGCCCGGGGAGTATGGATTCTCCCCGTGGTGGGCGGCGGCGCCTTCCCTGAGCTCAGGTCTGCAGCCCCCTCCTGACCTGCCTTCTGAAGAATGTTGACAAGACGACACTGATTCATCCTGAATTTGTACTCCCGGGGCGGGGGGGGTCTGTGCCATGCCAGGACCTGTGCCTGACCTTGGAAGATTTAGACATTTTGTGGTTTCAATTGCCCCGAGACAGATGAGACCCTGGGGGACCGATCTGTGCTGACCGCATTCACGAGAGACGGATTTACGACCTGGGTTGAAACCTGGTTCACTTACGCTGGGGTTTGTATCGGGCAGAGCGGGCTGGCTGGGCTGCCACGATCACCCCAAAACTCGGGCTCGGCCACAGAGCTTTCGTTCCCGCGGGAGCCGAGGCCACTTGGGGCCCCGGCCACGTCCAGGGCTGCTGGCCTCCGTGCAGTGGCCCGGTGCTGCGCCTCCCTGTAGCCACACCCGCGGATGGGAAAAGGCGCTCTGGGGGTTTCCCTGCTGCCGTTTCTGCGCTTCCCCGAAGCAACACACGCCGCCTCCACGCACAGCTGGTTGGCTGAGAAAGTCACGCCACCGTGTCCCGTCTCCAGGAGAAGGGAAGACATTCCGGGAGGGCCGGGAAGGATGAGAACGGGACTGTCGGAGAGGACCACGGACGCCCACAGAGGGACCTGCCCCTTCTAGCGACAAGCACCCCCGTGTCAGTTCCCTCTCAGCGCTAACGCCCCTGAGAGACGCTGTCACCTGGCTGAGGTCGGGGGTGCCCCACGGCATGGCAGGATCTGAACATGCAGCTGTTGTTAGGACAGTAGCTAAAATCCAGTAATGCCCCTGGTATTATTTGCCTACTTTATACATGATGTCGTGCACTGTGGACTGTTCGAACGAGGCTGGTGAGCCCTCATTGCGCCTGTGCGGGCTCAGTTTGAGGGTCAGATTGTCTGTGGCCGTCGGAAACGGGCCTCCTTCGGCCTTTCGTTTCTGGGTGCCTCACTGCGCGGGGTACTTCCTAGCGAACACATATATTTAATTAGTAGGTAATAGACTTAATTGTTACTGTATCTGTCTGTCGTGCAGATGGATGGATAAATAAACAGATTGATACAGATATAGATACAGTTTATGTGTGTATGTGGGTATGTATATATGTGTATGATATTTGTAAGTATCTATAATCATCACTGATTAGTTCCACAGTCAGTTCCAGCGAGGTTTCTTCTTATTTTTCCTGTGACATTTTGGAAGCACGCTGCTTCCCCTGTTGCCCTTGAGAGATGCACTAGCGTCACCAGGAAGACACTTGTCCCAGCTCACCCCTGGATCCCGGAGGAAACCCAGCGTCGTGACACTCGCACCGGTCACAGCCGCGAGCACCGGAAGGTCTCCGGTGCCTAGATGACGGCATCATCCCAGGACTTCCTGGGGCTCCGTCCGGGGGGGGGGGGGTCTCCCTCTAACTACAGAACACAGCAGTTTTGATGTCTTTATCTAGTTCATTCATAACTATCTCAACAGATGGTACTCACGAAACTTTCTTCATCGATAATTTTGTGGTTAAACGACGAGAATCACGGCCCTTTTAGGTAGCTTACATTACCATATATTTTCCCTAATTGTATTTCATTAATCTCTTTTATGCCTGGTTGCGCCACAGCGGGCTGCTCCTCCTCGCTTTGATATGTAAACATTTTAAGAGTTTTTGATGTTTGTTGACTCTGCCCCGGGCCTTCCCTTGGCCACACGGAGCACCATTAAGGGTAAGTTAGCGCGCACACACTCAGGAGACGCGAGCAACCCCAGATGCCCACCTTTTCCTTGAACTGGTGTTGGGTGAAAGGTTCCTGCAAATAAGCGACCGTTTTCTTTCCAGCCTGCGCGCCGGCCTCAGTCTTTACCGGGAATCCAAAGGCTGGCTCAAGTTCAACCCTTGGTCGCTGGTCGGAACTTTCACCCCGAAAGTCTGGATTTTCGCACTCGACAGATTTCCTTGGCAAACTGCTCATTTTTCTTCAGAGTGAGAATTATAATGCGAGAACATTTCTCACTTCCCCTGGATGCCGGGGGCGGGTTTCGGTGGGGCAGTGGGAGACGCCCCCTCCACCCCCCCCGCTGGCTCCGCCCCCTTCTCCCAGGGGTGGGTTCCTGGGGCCGAGGCCGGTGGCGGCGGCTTCTCTCAACATCCCTGGCTGTCGTCGCCTGTCACGGCAGCTCGCGCACGGTGCGGGCATTAGAACCGACTTTCCGTCAGTCCGTGGCGAGTCGTCCCGGCAACCGCACCGGTGGCTGTGGCCCCCCCCGACCCCCCGCCAGGCGTCCGGGGCAGGCGGGGTCCTCGGTGGTTCTGGGAGGTGCAGGTGCTCCTGGCAACGCAAAGAGAAGCTTTCCACCTGCGAGACACCCTTCTCCTAATGAAGGTTACATCCCCCTAATGTGGACACGTGGACGGGCTTAAAAACAGCACCGGCAGAGCCTCCCGCCTTCCTCACGTCCACTCCCGCACCCTGAATGAGCGCCGCCGCGCTCGGAACTGACGAACAGAGGAGACGTCCTTTCCGAAACAACGGGCCTCACGGGCCCCGGGACACACCGTGGCGGCTTCACTCTCCGCTGCCCTGGCGTCCGAACTGTTCTCAGTGGTCTTCGGGAGGAGCCGTGGACGCCGCCGTTTCCAATCTCTGGATCGGATCGCAAGGTCAAGCCTCCAGGGAAGGAGCATCCTGGGGACAGCAGCGCTCCGCCTTCCGGGGCGAAGCTGCAGGGGGGAGCCGGCGGTTTGAATCGTCTCGCTGTGCAGAGCTCACCTGCCACTGACCGTTGTCCCAAAGGTGGGAAGATGCCCCCCCACCATGGAGTGGGAGAGGGGAGCCCTCATGTCGAAGGGGAGCAGCCGGCTCCTTCCCCTGACTCAGCGAGGAGACACCGGCCCCTTGGAGCCCGCACCCTGGACCCCACTGACCCCCACTGACCCCCACTGACCCTCACCGTAGAAACACGTGTGTGCTACACCTACCTGGTGTTGCTCTACCTTCAGCAAGAAAGAAGACGGCTCCCTTTTAGTAGAATGCTACGAATGTTTCAGTTAAAACAGGGAGCAAGCATAGGCAATGCACGCCCCCTCATCCCCGGTTTTGAATCAAGAAAGGAATCCCAAAGCGAGGAAAAAGCTTTAGCCCTGAAAACCAGGCATTTTAATCTCCCTTCGCAGTCAATAAATTGAGGCCACAGAGGTTAAGGAGATGGCCCGTCGTTGGGGACGTACTGAAGACCTGGTGGTGTGGAAACAGGACCCCGGGGACCTGGTTCTCATGTGACCAACCGCTCTGGGTTCTTACCTAGGGTGGGGGCCGGGTAGCGGTCTGATGTGCCCTCTCCCCAGCTCCCATAAAATTGTCCACAAAATTTGTAGAACTGCCCTGCTCTGTGAAATAAGAATATCAACCAACGAATTGTCAATGAGAAATTTCTCCAGATGCCGTTTTTTCCTCCTTGTCATTTTTCATTTTATTTCATGCCGTCTACACTTTGTTGTGTGAAAGATAAGAAAGCAAGGTGAATGAGAAAATCTTCACACTACTTGATCCACTAATTTTTTTCAGATAACAAGCTATTCTGATGAAATGCAAGGGCAGCCATTTTGCAATAAAATGTTTATTGCGGTGTTCTGTGTAACAGCAAAACCTTTAGAAATTACGAATCTCCAAGATAAGGTAGTGGGTTACCAATTACGATTCAGCCACACAATGAATTATTATAAACTGTATTTAGCCCTGGCAGGGTAGCTCGGTCAGAGCATGATGCCGACACACCAGGGCTGCAGTTTGGTCCGCGGTTGGGGAACATGTAAGAAGCTCCCGGTGAATGCACAAATAAGTGGAACAGCACACTGATGCTTCTCTCTCTCTGTAAACATCAGTGAATTTAAAAAAAACTCTAAAAACTGTTTGGAATTATGCTTCTAAAGCTATTTTACTGGTGTTTAAAGATGTGTGTCAATTGTAAACATACAACCACCATACTAAATAAGAACAAATGTGAAAACAAGAATCCAGTGGCTATTCCAGAACAAACGGCCAGCACCCCCGTCAGCAGTGGATTTAACCAGTGGTTGTCAACCTCGGACAGCCTGGTAGCGAGTGAGTGTCTGGCTTCTTCAGCGGCTTTTCTTTGATTATTGATGAAGTCGAACTGCTTCCGATGGCCCCGTTTGTGGTGATTCTGCTGTGAAGTGACTTCTTAAGTCATTTAAGCAATTTGTATTGTGAGTGTTCTTTGCATATTAACCCATCACCCGCCGGGTCGGTTGCAAGCATTTTATTCCTCTTTGTCGTTTTTCTTTCAGCTCGACTCATGATCTCTTACCCTTGACCTTAGCCAAAAGGCCAAGAAACGACAACTCCTGGTTTCTTTCTTTTTAAAATTATTTGATTGTTGTTCAGTTACAGTTGTCTGCATTTTCTCTCGCCCCGCCCCCCCACCGCATCCAAACGCCCTCGCTCTCTTGCTCCGCCCCCTTGGTTTTGTCCATGTGTCCTTGACAGTAGTTCCTGAAAACCCTTCCCCCACTGTGCCCTCCCCCTCCCCTCTGGCTATTGTTAGATTGTTCTTAATTTTAGTGTCCCTGGTTCTATTTTGTTGGCTTTTTTCTTCTGTTGATTGGGTTCCAGTTAAAGGTGGGACCATGTGGTATTTGTCCCTCACTGCCTGGCTTATTTCACTTAGCACAGTGCTCTCCAGGCCCAATGTGTATACAGTCTAATTTCATTTTTTTATGTAAAGGTTTTGCTCTTATGACATGCTTAGAAAGTGAAAACATTTAGAAAAATTCCAAATAATAAATATTTATCTAAAGCTGTATGCCAGTGCTTTTATATTTTTATTTCTTAATGCTTAAATTTTTATGGTCTAGAATTCATTTTGGAGTAAGGAGAGAATCCTAGTGATGGAATTTTCTTTTCTCTTCCAGCTGTTTAATCAATGGTCTCAACTTCACTGATGAGGCCACTTCTCTCGATCCCTGTTCCTTTATAAGTGTCTGATGCTTCTGATGATGTGGGGACGTACTCAGCACCTCGCCGTCTAGAAAGAGCTCAGTCACACAACATTGGGACAGACAGAATGAGCCCTCCGCCTCAAGCCAATGCATTTATAGAAAAATTTTGGAAAGAATTGTATAGTGCTGTTTTTTTGGAGAGTATTTTACATCCTGATACTCTGGTGTGTTTTCTCAATTTCCTACAGTGTGCCAACTGTGTCTCAGTAAAGCTGAATAACGTAGGGCATCCATGTTAGGAAAGACGGGAAGACCATGCTTCAGAATGCTGACGACTTCTAGTTGGCAAAATTAGGAATAAGCTCATAATTCTGGTACTTTTCTCTATTTTCTACAATAACCATGCATTTCAAAAAAAAAAAAAAAAAAAAAAAGGAAAGCGTTGTTGAAACATCGAACCCAAGGGAAAAAATAGGGGAGAAAAAAGCCTTCTTTCTCCTCGACCACGGAAGGCAAATCCCGGCTTCCCGTTCAAGGGGCCAACGGGGCTCACCCGCGTGCCTCTGAACCACTGGGGAGCAGAGGCGTGCGTCTTCCTGGTTCCGGAGCCAGTCGCTGCGGCACGGAGGCTGGGGCACAGCTGGCTGGACGTGGGACAGGCACCACCGCCCGGTGGCTCCTCCCAAGGGTGGGTGGGGGGAGGGGACGAGTGTTTGAGAGGCAGCGTAATTACGTCCTCTCTCGGGTCCTCCTTCAGCCGCTAGGTGCTGGGTGGTGCAGTGTCCCCGCCTCCCCCTGCCCTTGGAGGTCGGTGGATGCAATCAAGTTAAGATGAGATCGTACTGCATTAGGGCGGGTCCTTCTCCAAGGGCTGGTATCCTTATCGGAAGGAAATTGGGAGACAGACCCACAGGGAGAGCCCTGTGTGGCGACCGGAGGCGGAGACGGGGGTGATGTGGCCACGAGCCAAGGGCTGCCGGCAGCCGCTCGGTACAGAATGGGCTCTTCCTTGGCACCTGCAGAGCTGTCAGTGCAGGTGCTCACCTGATGTTTGGGGCACCCGGGCCGTGGCACCCCATCGTCACGGCAACCGCAGGCAGCCGGCACGCGGCACAGTGCGGAGAGGGGCTCGGTGCCCTGCGCGGCCCTCCGGGGTCTTCACGCAGAGGCGCCGACCTTGGTCATCAGCGAGAACTCAGAAGTCTCCCCTTCACCGTGCTGCCGGTCGCGGTAGCTTGGGGAGGGGCGGCAGAGCTGGGAGGGAATTTTGATCCTGTGTCCCTTACTCCTGGGAGGCTTTTTGCTCCAGAAATACGCTTTGCATAAAGAGAAAATGAGGATGGAGAATGTTCCTGAAGTGCTCGGGGTTGCACTCCTCGCCACCTGAAGCTGTGGTGGTGTGGGTCTGTGTGCGCATCTGTGTTGGCGAGGTTGGGGACTGTGTGAGGACGAGGGAGGCCAGTGGCTGGAGGAAGGGCGCGAGGGAGATGCACTGAGAGAGAGAGGGAGAGAGAAGGAATGGAGGACACTTTCTCGAAGCGATGCACTCAGGGGTCGTGCAAGCGGCTACTGTGGATACTTTTCCGAGCCGTGTGATCAGCCCTTTGCCGCGTTACACAGAATACGGGTGTCAGCGTCTCTTCTCACGCAAGCCTAATTTATGTCGAGAGCCACTATATATAGACACTCTTGCACCGTTTTCTCCTTTAGCTGTGGCTGGGAAAGTCATTCTTTTCTTGAAGTTTTTGACAAATGGAGCACTGGAGCTCTAAGCCGATAATGAAGTTTGTCAACCGATCAGAGGAACTCACGGCGGCAGGATGTAGATTTCAGAAGTGTCTTACAAGAAGGAGCCTTTTCCGACTGATTCTCACTGGACGGCAAACACCAGTTTCAGCGTGGCTCCAGCTAGATTTGCATATAATTTCACTCTGATGGCAAATCAAGGAGCCCAGAAACTTCCCGATGGTCATACACAGTGTGTGTTGGGGGGGGGCGAGTTATGACAAGTGGTTGCTCCAGAGGAAAGACCGTTGTCCGTTGAGCGTGGGTCTCTCCTGCCCGGGAACCGCAGCAGCTATTCCAGAAAGACACGTGCCTTGCCGCAGAAGAGGCAAAAATAGACCCGTTGTTATATATAGAAAACTAATCATTAGTTGGGCAGGAGAATTCTAGCCAGTTCTTCAAGTATGCTCTACTTACGAAGGCCTGGGCAGGTCATGTCAAAAAAGATTATTCATGACATTTGTTAAAGAAGAGTTGGCGAACTTTATGCAGGAGATGAGGAGAAGGTGGGTCAATGCATGAAAACCTACTGAAAGGAAGGGGAGGGTGGGGGGATGAGGGGTGTGGCCAAATGGTTTGTTTGAGTAGAAATGTGCCCCTGGGTTTCCAGAGTCCCAGCTCCCTCCATGCCCCCACGGAAAACGTCCAACCGTGGCCTCAGCGAGGCCCCAACAGCAGCCAGTGTCCACAGTCCCTGCTTTGTACTGAAGCCGAGTCCCTCAGAGCCCACGCAGTCTGCCATGGGCCCCGATAGCTGCTGGGCCCACACGAGAGTGTGCTCCTGGGGGAGAGAGAGAGAATGCCGAACGGATGAGGTGAGTGCATTGCCAGGTGGGCAAGAGAGATTCTTTGTTCCCCTGGAATGAGATTAGCCTGAGTTTAGAAGGGACCAGCTGCCTTTTCAAAGAACCAGTCAACTCCCCAGGCTTTCGTGGGCTTTTATAAAGGAGGTTTAGACCCCTGCCTTAGACTGGCAGGCCTTGCTGGTCCAGCGCCTCCCCGTACAACCCCCCAGTAGTCCGGTACAGGAGTGGGGAGGGGAGCGGTGTCCATCCCCTCGGTGGAGCAGTGCCGTGGTCCCCGGGGTGCGAAGCTGCAGCTTCCTGGTGAAGCAGACAGGCTCACGGTCCCCGATTATTAAGCTCCATCTCTCATTCCCTTTGCTCTCTCTCCTTGATTAATGTCTAGCCACCTACCTACGGCAACACTATCACCCATTTACTGGAAAGGAGGCAACTTAGGAGCGGCTGAGCGGAAGGAGTGCAGAGGCCCGGGTGTGGGGAAGGGACTTGGAGCGTCCACGCCACCTCCAGGGGCACTGCCCTCCCGGCGCCTCTGTGGGAGCACCACCCAGAAGTCCTCCCAACCCCATCACAGAAGGCTTTTATGGGGGCTTCATTACCTAGGCATGGTGGACTAAACTATTGGCCCTTCGTGATTAACTCGACCTCCAGCCCCTCACTTCCTCGGGGGGTGGGGACAGCGGAAAGTTCCAACCCTCTAACCACGTGGTTGGTTCCCCTGGCAACCAGTCCTGAGCTCGAGGCTGTCCAAGAGCCCCGGTTATCTCGTGAGCACACAGAAAGACGTGTATCCCTTCAGATATGCTCCAAGAACTTTAGGAACCGTGTGCCAGGCAATGGGGAGAGAGACACAATATGTATTTTTCTTTTTTTTAAAGATTTTTAAAATTTATTTTTAGAGAGGGAAGGGAGGGAGAGAGAGAAAAAAGAGAGAGAGAGAAAAACATCAATGTGCGGTTGCTGGGGGCCATGGCCTGCACCCCAGGCATGTACCCTGACTGGGAATCGAACCTGCGACACTTTGGTTCGCAGCCCGCGCTCGACCCACTGAACTATGCCAGCCAGGGCTACAATATGTATTTTTTATTATGTCATATCGATGGCAGGGAATTTTTGCTAAACTGATCCGGCAGGTTTCTTGCTAAAACCATATTAAATGGGCGAAGGCCGGAGCCCAAGGGCGAGCCCCGGGCACAGACAGGACCCAGGAGAGCTGGGCTGAAGGTGGGTTGGGGACAGAGTCTCCCACACAATGGAGAAGGATCACAGGCTCCACTGGAGAGGGCTGGGGGCCGGACACGCCACAGCCGTGTGCCCCGCATGGGTGCTGGGTGTCCCCGGCACCCAGAGCACACTCAGTAAACATTCATTCAGTGAGCCGACGCACTTACTTTTTGAAACGGTCCTCATTCATTGGGTGTAAGAGTCTGGCAGGAAATGCATAAATGCAGATGCCACATTTCTACCATCAGTCTCGGCAATCGGTGGAGGAGTCTTCACGGATTCCCCCCTTTCTGGCGGTGTCCTCAGCGCGTGCTGGGCTGGGAGTGGAGCGAAGACCCACGGCCTCCCTTCGTGGGTGTGCCGACAGGAGTCAGTCCCACCGCTCCACACTCACCTGTGGAATCAGCTGCTCAGGAGAGACGGGCAAGGCCTCGGGCATGTCAGTGGGGCTCGACCTGGTTGTAGGGGTTGGAGGCGTCTTCTCGGCAGGACTGGCCCGCCTCTTCCAGCGCGGCAGTGGGCAGTGGGGAGAACCAACCGGCGTACACAGCGGAGTCTGGGGGAGGGGCACAGGGTGGGGGGAGGGAGGGCGGTGTCCAGAGCACACCGGCCCGGCCGTGGTCAAGTCCTTTCAGCCACGCACAGCAAGGGTCTGCATAGCAAGCTCCCGACGTGGCCTTGCTGAAAACACCTGCTTTCCCCTTGCGTTTCCTGTAATGTTTCTAGTACACCTGGAAGGTCTCCGCGGCTGTCAGTAGCTCGTCTAAGTGGCTCTGATTTCCTTGAAGTAGGAGATGCTATTGGTGAAAAATAAGTTGACCCTTGCAACGTTTTGTACTGCGGTAGTACAGGTGCCCTTGGTTTTCACACGGAATCTGTTGCCAGCACTCCGCATCCCCTGGAAAACCCCAGAACAGGAAGGATGGGTAGACTGGTGGCGCACTGCACCTTGGGAGTTGTAGTTCCCAGGAGAGAGTTGTAGTTCCCACGTAGGATTTGTTGCTTTTCCTACCTTCTATTGTTTTAGAGCATCCGAGGCCGTGGTGTGCTCATAAGCGATTAACAATCAGCCTGCTGGAGTAGGAAAAACACCCTGATGTGTAGCGTTTGCCAATCTCGGCGGTGTAAATACTGCCACCGTGTCCGGTTTTAATCTACCGACATGAATTCACTGGATGTGCGGCTGGGAAGATTTGGGCACAGTCGGGTCTCGAAACCCGTACAAGGCGCCTCCAGCGCACCCCTGACCAAGTGCAGGCACCCCAGCGTCTTACGACATTGCACGTGGCTCATGCATTCATAGTGGGTGTGACTGTGCCTCCAGGCACAGGGCTGTGTCCTGTGATTTTACCTGGTTGGGAAGGTGACCTTCGTCTGCCTGTGACTCCCATCCCCCTTCTCGGGGTCTTGGCCTGGATGTTACCCAGTGCCGGGACGGAGGGGCTGCCCCGGGTCTGGGGTCGAAGGAGACACGAGGGGCTCCACGTCCGTATGTCCTCCCCGCGCAGACGCAACCCCTTTCCAGCCTTGGCATCCGCTTGCCATGGTAACCGCATCTCTCTGTTCTGGCGTGTGAGAATCACGGCCCGGCTCTGCGTGGTTGTGGTGCGAGAAGCCCAACACAATCACTTTCCTCCCGCCCCCACCGAAAGCAGAGCTGCAGAGAGCCAGGTCATGGCCGTTCCCAGTGCCCAAGCCAAGGCGCGATCTTGCTCATCTTCAAAACTCAGAACGGTGGGCCTGAGTCTTCGGGGACGGTTTGGATGGGGAACAGCCACGGGACCTCCGAGAAGCAGCTTTTCTGTGATGAGCACGCGATTCCTTTACAAACAGAGGAAAATAGACGTCAGCGCCATGCTGTGTAATTTTGAATGTACCACATGACCTCAGTCACCATAAGACAAAAGGGATAGAAAAAATATTTGAAGGAAACGTCCCCCCCACTGTTAACACTGTTTGTCTTTGACTGTGGACGTATTTGCAATTCTTTCTTACACTTTTTTTTAGTGCGCAAACTTCAAAAAGTAAAACCCAAGCGTTATTTTGATAGTAGGGGGGAAGCTGTCTTGCAAAAGCAAGATAACAAACAAAGAGGCAAACCCTGTTCCCAAAGCCACCCACGGAAGCCACAGGAGGTCCCGGGAGGTGGCTGCTGCCTGGAACTCACGTCCCGGGGGCTGGGCGAGGCCTCCGCTGGGGTGGGGGAGGGGCAGAGGCAGCAGCAAGAGGGCAGTTTAGAGGACAGCTTTCTGAGTTCTGCTGGCCTTGTCCTGGCAGTCACCATCTGCCACACCACTGCAGAAGGTGGCAGCTGCTGTCTGGACCATCGGTCCCAGTGTCCGCCCGTGTAGGGGTCCCAGGACTCGGGACTGATTGATGTGATCACAAGGTGGCAGTAGCGCACACACATGCTTTATCCCGGGATGCTTTGACAGGCTTGCACGTGGGGAAAGTCCTTGGGGCTGGGTTTTGAGGGGTCACTTCTCAGAAGAGGTGGGAAGAGTAGGAAAACTCTGGGGAGAGGGGGCACTAGAGGGGAGGCTTGCATATCTAGGTGAGAGTGGAGAGCCTCAAGGTCAGAGATGTGTGAGGGTCGGTGGGGACTCAGCACCTTTAGCTACCGGCCCTGTCTTACCAATGGCTAACGGGCAGGGTGAGGTTTCACAGGATGTGCGAAGGAGGCAGGTCCCACCTGGCTGAGAGTCTGCTGGCCTGGACGACTTTAAAAACAACCCCAGTCTGGCTGTCGTGAGCTTTTGCACTAACGTGTCTCAGCCTGCAGGGAAGCCACCCACATCTCGGAGCTGGTGCACAGAGGTCATCTTTGGCTCGTTTTACACATGTGGGGCCCCATCACCCCAGCAAAGGAAAGCCCTGCTGGGTGGGGCTGACGAGGGCAGGTGCGCGGGGACCACCTGGCCTCCCCCACGCAGCCACGTCGCTATCCTCACCTCCAAGCCACCAGCGAGGGTGGAGTTCAGTCTTTTCCGGTGCCGCTTCCCCGTGACCAGAGGAGCAGACCGGAGTCCCGGTGGCACTAGAAGGGACCCCCGTGGCCTGTGGCACTCAAAACTGTCCGTTCTGAACTCAACCCTGACCCTCCACAAACCAGACCCTCGCCTCTTTCTCGGGGGGCTGGTGCACAGGGACAACGGGGGAGTCCTCCCAGGGACCCGACGGGTGGGAAAACCAGATCTGTCCCACGAAGGGTTAAACGCACTGCACGACCTCAGAGGCAAGATTGCAGGGCCACCCCTCACAGGCCCTTGGGAGCCGTCAGCGGGAACCAGGGCTCCTTTGTCTAAGGAACAGGTTCCAAGCCGCACTGCTTCCTTCTCCAGGAGAGCACATCCCTCTCAAAAGTCCCGGGGAGATCTCGGGGAGAAGGGTGCCGTCACAGACCCGGAGCAGTGCGGCGAACCTCATGGGTGTTTAGGCACCAGAGTTCATGAGTTGTTTTTTGTTGTTGTTGTTGTTGTTGTTTTTAATTAATTATTTATTTTTAGAGAGGGAAGGGAGGGAGAAAGAGAGAGAGAGAGAGAAATATCAATGTGCAGTTGCTGGGGGTCATTGGCCTGCAACCCAGGCATGTGCCCTGACTGGGAATCGAACTTACCACACTTTGGTTCACAGCCCATGCTCAATCCACTGAGCTACGGCAGCCAGGGCTATGAGTTTTGTTTTTATTGGCAAGAATCAGAATGCATTTCATATTGTCCTTATCACACTGTTGCTGCTGTTCTTTGCACTCTGATGCACGCTCCTACGTGTGAGGGGAAGGGGTGGAATCGGGGTTGTCCCCAGTCACCCGGTGGGGGGGGGTCCTGTGCCCGCCCGCCCACGGAAGTCCCGTGCAAAATGAGCAGGCTGAGACCCACGGCTTGGAGGCCCTTCGCTGCTCGTGGAACGGGGCACTGAGCGTGCAGTTTCTATTGGGAACAGAAACTCGGAGGTCACGACACAGACTCCTCTGACCAGAAGCCTCATGGGAGTGGCGGGGGGCGGGGGTGGGGGATGGGATGGTGCGTGTGAACCGGGACGAATTCCTCTCTCGGCTCCGAGGCTTTTTTCCAGGAAACTCGCCACCAGGGCTCCTCTCGGCGGCACGTCCGACGCTCGGTTTGTTCAAAGGTATTGATGATGATAAACTGACCTCAGACGAAAGGTTTATTATGGCCGGGGTAAATCTATTGATCCGGGTCTGGCCGGCCTCTTGAAAGTACAACGTTATTTTCGGTGAATTGATTGCGTCTGGGTTGGGAAGCCTTTGCGCGGTGTTCGCCTCGGAGTATATTTGAATAATCGATTGCAATCTGTATTTGTTAATGACCTTTAACTGAACTGTCATTGACCTGGGTTGAGCCGCAGAGATCAATTCCGTGGACGGCCCATTCGTCCTCGTGCCTTTTCTGAAATGCTTGGTGCTTTTCTCCATTCGGATCCTCCGTGAGGTGTCTGACTCAGAAGTCAAGCATCCCGGCTCCCCTTCTGTGCATTAAAGTGGAATTTTGGTGGGAAGAGTGCCTCACAGCCCTGGAAATCCCACACGTGAGCATGACATGCTCCCGGGGGGGGGGAGGGGTCGGGTGTTGGAACTGGAGGACAGGGAGCACCGGGTACCTCGAAGGTGGCCCATCCCCCTTCCCCCTCAAATCCGGTCCCTGATTTCAGTACGAACACCTGTTACTGCTGTTTCCCGCATCGCCTGCACCGGCGGCCCAGCTGCGGGGAGGCACGGCCATGGTGCTGATAGGCCTCTGTCTGAAGCTGGCGACTGCAGAGGGGCCGGGTGCAGGGGCTTCCGGCTCCAGAGATGCCCGTGACCGAGGCAGCGAGGGCTGTGGTCACAGTGGGGGCGGGGGTGGGCGGGCCCTGCTCCGGCCCTCCGGGAGGCATGGATGGAGACACTCAGGCAGAGGGTCCTACGGCCCCAGCAACCTCTACATCTGGGAATGAGCCTGGGGTGGGGTGGTTGGACTCCGTGCCCGCCGCGCCGCCCCCACCCCCACCCCCACCCCCGCAGCAGACGCGCACCGGTGCTCCCATCGTGCCCTGTCTCCCAGGAAACGTGGCTGCAGCCTCTGAAACAACAGCAAAAACGAAGGCCTCACGCCCCCCCGCCTTGTCTTCTTGTTCTCCTCCGAACCCACCTTTAACGTGATCACCTGATCCCACTTCTCAGTACGGTCGCACCCGGAGGTCCCGGGAGTCGGTGGGGAGAGGGTCACTGTTTTGTGGTGGTGCGGGGGTCGCACAATTCAACCCACGACGAGGGTCAGATTGAAGAGAATCCTCCAGGGAGGTGGAGGCCCAGGGGCAGGGGCTCAGGGGGGAATGCTTGGCAACAGCGAAGTCCGACAGCACCTTTGAAGGCCTCCTTAGGTCTACTCTATAGTCACTTTTGTTTCCACCACATGCTCCACAAGCGACCGTGTGCCACAGCCGGGAGCCGGTGTGGTCCGGGCACTGGCAGGGGTGTAGCCGTCCAGGCTGCGGGTGCTGTGAGAGCAGCTGTCCTCCCGCAGCCCGAGCGGCCGACCAACCATCTGGGCCTCTCCTTGCGTCACAGTGAGCCCTGTCCCCAGAGCAGGGCTCTGTCTTGTCATCGTGAGGATGAACACCTGTTTGTCGTGTCCAGGAAGAACAAGGTCTAGTGGAGAGTTAAGTGCGAAAAGAAAAGAAGAGAAGAGAAGACAAAAGAAAAGAAAAGAAAAGAAAAGAAAAGAAAAGAAAAGGAAAGACAAGAAAAAACTTGTGAAATGCATGGGCCCAGTTAAGAGTTTAAGAAGTTCACATGGTCGTGAGCAGAGCCCACACGATTATAGTCTTCTGAGAACCTGTCAAAGTCCCTGATTTTTCTGCCCACGGTACCTGTGTAGGTCACAGGCACCAAAACACACCATTTCACCCTACTGTGTCCTCACTGCGTCCGAGGCACTGAACTACGTGCCAGCGAGCCCTTCTGAATGACCCCGGGCCCCGGCCTCAGCCTACGTATCTGAGGGTACCGGTGTCCTCATACTCAGCTGGCTACATTTGCAGGGGGAGGGGGTCCAGATCGCATCATCTTCGTAACCAGAGCGGCATCCTCAATGGATTTATCTAAAATCCTCGGAACTCAGAGCCATATGCTGAAACCCTTGATGGAATATTAATGAACATTTTTTTTTTCCTAGGCTCTGGAGCGCTGATGGAAATGCATCTGCAAGAGCAGCCTTTTTAGGAAAATTATACGTCTCACAATGAAACTAGCAATCAAGCCTTCCCCGCCCCGGCACAATGGAAACGCAGAGCTGACAGCTTTTCCAGATGAAAAACAGAATGATTTTTCTGCTAACGAGAACGCAGGGCTCGATCGCTGGTAGGCAAGTGTGCGGAGTGACGGAGGCTTTCTCTTTTCTGTGTTGGTGAATAAGTTACATGCAAGCACCCGAAAGCCTTCTCGCTGCCTCGTGAGCACAAGCAATGGCGGCTGATGTGTTTGCCTGTGACCGTGGGTCCATCGGAGAAAGGACGCCCGTTCTCAGGGGCAGTGGAGACACGAAACCCGGGAGTTGGCAGGAGGGCGGCACGCGGCTGCCACGGGGGACGGTCCAGGCCGAGACCCTCCAGGATGGACGCCCCCTCGCGGTGGAGACGCGGAACTGCACGGAGCCGAGAACGTGAAGGGCGGCAGCAGGCGCGAACTCCGGAATCTCGGCTCCTCCCACTCAGCTCCATAAAGAATCCAGCGGATTTGCACTGAGGCTTTTTCTCGGCCTTCGTCTGGGCATGCGCCCCCTGGAGCAGGGCAGCTGCAAGGGGTGGCGTGGGGCTTCCCCTGCTCCCCTAGGGGACTAGGGCGGGGCCGCACGAGAACAGGCGTGCACAGGGTCTACTCCTCACCGAACGCGAGCTCTTTCCTTTCCTTCACACTAGGGAGCCCGTTCAGCTCTGTCCAAAGAGTCATTATGCCCTCCATCTCCGTAATGAGGTTCCCTCCCTGGCTGGGGGAGAGGGTCGGGGGTGGGAGAGAATCTCCTATATACACCCCGCGCAGTGTTCCAGCCTCCGGAAGACGTGCAGGCCGGAGCCCAGCAGAAGCCCAGAACGGCAGCCCAGGGAGAGGCCCCCGAGTGCCCCGAGCACAGCACGCTCGGGGGGGCCAGAACCAGGGAGCGGGAGTTCGGGTGCGGAGCTACAATGCAGAGTATCCACTAGGAAGGGAGGGCAGGAACGGAAGGTGAGGGTAAGCCCAGAGGCCTGGTGACTGGGGCAGGAGTGGCTTCCCTGGCAGCTCTGTTCTGCTGAAGGTCTGCCCGCAGGTGGGAGGGTGGGTCCCACTGACCGGCCGGGCGGGGGGGGGGGGGGGGGGGGCGGTACAGCACCGCCTCCTGCGGGTCTCCCCCCGCCCCCCACCCCCGCCACCTCCCGGGCTGTGGGGCAAGTGAGGGGAAACGACACTAACATTCCTACTGCAGCCTAAGTCTTAAGAGGCCCAAGATGGTCTTACCTGCTCCTTGTGCCAGGAGGAAGACCTACCTTACCCAGCCTGGGGGGCTGAGGAGGACGAGAGAGACCCGTGGAACGGAGCCAGACCCTTACTTAGTGCAGCTTACGGCTGCCTGGCCAACTCGACCCCGCTCAGCGGAGCCGGGCCGTTGCCCCTGTGACCCAAACGGGCTGCAGGCGTCTGCAAGATCCAGGGCAAGAGCCCACACCCAGGCTCCCCCCCTTGCCCGGTGGCTCATCCTTCGCCTCGCTCAGGCAGGGGTCCCGCACCACCGCACGGGGGCGCGTTCATGCACTCACCTGCATCGCTGTTTATTTCCGCGGGACCGCGCGCTGGCTCAAGGCAGAAGCTACTAAGGGAGGCTGGCACACTCTCCGAAAAAGACATCGGCAGCCTTTGGTGCGCTCCCCCCTGCGCCCCGAGCGTGTGAGCGCTGCTGACAGACGCCGCCCGCCAGGGTTTCTTTGCCCGTAGACATTGTTTCCACCAGAGGAAGCAACTAAGTTGGATATTGACGCTTGCGCGCCGAGAGCTCATCATTCGCACTTTGAAGCTTTAGAAACAGCCCTTTGTGATAGTATCCAAGGGAGTTACTTTCAGGCACATGGCACCGCGGGTCCCTTTCTTCGGCACTTTCAGAAATAGCCGGATCTACTAGGGCACGATCATGAGTTCACCACCGGGGTTGTTCAAAGGCACAAAATCAAGGTCAGCAAATGCATATGGGTCATTCATTCTTATTCTTATAGATACAGTTACATCGCTGTTTTGCTGTGCATGTCTTTGATGAGTGTATACATTATGTAAAATATAAAACTTGTATCTTTCAACTGGAAACATTCCTAAGGTAGACTCATCAGCAACCTGTGCGAACAGATACTTTGCCTCTCGGATGAGGTTAGATCTGACACCCGAGGTGGGGCTGGCGGGGACGCAGGGGAGAAAGGGCGCCCCGGCCTCACACACCGGGTGGGTGGGTCCGCTTTCAGAGACCGTCGGAGGGTGGTTTTGCTCGTTCTACAGAAACACTTTGAAACATGTAACATTTGGACAATTTTACTTCTAAGAACTGGCTGTAAGGGAGGCGCGTGGTCGTGCAGGAACCTGGAGCCGGGTCACACCCAACAGTGCAAGACTAAACACAGAGAACACTGCACAGGCGCAGGGTCGGGTTAAGTTACAGTAATCCACGGAACGGAACCAGGGATCAATAAAAATAGTTTAAAATATACGATGTCACGAACATTTTCATGAACATTCAGCAGAAAAGTAAGCTCCAAGCACCGTGATCTTGCTTTTGAGACAGTTGTGAAAGGGTTCACAGCATGGGCAGCTGTGGGATTCTAAAAGAGTTTGATGACTGACACTGGTTTTTCTGAATTTTCTGAAAAATAAAAGGTATTATTTATGCAATTGAAACAAATCTCAGTTGAATGATTGAATCAAGAATATGCACTCACAATGGAAGTGGCGGGCGTGTGAAAGACGGCGGAGCAGGTCCAGGGGCCAGTGGGGAAGGCCCCGCAGACAAGAACGGCGACAGACGACCGTCTCCCAACGCTTTAGACCTTGAGCCTGTCCCTGTGGCTCTGTGGGTCTCTTGGAGCTTAAAAGTTTCCACTGAAAAGTATCTGATGTTTGGAGGAGTGAGTGAGTGTGTGTGTGTGTGTGTGTGTGAATGCGCTTGCCCCAGAGCTGCCGTTAATACTTTAATTGCATAAGGCATTCAATTATTTTAAGTGCATTTTCTTCCCTGGGCGTGTGTGTGCTGGCTAAGGGGCAGATAATTCATATGGGAAGACAGCAAGCCTCCTGGGGGCGGGGGGGGGGATGCCCGCATCTAGGCGGTTGGGAGGTCAAAGGCTTCGATGATTTAGAGTTTATCTGAAAGCATTTGATTTGCATTTCAGTTTAACTAAGAGATCCCTATGTCTTCCCCCACTCCCATTTTTTTTCTATTGATGGCCAAGGATAAGAACTTCCCCTAGCCCCCACCCCTAACCCCTGCCAATATTCCAAAGACAGAGAGAAAAGAGAGAAATTTATTTGTCACAAATCTTTCAAACACAGAGGAAAAGGGGGCTAGGCTGTGTTTGGAGACATAACAAGAGCAGAGACACTCACACATGGATGGGGGGGTCTCAGGCAAGTCACAGGGACACAGGACATGTGCGTTGCACCTGCTCACCCTCCCGCTGCCTCACAGGGCCACGCCCACCCCGGCCCCGGACTCTGCAGTAGCTGGCCGTACATGCCAGGGACCTGCTGGGGCAGCACCTGGGATGCAGTGGAACGGAGGGCGGAGGCAGGGCGCACGGGGCAGCTTTGCAGCAAAAACAAGGCCCCCCCACCGCCGAGGGGAGAGTGGGGAACCCCTGCTGGTGGAAGCGTCGCTCCAGCCACCTGGTGAAGAAATGTTCTTGCTGCTACAAAGGATATGCAGACATGTAACATTCTGGTACTTGTTGTTAAGTTACCTTGTAGACAGTTGGAGCCAATTATCATGTAAGCTGCTAAGTGTGTGGCCGTTTGTCACAGCGGCAGTAGGGGGCTGAGACAGGGTACTTTCTAAGTTCCTCTGTATCTGACTGTTTCTATGTTGTTCTCACGCGCACATAGCAGCCTGATAAGTTACAGAATACTTGGGCTACAGTTATTTTCCCTCAACCCTGTAGAGCTATCAATGCGTTGGTTTTTCATACTTGGTCCGCAGAAGATAAGTCGGATGCTAATCTGGCTATGAGTTCCCCTTTCAAATGCTCTTCCTAGATGCTAAAAAGAAATTCCCGCCCTGGCTGGTGTGGCTCAGTGGATTGAGTGCCGGCCTGCAAACTGAAAGCTTGCCGGTTTGATTCCCAATCAGGGCACGTGCCTGGGTTGCGGGCCGTGTCCCCAGCTAAGGGTGTATGACAGGTGACTGATGGATGAATCTCTCACACATCGATGTTTCTCTCCCTTTCTTTCTCCCTCCCTCTCCCCTCTCTAAAAATAAATAAATAAAATCTTTTAAAAGAGGAAAGAAATCCCCTTGACGCTGAAAAAAACATCGTCACTGACTAGAAGTCCCCTCGCATGTAGTCCTCTGGGTTTTGGCGGGCCTTTCAATGTGCGAACTTGTATCCGTCTTCAGCTGAGAGAAATTTTCCTGCATTATTTCTATGTTATTTCTATGTCTGTTGCTTGTGCTTCTGCAACAACATTTTTTTTGCCTTTTTATATTTAGAGTTGGGTTCTTGTCTCTGTTGTCTAAAACTCACGCTTTTAAAAAAAGATTTATTTATTTATTGTTAGAGAGAGGGGAAGGGAGGGAGAAAGAGAGAGAGAAACATCAATGTGCAGTTGCTGGAGGCCGTGGCCTGCAACCCTGGCATGTGCCCTGGCTGGGAATTGAACCTGCAATGCTTTGGTTCTCAGCCCGCACTCAATCCACTGAGCCACGCCAGCCAGGGCTCTAAAACTCACTCTTTTTTAAAACAAAAACAAAAACAAACTGCTCTAGTACTGCATTCTATTAAATTTAATAAAAGAAACAAGAGAGCACAGAAATAAAAAGGGCACTCGGGTTGTAACTGAGGGTCCACGGCACACCTGCTACGATCTGAGAGACCCCCTTCCTTCGATACCCCCTAAAACTCACTCCACACTTGTTTTGTTCCGCACAAGCGTGTTTCTTGTGTTGCTAGGGAACTAGGGACAGTTCATCGGGAAACTAAGCTCACGATTTGCACTTGAGTGGCCGTGCTCGGAACAGACATGTGCACAGAAGCAGGTCCAGCGCCTTGTCTGCCTCCTGCCGGGGAGCTCCCACCCACGAGAAGGCAGGCGTCCTGAGCTCCGCTGCTCTCCCGTGAAGGGGCGCAGTGGGGAGTGGAAGACCAGCCAGGGCACCGTGACCTCCCTGGAATCCACTCGGAGAGACTGGTGGGGAGGGTTGTGTCATGGCTGCGTCCTGCGACTGAGCTCCTTACAGGCCCAGGTGTGAGGCTGACCTGACCCAGGGGTTGTGGGTCGGCCGTGAGGTGGGCTTACTCTGCCCGAAGGTGGGCCCCCAGAGCATCCTCCCGCAGCCAGCACCGCGGCCTGCACGCGGCAGCCATCTCCAGGCCAACGCCCTCCTGTGTGCTCTCAGTGTGCCGCGGGTTGTGTTCCGGGGCAGGGTTGTGCAGGGGTTGGGTACCGACACCCGAACCAAGTTAAACAAGGGGATCAGTGGGCATGAACATCACACAAAGTTTGGGTTAGCATTTCGTTAACTTTGAAACTTCATACCATTCTTTAAAAAATAATCTTCCATGGAGACCTCCTAGACACTTCTGAACCAAACTAACCTTTAAGTGACTTTAAATTGATGGGGTCGCATAAGCTTACAGTTCATTGTGGCTGTTTCGGCTCTGGGTGTGTTCCCAAGAGGCCGCCAGGCGTAGCAGGGATGCAGACAGTGGGGGCTGGGGCTGGGCGCTGGGGGACCCAGGCTCTGAGGAGTCTTGTCCCCAGCGCCCCTCCTCCGCGGTTTCTGCTGAGTCACTTGAGGAGCGTTCCCAAGGTCAGAGCCGCAACCCCTCTGTCCGAATGGGCCCACGAGGGCCCCTGCCCACTCACGGGAGAAGTCTGGCGGCCAGGCGAGCCTGCGCAATGCCCTCTCTCTCCTCCACGCCACCCAGTCCGTTTCACTTCCTAACTGTCTCCTGGACGTACATTCTCCTCGTCACGACCGTGGCGGCCCCTTCTGCTCAGGCCTCCGTCAGTTCTCCCGTGGCTGGTGGTGGAAGGTGGGACGTGAGCCGAACGGACACGGTGCCCAGGAAGACAGACGGCCCCCCACCGGCAGACGGGAGGACACTCCCCCGATATGTGAAAACACTCTCTAGCGAACTCACAATGTCTGGGCCTATTTCGTCTTGTAGAATGGGAGGTTCCTACAGAAAATACCCCACCCCTCCGAGCTGCCCCGCCCCCCCCGGTGCGAGTGGGCCCCCTGCCCCATTCTGGTCGCCCGTGGACGTGATGCCCGGGGGTCCCCGACGAGGCAGAACTCGTGACTGATCTCAGCCCTAGGGGGAGCAGATGGCAGGGCCCGGAAGGGCAGAAATGGCTTGCTGCTCCAGGCCACGCGGCGTGCCGTCACAGCCGCTGGGATCTGGAAGGACAGTCAGGGCCCTTCCCCGTCCAGAAAGGGAGGCTTGCTGGAGGAGGGTCAAACCCGAGAGAGTGCAGCTGTCCTGACGAGAGTCAGAGAAGCAGCGTGAGGGCTTGCAGAGCGGGTCCCAGCGCTCCGACAGCGGTGAGCGCCGCTCGAGGGGGTTTGGAGAACGAGGGCGATGGAAGAACACCAGCATCCCTGTCTTCGCGTGCCTTCTGCCTGCGGCTCGGGGGTTGGCCCTGCACCTCCGGCCGGGAGGAGTGGCTCACGGTTTCATCAGCATGCGTCCGGGCGGGGGTGTCCGGGATGGGGAGCGGCCAGCCTGGCTCGGGCCAGAGCGCCGAGAAGAACACCCCGGTGTCGGCGAGCCTGCCGGGGGGTGGCTGTGGAGCGATGTTCCCCAAAGTCCGTTCCCCCTACACGGGATGCGGTGGGAGGACCGCCACCCGTGAAAGCTGCAGGAACTGTCAAAAAGGAAGTAAGGTCACCCCTGCCCGACCACCACCGCCACCAGATTTACGGTTTAAGACCAGTGGAAACCAGCTCAATCCAACGACATGACTGATTTCACCTAATGGTGACCCCTGGCCTCATTATGTGCTCGTTGCAACACATCATTAGCATGTGAGCAGCACACCCGGTGCTCCCGAGATCAGAAACGGGGAGCCCCGTCTAAGGTCACCGAGTGGCTGCTAGAGCCCCTCCGAGACGTCTCCACCCCTCTCCCGGGAAGATCCGAGACACTCTCCCTCTCGTTGAATACCCGCCCCCACCCAGTAAGTGAACCTGGATGAAAGAAGCTAATTCCACTCAAGGGGGCTGCTCCTCTCACTGTCTCACTAACAAACTCGCTTTCTCTTTAAACTTGATGCCGGCTCGTCTTCGAGTTCTTTCCTGCGGAAAGCCAAGCGCCCACAGCAGGTGCGGACGCTCCGCCCGGGCCGCAGGCTGCCCGCGTCACCGTGGGTCACTCCGCGGGCGGAAGGCGGTGTGGTGAAATGAACGCACCGCCGCTGCCTACAACGCCGTCGCTCACAAGTGCACGGCACGCATCAGCGTACTGGGGCACCCAAGAACTCCCGCTACGAAAATTCTCCCTCTCCTCCTCTTCCTCCTAGGTTTCCCCTCTTCCAGTTTGAAAGTGATACTCTTTTCTCTTTTTTTGACATATTTTTAATGTTTTAATGGCTATATTTGGAACCTCTGCTTACCGAGCCTTATATCTGAAGCCAATACGTCACCCACTCCTCCTGCTCCGCCTCCAGACTCACCTGCTCTTGTTGTCCAGCGTTTTGTTTGTCTGTTAAATTATTATTGTTATTTTACATAGACTTTAAAGATGCATCTGCTTGCTTAAAAGTGATTTTACTCACTGCTTCTTCAACAGCGGGTCTTCCTTCTGGGATCCTTTCTCCCTTCTCCCCGGAGAACACATTTTGCAGTCCTTGCGGCTGAAGTCTTTTCGTGGTAAAACCGTCGTCTGTCAATCAAATGCTCTTCAGTTTGCCGTTGTATCTGAGCGTTAGTGTACGGGGTCGACCTCCCGAAGTCAGCAGGTTAAAGGTCACCGTGCTGCCTCTGGCTTCCCTTGCAGCTGTCGACATAAGAAGCGTTCAGACCCGAGGAAAATTTTTATGAGTTTACTGGAGCCAAACTGACAATCGCAGGGAAGCCAGATCCGCATGGACTGAGCAACTGCTCTGGAGAACGGCGATTTTGCAGCATGTTTTGTGCATCAGAATCGAAGGAGGAGAATTAAGGGGGGCTACATGACACTCGGTGGTGGTGGACAAGCGGGGAGCAAAGCAGGGGAATCGCTGGGATCGGATAAAAAGCAAAGGGGAGAGGCGCACACTTCCCCCACGTGGCCGGTGTGGCGCAGCGAACACGCACAGAGAGACGGGACTCAGGGGACGAGATAACAACCAGGGCTCTGGCGGGGTGGGGGAGGGGCCCCAGGGGTCCGGAAAGGGAGATCAGTCCGACGTTTCAAAGGCGTGCTGTCCTGGACGCAGAGAGACAAAAGACAGGCGACTTGAGGTGGAGACGGACCTTCGTCAGGGAAGCCGCGGGCCCAGGGTGCCTTGCTGCCGTGACCTGCTGTCAGGCGGGAATTTCAGGGTTCGGGCCACCCTGCGTGGTGGCTCTCGGTCCCTGAGTCGGGAAGGCCACCATGCGGGCCTCTGCTGGCCTTGTCACATTCAGGATGTGGCCCCTTCTTGTCCGCACAGCTAATCACAAGTCTCCCCTGAATCCAGTTTCCACCCATAGGTGAACGATTCCTTCTCGTGGGCTGCTTTCAGGGTCTTTTACGTTTCACTCGATTTTCTGTAGCTTCACTATTACCTGACACGGTGTTGATTTCTTTCTGTTTAACCAGCTTGGGACTCGTTATGTTTTCTGCAAGTGGGGGGTTCATACGCTCACTAATTCTAGAAAGTTCTGATCCATCGTCTCTTCAGATACTTCTCCTCCCCTGTGCTCTCTGTTCTGGCACGGAGACCGTAGCCCCGACACATTTACACTTTCTCACCCCCTGCTCTGTATTCACCCGCCTCTTTCATGCCTCCTGTCTTCTTGTTCCTCTGTGTTAAATATCAACGAATGCCCTAAAATCTGATTTTCTGTTCTTCCTTCAGCTGTGTTTAATCCACTTCTAATCCATGTACTGAGTTTTTATTTTATTACTAATACTTTTATTTATAAGATGCAATTATTTAAAAAACATCCCTGGACATTTCCATCACCCCATGGCAGCGGTGATTTTTATTTTTTCACCTCTTCAAATAAACATGGCCATTTTCTGGTCTGTCCGCGATAATTCCATACTGAGATGCTTGGAGAACTAATTCTGTTGTTTTGCTCTCACTGACAATGGCTTATTTCTTTGCCTGTTTTATAATTCACTTTGAATTCCTGTTCCTCTGCTGTGATCCGAGGCAAGCCCAGGGGTACCCTGAAGATGCCCTTGTCCATAGGGATTTGCTTCACTGGGAGCCGGCCGTGGCCACCCTGGAGCCCCCACACTCCCGCCCACACCCCAGCCCCCTGCAGCCGCCTCCCGGTCGGGCTCCCCCCCTCACCCGGCAGAGCGATTTCCCTGACCAGAAGCTGAGACCATGGAAAAAGGGCCAGCTGCTCTGGAAGGAACGCCCCCCCCCCCCCCAGTGTTCCGTGGTTTTGAGTGGGTGTTCCAAGGCCCTGCTAGGTTTGGCGGTCAGAGGACTCCGAGCCCTGGCGAAGGCAGCCCGGTGAGCGAGCTGCTGGCTCCCCGGGAAAGCGCACTCTTAGACGAGACCGAGAGAGAGGGGGAGGAAGGCCAGATGTGGGGGAGCCGCGCACAGAAGCATTCTCCGCAGATGACGACGTGGGGACGGGGTGACTCACAGCCGCTCCTCTTCCCGCGGGGCGGCCGGCAGCAGCCAGGATCCAGGGGAAAGTCTTAAAGGTTGCACGTGCTGATGTGCAGGGAAGATGCTAAACTTTACATCCTCTGAGCTCTCGAGGGGACCTCAGAGACGCGTCATAAATCCTTCTCATCCGGGAGGCAGTGTGACGGCCAGCGTGTCTTCCAGTCCCATCGCGTCGGCGCCGATGACGGGGCCAGAGGTGCAATGACCCGATGCCGTCGCTGCGGAGGCCAAGTAGCTGGGTCCAAAGTGACTTTTTTTTTCTATGTGTATAATGAAAACCGTAGAGGTGACAAATATTGGTAACAACCTCAATTTAGTTGTTGCTAACATCAAGCGTGTGATTTTTTGAACGAGTCCCGTCTAGGACATGCTACTGGCGAAATGAAATCCTCGTGGGCTGATGGAAACCCGCGTTCCGGTCTCCACGCCGCCGCCGCGGACTTCTCGTGGGTGGGGCTCTGGGAAGTGACCCTGCCCCCTGGGTCCCGGTTTCCTCGGGCGGGAAGGGTTGCTCTGCAGGGCCGTGCCCAGACCTGGAGTGGCAAGAGTCTTATAACATATACACTTTGATTGTTGCAGTGTAAGGAGAAGTAATGATTGGCCCAAAACTTCTCGTGTTAGACCTGATGAGATCCAGGCTTTGAAAGGTGTGGCGAGTGACTTGCTTAAAGTTATCCAGGCCGTTGTTAACCAAGTAGCTTTGCGAACAACTTTTTCAACAGTAAAGGTGGAAATCATTTTGCTAGGAAGGGAAGAAGGAGAGAAGGAAGGAAAGAAGGAAGGAAGGAAGGAAGGAAGGGAGGGAAGGAGGGAGGGAGGGAAGGAGGGAGGGAGGGAAGGAGGGAGGGAGGGAGGGAAGGAGGGAGGGAGGGAGGGAAGGAGGGAGGGAGGGAGGAAGGAAGGAAGGAAGGAAGGGGAGAGAGAAAGAAAGAGGGAGAGAGGTCTAACCTTACAAAGCTGACTTTTAAACAGCAATAGAGTGGGAGAGAAAGAACTTTAACCCCAATTGGTAGCTATTCATACACATTATAAATATGCAACACCTCTCAACCTTCAGGTCTATCTTGGGTCTATAATACAAATGTCAATGTCTATAAAAACACAGTTAAAAAACTCTGTGAGGTCCTATGGAAGGGTGAGGGGTAAAGTGCTCTTGCAGATCACTGGTTTTGAACTATTTTAAATGCCTAGATAAGGGGGTACAATTTTCCAGAATATTCCGAGGAACTTTGCTCTAGAGAAAACGAGAGAAAACATGCAGTGGAGGAAGGGTTTTGCAGAAGCAAACCCGCCCCGAGCAGGCAGCCAAGAGCAGGGTCGTGGGGACCGCACACGGGCGGCCTCTGTCCTGAGGTGCACGGTTCTTTCCCGTTAGGCCTTCACACCCCTCTCTACCCGTTTCTACAATATTTCCTCTATTTTTCCAGAAGTCTCCTCCTGCCTCCAAAAAGTCTTGATCTTTGATTTCCTCCAAGCTGGCTCTTCCCTCCTAATGACGGCCGTGTTGTTCGATCAGTTACCCAAAACATCTACAAAGCCTTGACGTTTCTTTCTATTGAACTAGCTTTGGAAAAGAAAATGAGTTGGGGCTTTTCACACAGCACGTTCTGTGTGTTGCAGACCCACGGGTGGGGTCTGCCTGCCGGCCGCGCATTCCCCTGCTCTGCCACCCCGACAGATTCTGGTCTGAGGCCAAAGGGCTCGCTCACCTTCTCGGCTTCCCTTGCGGCTCAGGGTGTCCAGGTGACACGGTTCAGGCCGTGCAGTAGCCCCTGGGGAGGGAGGGCTCCCTTCGTGTGCTAAGCAAAGCTTTGTCTTCAACCTGCCTGTCATCCTGCCTGGAATGAACCATGACTGGGGAGTCACAGCAGCCACTTTGTGATGGTGAGACAGGAAGGCGTGAGCCAACACTGAGAAAGATGACAAAGCAGGACAATACGAGTGGCCTGCATCCCTCGTGACGTTGTGGAGCTGCCTTAATGTCCTTAATGTCCTTGGACCTCCCACCCCCCCTCTCATTTCCTGGCACAGAGCAACTCTCCTAACCACAATCGAACACTTTGCTTTACTGAGTCTGAACAGCATTTCTGCTGTGAAAACCCTGCTCAGCGTCATCCTACTCTGAAATGGTTCACGAATTACTGTAACTGGTCGATGAAAGTTTATTTATAGCAGGGAGCAAGGGCTGGGAGGGGACGGGAGCCCCCACGGCAGCATTCATGAATAACCTCACAGTGCTTTATCGCCTGTGACTCTTCTTGGGGCTTTTTTGCAAGCACACAACCCTTGCTGTAGATAAAACATAAATATGTCTATTACAAAACTGCGTAAGTGACTACACTTTTGGAAATAACTTCAATGTTCAACATCATGTGATGATAAGACAATCTGGTGCCCGGTAGAGTGAAATGGTCTAGAGCCATGAAGAATTGTATTTTTCAGAGGTATTTTTTTAAAGATTTTATTTATTTATTTTTAGAGAGGGAAGGGAGAGAGAGAGAGAAACATCAATGTGCGGCTGCTGGGGGTCATGGCCTGCAACCCAGGCATGTGCCCTGACTGGGAATTGAACCTTCGACACTTTGGTTCACAGCCCATGCTCAATCCACTGAGCTACGCCAGCCAGGGCCTCAGAGGTATTTTAATGGCAAAGAAAAATGCACACATTATAGCCTTAAGCAGAATATGCAGGATCCAGGCTATAGAGCTCATATGATGATATGTTAAAACTCACTGGACAGAGGCTGAAAAATATAGAGTTCACGGCCACCAGCTGGTATGTGTATGTTTGCTTTATATTTCTTTAAAGTTTTCCAAAGTTTCTACAATGAGAAACATCAGACAGAAAAAGGTGGGTTTTTTCCTCTTTAAGATACGTTTCTATTTCTCTTTCATTATTTTTTTCTTCAGAATTGCATCTTTCACACAAACCCTTCAGGCCAGCCTTAAAGAGGGCAACACAGGCTGTTCCACAACACGGGCAACACTTCACAAAGGCACACACCGTGAGAAGGGCAGAGCTCAAGCCGTGCAACACGCTTGTTGCCACGCAGCCGCACTTGGAACACGTCCCAGCCGGGACCGCCCCTGAGCCCAGGTCTCTTCTCACCCAGCCCCTGGGGAAGCCCGCATCCCGGCGGGCTCCGCCTGCTCCACCTCTCTCCCTCGACTTCCACTCCCTGGCCAGGCAGCAATCAGGAACCCCCCGCTACCCACCCCGCCCCGGGTCACTGACACACCTGGGTTCTTGTCCCATCCGGGTTCTTGACTCTGAAAGTTGTAACACTCCTCCCCGTGCCAAGTTCTTGGTCAACTGCTTCGAGCAACCCCAGCCTCTCTCTCTCCTCCAAGGGACTTCTCTCTCCCTCCCTGGGACATGTGTTAGCTGTTCATTTATTTTCCACCAGCACAGAGGGCTTAGTTAGGGCTTGTGGCCCTTCCCAGGGCCGTGTCTAGGAAGTGGTCCCACATAGACAGATGCACAGCCCCACGGTCACCGTGGGTGGCAGGGGCCTGAGGTGACGGCTGGGAGTTTGCTGGGGCACAACGCACCTCGGGGTGTGCGCACGGGGACCCTGACAAGAGCGTCCCTGTGCCACACTCTCCCCGTCCCGATCACACATGGAGACTACCAAGGCCTTCCTCCTGTGCTCCTTGATTAGAGGCGCCACCATTTAAAATGCGGGAGGCCAGGCCCCCACCCTTTCCCTCATTAAGCAATGTTTTTTTTTTGAACTGGCAACTCATCCCGGAACTATTCAGGGAAAAGGGCTCAGCCCGGACAAGTGAAAGGTATTCAACAAGGAGAAAGCTGCTAACCACAGGGGAGAGGCTGACTCAGACGCCGGCGCCCAGGGGCCGTGCTGTGACCCTGTGACTCACTGCATACTGCCCCTCTCAGAGCTCGCGGTGCCAGCTCCGACTCTTCCTTTTCGGGCTCCTCGTTCTGATGCGGCGAGCTGACCGGGATGCACCTCCGGCCTCACCGGGGACCCGCAAGCCGGCCCGGCCCGGCTGGCCCCGCACCTGGCGCTTCCCGGGGCTGGTTCCCAAGGGACCCGGCTGAGTGGGTCGGGTTCGTGGGGAAGCGCCCGCTGGGGCGGGGGGCCGAGGACCCCCAGCTAGTCAACTAGAGTCAGCTGCTCTCTGCAGACAGACCACCAACAGCTCTGCCAGGACACGCTCAACAGTTAAAAAAGGAGGGTGATGCAAGCATGTCCGGCTTCCCCCCCAATATCTGCCTTCTGGCACGTCCCTTGTCCTGGCGATGCTGGGGGCGAGAGGGGCTCCTGCAAGGTGCAAGGACTTGGGCATGGGGACCATGAGGACCCTGAGACCACGCCCCCCCAGACGGGGGTGGAGCCAACGCAGCAGTCCCTCCCAGCGCGGCCGGCCTCTAGTGGGCGCTGTACCCCTCTTCTCTTAACTCTTCTCTCCACCTCTGTGCCCCAAAGGCTTCTGATCTAAGACCCAGGAGCACACGCCTGGCACCAAGGAGAGGGTGGCAGAATGAATGGAACCGCCACTGGAGGACACTTTGTCGTGTCTGTCCACGGTGACAGAACAGTGCACAGGGCAGGGCCCGCATGTTAAAAAGTCCTCACCCAAGGTGATGCCTCACGGACTGGAGAGAAAGAGGGAGGGGGAGAGAGAGGAGGGGAGGGAGAGGAGGGGAGAGAGAGAAACATCCACTGGTTGCCTCCCGTGCGCACTGACCCGTTTTTGTTTAGAGAACACAGGCAGACGAGTGACAGAAAACACTAAGCATTGACATCCTGAGTGGGCAGCTTCGGGTGGTGGTTTGTCCATGAGGTCTGTCCGGAAAATGTCCAGCCATTGTTAACATAACGAGAACAGTTTGTGTGACATTGATGTCACCTGGCAGCCCAGGGGAGAGGACGGGAACGCACATGTGTGAACAATGATGACTTCACTGTGCTCGTCAGTGGGGGCGGTAGACACCGTTGGGTGAGCGTGTGCACTGTGTGGCCGTCACATTCAAAATGACTGAGCAAGTAGAGCAGTGAATCTGCATCAGATTTGCGTTAGGCTGGAACATTCCTCCGCGGAAACTATTCGGGCGATTCGGAAGGCTTCCAGGGACGATGCAATGAGTGCGGCGCAAATTAAAGTGAGGCACAGACACTTCAAAGGCAGTCGAGAGTCTGTCGGGAGCGACCCACGCTCTGGAAGGCCTGCGGCAAGCAGAGCAGCTGGGGATGGTGAGCGTGCACGGGCCGCAATCCGCGGAGACCGTGACTGACAGCGCGAGGACCAGAGCTGGTCTGGGGGCTGATCTGCCTTTCCCCCAAACTAAACTCACCCCTGAAAGGGAGAGATTTTGGATCGTCAACGAGATTCAGGAAAATGTGACGGGGCAGCTGATGGCGACTGGGAGAACGGTGGGAGGAGGTCCCAAGGTCCTACTTTGAAGGGGACTGAGGCGTCATTGTCCCATGTGCAATATTTCTTGTATCTTGCATCTTCTTTGATAAACGTCTCTGTTTTTCACAGTACATGGCTGGATACCTCTGGAGAGACCTCGTGTGATTTTTAAAAATGGATCTGTGTTTGCTCATGTGTGCAGCACACACCTAAAACACAGTTCTAAAAAGCGAAAAGAGTGTCTGCAGGCCACCACTGTCCACGTCTGTGCAGGTGCGCACCCCCCTTGCCGGCAGCCGGCAGCCGGCCGGACGCCCCGACCTCCTCACAGTCCTCGCAGCTCCAGGGTCACAGCATTTGTTCCGAAGGACAGCGGCGGCCCCGTTTCAACCTGGGGCGAGAGCAGCCTCCGTGCCATTTCTACGCAGGGCAACAGAGGCGTGGCGGCGGTGTGGACGGAGGAGGGAAGAGGAAGACCAGAGTTCTTGGGGAGAGCCCAGCGACGCTCCCGGCACCCCTGGGCTCAAGCGGGGTGAGAGTTTCAGCAGCACCGAGCCCGGTGCCCTCCCACCGCAGGCCGCTGTAAGCTCCCGGCTCCAGCCACCGCACCCTGCGGGGACCTGGCCTCGGGGTCCTGGAGTTCTGGCCACACCAGGAGCCAAGGGCAACGCCCTGAGTCTCGGCTCACGGCTCATGCCCGGCTTTCCGGGCCCTGATCTGATGGATAACCCCTGACCTTGCCTGCACCCCTGCCTTCCTACAACCGACCCGGGGTTCCTTCTGGAAGGAACTCCGCAGAACCAGCTGTGATCTCAGGCAGAGTCCGGCTGAACGCCCGCCGGTCTGCACGTCAGTGTGGGTCAAGGTCAAGTGTGGGCTCGCTCCGACAAGTCGGCTGAAGAACGCGCCAGCCCCTGATGACTCGGTACTCTCCCAGTGGGAGCGGCTGGTGCTGGCAGACACAAGGACCTGCCCCTCTTTGAAATAACTTTCCTTCAAAAAGAAAAAAATAATCACCCTAGAGAAAACACCTGATTCGTGGTCTCAACAAGACCCATGCGAACATAGCACTTACCGAGCTGCGAGCACACGGAAACGGGGGAGGGCGGGGTCAGAGGGGAAGCCCCCCGCCGGCTGCTGAGCGCACAGGGCAGGGGTCACTGTGGGAAGCGAGCCCCCACCGGCTCCTGCGTGCTGGTCAGCGTTGAGACTGGTTTTACGGGCGGCATGTGACGACGGTGGTGAGGCCACTTCACAGCGGCACGTCCCGCAGAAGCCCCTGTTCGCTCTGGAGAGGACAGCACGGCGTGGGGGCCGCCGACGAGCGAGGTAACTTCTCTGCGGCTTTTCTGAAACGCAGCTCCCGTCAGCTCCCAGCCCTCGCCCCTCCTTCACCGCCTCTCCCGGGAAAATGCAAATGCGTGACTGTGTTACTTCGTTTGGTTCTTTCCTCGTTTGTTTTCTTGACGACCGTCTAGAAGGTGAAGCTCCCCCGTGCGCCTGGCTCACCTCTGCCACCCTCCTCGCTCGCCTGAACAGGCTGGAGGCCGGGCCAAGGCGTTGTTGTGAAATGAACAACCAGGTGTTGCTTCTGCCTGTTCCCTATTCATGAGCCCCACTCAGGTGACACGCCGCCCTCTTCTCCCCATCCCCGTGACCTTTGCGCACTCAGCTGGCTCTCAAACACACGTCTGTGTGGGCCCGAGAGAGATGCAGGAGGCCCTGGAGTTTGCAGGCACCTGTGCGGAGAGCGGGCGTGACCTTGCGACGAGGCCTGCGTCTCCGAAGACGGTCGGGTCCAGAGAGGAAGACCGTCCCGCAGTGGGCAGCGGTCAGCGCAGCGGTCAGCACAGTGGGTGGGTGACACACTGCACGGCCACCTTCTCCTGCCTTCCACCCCCTCCCAGCACCACACACCCAAGTCCCGCCGCGGCGACATCCAGTCATTCCCGTCCCGCCCCGCTCTTGGCAGACAGACGTGCGAGCATGGACGTGTCAGTCATTCCCGCGGTTTCCAGGGCAGCTGCCAAGTGACCAGCAGGACCGCGTGTGGGGAGTGGCGTGGTAAGCGGGCACCTGGTTCTCCCCATTAACGCTTTTCGTGGGGGGCTCCTGTGCTGCCAACCTGGAGGGCTTTCTCTGTTTACATGACAGTGCACGGGTTCCACGGTTTGTTGTGAAAGAGAACAGCACAGATGAGCCCGCTTCTCGTGTCGTCCTGGGATCCTCTGGAGCAGGCGTCTGCCTTAGGAACGTACGACGGTCAAGTTCATGACTTGCTCTGGCCGGATGGTTCAAGTCCATGCTCGGCCTTCTTCACCAGCCTCGACCAGCCTGACAACCATCCCCTTCTCCTGCCATCAGTGTTTGAGTGTAAAAACACCAGGATGGGTGCCGCTGTTGATCCCATGTCACGGACGAGGTCACAGGCCCGGCGGGGCTGGGGGACCCGCCCAGGGTGTGGCCGCCGTGAGTGGCGGAGCGGGTCCCCAGGCAGCCGGCACTGCACCTTGCTGAGGTCGGCGCGTGTGCCTGCTCGGCCGCGCGGGGCTAGACGGGTGAGAAAAGCAGAGAAGCAAGTGAACAAAACAGGATGCCCAGCGAGACTCGGGTTTCACACAGACGCTTGTTTGGGTGTAAGCGTATCCTGGGGAATAACAGGGACGTAGTTTTACTTAAAGATTCTAGTTGCGTACGTCAGTTCCAACGTGACTCGGGATGCTACGGTTTCTCTGTCTCCTGAGGGAAGAGTGGCCTTCGCGGTGGGTTGTCCCCTTGGGCATCCGGAAGCCTGGCGGTGGGGTGGCAGGGAAGTCGGGGTCGGTGGGTCCAGACAGGTCAGCGGAGGCAGCCCCCAGTCTCGTCCTGGCCCCGGCCTGACTCCCGGACACACATTGATGGGAGCTCCGGGAAAGGGCTTGTGCCCACTACACGCATGTGGTCATGCACACACACACACTCACACCAGCCTGCACACTCACATGCATACACACAGCATCACACACACACAATACACTCACACATGGCTGCACATGCTTATAAGCCTGCAGTCACACACACAGTGACACGCTCACACGCTTATACACTTACCTGCACAACCGCTCACATGGTTGCATGCACACTCATTCATTCACACACACACACACACACACACACACACACCCCTGACCCTCTGCCTAGGATGCCAGCCTGTCAGGGGCAACTCCACGCCCTGGTGGAGTTTTAGGGTCTCTCAAGGGAAGCAAAGGCAAGGGAGGGGACTCCAGAGAACCCCAACTTGCCCGCAGAGCCCACCTCCCTAGAGCCCGTGTTTTCAGAGGAGAGGGTGCTGGGGGGTGCCGTCAGGGCCGAGCACACCGGCTCAACTGGCACGGCTGCCTCCGGATGCGGAGGTTTCTCCGTTGTCGGTTCTGTCCAGGCTGGTTGGTGCCGCGTCTGCAGAAATGCCCGGGGATTCCGGGGCGTGGCTAATGTTTGGTTCATTTTACAATGAAATTACATGGTGTTTCTATCACACAGGTCTACATGCACCTGTGGACGTACAGACAGACAGATACAGAAATGCAGATGTGTGCCCCTGGCTGGCGTAGCTCAGTGGATTGAGCGCGGGCTGCGAACCAAAGTGTCGCAGGTTCGATTCCCAGTCAGGGCACATGCCTGGGTTGCAGGCCATGGCCCCCAGCAACCGCACATTGATGTTTCTCCCGCCTGCCTCTTTCTCCCTCCCTTCCCTCTCTAAGAAATAAATAAATAAAATCTTAAAAAAAAAAGAAATACAGATGTGTGCTTATTTCAACAACGGCCCCAGACGAGTTGCACCGTGGCTGCTAAATTCGAACAGCGGCCGCCGTCTGCCCAGGAGCCACGTCTTGTACCGTCAGCTAGACTGTGAGATTCTTCCACGCGAGGGCGGCCCGGTCATCCAGTGTCCAGGGTGGAGCCTCGTCCACATTTATTTTCCCATTAGTTGGCTCGTAAGATCTGATTAAGTGAATTCTGTTGGGCCACAATAATTTATACCGCTCCAGGCAGCAGTATTCCTCCGCCAATTAATTAGATGACGAATCACTACGCCACACCATTGAATTCAAGTTCCGCTTTTGCCATTCCTTGGACAGATGACGTTTCCTTGCTTATTGTTATTAGTGGGGAAAAAACGAAGGTGCCTTGGCTGAGAAAACAGAGAGCACGGCCCTTTAGCCACACGGGGGGTACGATGAGCAGGCAGCTCCAGGATCGAAGTGATTCGATGATCAATAATCTGTAGAACATGATGGAAAAATACGGATACAAACCAGGGTAGTCTTCACCGTTAAAGGTGGACACTTTCTGTAAAAACGAGTTAAGCCTGTCAGTTCAGCAACTAACCATTGATACGTGGGACACAGGCTGGTTAGAACAAAGACGCCAGAGCCCCTCATGTGCACTGTAGGGTGGGTGTGGGTCCTGGGAGCAGCACTAGGAGCCCTGGGGTCAGCCAGTCACCCCGGCACACTCAGTGAGGAGGAGGGGGGGCAGACGTCGCTGGCTGCAGGATACAGCTGTTGCCCTGGGTAGTGAGCTGGCAGTTATCAGTGAAGGAAACTAGACCCTGAGTTCAAGGAACTGGGGAGCGGGAGCCTGTTGGCCTCACCAGGACGCTATAGCACACACCCCGGGGACCACGGTGCTGCTCCACTGAGGGGATTAACACTCCTCCCTCCCCCTCTCCAGCACTGATTTTTGGGGGCACACGGGAGGAGCTTGACCATAGAGGCCTGTCAGTCTAATTAAGGGGTGGGCTTATTGAAAGCTTAGGAAGTTGATTGGTCCTTTTGAAAAAGCAAAAGGACCATCCCGAACCCAAGCTACTCTAACCCAAGGGGAACAAAGAATCTCTCTCTCTCTCTCTCTCTCTCTCTCTCTCTCTCTCTTTCTCTCTCTCTCTCTCTCACTCTCTCTCTCTGCTTTGCTCTTGCCTGTCCGGTACTTGCTTGCCTTGGGCATTTGTGCACTTTCTCGCCCGGGAACACGTGATCCCGTGGGTCCAGCAGACCCCAGGGCCAGCAGCAGACTGCATGGGCTCCGGAAGGTCTTAGCTTGAAGATAAAGCAGAAACTCTGGACTTTGGCTTCGCATCGGCCTTGCTGAGGACACAGTTGGGCTTTCTCCATGGCGGGACGGACAGGGTTGAGACACTGGAAGCCCAGGGGCAGCTAACATTTCTGCCTGAATAAACCATCTCGTCATACCAGCATCTCCTGTGCACAAGTCCTGGAAATGCTTTTCTCTCGAGCCTGTGGAAGAGCCTGGTTTCTACCCACCACGCAACCGAGCGCGGCCCTTCATAGGGCCAAACGCCTTGCAAAGCCAAGCCACGCAGACAGACTCCCGAGAAGCCCCAGGAGCCACTTGCTGAGGTGCGGAAGCTCTAAAGGCACAGCCAATGTCCCTGTCACAAGCGCCTCAAGCCCATCGGCCACAGACCTGTCCTGATGTCAGCCAGGTCAGGCTGGAGAAGAGGAGCATTACTAAGCCGCTGGTGTTTGCCCCCCCCACCCCCCCGCTGCCCCGGCCGCCCAGTCTCACTACGGCTGGATGCTGCTGGCCCGCAGTTGTACTGAGCGGAGGGCTCCCGGCTCAGCAGGTGCGTATGTGTGTGTGTAGGTATTACAGACATTTTAAACATGTACGTAGATTTTAAATATATCTATACCTATACCTATGTCTGTATCTGTCACTGTTCGTCTGTAACAAAACGTATTTTCGAAAGCCACTCTTGCTGAGCTGACCCGGGAGATACAGAGACTACCCCCCGCCCCAAGCTCAGAAGACCTAGGGGTGGGGGTGCCGGGCACCCTGTCTCTCACCTGGTGCAAGTGGGGGACTGGGCCGAGGAGTCCCGAGCCTCCTGGGACAGTTGCCACAGTCGGTGAGGGTGGCAGCAGTGTGTGCTCCCGTCGAGGTGACGATCCCTCCCCCGTGTGACCCGGGGTGCCGACCCCACCAGGAGAGCGCCCCCGGAATGCATGCTCCTCTGCGGAGTCCTGGTCCCGTCCCCGCCTCTCGGGAGAGTGTGGGCCTCCGACCGGCCGCCCTCAGGGGTTTCTGGGTGGTTGCCGGCCGAAGGCCTAGAAATCTTGGCGTTTGCGGCCGCATTCATCCCAGCAAAACTGGAAAGAAAAGTCACTGCTCCCGGGTCCCCGCGTGGGTGGTAAATTCCACCTGGTGACAGACACCTGTGGACCTGCGAACGGACACGGGCTCTGCCACCAGCAGAGACAGACCTGAATCCCTGCTCGTCCTCGTATGGGTGGGAGAGCCTGGAGACCTCAGTAACGGGGGCAGCAAAGACGCTCGGGAGAACAACATCGACCCCACAGGCTCCCCCGAGAGTCCGGGAGATAATCCGGCGGCTGACGCCGAGCCGGCGCGTACAACCCACCGTTGCGCTGGGTGAGTCAGGCGGGTGCGGGGGAGGCGGCTGAGACAGTCCCGTTATCTTTCTGAGCTCAGCACGTTTTCCCATTGATTTTAAAGTCAGTCAACCAAACAAATACCTGCAGGAGCCCCCACCAGGGGCCAAGCCCCTCATATGAAAGGAGAGGAGGTGGAGCCCCCGCAGAGGTGCAGACACGCAGACACTGTGTGGGGGGTGAGTTTGGCAGACCCCCTCCAGCCGGCAAGTTCCCTGGGCTCGTGGTCAGAAATCACCGGCTTGCAAGCCTCTGCAGCATTCCTCAGGGCTGAGACTAGAAACCCGGAGACAGCACTCAAGGGTGGCGGTGGGGGGTGGGGGTGGACAGTGGCCTGCGTTTGAAGAACAGCCCACCTCCCACCAGAGCCGTCTGTCTTAGGAAGGCCCTGCTGCCCCGAGCTGGGAGGGTGGATGTGAGCACGCCGCTCTGTGGGGAGGAGAGGGCTCAAACTGGAGTCTTCAACACGTGATGCTCCCTCCAGTCCAGGGTCAGACGCAGCAGCAGCCTCCACCACGGCTGCTCCGGCAGGCCTCGGGGAGTGCGTGTGGGAACCGGCCCCTGATGGGGGAGGGGCTGCCGGCCCGGGCCGAGCACGTCCACCATGAGTCTGCGACTTGGGTGCAGGCCCCGTGAGTCACAGGATATGAAACAGAGGGGGCGGAGGGTCCAGAGGAGGAGGGCGGGGCCCACCAGAGCCCCCGGGAAGGGAGAGAGGGGGGATGAGTTCTTTAATGTTCATCACGTGATTTTCCAATGATGTGGCCCAGTTACCGCCTGGCTCTCCCTAGTGCACCGCAGCCGCTGGGCCCTGGGGTTGGGGGACCCGAGGGGACAAGGCAGAGGGTCAAACAGCGACGACTGTTTCCATTGGCCACTGGGAGTCCCTGGCTGGGTCTTCCAAGCGTGGCAAAAGGAGCTCACACATTGCAAACGCTGTAGTTGGCAGTGTGGGGGCTGAAGGAGTGTGAATACCTTCCTTCCCACCGTCTAAGTCCTCTGGGCGGGGCTAAGAGCCAGACGAACAGAGACGAGGAACGGGAGAGAATAGAAGCTTTAATTCCTGCTCCCGGGAACTCCCACAGGCGTGAGAACTCCAGAGACGGGGAGGCAGCCTCGGGTACATACATGTGATGTTTGGGGCAACGGAGAGAAGGGGGAAACGGTGTCTTAGATCTCGGCAGTGGGGGTGGACGGTGCACAGGTCGTCGGGGGAGAGTGGACACCCGCGGCAGGCAAACCCTGCCAGGCCACTCGAGACCAGGGGTTTCTAGCTAGCAGGCCCCTGCCTGGCGCCCCCGGTTCTCCACGCTGCACCCCCAGCAGGCTCCGGCGGCCACAGTCTCCTTACTGGAGCAGGCTTCTCCATCAATCTCTTGGGCAGGAAAGGGCGAGGGTCAAAGGTTCTTGTCTCTTCACAAACAGCTTAAAACCGGTATCCGGAAAGGGCAGCTTCAGGGTGGCCGAGCTTCGGTGCCTGCAGCAGCACGCGGGCAGGAGCTGTTTGGTGACAGCGACACTCACTTCAAAAACCAGCAACTCACCCCAAATCACCTTCGCTAGGAGTGTGTGTGTGTGGGGGGGAGCAGGTCAAACAAACCCCCACTGGACGCGCAGAGGGAGGGGACCTGCCTGGAGGCTTATCTCTATGGGAGCAGCCCCGCCCCGCCCTCGGGCTGGCCCTCGCGCCTGGGAAGACTGTGCGCACGCGCGGGAACCTCTCCAGGTCCGCAGGCCGCGGAGGGAGGACGCACGGCTCAGCGGTTCTTACAGCCCCCTCCCTGGCGGCTCCTCGGTGGGCGCCACAAACAGAGGCCCGGGCTCCATGGCGATTTGGGGCCGACGCGGGTTACAGATGGACACACGCCAAAAAATAGGACAGATGTGGATCAGCGGGATCGTTTTCGATCAGAATAAAAATGAATTCATTCTACCGATATCTGCGTCTTCTGCACCAACTTTGCATAAGGTGCAGGGCTGCGCCCCCCGGGTGACGCGGGCGGAAGCAGAAACAGGCCCGGCTGGCCAGGGTCCCGTGATTCAGCGACGAACCTGAGGTTCGTGGACACAGACCTACAGGGCCGTGTCCCCGGTCGTGTTCTGCTCAGCCACAGCGACCGGGGGTAAAACAGTCTCGGGAGGGAGGTCAGCCCGGTGGCTTCCTCCCGTGTGGCGAGTCAGGACCCTGGTGTGGCTTCCCAAGTTGGCCTGGACGTCAGCCCACTGCAGACCCTCAGTGCAGGCTGGCTCAGGGGGGCTCAGCTGCCGCCAGGCGCGAAACGGGTTTGTTGGCTCCCTGAGCCGGGTGTGGCAGCCCTGCCCTCCGCCGGGACCTCGAAGGCCCCTTTCCCGTCCCCAGGAGCCTCGCGCTGCACCCGGAACGCCAGTCAGGCACGATTCCGTGCCTGAAACCACACGTGCACCTGTCCTTGGGGACATTCGGATGTACTAAAAATTTTAAAATATATATTTTTTTCTTTTACGCTTTTGTGCCTCAACGTATCACGTGAAAACCCTCGAGTTTTCAACACCAGAAGATTTTTTTCTTGGAAGTATTTTTTTCCCACTCAAAGAATACCTTAAAATATCCCACAGCAGCACGAAACAAAAACATTTTAGCTTTTCATACCCTCGACAATTAAGCTTTTCCATCTCCTGTAAGAAACTGGAAAAAAAAAAGAAGAAAATGGCATCGCCTGTGGGGCCCCTCCCCCAGCCTAGCACAGCCGGGGGGAGCAGCCACGCAGGTCTGAGCCCTCGCCCCTGCGGGGATCGGAGTTCGGGACAGGCTCTCGGGCTGGGAGCGCTGCAGGGTCAGCGGCACAGGGGACCCCGGACAGCAGGTGACGGGGACGCCCTTCAGTAGTGAGAAGGGCTGGGGAGGTGGAGCTCAGAGTGAGAGTGGACAGGCATAGGGGACCAGTGTGAAGTCTTGAAGAAGGGCTGCCAGCCTGTCCCAGCAAGTGGCCTTGGGCTCACGTCGGCTCGTAAACAGGTCTCTTCTCGCCACTGCTCTGGCACCGGGGCCCGAGAGGGAGTGCCTCCTGGGTCAGGGGCCGCATGCAGGTGCCTCACTCACCTCGGCCCAGTCCCAGCCTGGCCCGACACCCCTCCACCCCAGCCTTCCTCCCCCCGGGGCGCCCTCCTGTCTGATGAGCCCTCAGGAGTTCCTCAGCTGAAAACCAAGCTCCCCAGGAAAAGACCACTCTGCCACGGAAGCTGTGCTTTCTTTTCTTTTCTTTTTTTAAAGATTTTATTTATTTATTTTTTAGAGAGGGAAGGGCGGGAGAAAGAGAGAGAGAGAGAAACATCAATGTGCGGTTGCTGGGGGTCATGGCAGGCATGTACCCTGACTGGAATCGAACCTGCGACACTTTGGTTCGCAGCCCACGCTCAATCCACTGAGCTACGCCCGCCAGGGCAGAAGCTGTGCTTTCCAAAGTCACCTCCCTCTCCGTCTACTGAAGTCCAGAGTCCTCGAGAACCTTCCCTTTCTCTGTCTCCCTCCGCCTTGAGTCTGGCCTGGACTGGACCCGCCTGCAGCCAGCAGGAGGGGGTCAAAGTGACACCCCAAGACTTGGAGGTCAAAGTGATGCTCTGGGACTTGGAGGTCAAGTCCTAGGACCCCCTCGCCTGCTGCCCGCAGCCCCCAACGGCGACACCCAGCAGAAGGCTGGCTGGCAGGGAGCCGGGAAGGCGGCTCAGCCGGGCCCCAGGCTCAGCGACACCCAGCAGAGGGGAGAAGGGCGGCTGTGAGGCCGAGAGGTGAAGGCGAGAGACCAGCACAGACGACGGGGTGCAGATGGCCAGGCTCGTGTCCAGGCATCGTTTTGAAGACCTGAAAAGCAGTGCTGGCAGCGAACACTGACGGGGGGGACGTCAGGAGGGAACCCCACCTTTCCCCACTGCGTGGGGGCGGAATGGGCGTCTGTTCCTTTGTCATTTGCTTTGGAGCCCGGTGCCCAGACTTGGGTTTCCCATGATCCTCGGTTCGTGAGGCGTTTTCGTCGTGGGTTCAGGGATAGCCGGCCTGGAGTTAATGAACCAGGTAGTCATTTTTAATGTCTCGACTTATTGCTCTTTTCTTGGTCCTACTGCCCTGGCCAGAAACTCTGACACGATGTTCAGCAGACATGCTGATAGGGTAGCCTTGGCTCATTCTTTTTTTTTTTTTTTTTTTTAATTTGAAAGGAAAGTTTTTAACTATTCTCCATCTGGCAAAACATTTGTTCTATGTTTTTTATAGATGCACTTTACCACGTCAAGGAAATCCTCTCTCTCCCCAAAATTTGACTTTTTAAAAACTATCATGATAGGGCACTTCCTTTTATCACATGGCTTTTTTTCTGCATTTACTGAGATCATCGTATTTTTTCTCTAGCGGATTAATGTAGTAAACTACGTTTAGGCCCTTACACAGTAACACGGAGCGGCCCTCGTGCCCCCGCGGCGGACGCAGATCACCTTTCCGTGCACAGCCGGCGCCGCGGTCCAGTGCCGGGCGCGCACGCGCCTGCATTTCGGGGGGCGGGCGCTCCCATCCTGCGGCGGCCCGGAGTTGGGCCACTACCAGGCCGTGATGATGTCACAGAGTGAGTTTGGCAGACACTCCTCTCACTCCGTAGTCAGACAGGTTTTATCCAATTGAAACGACAGGTTCCTTAAGAGTTTGGTGGGACAGGCCGGGACCCCGTGGGGCTCATCCACTGAGGTCGCAGGGAGGCGGGGCTGCGCTGCGGCCAGCCCCGCGTTGGTAAGCGGAGGTGCTGCTCTGAGAAGCACAGGACGCGAAGGCTCGTGCGCCGGGACATCCAGTCCAGGGGGCACTTTGAGAGAAAACAAATGGAAGCAATTTAGTTGCCTGTAAGCAGTGAATATAGTCTATTCAACCATAGATTAAAAGACCACTGTGCCCTGGCTGGCGTAGCTCCGTGGATGGAGCTCGGGCTGCGAACCAAAGTGTCGCAGGTTCGACTCCCAGTCAGGGCACACGCCTGGGTTGCAGGCCACGGCCCCCAGCAACCGCACATTGATGTTTCTCTCTCTCTCTGAGCGCCTGGGAAACATTTCGAAACACACTTGCGATGCCATGTTGGCAACACGATAGAATGGGACACTGTCCGGAGAGTGTGAATCCAGTGACACCCCTGGGGTTGGGAAGGAGATGGCACAAGCTACCGACCAGTGCGATGGGTTTTTAACTTGGGGGCTGGCTGGCAGGTGACTTTTATTTTTGCCTCCGTATTTTTTCTCCATGTAAAACACAGGATGAGCAGACTTCTTTCATAAACAGGACAATCGTAAAACACTCTAAAATGCATTCTGTCTGCAATGTGGGATACTAAAGGCCGGGGTTGGGGCCGAGGCCGGCCAGGGAGAAGGGCGTCTGGACACGAAAGGTGCAGCTGTCGGGAAGAGAGAGGGACATGCCGGGGCGGCAGGGGCTGGCCTGGAGAAAACGTGCAGACGTGGGCAGGGGGCAGCCTTGTGGAAGGAGTTGGTTTTGTCCCCTTGGGGGCGGAACGGTGCCTGGAGATCAAGGCACACAGTGCTCTGTCTCCATGGTCCGGGTCCACCTGTTAGAAGGTCTCATGTCACATGCGACCACATCTTTTACCTTCTCTCTCAGGTCACCTGGATGAACAGGCCCCACCCACTTGTTCCAGCATCAGACTTCACGCCTCCAAAAGGAAGTTTCTGCCATGGCCAGAAGGGGGCGCTGTGGCACTGGACGAGCATCCACAGGAACCTTGGGTTCAAGTTTTCATTGCTTCTTTTCCTGTAACCTGTGAATTATGCACAAATGTTTGCGGGCTGGGAAAAGATCTGAGAATCTGAGGGGTTGTCTTTCTCCAGGGCCTCCTTTATGACCAAGCCCCCGACGAGGCACTGTGCGTGTGCTGTCCCAAAGGTGCCTTCGCGAGGCCTGCTGCCTGCTGCCTGCTGCCTGCTGCGTGGGCCGTGAGCCCGCCCCGTGCGCTGCTCCTGCCCCGTGGTCTCCCAGACCTGTTCATCACCGCACGGGCCCGCCGGACTCTGCGGCTGACTCAGTCTGACCGTGGCCGCGGAGGGAGGGCCCCAGCTCCCCGGCCCGGGGCCTTGTGGGCTCCGAGATCGGTGCTGGGCCCAGAGCCTCCCTCAGGACCGCAGGCCACGGGACCCTCTTCTCTAAGGACAAGCCCTGACATCTGCTGGACACCAGGTGACGCTGCTGGTTTCGTCTTCACGACAGACCCAGCCCGGGTGACCGGACCTCCCTGCCGCTGCTGGTCACAGCCCTGACTCTGGCTCCGTGCCCCACTGCACCCCACTACGCCCCACTGGATGGGGGTGCTCCTGCTGCAGCCTGGGAGGAGCGAGGCCAGGCCTGAGCAGCAGCGAACAGCAGCCCTGCCCCACTGCCGCGGCGGAGCTGCAGTCCGGGGGGCGGGGGCTGGCCCCCGAGTGCTGCTGGACAGCCCGGGCCTCTCCCGGCTGTGAGGCAAGACCAGGCCTCAGAGTCTCCCCTCATTTCCTCGCCTGTAAAGCACGAGGCTCCATTGGTTGATTTCTAAGGTCACTCACCGAGACAGGCCACACTGGACTAGTTACCGGGTTCTAGACCCTTTCACACCTGCCTTGGCCCCCCCGTGCTCCGGGGTTCCCACCCACGTCCTTGACGTCCCCAGGCGTGTGGCTGGGCGCAGCCTCGGGGTTCGGACCCCAGCTCCGTCCTTCTCCTCATTCAGCCTCAGACCTGCTGCAGCTCTTGGTCCTGCTCTAGCGCCTCCCTTCCCCCATGAGGGCATGTTCTTCCTAAGGCCCCAGTGACAAGCCATGACTCCGGGGGGGGGACACGGCCGGTTCACAGGCAAGGAGGAGCAGAGAGGGCACGGAGGAGGGTGGGGGCGGGGCGGTCCAGAGAGGCCAAGGTGACGGAACCAGAGAACTCGCAGAGCGGACTTGTGGATATTATGGCTGGAAATCTGTGTGGGGACATACATGTTGTCCGTGCCTAAGTAATTTCAAGTTCAGTAGGTGAGGAGGCAAGGATTTTGGGGGCAGGTGGCCTCTGGGTGCCCTGCAATCACTCACGTGACCTGCCTCCCCCACCCCACCCAGATGGCAGCTGCAGGAGGTCAGGTCTGAGGCCAGGTGCACCTCCGTCCGGGCCCTGCACACCCTGGGAGGAAGTGGAGCGAGTGTGAGGTCACTCCCCAGAGTCATGAGACACAGGCAGGGACACCAGGCCCAACTGCCCCGGACTATGAGCTCCCGCGTTCCGAGGTGCCTGTGTCCACCCCATGAGGGCCCTTTAAGTGGGACTGGCACATGCACCTGGAGGGTGGCCCCTGGAACGAGAAGCCTGGAGCCTGGGCAGGTGCACCCGGGCAGGTCAGGGAGGGGTGCACATGCCTTAGCTCAACTTGATCTTGAAGTTCGCTGGAGTCCAGCCGGGGTGTCCAACCTGCAGCCTGCGGGCCGCATGTGGTCCAGGATGGCTATGAATGCGGCCCCACAGAAAATCGTAAATTTGCTTAAAACCTTTCTTTTGCTCACCAGTTTTAGTGTTTGTGTATTTAACATGTGGCCCAAGACAAGTCTTCTTCCAGTGTGGCCCAGAGACGCGGAAAGGCTGGACACCCCCGGAAGCAGTCAGCGTGGAGCGATGTTTCAGAGGTCGCTCTGGCTGCGAGCGGAGAACGAGGAGGAGAAGGGCGGGGCGTGGGGGCGGGGCCGGGAGGCCGGCTTGGGAGGCTGTGCAGTCGAGGCCAAGCAGGGCCAGCGCCGCCTAGGGTCCGATGCTGGACCAGCGAACCTGGGGAAGGAAGAGGCCTGGGGCCCCGGGGGCCCATCTGCACCACAGATGCCTTGAGACCCGAGATGCCCTGCAGAGGAAGAAGAGGGGGAGCAGAGGCTCCCGGGAGACTTCTCTCTGCCCCGCCACCCGCCCCCTCCCCTCGCGCGGGGGGAGACCGCAAGCACACATGGAGCTCTCTCCTCCAACCGCACAGCCGGGGCTGTGCGTCTGCCCCTGTCAACAACAATGAGGGGACCGGGCTGACGGAACGCAAACCCTCCGTGCACGGTCTGGGCCGAATTACATCAAGATAAGGCCTGTGGGTGCGCGCAGAGCACTCGCACATGATTCATTGTTCGCTCCTTTGAAACGCCGTGTCAGCAAACGCTCCAAGGGCAGAACAAACCGCATCCGGAGGGGAAGTGATAAGCTCAGAGGGGTGGCGGGCAGAGCCGTGGCAACAGCCTCGCCGGGAGGAGGCCGTAAATAAGAGGGGTGTCTGGCCTGGAATGGCAGCTGGAAGCAGGTTGTGACGGCAGCGGCGGCGCAGCGGTCCTCCGCGCCCCTCTCTCGAGAAAACGCCGATGAGGAGGCATTTCCCGGGGCTGGGTGCAAATCCAGGGGTTCGCGTGGGCCTGAGCCCGCGAAAGATCGTCGATGAGAAGATGAGGGGTTTTAGCTTTTTACTTTATTCATTTTTGTAAGGATTTTATTTATTTATTTATTTATTATTTATTTTTAGAGAGGGGGAAGGGAGGGAGAAAGAAAGGGAGAGAAACGTCATTGCGCAGTTGCCTCTCGCACGCCCCCTGCTGGGGACCTGGTCCACAACCCAGGCCTGGGCCCTGACTGGGAATGGAACCAGCGACCCTTGGGTTGGCAGGCGGGCACTCCTGAGCCACGCCAGCCAGGGCTAGCTTTTTATTTTGACATAATTGTAGATTCACTTGCAGTTGTAAGAGATACCAAACAGTCCCTTCATAGCTTCCCCCAACAGTAATACTTTCCATAAACAGCGTAACATTGCAACCAGGAAGTTGATGGTGATACCACAGTTCAGTTTTGAGAACTCTCAAAGAGATAGATTGCCACTTCTCAAGTTATAAAAATGTAAAATGCCTGTTTTTTTTTAAACCCACTAAAATCATATTACCAAATAACCAGACAGGGGGAAAATGCTAGGATTGATTTGTATTCATTCTAGCAAGAAGTTTATGTCTGTATAATGAGCATTTTTCCATCTTTAAGAAAAACATTAAGTGGCCCTTGAAAATATTTTGATAGCTTGTGGGATTATGACCACAAATTACTACAATATAGCCACGGCTAAGGAAATTTATGAGGCAACCCAGGATGAACTCACTTACCGAGAGGAGCTTGGTTTGCAGTACATTATTTGATTGTTTTTAAAGTCCTCCACCGTTGATTCTCACATCCAGGAACTCACCAATGTCCTTCTAGTTACATTTAAAAACATCTTGTATCTTTTAAACCATGTATTCATTCAACAAACATACATGGATCACCTGCTCTTGGCCCATTATTTTTCTAGCAGTTATGAAAACAGGAGTGACTGAAAAAGCCCGTGGGGGAGCCAGCTCTCTAACCTGCCCCCATTTCCTCTCCGCCATGCCAGCCTGGTTTAGGAGGCCGTCGCCTGTGGAGGGACCGTGGGGAAGCTACGCATCCACGCGCCCCTGTACGACCGCCCCGCCTCCGAGTCTGCTCCCTGCACTGCGGCTTCTCCCAACCGGCGCGTCTGTGTACGTGAGGGTCTTGCTCGAGATCCGGTGTCTCCAGGTCCCCTCGGTGCAGGCCCGGCTCCAAAGGCCTTTGCGGCCCCCGGCGGGCCAGCCCCTACCTTCCCGCCATGTGTCACTCACCCACCCTCCCTCCCACCCGCCCGGGGCCCCCAGGCCTTCCCACCCACTCGCCCTGGTCCTCCCCTCGCTTCTCTGCCTGCACGCGTCCCGCGCGTTAACCTTTCGGTGTGAACACGGACTTCTCTGCGGACGGAGGTCAATCCGCTTAGCGCCGGATTCCATTTCCTCGGGGAGTCCCCGAATAACCGCCTATTGATCAGGGGGTGGGGGGCGTGCCGCCGCTCGGTTGCTACGGGCCTAGAGCCGTCCGCTTCGCGCTGTCGTGATGTCGTCGAGCCCGCGACCGGCCACCCTGCGGCGACAGTGGTTCCTTCGGGGGCTTAGCATTTTCAGTTCGTTTTTGTTCATCGTTTTCTGCTGGAAATAAAAGTCATTTGAGAACTAGGAAAGCGTATAACAGAGAGAACGCCACATACTGAGCGTGTGGTATCGCGTGCGTGGTTTGGGTATACTTTCTTCCCTTTCCTTAGTATTTTAATTTACTCTACATCGATTGTATATACTTATTTAAACTCTTGTGGTGGTGGTGGGGTTTCCACTTAAAGCGTATTACAGTGTTTTAAATTCTGGACCCAAACTGCTAAATCGCTTTTCAAAAAGTTTGTAAACATTCGCCCTCCCCTCCTTAGACATGGAGCCGCCGGCTTAGCCCCACGGCGCCACCCGCTCTGGCGTTAATGCTCGCTCAAGAGGCGAACGCGGTCTTTTTCTCCGGCTTTGCTTTTCTTTGATTCTTAGTAAGATGGACGGCGTTGTCCTTCGTACGTGAGATGGTTGCATCCCATCTTTCTGGGTTCCTACGCTTTTTCTTGCCACTTCACTTAGTGGACTCTTTCAGCTATTCTCATTAGTTCCTATAAACTATTCACTCAGCAACATTGCACGTCCCGTCTCACGCTTGCCTTTTTTTTTTTTCAGCCTATAATGTGTCATTTGTGCGTGTTGTGACATTTGACGTATAATTTTTCTGTGCCTTCGAATCTGTATTTTCCTGTTGACTGCCTCCCCGTGGTCTCCAATGTAGAGAGTCCTCGCGCCATCCAGAGACCAAGGGGCTGTTCTCGCTCTTTCCCCCCTTCTATTTAAAAGACAAAACAAAGCACCAACCTCTGATCAGTCTGCAGCTTATTTGGGTGCGTGGTCAGGTTAGAAGCAGACATTTTCCCCAGATGTCTTGCCAATTACAGTGTCACCTTTGACTGAGAAATCTTTGCTTTCCCACTGATGGGAGACGCCCACTTAATCTACGTTAAACACTGATCAGTTTCTGGCCCATCAATCTGCCGCTCCTGGGACCGGTGCCGGCCGGAATCCCTTGTCTGAGACCCACCGCACAGCACGGAGCCTGTCGGAGCCAGTTTCCTTCCGTTGGTCTTCATGGGGAAGATTTTTCGAGGTATTTTCACTTATTTATGCTTCCAGTTTCATTTGGGAAAGTTATTCACTTTAAAACACAGAATTTTCCATCCTAACACACAGCTGCTCGGTCTGAAAGCAAGACTATTTTTCAGCTTCCATTTTGGTTTTACTAATTTGTCTTCTCATTTGGATTATGAAGAATATTCTTAGCTGTTCTGTTTGCAGGTGCTATTATACATGGGCTTTTTCTTTCCCATTGTATTTTTAACTGATTAAATGTATCCAAACAGAAAAGTTACTTTGGTGTACTAACCGGTGAGCTCGGATACTTTATAACTTCTCTAGACTAGTAGTAGGTGGACCTCTCCTGCTTCCAGGGATACCGCGGGAGAAAACTGATGGGGCACACGGGGTGCACCCTGTGCCAGGTCTCCGGCTTTTCATCTAAGTGAAGTTCAAGCCCAGCCGAAGCTAGCGCCTGGAGACAGAGGTCAGAGGTCAGCGTGGAGGCTGGCTGTGGGAGCAGGAAGGTGAGGCCGAGCAGGAGGGGCTCTGGGGCTCTGCTGTTGGCCAAGGCAGTGTTTGCGCGGGCACCTCCAGCGTGTAATAGAACCGCCCACTCACAGTCTGTGGACTCTTCAAGGTGTCTGCCGTGGGGTGAACGGTGGTCCCCTTTGAACGATGAGTCGAAGCCCCAGGCCCCAGGGCCCCAGGGCCCCAGGGCCCCGGCTGGTGCAATCGAGCTGGAGGTGTGGAGACGAGATCTTTACGGGCTGGGAGGGGCTCCGCCGCGGTGGTAGCCGGCGCTCTCGGATCCAGGCAGCACTGGCCAGTAGCTGTGGGTAATTCCAGTGACTGGATTTGCACACGGAAGGGAGTGTCATGGGACCCCACACCCTGCGTGGTGCAGTACGTGTTCATTTACATGTTTATCTGCGGAACGCCAGGCCGCCCGGCGCCCCGCCCTTACGCACGCACGCACGCACGCACACCCTCGCCCAGACGGAAGAACCAGGACTGGAGACCCAGCCAGCCCCGAGCCCTGCGCCACCAGCTCGGGGTTCCGTGCGCCCGGCGTGCCCTGGCCGCTGAGGTGACATTCGCACGTCACAGGACGCCCGCGCTCTGGAGAAAGGGGAAGTCTGGGGTGGATGCCTCCTGCCAGGAGGCACTTGGCTGATCTCGAGCAGGCCCAGAGGACCGCGGCTCCTTCCCACTTTCTCCGGGACAGGAGACCCAAGCCTGCCCGCGATGCCGGTGCCTGGGCTGCGGCTGCCGCAAACGCCACCGCCAGGAGAGCGAGGGGCTGTGCTCCGGACTGTGGCTCCCTCCTGCCCAGGGTGCACGGCTCCTCCGGTCTGACCTCAGCCCTGGCTCAGCGACCCCGTCACCGTTCTCTTTCGGCTTCGGCCCCCACCACGCACACTTGCACGCCCAGTGGGCACAAGTACGCACACACACCTCCCGCACAAACACACACAAAGTCAGACAGACACGCAGACAGCTTCATGAACATAATAAACACATAGGCGCACACAGGCAGACATGCTCAGGTACAGACAGACAGGCACACTTATATGCGTACATTCATGTAAACAGACACACACATGCACACGTTTGCGCCAATGCACACGCACACACACACGACTTCTTAGCAGAAATTCCAACCCACAGGGTCCTGTCAGTTCTGCGTGAGGATTTTATTTCCTTTTTATTTTTAAAAAGGGGGAGGAGCCACAGGGACACCCTAGACTTGGCTGCGGGTTCCCTGAGAAACCTCTTATCGGGAAGAGGCCTCTCTCACCGCTCTCCTTTGAGTTTTCTCTGTCTTGTCGCTCAGGTGGGGGAGCTGGCTCCGGACGGCTCCCTGGGCTGGGGCCTGGAGTTCCTGGGGAAGGCGGGTCCCGGGCGTTGCCCGCAAACACTCCTGCCACCAACACAGGTGAGAGGTCTGGACCCGGCTTCCTGCTCAGGGCACCACTGGCCCCCTGCCCGTCAGGGATCGTGTTCCTCCGGCACGCCTAGCCTGGGCACCGATTCACGGTCCATCACGGTGTTAAACACTGTGGGTGGAGGCGTGGAGCCCAAAGGCCTGGGTGCTGGGCCCTGTGCTCGAGGCCCCGGACCATCAGGAGATCAACGTGCCATCCGCAGGCTGCGACTCTGCACGATAAGTGCTAGCACGTGGGTGAGCGCAGGGACCGGGCACTCGGCCAGCCTGCAGGGTGGCCTTCCTGGAAGAGGAGGGCCAGGCCGACACTCTGATAGAGGAGCAAAGCTGCCCGTGTCACAGGCCCCGGGCTGTCTGTCCTGCTGACTCACCTTATCTCCGGCGTCTTCCCAGGGAGGGGGAGCCCCTCCCGGCCCCGGGGCCACAGGCAGATCCTCGGTGCCGCGCAGCTTGAAACGGCACACGGCCTGACACGTGCGCTGGGGCCAGGCTCACTCAGAGCCGCGAAGAGCAGACCTGAGAACAGCTGTCTATGGGGGCCGGTGGGAGAGTTTAAACCTGGGGAGGACAGAGCTGGAGGGAACCGAGAAGCAAGAGGTTTGTGTTTTATGTGTGAAACGTAAGGATCTCTGTTTGATCTCGTCCACTGCTCAGAGGGACAGTCCAGCCGGCCCGCCCACACCCCGCCCCGCACAGTTTCCCGCCCGCATCCCACCAGTGTAAAAACGAGCTGGGGGGTCCGATGTCCGAACCCCCCCAGCGTCGTTCCCCAATCTGTCCACCGCCTTCCCCTCTCCCGACTCCGCAGCGCCGGGGGCACGGGAAGGACACGCTCGTGCACTCGAGGGCGGCCTTGCTTCCTGGCCCGGTATATCACCAGACGAGTCCCAGGAGGGTAGGAATGACTTGGAAACTTCTAGATTGGTAGTTCTCCAACTTGAATCACTTCGTGCAAACGCAGGTGGTGGGGCCTTCTTCTGAGTTTCTGGTTCGGAAGGTGGAGGGCAGGTGAAGCTGAGTAACCAGGTGACACAGAGGCTGGATGATGGTCCAGGGAACACACTCTGAGAACCACTGCGACAGCACTTCCGAAGGGCAGGAGGAACCCCCCTTACGCTGGGTTGACCAGAAAGTCCGTTATGTTTTTTCCATAGAATGGCTGTAGGGGTGCGTGTTGTCTTTAACTTCACTCAAAGCAGTTTTGTTAGATTGTCTTGTGACAGCTGCCATATCTGCGCCCATTTAGAAGACATGGAGATTGGTGAAGTTGTGTGCAACCATTTTAATATTGAAGGTGGAAGAAAATAAGCAATATTGTTGGCGTATTATGCTTTCTTAGTTCAAGAAAGGTGAAAAAGCAACTGAAACATAAAAAAAGATGTGTGCAGTGTACGGCGAAGGTGCTGCGAGTGATCGAACGTGTCCAAAGAGGTTTGCAAAGCTTCTGGGTACCACTGACACTTTGGCCAAAGAACTCTTTTGTGTGGGGCTGTCTCCTGCATTGGAAGATGGTTAGCAGCACCCGGGCCTCCCCCCACTACCAGCCAATAGTGAGGGATAGCCAATATACTCAAAATATCCAAATCAATAAAGTTATTGGTGAAAGTGAAACATGTGTCTTTTGCTTTATGGAAAAAACGAAATGGACTCTTTTGGCCAACCCAGTACCGTCTGCCCGAGGCCCACAGAGAGCAGGCACAGGGATGGGGAGGAGCAGGGGCCAGCAGAGTCCCCAGGTGCCCTCCCGGGCCCCTGCCCCGCCCCTCAGTGGGCTGTCCCTTCCGCAGTCAGTAGCTCTGGCACGCTCTCTGCCCACCACGAGTGGAGCCAGCGGACCGGGTGAGGATTCTAACCCTGAAGTCAGATGACCCGGTTTCAGTCTGGACTCTGCTACTCGCTTGCTGGGTCACTTTAGGAAAGTAGCAGACACTCTTCGTCACTCCCCGGTTTTCTCAGCCCCAAATCCCCCTTATCATACGATGCTCTTCAGAACATGAAAGAAAATAAAATATATGGAAGCCGCTTTTGCAAACACAAGGTTCGCTCTTAATCTAGTTTCTGTTTGGCTGTCATACCGCTCAGCAAAACCGAGCACTAGAAACCGAACGTGCAAAACCTGAGTTTCAAGACCTCAGAAAATGCCTGCAATTAGATCAGTTTTCCCAGTAGTCACTCAAATAATAATAAAAAAAAAAACCCTTGTGTGTCTCGACTGTGTGTGATGTGTAAGATTCTCTGTCTGCCTACGATAATATGAAGCACAGGACAGGACAAGGGACCTGATGTGGACAGAGTAGAAGAGTCTGAGACTTCTGTGTAATTTCTATGTAATTAACATCTTCCCACAATTTTATTCGAGTGGTAAAATTGAGAATTGTTGGAAGTCCCAAAGCAACCGCTGGTAGGGAGAACATTCTAGGCATCTCTGTGCTGAACTTGGCATCCTGAAGAGTAGTCCACTGGGCTGTGTGCAGGTTCATGACCCCTGCACTTTCCTGGGAGTCAAGGCCTCCCACGCGGGGGGCTCAGCACACAGAGCGGGACTGGGGCTGGGACCCTGTGGCTGTCACCCCCCACTGACCTGTCCTTGCCCACGGAGACACGTGCAAATTTAGCTCTCGGTCTGAAGAGCACTTGGACAGGTTCTCCCCCAAAAGCTAATTCTGTATTTCTAGATTTTTCCGAAGGAGGCAGGGTGTACCACTCAGTGCTGCTGGTCATCCATGCGAACCATAGAACCCCCCGAGGCAGTTTTCAGGGTGTTACCATCGGTCACAAAAATATAACGTGACTCAGAAAGTAACTGCTTCCTCTTTTTTTTTTTAAATGGAGAAACCACAGCACAGACCAGCGAGGCAGCTTCCCCCCGCCCCGGGGACATACCGACGTCAGCCCTCGCGGAGCTGAGGCAGCGCCCGGTCCCGCCCGCGCAGCAGAAAGGGAAGTCCCTGCCCCCAACCGCACGCACGGCCCAAAGCCACGTGGGACCCGGGGAGGCGAGGCTGCCGGGCCGTGTCGTCTTTCATTCCACGCGCTCACAAGTGTCACTGCAAATGACCAGAATGAGGCCCAAGATGTCTTTCCTGGAAGCGTTTATAAACTACGTCCCGTCTCTTCTCATTGAAAGTTAGCATGAACTCCCCAGCGGAACTTCCTGCGTCTGGGATTCGGGGACCAGGAAATGCTTTCCTTTATGACCTATTGTTTTTTTATTCAAAGTTTTTTTCTAAATCATTATAAATCTGTTCATGTTTCTACTTGGATTAAAGTGTTTCGCTTAATACACGTACAGGAAAGAGAAATGTCTTTATTCCTAGCTCCAAGCTCGTCGGCGCGTTACCGCTGCGTCCCGATCCCGTCCTTGAACGTCAGCGTTTCGTCATTTCCGGTTCCCACGTTAGCGCTGCGCCTGATGAGTTTGCCCAAGTTCCCCCCAACCGGCCCTCAAAGAGCCGGCTTTGTGTTTGATTTATTAGTAATTCTTTTTCTACTCTTATCTTGTCTTTGAAAAACGTAAGTGGACGGAAATACCCTCGAGCTGGGTCCCCTCCCCTCTCCAAGGGCGATCGCGAGGAGGAGGTGCGGCTGTGGCCCTCCTGCCCCGAGCACACGGGTGCGTGCGTGCGTGCGTGCGTGCGTCCATGCGTGCGCATGGCGTGCGTGCGCGCGCGGGTGGCGTGCCCTACTGTAAACGTTCTGTCTGTAGACGGATGGCGTGTCGTCTGTAAACGTTCCCTCTGCAGTCTGCTCGGATCTTCGGGTACCAGGACATTTCAGGGATGCGTTCGCTGGATTGGCATCCGGGAAGAGATACCCCGTCCCAGGACCTGGGGTCGCACATGCGGATGAAGCCGAGATCCCCGCCTGCCCTGCTCTCCTTGTCAGAAGCTGTCACCCAGCTCTTGTTCGTGCCTAGGAGATGCCACATTTACTTGGCCTGGAGATTTAACGGCGGCACTGGTGGTGGCAAAAATGAACAAACCACACGCCCACTTGCACAAGGAGTGCTTGCACTGGATTGCGGTTCTGAATGTCTGTTCTTTGGGACGGTCAGGACCTCTGAATAGGACACTCCCCGCAAACGGGAGGCAGGCGAGCAGCGCGCCCTGCTCCTTGGGCTGCGGGCTCACAGAGCGAGAGGGGCTGCCCCGCCCCGAGGAAGGCGAGCATGGGGAGCTTCTGATCCGCTTGGAGGGAAGGAGAGGAGGTGAGAGGGAAGAGAGAAAGGAAAGAAGGGCCAGAAGGATGCACCCTGTTGGGTGCGGCAGAAAGTGGGCCCTCCCGCGACCACCGCCCAACATTTCTGGGAGCACCTACAGCATCACAAGCTCGGAGAGAGAGTTCTCGAAGTCAGGGGCCAAGTTTCAAGACTGCGCGACACACAGAAAGTGGGAGAGGCGGGGAAGACCTCAAGACCCTGCAAAAACGCCTGGTGTGCATGCAGTTCTATGAGACTTGCTGTTCCACCCCAATCGGCCAGCATTGCTCATATGCCATGAAATGTCAGTGGCCCGTGGAGAGGGTGGCGTTTGAGATGACGTGGCCACCTCGTCGAGGGACAGCCCAACTCCGAGTGGCTGATGCCAATTTAATAATTATGCCAGAGCTCGTCTCCGCTCCCTGCTCTACTCCTCATTCTGTCTCACTCTTTTTGTTCTCTTACCGTTTTCTTTTCTTCTGTCTCATTTCTTCAGTAGTAAACCTCTGCCCTGTCCCCAGTACTAACTTCCCTTCTGGAGCTACAAACCCACCTCAGCCTGGGAGCTGCGTGCAGACCCATGACCGCAGAAACTCTACCGGCGGGGAGCCTGAGCTCAGGCGAGAGGTGGCTTCTTCGCTTTTTGTGCAAACTGGTTGTTTTTGTTTTTTTCACCACGATTTAAGCCCTTGAAATAGCCGCTGCTGTTTTATCAGTTGATTCCCCTACCACGATTTTTCACAGAAATATTTCCTCTCGGAACATCTGCTACCGTCTGGAACATATTTTCCCCCTGGTACTTGACTTTGCACTTCCTATAGCTGTCAGATAAGCGTGGTCTCACAGATTCCGCGGCACAGCTCGGTGCTCCTAAACAAACATCAATTACGCTCACGGCTGCTATTGTGTGGATCCGAACGCAGAGCATACCAGCTGCCTTCCTGGCTCCCAGACTTCTTAATTACCCGGCTTCGCTATGCCGCTATTGCAAGAAATACTGTTGATCGTCGCTTTAGACATAGAAATGCTATCACTAGGTGACTTCTAAGGAAGGCCTTTTGTAGCTGGACTAGCTTTTGCAGATTCAAAATGCTAGTCCCAAGAATTCCTGAGCCTGCTCGACTGAGTGGTGCAGCTTCACCCGCCTCCCGTCTGCTGGTCTTCCCAGAGCCGAACTCTCTGAGAGCTGCCCCTCCGCGGCGAGTTCATTAATTCTGCTGCAAGGTCCCTGTTGCTCAAATAGGAACATGGAGATGTATTGGAAAGGTTTCATTTCAAGCATTCAGAATGGGGCAAAAGAGTTTTCAGTGTTTTTCTCTCTAATCTCTGTATTCCTGCTGTTCAAGCGCCCTAGGGCGAGTATATACAGGCAGCCGTATTGAAGACGTGTGTTTATATCTTGGGGTTAGTATCATTCCTTTGCAAAACAATATGATTCTCTCCCTCTGCTCTTCTTTCTAAGGAATGTTCAACTTGAGACCCCAAAATCTTATTCCTAAAAATTAGTCCTAAGGGAAAATTTCAACCTGCCCCCACCCCAAATATCTGTCTGAACAAAAGTGTTCCTGGAAAATTCTTTTTTGATAACAGTAAAAAATATTATCTGAATAATAATATTATCAGTCTGTCTTTCACCACGAAAGTCACCCAGGTGATGGTTCTTGTCCATATCCCACTTTGTTGCCTATGGAACACACCGTTTGCCACAGTGAATTGGGGACTTTAAAATTCAGAGATTACTCACAGAGACAGAGAATAGGTTGGTGAGTCCCGGGGGCAGAGATGGGGGGATGGGCGAGGAAGGTCAAAGGGCACAAACTTCCAGTTATCAGAGGAATGAGTTCTGGCATCTGGTGCGCTGGACTGGGTCCTCGCAGGTTGCCGAGAGGAAGTCTGAGCGCTTCTGATCGCCCACGGACACAGAAGGGTGACTGTGGGAGGTGACGGACATGCGAACTCACCCTGTTGTAATCATTTCTCGATAATGTATACGTGTGTCCAATCATGTCCACTTTGAACTTAAACACAGTATTCTATGGCAACTAGGTCTTCACAGAACTGGAAACCATTTCAGAGATGACACAGCATGGACAGAGAACACTGATGTTTCCAGATAACTCTGAGAAAGTAGCTTGGGGAAAGGACACCACTGTGTTTGTTTCTGAGTTTCCTGGTAACCAAGGCAAAAAAAAAATATATATATACAGATTCTGCTCACTACTTGAAAAAGAAATCAGACACCTTAATCTCTGTGTGTGATGGAACTGCTTCTGGTGAAATACAGCATATCTCTGGGGATCACTCTCGGATGTTGAGTAACGTTAAAGGACAGCACCTTCCGTTGAGGTTTTATGTAAGACACGGAGGTACGATTTAGGTGAAAGCTTCTGCATTAGTTTTCTGCGACGTTTGAAAATACATCGTTGGTTACAGGTCAGCAGCGTGGGTTCGGTGGGAGGTCAGCCGAGTGTGCGCCAGGCATCCTGTTTTCTGAAGACCTAACTGAGGCGAGGAGTCTGGAAGAAGGAACACACCGCGCGTGGCTTTGGGGAAACTGGGCATCGGCAGCTCTCTGGCCCACAGCCTCGTTCGTGCCCGCGCTCCGGCCGAAGATCCCCGCACACATTCCAGAAGCCCGCCAGTGCTGTTCGACGTCCCCGGGGCACTGGCAGACAGGTTTCAGTGCTGAGGACCGTACTGAGAGGCGCTGGCCTGAGCACGCCAAGGCCACTTCTTTGATCACCCCAGCATGCCCTTGAACTTCAGTGTTCGTGGGCGTGCTCTGAATGTCCCAGGGCAGAGAGCACACCGACTTCCCAGTTTGCTGGACCACGGCGTCCCTCCTCCTGCCCTGCTGGGGTTTTTTCTTCTAAATCTGGTGGGAAATCAGATTTGGGAAATCTGGGCTGCGGTAGGGCTGACGTGAGAGCCCCAGGCTGTGTGTGACACACACTCTGTCACGCGGAGCCCGGCTTGCACGCTCCTAGGTTCATGCGGCAGCCCTGGCAGGTGCCCGATCACCTGGGCCACCCTTCCTCATTCTCCCCTAAAACACCCAGGACGGCAGCCTGCAGGGAGGGAGACTTCTAGGATGATGGAATGAAGTTGCCAGAACAGTGGGTGACAGCAGAGCCCTAGGAAGACTCCACACGACTGCAACCTTGACCCTGGTCTCTCCTGTGGTCACGTGGCCAGGAAAGCAGGTCACGCCAACATCGGCCGTCAGTCATGCTTCTTAGAAATAGTCCTCCATGAGATAAACCGTATCACGTTGCTGGTCAGACCAAGACATTCTGTATGTCACAGCAAGAAATTAAGTGTCCATGAGGAAATGCCATAGATTTATTCATTCACGGATGGTCAGTTATTACTTTGATTTAAAATCTTAGGTAAGTTCTGTCCTGGCTGGCATAGCTCAGTGGATTGAGCGCGGGCTGCGAACCAAAGTGCTGCAAGTTCGATTCCCAGTCAGGGCACATGCCTGGGTTGCAGACCACGGCCCCCAGCAACTACACATTGATGTTTCTCTCTTTCTCTCTTTCTCCCTCCCTTCCCTCTCTAAAAATAAGTAAATAAAATATTTTAAAAATCTCATTATAAAATCTTAGGTAAGTTCTTTCTGGTGTTGTGTTGTTTTGTTTTACACTGTGGGTATATTGCCCAGTCAGAAGTCAGCACTGAGGGGAAGGACCGAAGGATGGGCTCAGGTTTGCTGTCCATCAGGACTCCTGGGACACCCCCCCTCCCCGGCCTGGGCTGCCCAGGCCACCTGCTAACTGTAACGCCTGCCTTTCCAGCAGATGTGGGAGACAGGGTGTTGGCCAGCCGGCTTGCTAGTCCAGACCCCTTGGGGGCCATTTGCTCAGTGTAAAGAAATCGGCCTGGGTTTCATCCGTGGCCTCTGCTGCTTTATTATGGTGAGACCCCTTCCTGCAGTGTGGGTACCCTGAGGGTCTGCTTCTCAAAACCCCACCCACCTCTCCCCCAGTCAGTGAGGGGCAGAGGGAGCGGCTGCCTTTGCCCCAGGGGAGCCTCACTGAGCCCACAGGAAGGCCTGGAGGTGGGGTGACCCCTCAACATCCCACAGGGGACTGAGCCCGGTGCCCAGAATGGGGAGAGAAAACCCCCCAGGGCATCAGAGGCTGCGAACAGACCGGAGCTTTGGGAAATGGATGGATGGGGCTTTGGGCAGGGAACTCCGGGGGAAGCCTCCTCCATGGGCACCTGCTCCGTCTCAGGACCCTCAGTCTGCCCTCCCCCGCCCTTCCCTGCAAGCCCACGGCCACAGCAGCCTCTGCCTCCCGCATCGCGTGCACCAGCGAGTCCTCTGGGCTCTAACTCCAGAGTGACTTCAAATTCTAAAAGGCTTAGGGCCGATTGCTTTGAAAACTCACCCTCATTTCCTCTTCAGTGGCGCCATTGGCATCGGTGTCCCCAGTTTCCAGCAAGTCTCTAGAAGTCTGATGGGTCCGGGACTGTCCCCAGCTCCCACGGAGAACAGCCCACAGGGCCAGGGCATGGCCCGGGGTCTCTGAGGCCACACACGTCCTTGTCCTCTTCCCATGAGGCTGCTGGATTCCTTGCTGCTGAGCACAAGAGTCGTGACGTCACCATGGAAAACAGTCCCAGCTGCCATTCAACGAAGGGACGGCAAATATCTTTAGATCCAGGCGTGAAATAGTCCGCCCTCCGCATGTGACATTTGTCCAGTAGAGTCAGCACCTCAGGACTCCTGCCTCCTCTTTATTCCTAAACCACGTGTTTAGTTCAGGAAAACAGAGGAATGAGCACAAATTTAGTTACATGAAGATAAGACTATGTCACCACTAGTGAATGAAGGCTCCCAAGAGATCAAGTTGAATGTCTCTGGGTCACAGTCTGGCTTCTGCTGTCCCGAGAGTGACAAAAGCTCTGCTGGGGTTGAGGGGAGGGGAGAAGCAAAGGATCCTTAGAACCACGGGGACCACCCTAGTTTTGGCGTCAAGCAGAGGGGGAGGGCCCGAGTTGCGGACCACCTGCAGAAATGAGGTCAGAGTGAGTGTGCTGGTCAGTACTTTCTGCTTCTAATCTTGCCTCCTGCTAGTGGAAGGTCAAGTTCAAACACTTTTGTAAAGTAAAACAATGGTTCTCAGGATGTTGGGGGAAGAGCAGGAATCTCATCCACCCAGAGGCAAGACAAGCCAGCACGGGCCAGGCTGACCCAGGCTTTCTGTCCTCGGGGAAGAAGACCCTGGGGTGCCTGCCCTGACCAGCATCTTCAGGGTCATGTGGTGCCAATCCGGAAGTGCTGCCCTCTGTGTACACGGGCCATCCAGTGTCACCTCCAGCTCCAGAAGTCCCCCGAGAGCTTGTCCCATGCCTTTTAGAAGCAGGTTGGCCCTCAGCTCTCCCCACCACTTGAGAGTCAGCTGTCTAAGGTCGGCTTCGGCCAGCAGACACCATGCCCTTCTGCGTCCCAGCTCTTCCGGTGTAGAGTTTGCCACCTGCCAGTCCCTCCCCTGCCCATCTGGGCCTCTGTCCCTGCCTCTCTCTCTCTCTCTAATTGATTAAGCACAGTGTACCTGGGCGTTGTTCTGGAGAGGACAAAATGAGACACGCGGAGCGGATCTGCCATCCTAGCCTGGAACTCTTTTTGATTCTTCTTTTCCACTGCGGTTGCTGGTGCAGGTGGCAAGGCTTGGCCAGAGGCCTTCGGTCTGGGGCCCATGCAGCTCTGGACACGAGCAGAGAGTCCCATGGGGACCAGGCACAAGGAGTTGAAGGAAGGAGGAGTCATCTTCAGCGTCCCGGTGTCCTAAACAAATCTCCCTCAAGGATGCGCTCTGGTGATGGAAGGGCATTCCCCTCCCCCACCTCCCTCCCATCCACTTCATGAAGGATGCGCCTCTCGCCCACCCACCCACCCACAGGGCCCCTCCTGAGAGGACACCTCACCGTGGAAGTTGGTCCTGAGGACCTGAATGGCTCTAATGACCCACTGCCAGCCTTTCCTTCCGTGAGCCAGGGGCTGGTTTCTGAATGCTGGCTTTCAGAAAACCATCAGTTGCTTGACTGCTAACATTATTTTGTTCTTGATGAAAGCACATAGCTCGGAAAGTTCATGGAATAGGGTGACACTGTTGATAAAAATTTTTTAAAAAAAACAAAAAAACTTCAGTGTAGAAGGGCAAAATTCCCAGACCTCATAGCTATAAAAGTGAAAAGTAGGCAGCAGAAATCATACTGAATTCCAACGTATTGTAGCAGTAGTACAGACACGTGAACTAACCAAAATTAAAACAGCTCCATCCATCTCGTGAAGAAGACATGAATTTCTGATCACATTCCCCCTTTAGCTTTAATATTTGTCCATTAAAATTTGGGGTCTATTTGTGTTTTGATCAATTCTTTGCTACTAATAATTGTAATGATAATGGGATCCAGAGGGAATTTTTAGCATCTGAATGCTTATAGTCGCAGGATATTAAAAACATATTTCAGTTCCTCTTTATGGGCACATTTGTTTTGGATACAGTGACATATAATCAATAAAACATTTTCATGCATAAAATGTTTTCTGTCAGATGAAATTCTGTGGGAATGGAAATATGAGTTCAAAGAGGAAAAGGAAGGATGTAGAATTTCCAGCTGCTGAAGAAGAGCTTTTGTTGCTGGTTTTGATCTAATGAACGACTTTCCCATTCATTTGCTGGGGCTGATACCCACCCATCGCCCACTTTCTTCCCTACCCCAAGAGTTACTACAGCGGTTTCCCAAGAGGGCCATAACAAAGACTCCCAAAATGAGTGGCTTAAAATAACAAATTCCATAAAAGGACAATGAAGGTATGTTATAAACGTCTCTATACCCACAGAAGTGATAAACTAGATGAATGGACAAATGCCTTGAAAAGTACAATTTGCCAAATCACACAAGAAAAATAGACAACTGACGCCTGTATCTATTAAACAAATGACATCAGTAATGAAGAACCCTCCAAAACAGCAAGCATCAGGCCCAGATGGGTTCACTGGTGAACTCCACCAAACATTCAAGGAAGAAACTGTACTGATCTTCTGTCATCTGTTCTAGAACACAGCAGCAGAGGGAAGGCCTCTTTCTATGAGGCCAGCATGGCCCTTATAGCAAAACCAGACAGAGACATGATAAGAAAAAACAAAACAAACCAAAAAAACTACTGACCAATATCTCTCGTGAATAGACATGCTAAAATCCTCAACAAAATATTAGCAAATCAAATTCAACAATGTATGAGACCAATTGGTCTTTCTTGGCATCCATGGGAGATTGGTTCAAGAACCCTCTGTGAATAAGTTTGTGGCTGGAAGTTCCTTATACAAAAGGGTGTGCTGTCTACGTATAACATCCTCCTGTATTTACTTACTTACTTGGTTACTTATTTCAGGAAGAGAGGAAGGGAGAGAGAGAGAGAGAGAGAGAGAAACAGTGGTTGGTTGTTTCACTGATCCACACATGCACTGGTTGATTCTTGTATGTGCCCTGACCAGGGATCAAACCCACAACCTTGGCGTATCAGGACGATGCTCTAATCAGCTGAGTTATCTGGCCTGGGTCCTCCTCTCTACTTTAAATCATGTATAGATTACTTATAACATCTAATACAATGCAAATGCTATGTAAATTGTTGTTATGCCGTATTGTTTAGAGAATAAGGATAAGAAAAAACTCTGTACGTGTTCAGTAAAGATGCTTCCTCTAGAGTCCTAACTACACAGTGCACATTAGGAACTCAGTAACTCTTTCTCTGGATATCTTTTATGTGCGGCTGGTTGAATCCTTGGATGGGGAATCCGTGGGTGCGGAGGGCTGACTGTGTACACTGTGGCCGAGTAAGCTCTGCCCCAGGTATGCAAGGCTGGCAATGAATTAATGTAAACCATCATCGTAACAGGTGATCAAGAAGAAAGTCACACAATCATATCAACAAATGTAGACAAAGCACTTGACAAAATCCAACACCTGTTCATGATAAGAACTCTTAGCAAGCTAGAAATAGAGGGGAGCTTTATTAACCAGATAAAGAACACCTACAAAAAATGTACAGACAATATCATACTTAGTAGCGGGAAACTAGAAACTTTTCTAATAAGATCAGGACCGAGGCAAAAATGTCTCCTCTCACCATTGATTTTCGACACCATACTGGAAGAGCTAGCTAATGCAATAAGACAAGAAAGGGAAATAAAAGGTATACAGACTGGGAAGGAAGAAATAATATGTATTTGTTTGCAAGTAACATGCTTGTCTATGTAGGAAATCTGAAAGAATCAACAACAACAAAAAACCTCCTGAAACTAGTATGTGGTTGTACAAGTTTGCTAAGGTAAATATACGTAAGTCCATTGCTTTTCCATATGCCAGCAATGAACAAGTGGATTTTAAATTTAAAAACATAATCACACTTATATTAGCATTCAAAAATAATATATGTAGGTGTAAATCTAACAAAATGTGTACAAAATCTATATGAGGAAAACTATAAAATGCTAATGAAAAAATCAAAGAGGAACTAAATAAATGAAGAGATAGTCCATGTTCATAGATAGGAGGGCTCAGCATTAATCTGTAGATTCAATCCAATCCCAATTTCTAGACAGATAATTAAATAGGCTCTGGACAATAAGTAATGTCTCTTCTTTAAGTTATTTCTCTCACATGTCTTATTGCATTGGCTACATTTTAAGAGCAGTGCTAGAAGTGGGGTAGTGATAACGAGAGTCTTTTCGTGGTCTTATCTTTAGTGGGTTTTCCTAGAGCATTTAGCTTTAAGGATAATGTTAATTATTACTTTGAGATTGATATTGAATTCTCTGTAAAGAAAATAACCTTAGCCCTGGCTGGCATAGCTCAGTGGATTGCGCATGGGCTGCAAACCAAAGTGTCGCAGGTTCGATTCCCAGTCAGGGCACATGCCTGGGTTGCAGGCCACGGCCCCCAGCAACTGCACATTGATGTTTCTCTTTCTCTTTCTCTCTCCCTTCCCTCTCTACAAATAAATAAATAAAATCTTAAAAAAAAGAAAATAACCTTTCTCCCTTACAGTCAAATATTACTTCATGTCTGCCACACACCAGCGGTTGCATTTCTGGCATGTGCTGACCGTGTCGTTTCCAGGAGAGGCCAGAGGCTCAGCAAACCGAAGCTACTTGCTGTGCCTCAGCTAGAACGCTCGAAACGCTCGCCTCCTGGGAACGTGAGGTCCACCCTTCTCTTTTTCTCTCTAAACCTGCGTGAACCCGGCAGTAATCCTCCCTCCACTGAAGTCGCCTTCCCTTAATTTTGTTTGTACCAAATGTGTCATGCAATCATCCCTATTGGTCATCTTTTATTGCCTGGGATTCTGAGTTGTCCAAGTCATTGCCTTTAAAAGGGGGTGGGATGAAAACGAAGGAGGGGAGTAAAGGCGTGCCCATTCCTGCTCGCCTTCGGCTCCCTTCTCCTGCCCTGGCACCCCCGGACCGCCACTCCCCTGAGTGCAATGGCGCGTCCTGCTCCCTTCAGAGGGGCAGCCGCCTTGTCCCATCATCGCCGTGTTCCCACGTCTGATTGCTCGAGAGCCAGTACATTAGAATTTGGAAGCCACAGGACGGCCTGTTTATTTTCTTTTTTTCAGCAAGACTTGCTCTTGATTGAAAGGGGGCATTGTTTGGTGTGTGTGTGTGTGTGTGTGTGTGTGTGGCAGTGCCATTCCTTTTGGCAATTTGCAGACCACAGAGACAGGTCAGGCTGGTTTTTATTTTGATTCCCGAGGACATACAATAGCATTTTTCTTCCCCGCGTCACGTGTGCTCTGGAGAGGCAATTATTTGGCGAGCAGTCGGTACGGATTCTTTTGACGGTCCGTGTCTCGTGATGTCAGCAGCTGCCAGCAGGGATTTGCTCGGCCAGCCCTCATCCTTGTACACACGCAGTGGCGTCTGTGGGCCTTCCCACCTTGTCGCGTCTGTGCCCCCCGCCCCCCGTTGTGAGGCCCAGAGGGACCCCCTGGAGGCCCGTGGTCCAGCGTTTCCCAGACACTCATTTTGAAAGAAGATCTCCGCCGAAGGGGTCTCGTGGTTGGATCCACAGATCCGAGATACACAAAGAGGGTCCCTGCAGTGACCGAATGTGTCTCACCAAGTCTCACCCAGAGTGTCCCACAGGCTCTGTCACATTGCCCTTCACTGGCCCAGCAACAACGCCAGGTCCACAAAACACCAGGGCAAACACACCGCCCTCACCCCCGCCTCCCCGAGAAGTCTCACGGCCGCAGGGTCGAGCGGCGAGTCGGAAATCACACCATGGCCTGCAGCTGACCGCTCCGAGTTGTTTGTGACTGTGACTAAGTTTACGGTGCAATCTGCATGTAAATGCGGCCTTATAATATCTGCGGAGATGGATCCTTCGCTCACTGTGAGCTCCGCCAGCCTCTGCTTTTGTTGTCTCCACGAGCCTTGAATCTCCCCGGTTATTCTCCAACCTTTGAACTCCCATTGATCAGAGATACCTGCGCTGTTTGCACCCACCCTGACTCCTCAGGTGAGGTCCCGGGGCTGTCGGGCGGCTCTTCCTGTGCAGGCGGCTCTGACCAGGCGTCCTCCTGCCTGATGCCCTGCAGGCTCACGGGGCCATTAGTGTCCGGAGACCCCGAGGCCAGCGTCCTGAGTCATTTACCTGTGGGGACCTGTCCCATTTCCTCCCTCCCACATCCCACCCCTGACCTCAGCTCACCGCTCTGCCCAAGTGCTGGGGGCTGCCTTTCCAGGAAGGATGAGGCCAGGGGCTGGCTCTCTTTTAAAAAATCCTTCTTTGTTCAACCTCCCTTTAATCAGGGTGGCCTTTCCCGGAGAGTGTCAGCGCATTAGGAGCCCAGAGTGACACAGAGCAAGTCAGCAGCTGCCTATGGGCAGGCGCGGTGGCCCCTCGGGGTCCAAACTTCTTGAACTGTGTCAGATGAGCTGTGTCAAGGATCCCTGGCACCAGCTTCCCGGGGCCAAACGCAGATTCCTAAAGCCTTACTGAAGGAACATTCCGCCTGGGGTGGGGCCTGGGGACCGGCCTTTGCCACAAGCCCCCCCCCACCCCCCCGGCCCCAGGTGATTGTACTCACGAATGTATAAGAACCTTTGTTTTCAGAGATACAAACCTTCTTCTTCTTCTTCACCAGGTCTTTGAACTCTCCCACCGTCAGTACCACACCTCCCCCCATCCCCCACCTGCTGCTCGGCCAGCAACACTGTCCTCCCACCAGCCCCGCCCCCCCTTTCCCAGCCAGGGCTCCGGCCACCTCCGCTCTGCTCCGAGAACCCCTCCAGCTCTGCAGTGCCCGGAGCCAACAGAACAAAGGACAATAAAGGGTCTCTTCAAGCGGCTTAAAATAAACTCTCACAGGGGAGGTGCGAGCCTTCCTCTACCCATTAACCCTCCTCCTGTGTCCTGCAAACAGCCCCAAACAGCAACCGCAAACAAAGAGACAGCCGGGCTCCGCTCTCGCCCCTGAAAGCATCCTCTGACCACAGCCAGGCCCCCACGGTGCCCTGCACCAGCCCTGTGTTCCACTGGGGCCCTCACCGCACCCCACAATCGTCAGTGACTCGGGGGACCCTATAAACAACAGGGGGCGCAAACATGGCGCCATGTCGAATCCCGGCTTCCTCAGGGAACATGTAGAAAGGGCCGTTTCACCCAGGCATACATTACAAGTACAAAAATATCCCCAGAAACACAAACAGAACTTCCCTGTGTGTAAAGCTCCCAGTAAGAAAGCTGGGGGAGAAGAATTCGGCGTGTGGTGTCTTTCTGAAAGGGTGTGAGTGTTCTCTTATTTATGGACGCATAGAAATAAGCATCTGCTGAGCACCTACTAGGTGTCACGGGTGCAGTGCCTGTGCAACACGTATCCGGTGGTTTACATGTATGCAGCACCCCTTCTGTGACGGGCACCGGGTAAACCAGTCCATGTGTTTCCTCTCACTTAATCCTTACAACGAGGAGAGAAGAAAGGGGTGGAAAAGAATACCCGTTTTATGGGCAAGTTGCTGGTTACACAAACAGTCACGGGGGTGTAAAATACGGCACAGGGAATATAGTCAATGACATTGCAATAACTGTGCCTGGTGTCCCACGGGCGCTGGACTTACCCCGGGGACCGCTGCATAAAATACACAAATGTGAAATCACTATGATGTACACCTGAAACTGATAAAATATCGTATGTCAACGGGAACTGAAAAATAATGGTTAGTTGTAAAAGAATACCCATTTTACGGTTGCAAACACTGAGGCTCGTGGTACTCTGAGGTCACGTGTGTACAAGCTTCTGAATTAGAAACAAAAGCGTCTTAAGTCCAGGCTCTTTTGCTTTCGGTCTGTTGCCGGGGGAACCAGGCTCTTCCACGGGAAGGCGAGGAGGGCACTCCAAGGACCCACGCACGGGAATTGTGATGTGAGGAAGGCTGCCCCGGGGGTTCCCAGTGTCCCCCCCTCTGTCTGTCCTGCTGTGGGAAAGTCCGCCCATGGCCTCAGCAAGGCTGAGCGAAGGCCAGGGTCCAGAGTCTCTGCTTCTCGTTGGAGCCGAGTCCCTCCCCGCCTGCGGCCGCTGCCATGCTGAGGGGCTCCCGCTCCTGCCTCGGGCCTTGGGTGTGGGGCCCGCTCTGCAGACGCTGGCTATGTGGCAGCTGGGGCCGCCTGGCTACAGGGCCAGGATGTGTGAGTGTACTGCAGTGAGTGGTGGTCACAAGTGAGGGGGGGAGAGAGAGAGAGAGAGGGAGAGAGGGAGAGAGAGGGAGAGAGAGCTCGCTTCCTTGTTCCCCTGGGATTATACTAACTTGGGTTTAGGATGGGCCAGGTGCTTTTTCAACATAACAATCAACTTCCCAAGCTTTCTCCAGCTTTTTGATGGGTGCACCCCCCACCCCACACCCCCTCCCCCAGGGCTATTTTGACTTTATTTCTCGGGTGCCTGCCTCTAGCTTCCCCACCCCCGCCCGCTACCTGGCGCAGGAAGGGGGAAGGAAGGAATGTTAATCCCCTTGGAGAAACACGCTGCCGCCCCTGGGGAGTGGAGCCCAGCTGCTGGGGAGGTCTGGTAAGCGTAATAATGTCTGACCGCCTTTCCTCCCCTCGCTTGTCACTAACTAGTTACCTGCCTGTGGCAGCAGTCCTGCTTATTATGAACCATTTATTGTAGTTTCCCAGCCCGCGCCTGTCTTCATAGCCAACACACTCTCTGGTCCTGGAACAGAGGCGGATGTGGTTAACGGCCCTCTGGTGGTTCCCACACCTCCGGTGCTTCCAGGTGACTCAGATGGGAGTCTGTTCCGGCGCCCGAGGACGAGGCTGCATCTCCCTCTCCCCCGGCTGCTGCTCCTGACATGGTGGCTTTCGTCCATGGTGAACAGTGGCTCCCACCCAAGGGTACGGCCTCGGAGAGGAACCCAGTAACTCGCGGACAGGCAGACACACCGGCAGGAGCCCAGGCGGGCGCGCCTCCCTCCTCTTGGGTCTTGGAAAGTGAAGTTGGATTGGCTCTCTCCTAACTTCCACCTCCTCTGTTCTGTCTTTCCTTCTCGTTTCAGAGGAGATCCGCGATAGCAATGACTTTCCGATAGCAATGACTTTCCGATAGCAATGACTTTCCGATTTAAGTGCCACCGTGATAGGGGGAAACTTTTAGCTTAAGGTAAAGAGTTGTAAGTGTAGTCACTAATGAGTGTGTTAAAGCTTTTGTTTCGAAACTGCAGATAAGGCCCATCCTGGCTCCTGGGAAAGCAGCTGACCTCCTGGGGCACTGGCTAGAGATTACCACCTGGGGACAAGTTGGAGGCATCCGGGCCTTTGTGTTCCAGGGAGAGACAGACGACCACCCTCCCCTGGGAACAGTGAACTGCCCCCGACAGGAATGTTGCAGCTTCTGAATCTCAAAGCCCTCACCGAACCTTGTTTATCCCCCCCTCCCCCCGCCCCCCACACACACTTGTAAAAGGTCTGGCCTGCAAAGAAAACGGAAGATGGTCTGTTAGGGCTCGAGCTCACCATCTTCTCAGATCGCCGGCCATCCGAATAAAGCGCCCATAAAGACTCGATCGATGTCATTGCTTATGGGGTTTGGTGTTGACGGGCAGCCCCGAACGCTGGTGTCTTTTCTGGTTACAACTGCCTGTGGCTGAATGATTAGCATTCTGGACCCTGCTTCCAGACCCTGGTTCTGTCCTGTGGTGGATGAGGGGCTCGGCTGGCCAGCTCCGCCCCCCACTGCGGGAGAGAGAGGACTTGGACCCCCGGTGCTGCCCATAAAGCCATCAATCAGCTCAGTCCCCCATTTCTGCCCACCCTGCGACGACGGCCATGTGTCCAGGCGAACTGGACTCGGTGTGGCCTCACAGGAGGAAGCAGGGAGACAGCAGCGCTTGGCAGAGTTCTCCCGGTGCACCCTTGGGCTGCAGGCAGAGGGTGCTGGTCCATGTGCCCTCCAGCCTGAGGGTGTCAGTTCTTTCTTGTGAGTGCGTGGGGATCCCTCCCTAACCACAGACAGGAGCTGCCCTCCCTGCGGGCACAGCTGGCCAGACCCGGGACGCGCCACGGTGGAACCCCAGGAGGCCAAAGGCCCTTGGACACAGCAGGGTAGCACTTCCACAGCCCGAAGCCTGCATGGACGGGGTGTGTGGCTCAGTACACTTGGGGTGCACCTGGTACGGAAAGGCTTGTGGACTGCAGGGCCACTCAGGGCTTTTCCTCTGCGGTGTCCGTCACAAGGCCAAGCCCTCCCGCGTTGGCAGGGCGTTCCAGACTTGTCTGAGTGTAGAGACCTCATAGGTGGTGGGTGGGTGCTCTGGGGTTGCTCGGCGGGTGGGTGCGGCGTGCCCACAGGTGTGTGTGTCGCATGTCCTGGTTGCCCCGTTGGGAAATGCTACAACATGGCATTTTACCAACATCTCTCAGCCTCTCTCCTGGCTACGGGCCTCACCGCCACCCCTGCCACCGCCGACCTCCAGGAAGTGTCCCCAGCATCGGACGTATCCTAGGTCAGTTTCCATGGAGACTCACCACCGGAAGCCACTGGGAAGAGGGTAGCTTTGCGGAATGGGTTTCCACAGATGCATGTTCTGTGCTTACATCAGCAGGTGCAAAAGAAAGAAGAAAAGGAATAACTGAATCCTGATGGAGCAGCTTCTTCCCCCACCCCTTCCAAGAACCCTAAGAAAATCTCTCAGAGCCAAGTTTGGAACAAACATGATTGCTTTCATCTTTATGCAAATAATTCTCATCCTGGTGTGAACCAGCCATCCCACCGCTTCCTCCCTCTGGGGACCACCCCGCTGCCCTGTCCCCGATGAACCAGGTGCAAAAGGCACCTGGCTGCCCCATCCCAGCCACTCCTGGAGCCCTTAGTTTGTTTGTCTGGGGAGGCCGGGTTCACTGCTTCCCTCCCCACACCGTCCAGTCCGCTGACCTTCCTGACTCACGCTGCTCTGCTCGCTGCTGCTCGTCCAGCCCGCGGGCAGCCGGGAAACTTCAAAGGGCCCGCAGAGCCCTCTCAGCCTCTGGGAAGCCCAGCGACCCCAGAACCTTAAAAGGAGCCTCAGCAACTCTCGGAAAATGCTGCAGCCTCGGGTCACACCAGAACAGCCTCCGGAAGGGTGGAAAGCTCTTCCTGGATTACTCTTGGGTTTTTAGCAAGCCCTGGGGGCTGTGCTAAGGAGCTGTGCCACCACCAGGGTCTGGAACAATCTCTCCCCAGAATGTTGCATTTTGTCCATTAGAGCCAACACCTTGTGAAGGACGGAGCTGGGCTGTGGGCTGGGGGGCCACTCAGGGAAGGCGGTTGCCGTAGAAAATAATGGGTCGGAAGTCTCACGGAGCTGTGGTTGGAGATGACATTTCTTTTTTTTTTTTTTTAAGATTTTATTTATTTATTTATTTTTAGAGAGGGAAGGGAGAGAGAGAGAGAGAGAGAGAGAGAGAGAGAGAAACATCAGTGTGCGGTTGCTGGGGGCCGTGGCCTGCAACCCAGGCACATGCCCTGACTGGGAATCGAACCTGCGATGCATTGGTTCGCAGCCCGTGCTCAGTCCACTGAGCTACACCAGCCAGGGAGACTACATTTCTTTTAGTGCCTAGGAAACCGCTCAGAACACCTGAGTGGGTTTAAGTTGTGCGGCCCGAGGGGGGAGTTGTTTAGTGGACAAACACGCGGGTTTTCTGGGTGGTGAGCCCTGGGTTTCAAGCTCGGTCTCTGCCCGAGAGGGGCTTTTCCTTTCACAGGGAAGAGGTGACTCCCCATGATCCCGCCCCCACCCCCAACCCCCCCGGGCCTTAGGGAGGTCCCTCAGGGGTCAGCCTTCTTGTGGAGGGACCAGGCTGAGGAGGTGGGCCTCCTGCTTGGGACCCGCGACCCTCGTGTGTCTTTTGAAGTCTCCGTGGCCGAAGAGTTGACGTTTGAGCCAGTGCAGGCCACAGGCCCTGACAGGAGCGATAAGGCCTGGTTTGGGGAAGGTCCGCTCCCCGGGCCCCCTGACCCCCGGGGGTGTGGGCAGCTGAGGAATGCATGTTTACCTTTCCCGTATCTTGATGCCCATTCCTGTGGGCGTGCAGATAGATGACTGGGGGTGGGGGTGGGGGGAGAGGGGCTCAGACTGCCTCGGGCGGGCAGATCGGGGGTCCGCACCCTGGCGGGATAGGAGGGGGGGCCTGGAGGGCCTGCTGTAAAGGGGACTGAAAACCCAGACCCGCAGACTCCCCAGGAAGGACCCAGCCCACATTTGTTCGCCAGCTCAGGGGCCCGCTTAGGTAGGGCCTCCCTCTGTCCCCTTCTCCTGTCAGCGCTCACCTGTGGGTGCAAGTTTAGACACACCGTTTCATTTTCTAAGAAGCTTTTATTTTTCCATTAAGTCCTTAGAAAAAAACAACAGCCCTGTAAGTTACCGCAAACAGTCCGGCCACGAAGTGTCGTCACGGTTATTCTAGCACGGGACTGTAGTGTTGTCTTTATGGTTATAAACCACAGCACGGCACCAGGCAGGAAAAGAACGTCTCCAAACTGCATCCCTGGGAGGTAACCCACATTCAACGGGGGTGCAGCTCACAAACCCAGACTTTCTTCTACGTGTGTGAGACCCTTTCTGCCCGTGAAAGGATCCGGGCGAGGGGCTGGTGTCAGGTAAGCAGCAACCACGCAGGCTGGAAACCACAGCGCTGCAGACACGGCCGCGCTTGGTGTCTGAACTGCGGTCCATCTCCTTCACGACGCTCCAGTGTTTCATCAAACGGATGTGTCATCGTCGACTACACTAATTCCCAGCTGACGGGCCCTCAGGCTGTTCCCTCTTTTTTTTTAATTTTGCAGTGAAAAACAAGGGCCCCCGGAGCTCTCCCCAGCCAATGCCTTTCCGTATCTATGCTACAGTATCCACAGGACAAGTTCTGAGGGCAGGAACCGCTGAGCCAAAGAATACGGGCATCTTTGGATTCAGGCGGCTTTAAGTTCTAGTTTCCCCGGTTGCCTCTCACCGTCCAGCTGCCCCATCACTCATCCAACCCCCTGAGAGGCTCCCCTTCTGCCCACTGCCAGCCCCCAGGGCCGCCGTCCCTCCTCCCTGTGGGGGGAGAGTTCTCCGTGTTCCCAGCCACGGTCCCCTCGGGCCTGGTTGTGTTCTTGTTGCTGTTGTCCCCCAAACTGGCTCCCCTGTAGAGGTGTTCTACCTTGGTTACACATGCTTTCATAGCTTTCTAAAATGAAGTTTAAGCGGATTTCACGGCTGAGAGAAATGACGTGTGGCTGCAGGTTGGAAAAATGCGGTGAGGCTGCAGGGCAGGAACGGGCCTGGGTCCCCGGGGACGGTGGGGACTGTGTATGGGCAGGAAGGTGGCCAGGTGGGAGGGGACCCCAGCGAAGAGGTGGGGGTATGGAGGGGCTGCAGGGAGGGGGCTGAGATGGCTGTCCGAGGAAGACTGTGCTGGGGCTGGGGGTTAGGAAGACGAAGAACCCAGCAGCGGCATGCAGGAGAAACCCACCCGGTGCCGTCCCCCAGGTCCAGGCGTGCGGTGGTGGACGCTCGGACAGAAGCAATGGAGGGCGCCAGGGAGGGAGACGGCGGACGGCTGAGCCAAGGAAGGCCTGTTAGGTCCTTGGGCGGCGTCTTCCCCTACCTCAGCCCTCAGCAGGAGCCGCTCTGCCCTGCCGGAGGGACGGCGCGAGCAGGTTTTTCCAGCTCAGCTGTTGGTGGAGACAGATCTGAGCGTGGCCGGTGATTTCTTCTTCGAGAGAGGTCACGCTCAGGCCAGCAGGGAGGGGGTGATCTCAGCCACAAGGAGCGCCTTTCCCTCGGGAACGATGCGTTTCTCCAAAACATAAAAAAAAAAGCCTGAGATTCAGCAGTTTCATTGCTAGATCAAGATTTCCCAAGGAGGGAGAGAGAGGAGTGGCAGCTGAGGGGGAAATGACATCTGGAAGCTGTTGAGACTCTCGCAGCTGGCGGTCCCTCCCCAAGGCCAGCACGCGGCGTCCAGGAGACAGAGCGACCCTTCCCTCCTCGAGAGGGGTCCCTGCCGTCACCCCATCAGTTCTCAAAGGAGCCAGAGAAAGAGGCCCTGTCGCATGCTCTGTTGCAGATTAAGGGAGGGGCTTAAGGAAATCGCATTTTTTTAAGATTTTGATTTATTTATTTTTAGGGAGGGAAAGGGGGGGGGGGAGAGAGAGAGAAAGAGGGAGAGAAAGAGAGAAACATCAATGTGCGGTTGCTGGTGGTCATGGCCTGCAACCCAGGAATGTACCCTGGCTGGGAATCGAACCTGGGACACTTTGGTTCCCAGCCCGAGCTCAATCCACTGAGCTACGCCAGCCAGGGCTTAGAAATCGCATTTTTAAGGGAAGCCCTTGGCTACAAAATAGCCCCCCGCCCCGTCACTCCGCCAGTCCCTCATAACCAACCACAAGGGTTTGTTCTCACCCCAGGTGCGTGTGGGCACAGGGGCGCCGCGGCTCCCTCCACGCTGCCTGCGGCCGGACTCAGACGGGGCGGCTGGCTGGGGGCCGGAGTGTTGTCGTGGCGAAGAGGGAAGAGCGAGAGGGTTTAAAGTACCCGGCGACGGCTTTAAAGTCTCTGAGAAGCACTGGCAGCCAGGACACTTCCACTCACGTTTCCTCAGCTGAAGCAAGTCCCACCCCCAACCCCCCCGCCTGGTGGGGTGGGCTGCAGAGCCGCCCAGCCCGGGGACCGAGGCCATGGGCCAGGAGGGGCTGCCGGGTACACGTCATCTCAGGGGACAGGGGACAGGGGATGGGGCAGGTTGCCCCAGGCTGCGGGACGAGGGGCTGGAATCGGCAGCCTCCCCTCTCAGGCTCCTTCTGCTCCGCTGCTCTTCCTCCCTGTACCTCGGGAGGTCACCCCTGGGCGGGAGCTCTGACCCCAGAACCACACCGTGTGCTCCTCCCCCATGGCTGCCACGCTGCTCCACGTTGTGTGGAAGAGACACACAGGGCCACCAGGACCCACCGCCAGGCCTCCATGCCCATACGTGCCTTCGGGACTGCGTCCCAAAGACCAGGTCACCCGCTGGTGCAAACACAGCCGTTCAAACTCCACTTTCTTCCCGGATGCGCTCGTCTGGGCTGCTGGTTCCCACCCTCCCAGGGCCCAGGGGCTCAGTCTCCCCCACTGCGACCCTCGCTCCTTGCAACTCGCCACCATCCCTCTGTGAGACGCCAGCGTACTTTGCAGCCCGGTGGCGAGGACAGGAAAGGAAAGGGGGCAGGTGTCTGACACCGATGGTGTCTCCTCAGAGTCCTCCAGAAAGGGGAGTGTGCTGCTGGAGGGGTGGGGGGCTGGAGGGCCGCCTCCCTGTGTCCCCGGTGACGACAACGGCGAGCGTGCGTGTCCTGAGTGGCGGCCCCGTCTGTCCTGGCTTTTCTTTCTCCACATCCTCTCAGCAAGGTCGATTTTCTGAGCTGCCTGCAGCCGTCTGCGCCAACTGACTTTGGGAATAGTGACACCCGGCCTAGTCTGCCCACGAACCAGCAGCGCCTCCAACCGCACAGACCCGCGGGGCAGGCAGAGTCGGCCTTGGATGGAGAGTTCGTGGTGGGCGGGGCCTCGCAGCCCCGGCAGCTACCAGGGGACTCGGAAAGTTCAACTCTTCGACCTGACAGCTCTGAGACCACCAGCCAGAACAGACGACAACAGGGTTACCTCGAACGGGAAAGGCATTTGAGACCCCCAGGACCCAGGGAAATAGAAGGGTAGAAGTGCCTGTGCCTCACCATTTCAGCTATTGTTATTTTTTCAGTTTTGCTCCATCCCTTTGCATGTGCGTGCGAGTCTACGTGCTAGTTTCTGTGAACTTTGGCATCCAGGTTTTTTAAAATTAGCATCCACAGACGTTCTCCACACTGGTTGCTTTAGATGGCTGAATAATATGCCATTACTGAGAGGATTATTTGCATATTTATTTAGCCGACCCCCTCAATGCCGAGCAGTTAGGTGATTTTTATTGTGTATTTTTGCAATTATAAAACACCCTTATGGCCTTGGCTGGTGCGGCTCAATAGAGTGCCGGCCTGCAAACCAAAGGGTCTCCGGTTCAATTCCCAGTCAGAGCACATGCCTGAGTTTTGGGCCAGGTCCCTAGTGGGGGTGCGTGAGAGACAACCACACATTGATGTCTCTCTCTTCCTTCCCCTCTCTCTCTAAACATAAATAAAATATTTTTAAAAAGAACACCATTATGAACAAATGTATATATTCATGTTTGGGCATTATTAGAACATAAACTGGGGTGTGTTAAAAAATTTTTTTAAGTTTGAGCAAAAGCTGATTTGAATGGGGCGGCGCAAACCGGAAGTGGTTGGGACAGGTGTTGGGGAGAGACTTTCATGGAGAAAAGGCAGAAGCAAAGCCAGGAAGCGATTGCGTGGCCCTTGCGGGAGCCCAGCTCACTGCTCGTGGCTGGCTGTGCTTGGTTAGCGCCGGGGTCCGCAAACCCGAGGTTCCCAGGCTTAGGTCGAGGTCAGCTTCCACGGGCCCCACGGCGATACAGCCACCTCCACCAACGGGTGCCCTGTCTGATGAGTTGCACACATAGAAACCAGCTTGCGCCCATCAGATTTTTCTTAGGCCATGAAGCTAGATTCCCAAGAGTAGGACAGACACGGGTACTGTGTATTTACAAGAAACCTAAGAAAAATGATGCTCATTTTCTTGTACGTTGTGGAATCTATGGCAAAGGCCGTTTCTTCAAGGACTTACGACGATGCCCACAGCCTACAGTGCGTCACGTTATAAGAACAAAAGGCCTTATTTTATGAAATGTTAAAGGGACTTATCTAAGAAAAGAAGATAAAGAAAAAACATGTATAGTAAAAGGACAGCAAACTCACAATTATTAACAACCACACCTAAAGCAAAACCAAAAGAAACTAAGCAAACAACAAGAATAGGAACAGAACCACAGAAATGGAGGGCACATGGAGGGTTAGCAACAGGGCAGTGGGAGGAGGAGAGAGGGGGAAAAGGTACAGAGAATAAGTAGCATGGATTGTAGGTTGAAAATAGGCAGGGGGAGAGTAAGAATAGCATGGGAAGTGTAGGAGCTAAAGAACTTATAAGTATGACACATGGACATGACTAAAGGGGAGGATATGGTTGGGAGAGGGTGTACAGGGTGGAAGGGAGTGAAGGGGGGAAAATGGGACAACTGTAATAGCATAATCAATAAAATATATTTTAAAGAAAGAACAAAAGGCGGGCGAACGTGTCTTTCACATCGCGTGCGTGGAAGCTCATGGGTGGGACCAATAGATCCTCCCTGAAAGAAGTCACGGAGGAAATCCCGTCTGGGCGTCAGGAGGGCCTCCTTGAAGAGCTTCTCACGTTTCCCTTCGCGGACATCGCGAATCCTGCAAACTCGTTTGTGCTCCCGTCTTGGCTTCAACTACTAGGGGGTGCACCCATTTGCGGCTCGCCTCTTGCAGGTGATCAGCATCATTTGGTTTGAAAATGAAATTCAACAGAGTGAAGTTTACAGATTGGAGGGGCTGGCTCCAGTGATTCGTGCGTGGGGCGGCATCCCACCCAGCAGACAGAGAAGAGCTCTGAGCAGTGGCATGCGGCGGAGACCTCTGTGGGCAGGAGGGGAGGGGACGAGAAGTTAACCTGGCAGAACAGCGGGGGAGGGGGGTTATTGCCACTTTCCTTCCCTTGAGGGTACGGCCCGGGTCAGCCCGACAGGGGGCCACACTAGCGATGACCCGGCAATTCCTGATGGACTGGCTCAAGACCCCATTTCCGGGAAAGCTGAGGCCGTCATCACGGCTCAGTTTGGTGGCTCAGGCCTTGACTCTGTTTGGGGCTTGTTTGTTGTTAACAGCTTTTAGAATATTTTTCTGTTAATCTTCCCTTTTAACTTTATGGTTGCTGCTTAAAATGATGTTTCCGGGGTTTTTAATGTGGGGGGAAAGCAGAACACAATGATGTATAATCTCTATAAAACAGCAATAAAAAAAAAGACAGGAAAGAAATGTGTCTGAAGTTAAAAGGGAGTGTCTTGGGGTGTGGGATGTGGGGCTAATATATATATTATATTATGTGTGTATATATAATGTATCTGTGTGTGTGTGTGTGTGTGTGTGTGTATCAAATACTTTTTCTCCCACCTTCTAACTTCTTCTGGCTGGGCTCCTTGTCAAATTAACAGAGACGGGTTAACAGGGGAACATCAACATTTTGAACATGCACAGGCAGTATTTGTACAGGCATGCACATTCCTGAGACAGCGAGACAACACTGAGCATATAAAGCGTTTGGCCGAAGGAGAAAGGCGGGGGTGGGGTCTCAGGTGTCAGCAGCGGAAGGAGAGCGTGCACGCGGCCGCAAACCGCCGGTGACTCAGACGCGGAAGCGCTCTTGTTTGCCCTGCCGAGTGCGCAGCGGCTCGGGCAGCCTGAAGCAGGTTTCTCCGAGTCTCCCGGGCAGGAAAGCTGGGAGGATCAAAGGTTCCTTCTGAGTCTTTTGTTTCTTAATAAACAGCTTTAAATCAATATCCCAAAAAGGCAGCGTCAGGACTGCCAAACCTTGGTGCCTTCGGGGACGATAGATAATATTTTCCGAGCTAGCTTTTGTGGATTTTGGGGGGAACATCCTACATGATCAGTAATGAGCATGCATTCCTTTTCTAAACCTCATGGGGAAGAGCCACGGGCTTTGGAAACCAGAATGGGAATGCGTGTGGCTCGGGCTGCCACGCGGCCGGCCCCAGTCGGCAGCGCCCGGAAGCCCGAGGCAGGGACGCCGGCCCTGGCACAATGAACTAATGTGCTGATCACCGCCTCGCGTTAGGCTTGAACTGTTTTGTACACAAAGCATGACAGCATTAGCACCTCTTTCTGGAGCCGCTGCAGCTGCACGGAACATGCCAGTAACGCCTGTAGTCCCAGGGCCAGGCGGTCTTCGCTGCGTCTCTCCCGGAGCTGACACAGCTGCTCCAGGCCCCTCGGGGGAGGCTCCCATGGGTGGCGAGAGGCAAGAACGCCCGCTTTGGTGCCGGGGGGGCGGGGCCCCGAAACTGAGGACAGCTTCAAGGCAGGGAAGTCTGCCCAGTTGGGGTGTTTCCTCCTGTCTTGTTCTCTTCTGCCTTCGCGAGGCGCTTCTTGGGTGCTGAGTTCTTATTCTGCTGGATGCTAAACACGTTGGGAGGCCACCAGGTCCCCAGGCTCACCACCTGAGCACGTTCTTGGATGTTGTGATAACAATGTCTTTCCTGGTGCAATGCTTTCCGCCCAATATTTTCAACGCCCTAGAGTGGTTCATGCATGGAAAGTGAATTCAAAGGATTTAAGAGGGTGTTTCCCTTCCAGCAGGTGTGATTGGAACACGGCCAAGTTCCGAGTGTCTGCGTCTCGTCTCCCCCCCGTGGAAAAGAGTTCCGTGAAGTGAAACGACCCTCCTTACATAAACTCCCCTTCCCGTGCCTGTTTTTGGATGGCCGGGGAAAATAAAGGACGACCGGTGAAATCTGAATGTCAGGTAAACAAGAAACAAGTTGTTTTTGTATTAGGTGTTTTGCATTGCCCAGTGCATCGTGTTTTGTGAGTTTGTGAGTTTGTTCTTTTCTCTCCTTCCCACCATTCCTAGGAGATGGGCGTGCTAGCGGAAGGTTTGTGGAGCGAACCAAGGCTGCGGGGGGCAACCCCTTCTGTTCTCCATCGCTTCTGGGCTGTAGATGAGAGGGGAGGGAGGGGCTGAAGCCACAGAGCAGGCCTCTCTGCCTACACGGGCAGACGATGCCGCCTCCTGCACCTGCTCACTCATGTACCTGGTTCGTCCATCCTCCGGCCGACTGGTCTTGTAATAGGTCCGTCCTTTGTAGTTATTCACAACAAGCTTGTTCTTTCTTTCTGGCCTAGTTAAATAACCCGACTGCTGAATGAAGAGGAACTTGGTGTGTTTGGCCTCCTCGAAACTGCAGGGGAAGGAAAGATTCCCTTTTACACCTCTGGGGTCCGTGGTGTCGGGCCTGTGGCTGGTCTGAGAATTAAGTTGACACAACGGATTAACAGGAGAAAAAAAGCAACTTGAGTTGTGTGAATTCACAAAACTGAGACACTCCAGGCAACTGTCAGAGGCCTGAGACCCACCACGCACCACCCTGTCCCAGGGGAAGGGGCAGGGCTGGGGCTGCTGGGCATGGAACGGGCGTGCTGGGGGCAGGGAGGGAGGGAGGGGTGGGTGGTGAATGGGGGTCTCTGGGTTGCGCAGATGAGGTCCCTCGGGTGGAAGAGGCCGTCCCTGGGAGTGGCCCTCGCCCAGCTACACTCACTGATGGACATTTCCTTCATAAATGTAAACTTCCTGTACGAAAGGGGGACATTTCACTTTATTGTAGGTAGTTAGAGGGAGGTGAAGAGCTTCTCCTGAGTCTTCTAGTTCCCCATTGCCTTTAGCTCAAAATAATCCGTACGCCAAAGCGGCCTGTTGGGGGGTGGCCTGTCTGAACTCCTTCAGATCCTCCAAGACAACACGTACACTTTTACCACACTTCACCCAGAACTCTCAGTATGCTTGTGGTAAGTAAGTCTGCCTTAGGACCCCACCAATCCCAGGTGAACCCCGGTGGCAACTGTCACTAAACCCAAGGACAGAAGCTCGGTCCTCATGTGGGTGTCAGGGTGGCTGGGGAGGCTCGGAGAAGCGCCGTTCAGCAAGTCCAGTCCCAGCGGGCAGCCGCCGAAACTCGGCCCTCGGGCTCCGTGAGGAGCTGCTGTGAGGACAGGCCGCCAGGTGCAGACTGCTGGAGGTCTGAAGGGCTGTGGGGCGGTTCCCAGGGAGGGTTAGGGCTAGGGCCACCCACGCCCCAGGCGCAGAGAGGTGGGGGAAGGTTAGGGGTGCTCACGGCTAGGTCATGGTCTCTGGGGAGAAGGGCAGAGGGCTGACCTGTGGCTGCGGACCGGGCTCTCCCCTCCCCTCTCCCCCAGAAACTGAGAGGAGGATGCACCCTGACCTCTGCGCCATCCTGCCAGAGCACGTTGGCCCGCCCTAGCAGGGGCACCCAACTGGTGGACCGCGGGCCATATATGGCCCAGGACAGCTGTGAATGCGGCCCAGCACGAAATCATAAATTTACTTAAAACCTTTTTCTTTCTCTCATCAGTTTTCGTTAGTGTTTGTGTATTGAACTCGTGGCCCAAGACAACCCTTCTTCTTCCAGTGTGGCCCAGAGGTGCCAATGGGTAGGACACCCCTGCAAGGGATGGGGGAGCGCGCTGCTGACCTCAGTCTTGTGCAGCTGGATGACTGGGGCGGTCGGGTCTCCTTATCAAGTCCAAGCGCAACGTCCCAGCCTCCCGTCTGAGGGGAGCACTCCACTCACGGGTATTTCACCAGCGATCAGGAGCACAGGCAGCTGGCTGCGTCCTAGGGGCTCTGGCCAGGAACAATGACCCCCTTGGCTCATGAAGACCAGTAATGGAATGCTAACTGTCCCCACAATTAGCCGAGTACTGGTTCAGCTCCTTGCGCCTACCTCCTTGCTCTCTCTCGGGGTTAGGAAGAGGGCTGGCGACAGTGGGAGCTAAAATTCAGCTCCCAGCAGACCACCTATTGTTTTACCTTTATTTCCTTCCTCCCCATGGGGTGCACGGGGTGCAGGGCACAAGAGGGGGGTTGGACAAGGAGGACCCCTTGCTAGTTTCAACTCTCGGGCACTGAGATTTGCGGTGACAGAAAACTTGGAGAACCGGAGAGGGTCTGTGGCATGTGCATTAGGAAGGCCCCTGGAGGTGGGAAGAGATGGGAGAGGAGGGGCCAGGGGGCTGGGGAGAGGCGGTGCTCACACAGGGCAGCTCACCCCACCGTTCCTCGAGGTCCCTGGGGTCCTGCCGCTCCTCTGTGGGGTGGACAAGACGGTGCAGCTGGCTGACCCTGTGAAGGCCGCAGCGGAGGGAGATGGGGCAGGAGTGTGGCAGAGCAGTGGGCCGGCCCTCCGATCGCTCCTACGGGGGAGCGCTGGCCTCCCTCAGGAGCACCCCCTTCTCGCCTACTTGTATTCTCCTGCGTCTGAGTCCAGCTTATTTTTCTATTTCGCCCCAGTTTTCTCGGGACCCTGCAGCGTCAGTCAATTTCTGCTGGTGCGACGCCAAGAGCCAAAGCAGCACCTGCGGGGAGAGGAGAGGGTGTGTCCACCCCCCGGGCCGGCGGCGGACTCAGCCTCTGTCTTCCGGAGGGACACCCTTGAGAGCCAAGGAGAACAATGGAAGGGGTGTCAATAAAAATAAACGTGAGGCAGGAAAGAAATTTAGAAAGAAAGGAAATGGGGGGGGGGAGAGGAGGGGAGGGCAGACCACTCACTGGTCTACTGTCTCTCCGAGTGACTCCCCTCCCCGGTCCCGGCAGATCTGACCGGTGGTGAATGGGTTCTCGCGGCCTGGGAGCGCTGGAGGGCGCGCGGGCAGCCGGCCACACGCACGGTGTTTGGTTATAACCGCGGGCGCTTGGGGAGCGTCTCGGTTGCCTGCCTAAGGAGAGTCGCAGCAGTGGGGGATTTTAGGCAACCCGGGGCTCGCTGGGGTCTCGACGTCAAGAACGTCTGAATGAAGAAGCACCGACATACGCATGGTCGGTGCATAGGTATTATCACTGAGTCCCATATTTCATGTCTTTTTAAAAAAGATTTTATTTATTTATTTTTAGAGAGGGAAGGGAGGGAGAAAGAGAGAGAGAGAGAGAGAGAGAGAGAGAGAGACATCAATGAGGGGTTGCTGGGGACTGTGGCCCTGCAACCCAGGCATGTGCCCTGACTGGGAATCGAACCTGCGACACTTTGGTTTGCAGCCTGCGCTCCATCTACTGAGCTACGCCAGCCAGGTCCTCATGCCTTTTTTATATCCAGGAACTGTATGAACTCGAGATGCTGGTTTAAGTACGACTCTGTTTTTATACATTCTGAAACTTTCTATGGGCCCATTTTCGTCACCCACATGTGTGTGAAGAATCCAGCTTGCTTCCCGGTGTCTCAAATGTCAGACTTCTACCGGCAACTGAGAAGCACGTTAGGATCACGGTGGGAGAGAGATCTTCCCCTTTTATCAGTGACTCTTGAACAGCCCCTGAACTCTGGAGGGGTGGGCGGTCTCCGCCCTGGGGGCCGGGGCTGTTGTCCACACTGAAAGAAACGGTAACGGACCCCCTGGCAAGGGGGTGGGGGCCAAAGGGTGGGTCAGAAAACAGCCTGTCATCTGGGTGTTTAGGATGGGGATGCTCTGGCCTTGAACTGGTGGGTGTTGCAGATGCCGACGCCGTTGCCTCTGTAAGCGTAGCAGCGCCAGGCTCTCCTGCGCCTTCAGTCCCAGTGATGCGCACGGCACAGGTGTTTCTCCAGCCTTGTCAAGAAGGATTCACGGAGCTGGGGATCCCTTTGGAGGTCCTCCGGTGGCCGGCTGCCTGGCAACTCCGCCTGCCCTCCGGGGCCACCGGCAAGGGTGACGAACGTGAGCAGCTGTGCTGACCTCCGTCCCAGCAGCTGCAGAGAGACTTCCGAGGTAAGCTGTGACAGGGCGGGACGCACGTGCACGCCTCTTTGGTCTTTCCTGTAGCCCTGTCCTTTCTACAGCCACCCCTGGGGCCAGTCTTCGTGGCTCGCCACTTCTTAGGACGGCCGACAGCGAGACATCGTTCTCCTTTTCTTGGGAAGACGTTCTGAGACCAGCAGCGAGGCAGCCCAGCGTGGGCTCTGGACCGCCTGCCCCTCCGGCTGCATGGAGCACCTGGTGCTTTGCACGGCAGAGCCCCGTCTGCCGCAGTCCGCCCGGCGCGAGTCTTGGTGGAGGCAGGTGTGTTTCCGAGCAGGCGGCAGCAGACCATCTCTCGTTCCCACAGCTGCGGGCAGCGGTCCTCGGGGCTGAGGCCATGGAGGGATTGCATATCTAGAATGTTGTGCTTCAGCTTCATAAAGATAAAGATAGTTTGTTTCCCACGCCTTTGGTGTGACAACCACCACATTCTGTCCTTTGAGTGAGGTCTCCTCATAGGAGTTGCATGTCTTTTTTTCTTGCAAAATCACCTTTATTGCAGTCATCTTTATTGCATCATGTAAAGATGTCGGATGTGATTTCTTTGAGGCGGAGCAAGAAATGGAGAACATGAAGCAATACGAGGGGAGAGGCTGGGTGCTGACAGTCTGCACCCCACCCTCCGATCTCGAGCCCTTCTGTCTGCCACGCTTCTTTAAAATCATCTTTAAAAAGAGACTGATTATTTTTTGAAACGTTTTATTTATTTTTTAGAGAGAGGACAAGAGAAAGAGAAAGACAGGGAGAGAAACATGTATGTTTGGGAGATACATCAATTGGTTGCCTCTCACACACTCCCAACTGGGGACTTGGCCCCGCAACCCAGGCATGTGCCCTGACTGGGAATTGAACCGGCAACCTTTCAGGCCAGCACTCGATCCATTGAGCCCCACACCAGCCAGGGCAAAAGAGACTCATTGTTATCCAGTCTTTCCAGAGCATGTGTCTTAGTTTTTACTAAACAGTAGCTCTTTCCTCGTGTGCGCATACGTCGCAGATTCGCGGAGTATTTACTTAGATTGCATCATTACAATAACGAACACCACGGGCACAGGCAGGCTTGGTGTTGCTGGCGGGAATCGGGCTCTCCCACGGGCTCACTAGAAAAGCACGTCACGGACCCACGCACAGGAGACTGTGGTGTGGCAAGGTTCATTCGGGTGGAAATCTGCCCCTGGGTTCCCGTGCCCCACCTCCGTCCGTCCCCCCGTGAAAGAAGTCCCGGCCGTGCCTTCAGCGAGGCCAGAACACGGCCTTTCTATTCTAAAAAAGATGCAGGTGCTGGACTTCTTGCAGTTTTCTTGCCCCTAACAATTTCCAGCGGCCGCATCTGTGCATTTACACCCTCAAATAATTACTGGATCGCACTTCTCCGGTTCCCGCGGTGTGCCTGACCGTCACAACGTGGTATCATTGAACTTCCCTTCCCGCTTTTCCTCGGATCTGGAGACACCTGGTCCGAGCGGGAGGGGGTGCGCTGGCGTCTGGCGCGCGCGGCGGGGCGCCGGCTCTTTAATTTCACTTAGCAGAACGCGGTTCACGGAACGCCGAGCAGGAAGGTCACGTCTCTGCGGTGGTGCCAGGCGGGGCCCCGGGCGCCCTGCTGCTCGGGGCTCGGCCGCTCAGCTTCTGCGTCTAAATAAATGCATTTCACACGTCCTGTTCTTTCGGGCTCGGCAGCGTGCTGGGAGGGGCCGAGGAGGCTGCGTTTGGGCGCGCGTGCTGACTCGGCGGCCACGGGGCACGGCTTCTCCCGCGGGATAAACACGCCCAGGGCTCATCAGGAGCCGGGGTGCACGAGGAACGCCCCCGCCGCAGCACACGGCTCACAGCCTCAGGGGTGGGAGATCCGGGTGGGAGACCTGGGCGGGGCGTCTGCCACCGCCCGCGGAGGCTGGGGGTGGCGCCGTCTTCTTCCTTCTTTCTCCGACAGCCCTTCCCCCCGACGCTCTGTGAAGGCTCTGACCTTTCTGAGCCGGCAATCAGCCATCAGAGGACGGGTGCTCGGCCGCCCCCAGCTGAGAACAGAAACTGCAGGGGGACTTTCCATCCACGGGAACCCGCCGCCCTGACCCCGGTGCCCGAGGAGGGCAGCTGACACACCGTGGTAGGATGTCCGTGGCCTTCACCCTGGTGGGCGGCCATCCTTCTGTTGGTTCTCCAAGGTGGCTGACTCCCCGCAGACCGGCCGGTCCCTAAAGAGACAGATGGGTGTCAGCCCTGGGAGCGTGGGTCCCTGGGTGCAGGGCAGGGCACTTCCTCCATTGGACACAGCACGGCATGCGTGTGTTTGGGGTTTGGGCCAGGGCAAGCCTGGCTCGTAGGAGGGGGAGGCAGACCTCTTGGCCCCAGGAGTAAGGAAATGGTCTTCATGGCCTCACGGGCGGGGAGAGGGGTCGCCCTGCCCTCTGTCACAAAACATCAAAGGGGACCTAGTCGGGCAGTGGGAGGTGCAGGAAGTGGCTGGACGCAGTGCCGGGCACATGTGTGGGGTTCGGGGCTGGCCCTCAGCCCGGGTCCCTGCAGTGGCCTCCCTTTGGAGAGGCGGGTTAGCAGGAGCCAGCGAGCGCCAGGCCTGTGTAGGCGGCTGTGTGTGTACGCTGTGTCCGACGCCCACTAGAGTCTCAAGGGGGTGAGACACAGTCCTGGACACAGGGTGTGACAGGCGTGGCAGGGGAGGCTGCAGGGGGTACCCAGCCTCACCCCAAGTACATGAGGGCTGGGCCGTGGCCGCCAGGCCACAGGCGGGAGGAGGCAGGGCCCCCTCTCTGTGCTCTGTCCTGATTGCCCCAAGAACCGCTATTGGGTGGCACTGAGCTGGACATTTCCAGAACATCCCGGTTTCCACAGCTGTGCGGGCTGGAGACTCCTTGGCCTTAGTAGGCAGAAGAAACACCCCAGTCCGGCTCCCCTTGGGAGGCTTGCCCATACCTGTCCCCCACAGCTCTGCTCCCTAAAGTAGGACCGTCACTGACCCCTTCCAAACAGTGACACAGCTGAACACACAGTTCCGGAGCCGGACTGCGCCAGCCCCGGGCCCTGCGCCAGCCCCGGGCCCTGCGGGAGCCCGTGGCGGCAGTACCCCGACTCCACAGCGTGCAGCGCCTGCTGCCTAATGCTCCTTCCTGAGGGGTCCACACAACAAACACAGCGACGTCTTTCCACGATGGCTGGAAAGACCGCTTAAAGCCCACTCACAGCCCACGCACGGGTTTGCTGGGGCGCTCCGGTCTCCCTGACCCCCCGCAGGTGGGAGGAGCGAAATCAAGTAAAAACTTGGGTTTGCGAGTGTCTCTGAAGAGGTGGGGCTGTGGGTTTTGCCTAGTTCCTCCCCCACCCCCTGACGCTCCTACCTTTCTTATCCTGGCTTCACAGGTGAAGAACCTGAAGCCACAACAGGTTCGAAGTCACCTTAAATTGCCTTTGATCAGTGAAACCACCCAGTGTTCCGACCAAAGCGGCATTGCCTCACAGCTCCCAGAGAACCTCAGCCCCTCCCAAGGAAGCCCGCACCACTTAGTGATGGCGAGGGCAAGCTCATAAAAATGGCAGTGAGCGCGGTCCGGGCATTTTTCTTCTCGTTTTATGACTGGTGCGGAAACACGTGACCTCCCGTCTTCCATCGCGTCTGTTTGGGAACCAGACCCTGGTCAGCGGTTATTATGATGATGATTATTATTATTTTAATTCTCATCACTTTCCCCAGAGGGAGGTCTTAGCACCATGCCCACCGCACAGATGAGTGAACTGCGGCTCCGCTTCATCATGCCTGCAGGACAGGGGACCAGTGAGGCGCGGTGCACCAGGACAGGAGCTTAGGTGCGTGACTTGGAGCCTGCTTGGGCTCCGGCATACCGTTGGCTCAGGGAACTCGTTAGTATTAATATAGAAAAGGGAGCAAAGGGAACCACGCATTAAGCCCAGTGCACTAGGGAGCTGAATCGGACGTTAAGACTCATTCACCGGGAAACCACAGTACTCATAGGCTCCCCAGGGTGCAGCCACCTCCTCACTGGGGGACCTAATCCCCGAAGTGGGCAGGAAGGATCAGCTACCGGTCATTAGCTGGGATTACCAAGGGAGGAGTGAAAACAGGGAAAATTCCTGTGCTGGCACGTGCACAGCAGAAGCCGAGAGGGCCCTGGGGAGCTGAGCACAGGCCCGGGAGAAACCAGAAGACGCAGCAGAACTCTGGGGCAGGTGCAGTAGAAGCCAAGATGGAAACCACAGAGAGGCAGAGTCTAGCCTGGGGAAAAGGTGGGATTGGATGAGGGTGCAGAACCCTGGAAGATCCAGGAAGGGACCTGGTTAAGGGGAGGGCTCAGCATAAGCCGGAAAAGAGAGAGAAGTGAGAGACGGGTTCGTTTGAAAGAAGGCTCACCCCTCCCCAAGCCCAGGGAGATGTGGGTAAAGCTTCCCGAAGGCCCTGCTTTGTAGCACGTGTCTGCACATTCATTCGCCTGTTCACACGCTCTGTCTCCGCTGCAGCCGGGTGCGTCCAGGTGCGGCTCCAAGCGTGGGCGCGAGCGTAGACCTGGGCGCAGCCGTGCAGCGTGGCCGTGCAGAGAGCAGCCGGGAGCAGGGACCCAGCCAGGCGGGCGGGTGGGGAAACGGGGATGGAGCTGGACTGAGCTTTCGCACGGGCTGAACTGAACTTGGCAGCTTCAGACACCCCGCTGATGCCGGGCCAGCGGCGCGGGGTTTCTGGGCCCTGGTGCTCCTTCTGGCTGTGGTGGCGGCACGGCTGGGCTTCTCTGCAGCTAGATGCAGCTAAGCCACTTGGTTGTGGAGGAGACACTGGACACCTGGGAATGGGCCTTGTTTTTTTCTTCAAAAAACTTGCCCTGGCTGGCATAGCTCAGTGGATTGAATGCGGGCTGTGAACCAAAGCGTCGCAGGTTCAATTCCCAGTCAGGGCACATGCCTGGGTTGCAGGCCACGGCCCCCAGCAACCGCACATTGATGTTTCTCTCTCTCTCTCTCTCTCCCCCTCCCTCCCTTCCCTCTCTAAAAACAAATAAATAAATAAAATCTTAAAAAAAATGTTGGGAGCTCACAGCTAATATCTCTATAGAAGCCTAGGTGCAGTTTCATTGCCCTCTGGGTCTGAAACGGGTTTGCATTTAATTTCATTGGGACATATGTTTTAATTGGCAGAATCACCAGTGGTGCAATTGTGTTGTTTACTACGTTTTTCATTAAAGGGGTCTGTTATTTGAGAGCATATCAGACAAACTTTTGTGGACCTAACAGCTGAAACCGGAAGAGCCGGCATGGGGTGGCCTGTCCCCGCCAGACCCAGCGAACGGAGCCGGGGGCCGAATCTTCGTGGGCGCTTCACCCAGACGCCGGTGATCTGAGAGGACGGTGGGTTCTGTTCCTGGATAGACGGTCTCACGTGTCCTTTCCAGCCAGCTTTTTTGCAAGCAGGAAAAAGCCCAGGTGAGGGATTAGGAATTCCAAAGGGAAAAACGTGTAGGTGAGGGGTTTGGAAGTCAGGAGACAGGCTGATCAGATAACACCTGCAGCCCGGCAAGTTCCCTCACATCCTTTGCCCCGCGGACTCATGACTTTCTGTCTGCATCCTGCGTCCTGGCTCCTGCGTCCTGGCTCCTGCGTCCTGGGTGACTTCCTTGTCTGTGTCCTGGGTGACAGACAGTGTCTCTCCCTGGAACACGGCGGCTGGGATCCCACCCTGACTGCTCACGGCCTCCTCTGGAACAGAGGCCAATGGCCTGCGGTCTCCTGGAGCCCAGGGGGCCATACCTGCAGCTCCGGAGCCACAGCTGCTCACACGCACTAACCACTGAGCTTATTCACTATGATGTAAAACGAAAAGTTTCCAACCCTTGAGCTCCCCCATCACAGTCAGCATCTAAACAAAGAGCCTCCTGAGCTCCACATAAATCAATTAGCAGAGGAAACGCCGGAACCCCACCCTTCTGAAAACTTCCCCGTGCAAGGAATTCAGATTAAATGTGTTCTCTGAAGGTCTATCAACCCTTTTCCTCAACTGCACAGCCTGAAGTGATTTCTCATAGGAAAAGGACCGGAATCATCCCCTGAAGACGGAGGTAGATTCCGGAAGGTGCTACAGGCCGCCCACAGGGCTCGTGGCCTGCAGCGGGTCCCTCAGCCGCACTTTCTGGTCCCTCAGGGCGCCTGGGTGAGGCTCCCGAGCTCGGCCCCGCGGGAGGCGGGGAGGGGCTCCTAGCAGTCACCGTGAAGGTTCAAGCCACCGGGAAGGCCGGGAAGAATGAAGGGCTGGACCGGGGACAGGGGAATCCCTACACAAAAGAAGGAAGTTGGGACACAATGAGAAACAAAAGGGAACACACGAAGAGGAAACAGGGCGCTAACAGCCTGGAAAAGACCGGGCTCTGGACGTGTCCCCCGCGGTGGGAGTCTCTGCAGCCCGCAGCCAGCGAGGGTGGGGGTGAGGGGAGGGCGCCTGCCCCGCCTCCAGGGAGGTTGGGCGGTGACCCCACCTGCAGGCACGGTTGCACGGTCCACGCGGGGGCGCGCTCTGGGGCTGTTGGCGGGGTGAGGGGCACCTGGCAGGTCTAAACCCAGAGTGTTCGGGTCCAGGCTCCAGTGAACCCTTCACAAATGGGACGCTTGACTTTTGTCCCTGCAGCGCTGCAGCCGGATGGACAGCAGGTGTTCCATCCTGGCTTGACAACACTGACCTCCGTCACCCGGACGGGGTAAAAGCCCAGCTGGGACACAGCTCCTGGTGAGGAGGGCCGGAAGGAGGCTAGGCAGAGCACCTGGGGAACCTGTGTGGCGCCCAGCGGCGTCTGGCTGTCCAGGTGCTGCCGACAGGCAGGACACTTTCAGAGAAGCGGCAGAAGCCCGGACAGAACTTTCCCTGGATAACGGCGTGGGGGGGGGAGGGTTTCAGTGGGGTGTCTGAGGACCTCTCTGCCCTTGGCCTGGGCCAGCAATGGAGAGAGGGTCCTTCCCGACATGTCTGGGCACCACGGTGCCTGATGCTGTCTCCCCCGTCCGGCCGCAAACACAGTCTCCCTGCCTCAGTTCACCTCACTCAGAAAGAAAGCCCTGGCCTTTGATTTACCCCCACCAGACACCCTCGGGGCAAACAGACCCACACAATCGCGCTTACATTTCAGAATAAGAAGTGAGACCCCTGCAAGCATTTGTAGTGGCAGACCGAGAAAACCAGCAGACCAGCTGAGTTCCTGCTCAGCCACGGAGCAGCAGCCTCCCAGCTCTGCACCTTGGGCAGTGGGCACTGAGCCCGTCCAGGCAGCAGAGCCCACTGTTGTGTAAACCCCGGTGATTGTCTGTGAAGCTCCCAGGAATGTGGTGACACAGGGAAGGTGCTGAGTAATGGGAGGTCCCCCCCCCAACCCCCGCCCTCCCCCGGGCTGGCCAGCTGCTGGCGAGGATCCTGGCCTCGGCTGGAAACCCGCCCTCGGCCTCTTTGAAGTTCTCTGATAACCATCGTGTCTGCCTCCTGCTTTCAAAGCTCCGCCGGCTTCCAGGGATGGCTCCTGCTGACCCTGGGGTCCTGGTGGAGATGGGGGGCGCACATTCCGGGCCCGCCCCTCGCATAGCTGGCATTCTTGCAGCCGAGTGCCTGCTCTAGACAAAAATCCCATCAGCGCTGCCAGGGAAGCGCCCGGCAAACTCGGCCTCTAACACACTGACTCCGTGTCTCTGCGTTGCGATGGCTGGTGGATACACATGTGGCTTCAACCCACACGCTCTCCGACGCGTTCTAAACACGCCACCTTCACGTTCCAGTTAAGGCTCCGTGTCGTTTTAATAATTGGCTCAACTCTTACTAGCTGGATGTTTTGTGTTCAGCTCATGCTGATCGCAGTAAGAAAAAAGGCATCTCACTTCCACAACACCAGAAATCCACACGCTGCAAATCACAGCCAACATGATTTCCTCAAAGCATCAAAATGCCTCCTAAAAAATGGTTGTCACCCAGTGGAATAAAAACAAAGAAGGGGCCCTTCTCCTCCCTCTTACTGGAGTGCCTTTCCAGTCGCCCTAGAATGTCCAGCAGGTGTCCGGTGTGCGCAGACCCTCTCCCCAAGGTGACCCGGTTTAGCACGTCACTTTTTGTTTTCTCAGCCTTCGTGTATGTTTCAGGCAGATTTCCCTGTCTATGCCCAGGTTCGCAGATGCAAGCTCTGGGACCACCATGAAGGCGTGGGTAGTGATGCTATCATTTGCAGGGGCAGCAAAGGCCTGACTTAAATGTCACGCGCACCTGGGCCCGTGGGAGTCCCCGGGGAGTCACGGCCAGAAGGAAGCGGCCTCTTCAAATGCAGTCGCTGGAGAGTGTGAGGCTTGTGGATGCGTGTTCTCCAAAGATGTCACAGGCCTCTATTAAGTGGGTGTGTGCTTGACCGGACTGAACTACGTATTTTTACCTGCACAATGCACATTCTCTGGCCTAAATTTCTGAGGGAAAAATAAGGATTATCCGTGGGTAATACCCGAACTCCTTTGTACCTCTTCTTGTGTTTTAGAATTACTTGTTACATAAAATTTCTTGTGCGGTAATGTGTCCAAAAATAAGTGCTGACGTTCTTTGATAATACAAAAAGCAAGTGTCTAAATATAAAGAAATAAGCAATCGCATTAAAAAATTAAAACGGAAGACTTTTTTTATTCCTGAAAGTTTGGGCCCCAAAAGTGGGTGCGCACTATACACAGCAAAATATGGTATGCTGCGAGTGTTTGAGCAAAGCCAGGCCTGGCCCCTGTGGTCTGGGGCCTTTGTTTCCTGGGCGACCTGATCCCCGAGGTGTGGCAGATTTCAGGCTCAGACATTCTCCGAGGCTCCCCAAAGCGACTGATGAGCAGGACACCCCGGCAGCTTCCAGGGGAGACATTTCTGCCTCTTACAACGAGCTGCTGAGTCTGGGTCCGTGCGTGGAGGCCCCGGGCGCTGTCTGCATGATGTTCCGGGGGGTAGGGGGTGCTGGCTTCCCCAGATTTGGGGAGCAGGGGTGGGGGTGCCAAGCACCCTGCAGCCACCCACCCGACGGCTTCCACCCCGAGCAGACACGCTGGGGCACGGACAAAGCCGGGAGGAGGTGTGTGTAGCCGAGACGACGGCAATTCCCTCTCCGCACGGCGGCCGGGGCCCGGCCTGCCGCAGGAGGGGCCTGCAGACAGCTGTGGATTCGTCTGCATTGTGATGGTCCCCGAACAAAGCTGATGAGAGGTTTCCCCGTCGCCACCACTTTGCAGCAGGTGGAGGTGGATAAATGCGATTCCTCCTTTATCTGCAGTGAACAAGCAGTTAAACAAGTTAAAAGCAGAGAGGAAACCCCACTGTATAAAACTCGAACATCGTTCGTTCTCCAAGGTGAGGGAGGGAGCTGGGTGGAGGTGGGGCACGCTCCAGGAAAGTGTAGAAAGAGAAGCAGTTTACGAAGACCTGGTGGGAGCCCACCGTACCCCGGCAGGGAGACGCAGCCCGAGCCCCAGAGAGAGGCCGGAGCGCCCACCGGGCGGGCGTGCACACCGTCCAGATTGCTCGCTTCCTGGGAGGAGTGTGGTCTTAGGCCAAGTCCGAGGATGACCTCCGACAGGTCTCTCGGGCGTCAGGTGCAGACAGGACCCATTTGGAGAGAGAAACGTGGGGCGGGGCCACGCAGGTAGCCCTGGACCACGCGGGTCTATCCTAGCATGTCCACGGGCTGCCCGAGGCCCGCCCGAGGCCACCCAAGTTCCAACAGTCCGTGAGCCAAAGTAGATGAAGAAGGACGGGGCCCCTCCCCCACCCCCGGCAGGCTCCTCCGCCTCGGAGACACAGGGCCTGCAGACGAGACAGATGGGGCGTGATTGGCCTCGTGCGCGGACTAATTAGTCCTGCGCATTGGACGCCGGTCAGATGGAAGGCGGCCGAGACGCCGCGACAGCCCCTCCCGTGCAGCTGACGCGCCAAACGGCCTAAACGGCTCCCCGCACGTGCCGCCGTGAGCGGCCCCCTCATGCCGCTCCTGCCCGCGTATCCCCACGATGATTTAATTCAGGATCACAATACGGGAAAACAGAAACCGGCCCAGGTTTCACAGAGCTCTGGGCTTTTCAAGAACGTTGACTTCTAAGTTGAAATATAATTTTTTTTTTTTTTTTGCCTCTGATGAAAACGCCGTCCACGCAGCCAAGCTGTCCCCGGCTGCCCACACAGCCCGGGTGTGCCAGGGCTCACATAAGGAACCTCCGGAGAATCTTCCAGGCGAATGAGCAAAGGTGACTCAGCAGTAAGAACAAAAGGCTGGGGAAGATGTAGTTTTAAAAGACCGGCCATGTGTGTGGATGCCAATAAACATCAGTAATTGTTGCACTTGGGTGACAAAAGGTAACAGGACAAGTCCTTGGCACGGGCTGCCTGTCGTAAGGAAACAATGAGACTCGTTCCAGCAAACCAGACAAAAGCGATTTTTAAAAGCAGGCTGTAATCCCAGTTTCAACAATGGGGCAGGCGTGTTCCTTAATTTCACAGGGAACAGCCCACGGATTATTTTCTTCATGGATTCGGCAACTGGAAATCCGTGGGTTTGCTTCCGATAGACGTGAACAAGTTCTGTAGATTTTCTACCTCGGGGTCCAGGGCAACAGCGAAGGAAGCCCCGGTTACATAGTAACCACAGAGCGTAGGGGAGCGGACCAGAGAGTGGTGCGGGGCAAACACGCACTCACACCCCGGCCTGCCTCTCGGCAGATTGCAAGCGTTGCAACTAAGGACTTTTCTAGAGCAGAGTAGGTCTGCCCCTCCTCCCCCTTCCCCCTCCCCCCGTGACAGGACTTGTACCCAACATCGGGAGCCACAGAGCAAGCGGTGCTGAAATTGCCCACCACCCTCCCCCGTCTGATCGAGGTGAGAGCCCACAGGAAGCAACGGGACCTGTCTCGTCCTGTGTCCGCTGTGGCAGACACACCCGCCGGGGACGGAGCAGGCGAGGGCGGGCGGAGGAGGGCAGTGCACACTCTGAATGTTTCTGCGAGCGGTGAAACACTCTCTGTGGTTACAAGCCGCTGGCGTATGTCACCCATTACTTTCCGGAGACTCTGGGTTCTAGAAGTGCTCTGCCCATTTGAACAAGCATCGTTTGCCACGGGAGAGTCCATCCACGAGCAGCCAGCCAAACAGGAAGAACATCAGACGGCGCCCTGGCCGGCGTGGCTCAGCGGGATGGGCGTTGTGACCCAGCTCGGGTCCCGGTCAGGGCGCGTGCCTGGGTGGCGGACTGGGTCTCCCCGGTTGGGAGAGGCAACCCATGGATGGGTTTCTCTCACGTGTCAATGTTTCTCTCCCTCTCTTTCTCCCTCCCTCCCGGCTCTCTACAAATACATCTATAAAAATTAAAAAAAGAAAAAGACTCTCTGACTGAGGGCTGTGAAGAGACCTAACAGGAGGTGCTGTCACCGAGAGTTAGCCCAGCTGGGAGGTGACAGAGACACTCTGAGCTGATGTGCAGGTGCCAGGCAGGGGGGAGGAGCCTGCGGGGAGGGGCCCGGGAGAGACTAGAACCTGGGGCCTGGGCAGACCGAGTACAGTGAGCCCGGGGTCAGGCAAGCAGGAGCCAGGTCCGGGGCGCTGGGAAGCCAGGTGGGAGACGGGCTTGTGTCTGCCGTGCAGGTCTGCCGGGAAGATTTGAGCGCAGGACTGTTGAGATCCAACTCCGATGTTTGCAAAACTCGCTGGAAGGCGGGGACCACACTTTGTGGCCCGTGGGAGGCCGCAGCAGCACAGGCAAGGAGGCCAGGTGGGCAGGAGGTGCCTCTCCAGGGCCGAAGTAAAGGCAGGAGAAGCAAGTGCCTTCGGGGGTGTTGCGAAGACCAGCTCGTAGGACCTGGGGGTGGTCCTGACGGGAGGAGGGGGACCGAGGAGGCGATCCCACCCGGAGGAGGGAGACAGCACCAGAAGCGGTTCTGGCTACGAGAGTTTGAGGTTGGCCCCGGGTGTCCAGGGCAGACGCCAGGTACGCCGTCTGATGGGGGGGGTTGAGGTTGCGGGGACACGTTGGAGCTGGAGATGAGATGCCTGTGGAGCACTTGCCTGTGTCGCACGCCTGCACGAGTCGGGGTCCCCTAGATAAAGGTGTAGAGAGAAGGGAGCCCAAGGGGAAGTCCTAGAAAGGGAACATTCCGAGGGTGAGCTGAGGGGCTGGCACCCCGGGGAGAGGGGGGGGACCAAGAGGAAGCAGCCCGTGAGAGGAGGGCGGGACAGCGCATGGCGGAGAGGCCAAGACCAGGAGGCTCTTTGGGAGGTGACGCCGGTCCGTGGGCGCTGCTGCCCATGTGGCCCTTCCAATGTCCCTGCTCGTGCTAACGAGACCCCGACTCGGAGGTCCTGGTCCTGTCGTCCACTCATCTCGTGAGGGTGATGCCCGCCCAGTCTCTGAAAGAACACACACCTGTTGATTCCTTTTACCTGCCAAGTGGGGGTTTGCAAAGACGGGAACAGCACTTGGAATGGAAAGAAAATATTTCCTTTAAAAGTTCTGTTTAAAAGGCTGGAAAAGCCCAGCTGTTTCCCCCACAGTTAACACACACCCCTTTAAACAGGTGTTCTGACCACTCGCATGTTTGTGAGACCTACACGGTGCCATATACCCACATGTGAATTTGGAATGGGCGTCATAAAAAATTCAAGTAAGCCCTGGCTGGCGTGGCTCAGTGGATTGAGCACGGGCTGCAAATCAAAGCGTCGCAGGTTCGATTCCCAGCCAGGGCACATGCCTGGGTTGCAGGCCATAACCCCCAGCAACCGCACATTGATGTTTCTCTCTCTCTCTCTCATCTCCCTCCCTTCCCTCTCTAAAAATAAATAAATAAAATCTTAAAAAAAAAAATTCAAAGCCCTGGCTGGCGTAGCTCAGTGGATGGAGTGCGGGCTGCGAACCAAAGCGTCGCAGGTTCGATTCCCAGTCAGGGCACATGCCTGGGTTGCAGGCCATGACCCCCAGCAACCGCACATTGATGTTTCTCTCTCTCTCCTCTTTCTCCCTCCCTTCCCTCTCTAAAAATAAATAAATAAAATCTTTAAAAAAATTCAAGCAGACACATGTCCCATGTCCCATGTGTAGATGCCACGTGAGCAGCTGGGGCGGCTGCCCCAGGCCACACCTGCGGCCCCCACGGAGCACACCTGCTCCCCAGTCGCTCTGTGCTGGGAGCCCACAGCCCTCCTGCGGGGCAGACGGTTGTGCTGGGAGTGACTTCCTCACCGGTCTGACCGGCTTCAGCTTTCGGGCAACCGGTCAACTCAGTGCGGGGACTTTTCGGGTTTCCCCATCCAGCACAATTCATGACATTAATGTCAAATGCAGGATGACGCTGGCCTGGCCGACAGCCCTGGTGGTGGACAAGGCCTTGAACCTTGTCCCCGCCTGCCCTGCCTACGTGCCAGGCGCCGTCACCCGCCCGCAGCGTCGACATGCCAATGAATTGCGGCAGCTGAATATCGGCTGAGTATTTATAGCTGACGTACTGACACGGCAAACGTGTTTCTTTGTAAATGAAACAGCAAATGGGGAAGAGAGACACGGTTCCATGAAGACCGAGGAGAGTAGAAGTGAAGGCCATCTAAAGTAACCGGGCGTTTTTCTTCTGTGGGAAAAGAAACCACCGATGTCTGTGGCAAGCTCTGGAAAACGTGTCAGCAGCGGGCCGGCCTCCTCCGGGTCACGGCGCCCCCGGCCATTGGAAACCGCTCCCGGGACTCCGCCGTGGCCACGTGTACAGAGCAGGAACTGAGACTCCGGCCGGAATGCAAAGCCGGTGCCATGGTCGGGCTGTTCCGTGGCATGCCTCGATCCACGTCAAAAAACGTGTTTCCAGAACGCTGCCGGGTGGAGCTGGAGGGACCGTCACGCGGTTTATGGGGACAGAGCAGCCGCACACCCCAGAAGGGCCCCCACACGGCCCGTCGTCACGGCAAACACAGGAGGAAGCAGCAGACACGCAGTGGCCGAGTGAACCACGGCATAGCTGCTGGGGCAGGAGGCAGACGGGTGGTTCTGTGGGTGATTTGGGTTAAGGGACGACACTTGACATTATATCCGTGAGTGTGTGGAGAGATTTATTCCGTGTAGAGGGCTGGTTTGTGCGGTTGTGGGGGCTGGTACGTCCCAAACCTTCGGGGCCGCCCAGCAGGCTGGAGCTTGAGTCCCTTCATCCCTGGGGACCTGCATCTTTTCTTCTCAAGGCCTGCAACCGATTAGCCGTTGCCCCCCCAAAGGGGGGTGGGGGGGATGTGCTTGACGCAGAGTTTGCTGATTTAAATGTTAACCCACCTAAAAAAACCCTACCTTCACAGCAACCTCTACACTGGGTCTACCCACACACCTGGACACCACGGCCTCACTAAACCGGCGCACGCTACTAACCCCCCAGAGGGAAATGCGCCGTCGCACCGGGTGGGGTCAGCCCCGAGCAGCTTGGCCCCAAACCGGGGAGAAGGCAGGGGTCGTGGGCTGAGAGGAAGGTCCAGCAGTAGCAGCCACTTCCCCGCTGTTAACCTCCGACCTCTGTGGCTATGGGGCCCCCGCTACACTGTCCTCTCTTGACTGCATACCACACGTGACTTTAGCCTGTCTGCGATGCAGAGTCTGCAAGAAGGTAATTTTTTTAATTCTTTTTTCCCCAAGAGAGGAAAAAAAAGAATCTGAGTTGACGGAAATATAATTTCAGAATATGCGTACTCTTCAGATGAGGGGATGGTGCAAAGGAAGGCTTCGGCGTGAAACCTGAGAGATCCCGGGACCGTCCCGTGAGAGGTGTGGAGTTTCGCCAGGAGGGGATGGCCCAGCGCTTTCTGACTGTTTCCGGAGCAGTCCTCGCGCTTCTCGCCCCACGGGGATGCTTCAGGGCCTCGGCAGCGCGGACTGCCTCGCCCAGCGTGAATGTCGAACCCTGCAGCTTCCACGTGGCTTTCACAAGCACGATTGCTCTCTCCGTTTCCCGGGACCGCCCTAGGAGTGCTCACACCCAGGTGGTCCCGAGTGAGAAAGGCTTCGCCACGAAACAAATCCTATCCCAGCAGGAGGAGGCCGACTGCAAAGAGAAGCAGAGCCCGGCTTGAAATGGCTTGAGCCATGAGCACATCGATGTCTTTCCTGCCAACTGGAAGCCCAGAGACAGAGTGGGCTGGGGGTTCCGGCGATACCGGCCTCCCCGTGCAGCAGCCCAGGTGAGTGCCTATGAGAAAGTGAGCCCCGGCATGGATACGGCTCACGGGGTGAGGACTGAGGGAGCCACTCCGGGCAAGTGTGACCTGGAGCCATTCGGACCTATCGGTCATTAGCGGCCACGAGCAGAAGAAGCGCAGGAGGAGAGCGGGTAGCAGAAAGCACGCGGTGGAGACATCCCAGGGTGTTCAGTCGAAGGCGGATGCCCGGAGGGCAGGCCGGGGGGTGCAGAGAATTCCACACGGAAGCCAGCCCCGGCAGCAAGCAGGAGGCCTGGGTTTGCGGGGCGTCTCATGAGAGCCAGGTTACAAGGGCCACTTAGAAGCCCGCGTGTCAATCAGGGCACATGGGGCCGGACCCATGTCCGCTGGGCGCACCCCTGCGGAAGCATGGTTCCACAGTTTCCCTTCTTCCTGTCGGCCTGCGGGCCTCTTTGAGGTACGCAAGGTGAATACCAGCAGCTACCGCAGCCGGTGCCTTGCTGCCTCTGTTCCTTGAAATCGGGGGCCTGGCCCACACCCCAGCCCACGGTCTCGATACTGACCCACAAATACACGAGTAATTCCAGCCAGTATCTGTGGTGGGGATGAGTAAGTTAACGATGTGCTTCCCCACGCTTCCGCAGGGCGTGCTGTTCATGTCATCATTCCTTGTAAAGCAGAAGGGCCGGGGATGTTGGGAAGGAAAGATTTTTGTCACCTCTGCACGTGACACTCAGGTGCGCTTCCCCAGGCATCGGCAGAGCTTTCCTGTGGCCGTGGCCAAGGCCACGCCTACTCGTGGGTGTTGCCATTGACTGGAGAGTGGAGCTTGTGTGTGGGAATTATACGTGTTTGCGCACTTCCTATATCTTTCTGGATCTGAGCTTAGGCATCCTGTAAGCCACTCTTGGGACATCGCTGAGTGTGAGTGTGTTACACAACAGAACCCGGGGGGGTGGGTGATACACTATTAGCCTACTTATTCAAAATTCAGAGCACCCCTTGTGCTCCGGGGGCCTCCCACCCCGTACTAGGTTCACCTTGCCCGCCACCAGGGAGAGACGTCTCTCAATGCCAGAGATTGGTGAAAAGGACAGTGATTATTTATTTAAAGAGTTATACAAATTTAAGAGTGATAACTTAATGTCTTCATTGAGATCCCAAAGTCCTTTAGAACACCCTCAAACACACAGTCCTCCCTTCCCCCTCTGCCCAGTCTGGGGTACCGCATCTCAGACAAAGAAATAGAAGTCCATGGTTCTTCTCTGGCCAAGCCACGTGGTTTCAAAGAGACCCCGCATGGCTGCCGCGCTTGGGTTTAAATCCCAGCGCCAATCTTCCTCTGCCGCACCATTTCTGACTCCTCCCACAATTGGCCACAGCTGCCAGCATTCCTGTATTTTTTCCAGCTTTACCGGGCTGCCATAGTAAGTCCGGGCAGGTGTGACTCTGTGATGTGAAGCCAATCATCTCCAAGCTCTCACGCAGGCTCTGTAACCAGGGGGAGTTGCCTCCCAGTTACATCCTGGGTGGAAGTCACTCCCATCCCCCTGGCTCAAACCAAGGCCACAGCTGTTTAACATATCTATGGAACCAATTAAAGGTTATAGATGTGTTAAATGACCATTCTAGGGGTCATCTGCAAAACTGTTGCTATGCAAAACAACTCTCAATGGCCCTGCCTCATGCAACCCACCCCCCAGCTCAGACTTGTGGGGGTGAGGACATCCTATATATATTTTTTTCTACTATTTCCTTTACACTGAGTTCCGAACCCCATTACAAATCCCTATTTGGGCCCCCACCCTCGGCTGCACCCTGTAACACATGGACTGCAGTGCACAAGGGTGTCTCCGACTCCTAACTGCTCCCCTGTGTTCATCTGAAGAGTTCTAAACATGTTGGAGCACTTAACCTACTTATTCGAAATTCAAAAGTTCCAAGAAATACAAAGATGGCCGAGTCGTAGCAAGAAACTGAGAAACCCACAGACACGTTCAGAAACCCGAGAAAAGCTAACGAGTCGGTGTGGTGGGGGCGAAGGTCATGTGGACGCCACTGGCAGAGGCACTGGCCTCCAGCATCGCCCCCTCCACACCCCCCTGAACCAAAGGAGAAGAAAGTGGTGTTCTGGCAGACGGTGCATGCCAAGTGCATGTGAAAGGGGACCCTTGAACTGGGAAACGGAGCCCACCCCTAATGCAGATGAGAGCAATGTGAGCATCCAGAAAACCAACTGTAGACGAGCCCTAGAAGCGCTTGGTGCCGACTCCCTCCCCCAGTCAGTGCCCTGGGGCGCTGGGGTCGTGGCCCGGTGGGACTGGGAGAAGTGTGGACCGCCGGGGTGCTGGGTGGGCGGTGGGTGGTGGGAGGTGGGCGGGGCTCAGCTTAGTCTCCCTGGTCACGGCGGGTGGGGCGGCAGGAAAGCTGAGGGAGATTCCAGGGGAGTGCAGGGGCAGCCCTGCAGCCTCCGGGGCGGGACCTGCACCGGGGCACATGGCTGGAGCGGGAGGCAGTAGCGGGGACCCCAGACCTGGGCTGCACGGCCGGCCGGCACCCGGCCAGGGCGAGCGGGGCGGAGGGCTGATCTGCTGCCTGTGAGCACTGGCGGCTCCTTTGCATCCACCGCCCTGCTCCGTCCCAAGCACCCATCCCCCTGGGGCCCTGGAGGGGAGTTCTCAGAACTCTGCCCTTCCTCTGGAATCTTCCCAGGCTTCCCCCTGGGCGCTGTCATGTTTGCACCACAAGGAAGGAGGAGGCTTGGGCCCCCTGCTTGTCGCCAGGGCACACGGGGCAGGATCCACCCGTACGAGGCAGGAAGGCTCACCGCGCGAGCAGTGTCTGACGTGAGTGCGCAGCCAGGGAGGGGTCCAGGGCTGAGCGCAGGGCGAGCCTCCCGTGCCTCCTTCCCCAGGCTTCGCAGCACGTGCCTCACCCACTCCGTGCGGGTGCCACCCGGCTTCACGCCTTTCCGGAGCAGGGCGGTCCACGCACCCACAGCACCCACTTCCTGGGGAAGCGCTCTCAGGTGGGGGGAGGGAGGTCAGGGCTGAGACGCCCTCTGAAGACTCTTTTCTGCCCGAGGCTGTGTTCACTGATTTTTAGAGAGAGTGACAGAGAGAGAAGCGTCGACATGAGAAGCATGGGTCAGTTGCTTCTCACATGTGCCCTTACCGGGGATCAAACCCACAGCCTAGGTATGTGCCCTGACCGGGAATTGAACCCGGAGCCCTTTGGTGTGTGGGATGACACCCCCACCGACTGGGCCGCCCACACAGGGCTGAGGTGGCCCTTCATCGGGCAGACACCTGCCTTCACAGGTGGCCCTGAAGGTGCTGGGGGGAAAAATGAAATGGATAAAGATTTCGAAAATAAACTGATACGTTGTGAAGGGACCACACACCTTCCTCCCCCCAGGGGGCCTCCCTGTCTATTTAAAACAAGTCACACAAGTAAGTGGAGGAAGAAGGAGCTTCGTCTCCCTGGGCCATGTGACCCTCTGCCCCGGGGACCAAAGGCCATTCGCTGTGCTGCCCGGGCTGCTGGGACGGGGCCCCAGCAGGACAGCGTTTGGAAACTCTGGAAACAGAAGCTTCTCTTCTACCCCCGGAGACGAGGGGCCTCAGGGTGCATGCCGGGCTCTGGGCTCAGGAATTCGCCTGCCGTGTGGGGGCCCTGGGGCTGGTGAGGTGTGGCCCGGGAAGCCCCCAGCCCAGTGGACGTCCCCAGAAGTGTCCAGAAGGAGCGAGAGCTGGGGAGGGGCCGGCCTCTCTCACCCTCCCCGCACAGGCCGTGTTTCCCTCCCCATTCCCCCAGGGAACACTGGCGTGGAGGCGGATCTGGAAGGAGAAGGAGGAGAACAGGCTCCGGAGGCCAGGCCCCCGGCCTCTCTGCAGGGGTCAAGTTCAGTGAGCGCCTCTCCCCAGGGAGCAGAAGCACGTCCAGGAGTGAGCGCCTTCTCCTGCTAGAGCAGAGCTGGAGCGATGCTTGATCACACCGAGCGTCGATACATCTTTAACAGATACTGCACGAGCCAAAACGACTATGAAGTCCGTTTCAATAATTGAAGACCCGGTTGTTTAAAACTCGGCTGAGCTGGCTCACCGTGGAGCAGACGCCAGCCATCGACCCACTGTCTGTACCGCCAGCCGGCTGGGGCCCTGAGCCATCGCCGATGCCCAGCCGTCTGGTCAACCCTCCCCCAGCCTCTTAGCCACTTGGAGCCACCATGCCCCTTCCCTGCCAGGCAGCCAGTCACCTGGACGTCCCTCTGTCACTGCGGTGCCTCCTGATCTTCCGTGCACACAGGTCACCCCCAAACCTCCTTCAGATGCAGGTCCTGATGTCCTGGAGGCATTCGTATCCTTCTGGTAAGCGCGGGAATGCGTAGGATGCAGCCTCCGTCAAACAGGGTGCAGGGCGCGCATTGTGCGGTGCCAAGTACGTGAACAAGAGTGTGAGACAATGTGGGGATGGCGGGCATGGCTCATCTAGCCCCGAGCTGTTCTGATCATCTAACGCAGATTCGTCGGTTGCTTTGGTTTTCACTGGTTTCCTCCCACCAGCCCGTGCGTGTGCATCCGGAAGGCAAGGATTTGCCTGTGGGCCTTTCTGCGGTCCCTGCATCCACCGTCTTTTGTGGCACACAGTAGGTGCTCAATACATGTTTGTGCTGGGAGGAAGGGAGGCCTGGCGGGGCATGTGTTGACTTCTCATGACCCCGTCCCCCGGGGGGAGAGACCTCTGCTGTGTCCCTTCCCCGTCATGGAGGACACGTGGAGGCCGGGGCCATCTGACTCCAGCTGCGGCCCCCTCCCCACACCCGGTGGGCGGCAGCCTCGGCCTGGCTTTCCCCCCTCAGCCTGCATGGTGCCCTGATCACGGTCTCCCCTGACCGGGGAGACTGAGAACATTCTAGCTGCGGAAACACGGCCTCGGAGAGCGCAAGAAGCCGCAGCTGGTCTGCTTTTTGTGGGCCGAAGTCGGTCAGAGAACAATAACCTGCCCCCCCCCCGCCCCCCGCCCCTAGAAGCCCTCCGAGGCTTCCCTGCAGTGGCCTTGCACGCATCCATTCAACACCGAGGGCCCCATCCCGGCTCCCTCGGGGGTTCCCTTCAGAACGAAGGCCATCCTCTCCACTCCCGGGCCCCACCCTCCTCGGTGAACCCGGGGTCCTCGGGCCCCTCGGGCAGCCAGGCTTCTGCGCCGTGAACGGGAGCCGCTCTATTCATGCGTGTGTGCGTGTCCACAGCGCGCAGGGCACCTGCTTTTCTGGGACAGCTGCCATCTGGAATCAGGCGACTTCCTCTCCGTGCGCCTATTTCTGGACGCAGGAGAGGAGGATTGGGCAGGGCGGGCGTCCTCCCCCGCATCCTCCCCCGCATCCTCCAGCTGCCCGGCGGCTTGATTGAGACGTCCGGCTCCCGCCCAGCTGGGCAGCACGGCCACCGGGAGGGGAGCGAGTGCAGAGTCCTACCCCAGCGCCCCGCTCGGCAGCATCAGCGGTCAGACCCCCGGGGCGGGCGGAGAGCATGTCCTGAGAGGCACCCCGGACGCACGGCAGTTTCCAGTGCAGATCTTGTAACGGCCGGGCACGCCGCTATTTCCCGGGTTCCTCCCAGGGCCCTCTGCGCACTTAGGGCGCAATGAGAGGGGCCGGAGGGTCCCCAGTGTCTGCTCCCTCCCCAAGGACGTCTCCCAGGGTCGTGGGGATCCTGACTCTTTGCTCACCGGTTCACCTTTGGTGTGGCTACCTGCTAGGTCTGCCTAGAGGTCAGCTGAAGGAGGGAATGAACGAGTGAGTGGGTCAGATCTCCTGGGCCCGCAGTCCCTACCGTGGAGGAAGAGGCTGCCGGCTACTGAGGACGCAAGCACCCCTCGGGGATCACAGGCTCCCTGTATCTCCCACTCCCTCTCGGACATGAGGCTCCGTCTGCCTCATGCCTGCAGCACTTTGAGCTGCCAGCGTGGGCTTGGCTGCTGGCCGGTGCCGGTCCCCCCCACCCCCCCAATTTGTCGTTAGTTGTACAGCTGTGGGGGATTATTCAAATGGAAACAAAACCATAAACAGCTCTTTGTTTTTGTTTCATCCTTAGAAAAACAAATTCCAGCTTCCACTGGGTGGGGGGGAACCTCTTTCAGAAACTTTTCTAAGGGGAAAACCAGCATGAAGAAGAGGATTGCCAGCACTGTTTCGTTTTTCTTGAATGAACGTCACACGGTAGCGTTTTAACCATTACGAACAAACTCTGCGGGCCCTGAACCCAGGGTAACGACAGAGGCGTTGTCACCAGGCGTCTGAAAAGCCTCGGAAAGGAATAGAAACCAGTTACTGCTCTGAAACACACGCTTTGGTAACGGCAGCCTTCACCGACTACGTTGAAGACGTGCTCTGTGGTTAACGGGCTTCCCGTGTCCTCACATACCAAGTACATCCCCAGCGTTTACGGTGTGTGTGTGGTGGGGGGGCCAGGGTTCTGGCCCCCAGGTAAAACACGCCATCACCAGACCCGTTGGGGCACAACTTGCACGCTTTGGATAGGAAGGGCCTGGGTGCTGTGTCTTAGCCCGCTGTGCTCACCCCGCTGTGCAGAAAAACCACACACACCCCGGGGTGTTTCCCCTTCGTGGGGCCGAAAGCTCTTCTCATCAGAAGCTGATGAGTTGGGCCCTGGCCGGGTGGTCCCGTTGGTGGGAACACCGTCCCGTACACCAAAGACTCGGGTTCAGTTCCCGGTCAGGGCACACACCTAGGTTGCACATTCCATCCCGGGCCTGGGCTGTCACGGGAGGCAACCAATCAAAGTTTCTCTCTCTCTCCCTTCCTCTCTCTCTAGAACCCATACACATATCCTCCGGTGGGGAGTAAAAAATGACAAGTGTGTGTGTTGCTCGTACCTCTAGGGACAGACAGCTTCAGCGAGGCAGGGCCACGAGCCCCACGGTGTGGAGTGCGACCAGCAGGTAGGTGGCCGTCACCCAGGTTTCCCAGGGTCGCTTGCTGTTTCCCATCCGGATGGAGAGGCTGCGGGGTGTGCAGCTCCCTGCTGGCTGGTGGATTCGAGGAGCATTTCAGCCCCATCGAAATGCAAAACGGAAACACCAAGACACCTGGGGAGGCCTGGCTCACAGGATATCGGGTCCTAATCCCTGTAACACGTGGAGGTGACTTTATTTGGAAAAGGGGTCTTCTGACATTTGGTTCAGTTAAGGATCTTAATAGGGACATTATTCTGGAAGATGCGGGTGGGCCTTCAGTGTGATCCCGAAGATCCGTACGAGAGAGGGCCGAGGGAGGTTCCGCTCCCAGACCAGGAGGACGCCCGGTGACCATGGAGGCGAGGGCTGGAGTGGCGTGGCCCTGAGCCCAGCAGTGTGGGCAGCCCCCGGGAGCTGAAGGCCGTGAGGAACAGATGCGCCCCTCGGCCCTGCCGGGGACACAGCCCTGCAGACTTGATTTTGGCCCCGTGACCCTGACTTTGCCCTTTGGGCCTCCAGAGCTGCGAGAGAATAAATTTCTGTCATTGTAAGCCACCAAATGTGTGGGTGATGTGTGACAGCAACCACAAGAAAGAAACACAACTGACTTTCTCTGGCAGGGCTCTCGGGTCCAAGCCGGGGGAACTGCCGCTCGTTGACTCTGCCGGGAAGGTAGCTCGGAGGACTCCCGGGGGCTCTGGGAGCCGGGAAGCGTCCAAGGGCAGGCCTCGGTGTCCGTGCAGACGGCGCCGTCGACGGTCCGTGAGGACGCCACCCTGGAGTGGTGACGCTCCAGCGACAGGTTCGCTCCCCAAGGGGACCGAAGGATGGCTTCTGGGAGGCCGACTGCAAGCTGGTTGCTGAGAAACAAGACTCACAAAGAACCTCTGACTCCTCTTTCCCGCTAAGAGAGTCCGAGGGGAAAGCCAGCTCCAGGAAGGAAATCTCAGCGTGCCGGTCTGGCGGCCTAATCTGAATTGAGTGTGGTGGACGGGAGGGCCTCAAGCCGGGCCAGTGAACTTGACCACACCGGCCCCCACCCCCGCCCCCTGCCACCGTGTCTCTTTGTTTCGGGGTTTTCCAGCACAAATTCGCTTGCCACGTGTGTTCTGCATTTTCAGCTCCCTGCAAATCGCCTCCCCAAGATTCCTTTGAAATCTCAGACCCTCACCTCCCATTTCTCCTCTGCCCAGAATGATGCCTGCCCTCACTTTGACCACACTGTCCTTGGAATGTTCACGCTTCCGTGAATTCCCCGTGCGCACGCATGGAGATTTTCATTTTCTCCAATGAGTTGCTCTGTTCGTGTGAGTATTAACCCAGCGAGGAGGACTTAGAAGATGGGAGGGAAAACCTGATTTTTGGGCCCCACGGTGTTTCTCAGGCCAGGCACCGTGTGAAGACATTCACGTGCCTCCCGAGAGCCCAGGGCGGCCCCTGACGCCACTCGGCTGGGGCAGCACGGTTAGTGGCTGAGGAGGTCCCAGGGCTCTGACCGCTTCGCGTCCTTTTCCTTTGTGCCAGCCTGCCTCGGACCCACGGGGACCAGGGAGCCGTGATGCCAGGGGATTTCTCAAAGCCCGGTTTCCCACGTTAAGATATCCCTGAACCGTGGAGGGTCACCCTAAACTTAGGGGCTGTGAGCATCACAGCCATTCATTCCATGCTCGACACGGTCGGGGGTTCGGCCTAAGTTGGTCGGGGCTTCCTCAGGCAGCCTTGGGAGTGTGAGGGTCAGTGCCTCCTCAGAGGGGGCTCCACCCGCATGCAGTCCAGGCCCTAACCTGCATGCAGGTCCTGGTTTTCCCGTCTCCTCCTTCTGTCCACGGACACAAGATACACAGTCACGGGAAAGCACGCTTGTAAATGCAGACGGGTTGTGGGAGTGTATAGTCTGGTGCATCAGTCCCAAGTCCTGGATGACTTGCTTCATCCGGGTCACTGGTTCCACCTGGGTCAGCACGGCCACTGCCATCCCCACCGGGTCAGCACGGCCGCTTCCATCCCCACCCCTCCCCACCCCCACAAAGTAAGCAGCCCCGGGGCAGGAACCACCGGCCCTGGTTCACGCCCCAGGACTGCTGCAAACTGAACACATTATCTTTCCACGTTAGCTGAGGGTAAAAAAAAAGAAGAAGTTGCGTTCTAAAGAAGAGAGATAACAATTTCGAAATGAGCCCTAGAAAGAAATGAAAAGGATATGAGACCTCAGTTGACCGTGTGCTGATGGGCCTGACCAGTTTCCTTCCTCGAGACTTCTGAGGTGGCAGCCTCCAAGTAGGGGCTTTCCACGGAAAGCTGGGGGTGCGGGCCCGGGGGCAGGGGGCGCGGAGCTCGCCGGATCGTGGCCAAGGTCAGGAGTCACGGTAACGGAGCCTCGCCAAAAAGTGAGCCCTCAGATCGGAACCAAAGTTCCCCCCTGTAGGGGGCCGGGGGAGGGCTGGACCATGCCCTTAGAGTTAAGTCGCCGTCTTCGGAGCCTTCGTGCGGCTGCAGAGTGACACGAGATGCACTGGTGGCCCCGAGTGGCTGTCATCACTCTTCAAACCGAGGTCAGGAAAGAAGGAAGTGAGGCTGGTTTCGCTGGGGTGGGGGCGGGGAGAGGGAGAAGGAGGAGGGGAGTCTGTGGGATGGAGTCTCTACTGCTGTCTTGAGGGGTTCCTCTCTGCACCCCAACTTGTGCACCCCTCAGCAAATGAACGCCCTGCAGAGCAGCACCCACCCTCCCTGGGAGGCGACGTAGCAACGCTGGGCTTCCTGGCCTCGGGGTGGGGTCGGGGGGCGGGTCATGGTCGTGCCAGGCTCCGCACACCCCCGAGGACCTCTGCACTCAGGCTCTGCTTCCTCACCGCCCCAGCTTTCCCTCTTCCTCCTCTGCCTCCCACGCAGAGCAGGCAGAGGCCGGCCCTCTCTTCCCTCCTGGCCTCCCAGGCACGTACCCTCAGCGCCCAATCCCGTGCTTCTGGCCACACGGCTGCCGGCTTCGCACACTCTCCTGGGTCCCCCCTCTGAGCCCCTCGGAAACGCAGTGCTGCGGGGTTTATCAGAGCAGCTTTCTTGTCCAGGCAACGACTGACATCCTTGGTGACAGAGGCGGCAACGAGAAGCTGGGGAAACTCCGTCTCACAATAGAGGGACTGGGGTGTGCTGGGCTGCAGCGTGTCCCCGGCAGTAACGCACCTGTGCACCTGGGACCTCAGAGTGTGGCTTCATTTGGAACTTGGGTCTTTGTGGATGTGATTAGTGAGGATGCGGTCACCCTGGATCGAGGGTGGGGTGGCTGGTGTCCTTACAGGAAGACACAGGGATGCACGAAGGGAACACGAACAGAGAGAGACGTGGAAGAGACGTGTCTACCAGCCAGGGGACCCCGAGGGCTGCTGCAGCCACCAGATGCCAGGAAAGGGCGGGGGTCGACTCCTCCCCAGAGGTCCTGGGAGGGACTGAGACTGCCAAGCAGCCCCCAGCACTGCCAGAGGAGGATTTCCGCGGTTCCACGGCACCGGTTCCGAGGCATCTGTCACGGCAGCCCGGGACGCTCAGGCACGGGGCTGCCAGAGGCTGGGGCTACAGCCCACAGCTTGGTAGATTTCTGTTCCTCTTTTTAAAAAGATTTCACTTGCTTCTTTTTAGAGAGAAGGGGGAAGGAGAGAAACATCGATCGATTGCCTGTTGCTCGTCCCCTGTCTGGGGACAGAACCTGTGACTCAGGCATGTGCCCTGACCAGGAATCGAACCCACAACCTTTCGCTTTGTGGGATGACACGCAGCCCCCTGAGCCACACTGGTCAGGGCTGGATTTCTGACTTTCCCTCCCACCACAACAAAGCCCACAAGCACCGGAAGGGCCCACCCACCGAGGGCGGTGGCTCCGGTTCCTGAGCCTTCGTCACGCAGGGCGGAAGGCAGTGTGCCTGCCCACACCGACAGCCTGGAGAACCTTCCAGTCTGAGAGGTGGAACAGCAAACACCTCCTTGACCGGGACCGCAGGGTCTCGGGGGTCCTTTTCCTTAGTGCCAGCCCTCCCGGGGTCAGGGGGTCTCTGCAGCAGACACGTTAGGTGGCGGCCTCGCCTGCTGAACAGCCGAGTGACAGAGAGCCGGAGGGGGGACAGAGGTGGGAGCCCTCGCTCAGGGGAGCTGCTGCCTGCCCCCGCCCCAGTCCTGTCCCAGAGACGCCTTTCAGCTGGCTGCTGCGAGGAGCAGAGCATCGCACGGAGGCAGCGACTCCCAGAGCCGAGGTGCAGACCCGCCGCTGCACGACCCAGGCCCCGCTCCCGCCAGGGAGTCGGGCTGCAGACACACACCCGGCCGCTGCCCCTGCGTGGGCACCGTTCCCACCTCCCAGTGTTTCATCTGGGAAGTGAGGGCCCTGCACAAAAGGTCCCACGAGCTCCGAGCACCCACGTACCCTGCCAAGGTTTGGGGCGGCGGGGAGCTGGGGTTCCAGAGGCCTGTGCGGCCCGGGAGCCACGCTGAGGCTCTCCCGAGAGGCCCGGCAGGCAGCGGGTGGGGGGGGTGGGAGGGGTGGGCGTGTCCCCGTTCCTGACTCCTGGGCAGGGGCACGCCCTCTCCCGGGCCTCCTTGGTCCTGGTGTGTCCGGTTTGTGGGACCAGGGGGGTTACCCCACAGCTAACTGGGGTTTGCTAATCAGCTCCCCCTGCCACCGCAGCCCACCCCCAACTGCTGGTGCCTGCTGAGGCTCCTCTCTGCAGGTGGGGCCTGGAGCGGTGAGTGTGTGTGTGTGTGTGTGTGTGTGTGTGTGTGAATGTGTGTTCCTCCCTCCCCTACCCCGCCCTCAGGTGCGGAGGGGAAGGGGCGGCTCAGGGGGGCGGAAAGGCTTCCTTCCAAGCATCTGATGGGCTTCTCAGGACCCCGGCCTTCCAGAAGCCTCTCTGCCCAGTGCCCACTAACCCCCACCCCCCAGAACTGATCACGTGGCTTTATTCTGAGGTGGCTGAAAGGAGCAGTCATTTTTATCTGCTTCCCTTTCACCTCGGCCTCCGGGGTGTGTGCAAGGTATTTTCCTGCCCCCTGAAACGTATCATTGCTCCTTGCACCCATTTTCCCGTTCCAAAGGTGCTGACTAACCAATCCTTCTTGGTCCAAGAAGGAGTGCGTCTCCCCTCGGGCCACTGAGGGAGTCCGGAGATGAGCAGAGCCCACACTCTCCTTGCCTCTCCCCTGTTTGTTTTCCCGGCTGAGGCTCCGGAGCAAACTCGGCAGCGGCTGCAGGACCCCGTGGCCCGCTGCAGCGCCTGTGCAAGCGGGTATCGGTGAGAGCCTGGCCTGTACCTTGGCCGCCTGGGATGGGCGGATGGGCCCAGGATGCTGGACCAAGGTGCTCTCGTGCTTTCTTTTTTTAATATTTTCAAAATTCCTTTGAGGCAAGTAGGGGCAAACATTTTGCACCCTCAACTCACGGAGGCACCCAGTGCAGTTGGAGAGGTCAGTGGGGAGGGGACCACGGACAGACTCCGACAGCCTGGAAGGCTGAAGCCGGTTTCGCATCCTCAAAGCGTCCCGAAGCCCTCCGCGTCCTCTCCCACCCCAGGGGCCGGTCCTAATGGCCTTCTCCTCTGGGTCGCCAGCGCTGCCCTGGGCACGAGGCGCAGGGGACAGCCGAGCACCTGAAGTGTGGCTGACGTGAAACCAGTTGTTCTGGAAGCATCAAGTTGATCCCAGATTTTAAAGACTTAGTACAAAACATGTGTACAATCTCGAATGAATAATAGATTTGTATGAAATACCACCCAGCACACAACATACCTGTCTTTTTTTGTGTGGGTTATCTGTTGTGGGAGGCTAAAAAAACAGAAACACTGCCCTGTTTGATGAGGCTCAGTGGACTGAGTGCCAGCTTGTGAACCAAAGGGTCACCGGTTCGATTCCCAGTCAGGGCACGTGCCTGGGTTGTGGGCCAGGTCCCCAGCTGGGGGATGTGAGAGGCAACCAATCGATATGTCTTCTGCGCATTAATGTTTCTCTCCCTCCCTCCCTTTCTCCCTCCCTTCCTTTCTCTCTAAAAATAAATAAATAAATAAAATCTTAAAAGGAAGAAAAAGAAACACTATCCTTTTCAACTTCTAAGTTCTTCTGCATGGGCTAACAATCAAATGAACAGGGACGGACGAACAGGGGAGAATCAGATATTTAATTCATGCGCACGGGGAATTCACACGAGTGTGAAAATCCCAAAGACAGCGAGGCAGCCTTGGGCATAGGTGACACTTTTTAACAAAGGAAAAGGGGGCGGGGACAGGCTGTTAGATCTCGGCAGTGGGGGTGGACGGTGCACAGGTCGTCGGGGGAGAGTGGACACCCGCGGCAGGCAAACCCTGCCAGGCCACTCAAGACCAGGGGGCACGGGGTTTCTTGCTCCCTGGCCCCTCCCTGCCCAGCGTCCCCAGTTCCCCACGCTGCTCTCCCAGCAGGCTCCGGGGCGGCCCCAGCCTCCTTCCTGGAGCAGGCTCCTCTGAGTCTCCTGGGCAAGAAAGGGCGAGGGTCAAAGGTTCTTTCTGAGTCTTGTTTAAAAAGCAGCTTAAAATCGATATCCCCCAAAGCAGATTCAGGGCGGCCACACGAGGGTCCCTTCGCTGACTTGCAGTCGCCTTGAAGGCAGAGCAAGAGCGATGGGCCCCCCCCCGCCCCCCCGCTAGTCCCGGGAGTTTCCACACCCGAGAAGGGCAGCGCGGCTCCATCGGGGGGGGCGGGGGGGGCCGGTTTGAAAAGGGGTGGCAGAGGGAGGGCCCTCACTCCTCATGCTCGTCGGCCTGACACCCTCGAACGTCTCAGGCAGCTGCGTCTCTGCAGACCAGCTGGGTGAGGGTGCAAGGCCTTTGAGAGCTGCAGGTGACCCAGAATTGCCCAGCGGAAGAATGGGGCAGAGCTGGGGCCCCACGGCCCAACGGTGAGAGCTCCCCTTGGGGCCGCTCGTCTGGGACTGTGGTGGCCTTTGCCCCGACGCCCGTGTCTGTGCCCGGAGGCCCCAGCCGCAGAGGCGGGCACTCTCCTCACCCGTGCCTCCCCCTGCACACTCCCTGTAAAGCAACCCAAATCAGTGAGATACTCGGTTAACAACACAGAAACGAGGATCTTGCATTAAAGATCTTTGCGTTAAAGGTCTTGCTGGGCGGACCTCCCGGCAGCAGCTGGTGGGGGGTGCGGGCGAAGATACGCATCTGGGTTTCAGAATGACTCTTAGGCAGGAAGCTCCCTGCGCCCGGGTGGCAGGGCCTGGAGGAGGGGGCCCCTTCGGTGGCTGGCGAGTGCAGAGGGGGCGGGGAGGCCAGGGCGCAGCTGAGAAGAACAGGGAGGAGTGGATGAGTCCACTCAGGCCGGATTAGGATGGATGCTTCACGAGCGCGGGAAGGGCGCTCGGCAGCCGTTTCCAGTGTCCCCGGAGAGGCCGCTGTGGCCGAGTGCCTGTCCTGCCGCCCAGGCTCCGACGGAGGTGGGCCTGGGGAAGGGTCCCGGCACTTTGGGGTGGGGGGATGGAAGAGTGTTCTGCTGAAATTCTTGCTTCACGCCCGATGTCCGCTTGTATTTTGAAAGAAAAAAAACCCTACTTGATTCTATGCTTGATAAGCGTAACCGTTGTAACAGGGCAGATAAATATCCCATTTCACAGGATTTACACTTTTACCTTTCTAATGCACACATACGAATATTTTTAACTTTCTGTAGTTGACTTTTCGCCTCCCCCAGATCCGAAGAGAATTCGAAGACAGAGTCCGCGCCGCTGTCTGGGGAACCTGCGCCTCTCCCCGACACCCACGCAGACGCTCTCTCGGGGTGAGTGGAGCAGCAAGGCATGTGCTCCCCGTGCGGGCTGGCCTCGGGCTCTGGGTATCCATCCATGTTACATCCAGTGTCGCCACACCACGGCAGCTGGCTCGCCTGCCCAGCGCGCCCACGCCTTCACAGCATCCGAGACCCGGGTGGCTCATGGCCTCCCCACTTCCCCCTTCCTTTCCTCAACAGGGGTCCCCGAGTGGCAGTCCTGTAGGTGACCCAGCAGAACGCAGTCTCGTGGGTCCCCAGCCTCCTGACTCCGGCTCTCTCCCCTTCGTGCCCCCGCCCTGCAGATGGCCCAGCGGTGGAACTCGTCACAGCCAAGAGTCAGAGGGTGGACCTGCGGCTGACCCTGCCTTGGGCCGGCCTGCCGGGGGCTCGCAGGGAGGGTGGGGCTGAGATCCCTGAAGGGTGCACAGATGCGCTGTATTCCGGAAACCTCTTGGAGAGCAGCATTCTTGCCTTGCACTGGTTTCCTCGTGTTTAAATGGCGCCCAGAGTGGGTTTGGGTGTCCTGGGTGCTCAGTTCATCGCTGGGACTTGACTCAAAACCTTAGACCAGGGGCCCAGAAGAAAGGCCTTTGGCTACTTCTTCCCAGGGGCTCTGTTCCCAAACGGACCGAGACAGGGCAGAGAGGACTGGGGACTCATGCCGCTACGTGATGTGCTTTGTTTTCCGCTGCTTGGGGACAGAGGTGCCCGTGCCTAAGGAGCAGACTGGGCATAGTAATTAGAGGGTTTGAAATTCAGACACAAATCTAAGAAGGTACAGGACTTACCAAAATGGGCTCCTCAAATCCCAATTCACAGGAAAATCACTCGTATCAGGTTGAGGATGGACTTAACCTGTTGCTGCCAATAGAATCTGCCGGGGGGTGGAGCCTGCCCCTCAGCGAGATGTCACTCAAACACCAAGGTGCAGGCTGTCGCTCCCGGGGAGGTTACAGGGTCAAGGCCCTGGCCCCAGCACTCCCCAGGGGCAGTTTAATTCCCGGTGACCGATCCAGCGTTTACTTGCTCTTTAGACCCAAAGTCAGCGACTGCTCGCCTCAGTCTGTAAGTCAGGAGATGTGTGCATGCACAGCTTAATCGATACATAATTTACATACCGTCAAGTTGGTATTTTACATATACACAGGAAGACGAGTCAATGGCATTTAGTAAATGTATTATGAAATCGGGCAATTATCACAAGCCGGTTTCCGTTTCCTGTCCCTACGGATCTGCCTGCCCTGGCTACTTAACGTGAATGAACCGCACCGTCTGCCGTGTCGGTGTCCCCTTCTCTGGCTCGGCATCCTGTGCCTGAGGTCCGTCCAAGGGGTGGCTAGAGCATTCCTGTTTATCGCTGAACGGTACAGTCCGTTACATGAGTGGACTGCCTTTTGGTCTTAAGAAAAGTATATTTTGAATGCCAGACTGTTTGGCGCCGGGATAGATGAGCTAGGAGTTCGGAGAAGGTTTGAGGCTTGGTGCCTACACTGAAGGTTCTTTAACTTTCAATAGGGAGGTGGCACTGAGACCCACGGAGCAATAAAGAAATGTTCTAACTCGCGGTGACGGGTGTTACGTGGGCTTATTGTGATGGTCAGTGCACGACGCATGCGAATGTCGAGTCGTTATACTGCACACCCCGAACTATTATAATGTGTTAATTATATATCAGCGAAACACGAGCAAACGCCTCGAAGGGAAAGATAACCTTAACAAGTAGTGTTTAAGGAACATCAAATGGCGGAGGTGTGGAGGGGGAATCGGGTTTGAGAAAGCTGGAGGTGGGGGGCATAGGTCGGGTGACCCCAGGCAGATGCTGCCGAGTCAGACGGGCGATGGCGAGAGCCCAGCCGGGACCTCCGTCTGCCACTCCGCCCCAGTCCGGTCCCCAGCTGCACGGTGCACCACGCTGTCCCTCCCCAGGCCTGTGCTTGTGGCGGGGACTGTCTGGCTCTTCATGGAACTGGCTCCTTCCCGGCCCTCAGCCCTTGGCCCTCTCCGGGGGTCCCTGTGGGGGGAAGGGCTGACCAGCTCCTCTGCCCCATCATTCACTCTCCCAGTCCCTCATCTTCTTCCAGACCCCTTATCACACGGCACATGTCATAATGACCCCGTTTGCCCACTTGTCTTCTGCCCCAGATTTCAGGGGTCTGCCTGCCTTGCTCTCCACTCCGTCTCCACGTCCAGGGTTCTGCCTGGTCTCACTCAGACACTATTTATTGAACATGCCCAGTTTGCATGTGAGACCTTTCCCAAGAAAAGTGGCAAGGACTTGGAAAAAGAAAAGTTTGGCTTAATTAAAGTTCTCACAGCGTGGCGCTGTGGTCAAAGACGGGGAGCCAGACAAGGAGGGGTTCTGCAGGAACATGGGGACTCTGCCAGCGTAGGGGGCAGCGTAGGGGACAGCGTAGGGGACAGCCCAGTGAGAGAAGACGAGAACAGAGAGGTCAGGCAGGAGGGGCACCTGCGGGCGAAGCCGCAGCACCAGGTGCATTTCCCCGGGACAGAGGGGGAAGCAGGGGACCACCCAAGAGTGTAGGTGAACCCCAGGTGAGCTGCAGGCTAGAGAGGCAAGGCCCAAGGCCTGGGAGGGGCCGGGTATCCGCCCACCCCGGTGCCCTCTGTACGGTTCGCCCGCCAGGGCCTCGGCGTGGCTCCCGGGCCGCTTGGGAAGTCTGGTCCCCCAACCTCCCCAAATTATGGAAGAGCTAGAAGGAGCTTCTAAGACATTTCCCCAGTGTTCTTATCCTGAGGCTGACATGTCTTGAGGCAGAAACGGTGCCCCCTGCGTGGCAGGGGCGGGCCTGTCCCCAAGTGGACTCTCTGACGGAAGTGCCCCCCTGCCTACTGCCGGGGGCGCCCCGCGGCCCGACTCCTGGACTTTCATTTGGCACATCTCCCCTTCCCTTCCCGGCGCTCGTTAGCGCCTTTGGGTGGAAACAGCCCTATTCTGCATAACGCCAAACATCTGCCCAGTGTCTGCTGGGCTCATTCCTCCCGGACTCCCTAGCAATCCCTGGAAAGCGGGAATAAGGAGAACAGGATGACACGCAACCACTTCAGCACTGGAGCCACGCTCCGAGAAACCCGCTGAGCTGCGCGAAGACCCGGCGCCGGCCCTCGAGCCGCCGTCGGACGCCACGCGGACAGCAGGGCCTTTGCCGCGTGGCCGGCACCGAGCCCGACGCGGATGGCGAGCTGGCATCCAGGAGAGCCGTTTCCGTGGCGCTAACAAACCCAGAAGCGGGGGCTTCCAGTGCGGCCTCCTTGGCAGAGTCCGTGAGATGCCCCCGCCTAAAAATATCTGAAGCCGTTGGATACAATATGTCCAAGTTTATTGAAAACGCATGATCGATTTCCCACACGAGGGAGAGAGACCCTGGGTGCCGCAAGCGACAGGAACATAAACCGGAGCGATGCAGGGAGAACCGCAGCCACGCTCACCGGGCCTGGGGCGAGGGGTCTTAGGCCGCAGGCTGTGTTGCTGTGTCGGCACCACTGGCAGACAGCAGCTGGGGTGTGGGCCGAGAGCTGGGGCCGAGACCCCTCCGTGAAGCCGAGGTCCTTGAAACTGGAGAGGACCCGGGACGTCGGCCCTACTGACACGCCCCATCCAGGGCTCTGAAAAGGCAAAGACAGCGGCCTGGGTTTACGGTGTCGCTGCGGTCGGTGCAGCCGAGCCTCAGTTAGGTCTGAAATGGATACACAGATCCTGCGTCGATAGTCATATCCCCATGGCAATGCAGGATGTTGAGAAAACAGAGTCCAGGGCAATGCAAGCCCTTTCTGAGAAGAAACAGGAAGCGTGAGAGGGTAATGAAGACTGGAACAGAACCAGTGTGGTGGGGGGAGGGAAGGGAAGCACAGGGGCGGTTGGACGAAGGGCTGTATGGAAAATGGGCTTAGGTGGGCTCCCTGTCCTTAATTTACGACTAAACGTGCCTTGGATCTTTAGTTTTATAAAGCGACTAAACGTGCCTTGGATCTTTAGTTTTATAAAGCGTGTCGTTTAAAACACTATTCAAATAGTGCCCTGGCCGGTGTGGCTCGATGGGTTGGGCGTCGTCCCGCAAAGCGAAAGGTTGCGGGTTCGATTCCTGGTCAGGTCACATGCCTGGGTTGTGGGTTCAGTCCCCGGTCGGAGCGCCTACTAGGGGCAACTGATTGATGCTTCTCTCTCACATTGACATTTCTCCCTCCTCTCCCCTCGCTCTTAAAAAAAAAATTATTCAAATGTGTAACATTGTGCTGGGTTGAAGAATGTTCTCCCTAAATTCGTGTCTACCTGGAACCTCGGAACGAACCCTTATTTGGAAACAGGGTCTCTGCAGATGTCATGAGCTGAGGTGAAGGTGGTCCCTCCTCTCACGGCTGTGCCTGACGGGAAGGCCACGTGAGGACCCAGAGGTGCGGGGAGGAAGGCCCAGCAAGGACAGAGGCAGAGGCTGGAGAGGTGCAGCTGCAGGTAGAGAGGCAGCAGGGGGCGCCAGCAGCCGCAGGCGCTGGAGGAGGCAAGGCAGGGTCTCCCCCAGGAGCTCCAGAGGGAGCGTGGCCCTGCTGACGCCCTGACCTCAGGCTCCTGGCCCCCAGGACTGTGCGGGGACACCCGTGTTGTCCTAAGCCCCCCGGTGTTTGTCATGGCGGCCCTAGCCAATGCCGACAAGCCTAGTTAAATAAGAACTCAGAAGAAGGGAATAGAGAGGCTAGAGGAAAGGCGGTCTTTGAAGAGTTTCTGGCTGAGTTTTCCAAATGAGATAAAAGACAAGAATCCTTAAATTTCAGGTTGCTGCATTTAGCAAATAAAAATACAAGATTCCTAGTAAAATTGGACTTTTAGGTAAGATTAAGACACACACACACACACACACACACACACACACACACGGTATGTCCAGAAAGTATCCAGCCACGTGCCATGAAAAACAGAGACATGTGTTGAAGAAGATACAAGATAGAAGAAACACTGTACGCAGGACAATGACCCCTCAGTCCCCTTCAAAGTGGGCACCTTGGGACCTCACACAGTTCTCCCAATCGCCGTCAGCTGCCCTGTCGTATTCTCCTGAATCTCATCAACGTTCTGAAATCTCTTTCCTTTCAAAGGTGATTTCAGTTTTAGGCAAAGCCAGAAGTCACAGGGCGCCAAATCTGGGCTGTAGGGTGGTTGAGTCACCTGGGTGATTTGATGTTTTGCCAAAACACTCTGCACGAGACGTGATGCATGAGCAGGCACGTTGTCGTGATGAAGATGCCAGCCACCAGTTGCCCACAGCTGCGGCCTTCTGAGTCATCTGAACAGTTTCCACAGAGAAAGCTACAAGCTTAATGCAAAATCTGATGCAGATTCATTGTTCTGCTCATGCAGTTTTTTGAATTTGATGGCCACACAGTGCACATGCTCACTCAATGGCACCTACCACCCCCACTGACCAGTACAGTGAGGTCGTCATTGTTCACACATGCACACTCCAGTCCACTCTCCTGGGCTGCCAGGTGACATCGATGTCACGCAAACTGTTCTCGTTATATTAACAACGGCTGGATTTTTCTGGACAGACTCTATCTCAATATAAAATTCAGTAGGAGTATGTCCCATGCAATATTTGGGTAATAATAGCCTGAAGCTAAAATTAACTAACATTTAACTGAGCTTCCTGCATTTTATCTGGCAACTCTGCCATAACTGGAAATTCACAGAATATCCCGAACAGAATAAATACAAATCAGTTTATGCCTCAGTGACTCACCATGAAACTGCTGAGCACCAATAACAAAGAGAAAACTTTTTTTTACAACAGTTATAGTCAAATATATAGTCAAAATATAGTCAAAACAAGGGGATGACAGCAGATTCCTCTTTAGCTACAATAGCAGCCAAAAATAATGGAATTAGATGTGCAAAGGGCTGAGGAAGAACTGCCAACTTACATAAATTTAGATAAATTACCATGCAAGAGGGAGGACAAAGTAAATATTTATGACCAGTGGAGAGTGTTTTCCACCCACAGACCTTCCTCGGAAGGGTGGTTAATCAGCGTGCTGAGAAGTCATGGTGGGCGGTTGAGCAAATGCTTACATTTAAATATTGAGCAAGCCCTCAGGACGGCCCCCACCCCCTCCATGATCTCAACCTGAGTTAGACAGTTTAGATTACGCTCCAGTTGGTCATCGCCAGGAGCTACACATCGGTCTCTGGGGCTTGTCAGCTCGTTGCTAGCAGTGAAAGACCGCCCTGGCCACATGTGCTCCCTGCAAACCCATCTGAAGTCAAACGCTGCTTTGCCTTCCTCGCATCACGAATCTGCAGAAATGTGCAGTGCACGGCCCTACTTGCTACTCTCGGGCTGTGGCTCCTTTGTTGCCGCTGCTCCGTCCACAGAACATGCTGCCCCCCGGGCTAGGGCGGCAGAGCTGAGTGCAGGAAGACGCCACTCACTCCACCGGCACGCAGGCCACACGCGCAGAGGGGGGCCGGGGCCCGGGAAGCGGGGCACTGCTCCCCCCTCCCCACGCCCTGGTGTCTGCCCCGCAGGCAGTGCCAGAGTCCATCAGAGCCGAGGGAACCTGAAGAACAGTGTTTATCCTCAGGGTGCGTCCCAGCGCATCCTGGGTTCTCTGGAACTCTTCCCTTCCCCCGACCTGGCGAAGGCCCCGGACTGCTCACGGGGATGAGCACGTTCGACGGCTTTTCTCGCCACACGGCCTGAAGCGACTCCGCCTGGCCGTCAGCGCCCCACGTCCTGTTACAGGTAACCCAGCCCTGCTTCGGAATGAACCGCATCCGTGAGCAGCAGCAGCCAGTGCCGGCCCCCGCGGTGGGACCCTTTCATAGCTGGGTCAGCCGTTCTGGAAGGAATCGAGGGAAACGTTCAGATATCTGGTTAGGGTGGCTTGCTGTAACTCCAGAGTCTGTCTCACTCCATGCAAATCTTTTCAGTCTGCAGCCTTGGCTAGCCCGACCATAAAAGCGTTACGTGAGGAACTCATTAATGGTCCAGGCACCCCTGAGTCACAGAATGCAAAGGGAAAAAAAACTTAGCAGTTTCAATTTCGGAAAAGCTCCTTCTCACGTTCCTGTCAAGTTTAAACGAATCACCTCACACATGCTCTAGTGCCTACGGTCACAAGTATCTCCTAGAACCACTGTGTATGTGGGACCACACAAGTGCACACATGCACACACACGTGCACACACACACACGTGCACACACACACACACGCCTCCTTTTCCTTTGCTTTTGATCAGACGTGCCACTTGTTTAGAAACACCAAGTTCCCAGATTCTGAAGGACATTCTACTGGTTAGAGGACTTACGATTTAAGCTTTCTGTTTCTTCAGAAAGTCTTAACCCAGAGAGTGAAGGACACGGTCTCTCAGGGTGATTTTAAGCTATAATAGCATTCGGACCCCCCCCCCCCCCCCCCGCCCCCTGATTCATATACTGGTGTATACGTGAGCGCCGATGGTCAGGGGTCGAATCCCCTTGTAGGGCTCCGCTAGAGCTCGGAAAGCACGGTTTTCTAGGTTAGAGTTAAACTTCAGATCACGACTGATGCGTCGGGGCAGAAACATAGTCAGTCACCTGTGCCCTCAGCGGGAGACGAACGTTTCCGAGAAACGTGTCGGGGGTAAAGCTCCTTGCTCAGACTGTTCGCCCCTGAGCGCCGCATGAGGGGGCGCGCCGGCCAGGCCGACACCTTCACTCGGCAGCCGCCCAACGGGTGTGGTCCCTCTTACACACTCACTCACGGTGCTTTGGCACCGCCGTTCCGGTCCGGGCTGGGGCCTGCGGAGACGGGGCTCCGGGCCTGCAGGTCCGCACGTCAGGTGCTCTCGTCCTTACCCTCCGCAGGTTTCAGCACAGGGGTGAGGGTTCTGCGTTTGGAGGGAAGTTGTAAGGCCCACTCCTCGAAAACATCACTTTCAGGTCCCCACATGCTGAGCCAACCCGGCAGTGGCCACGGTCCTCTGGGAAATGAGTGATGCCATTGGGAAGGGTGGGGTCAGGAGGACCTGGGAGCTGACCTGGGAGCTCTCTGGGGGACAGAGTCCCTGGGGGAGACCCCCTCTCGATTCTGAACTTCCTCTGAGTGCCGGGCGGTGGGGCGAGCGTGCCCTCTTTGCCAGGCTGTGAGAGAGGCACGGAGGAGACACAGGCAGAGGGGGTTCACCTGGGAGGGGCCGAGGCCCAGAGTGGGAGAGAGACACAGGCGGAGAATCCAGGGGGCATGTGGCCAGTCCCTGGGGGTACCCTGAGGAGCTGCAAGGAGGGGCTGCCTTGGCTCCTCCCTGTGAGGGTGCCCCTTCAGGACCGACTGCCAGCCACCCGTCACCCTGGCTCCTCCTCCCTGGAGCCGATCCCTGAGCCTTTGAAGTACATGCTGGAGAAACGGATATTAAAGACGGCATGTACCTGAGACAGTTACATGTGAATTGGGAGAGAATATGCATCTTTCAACGCGAATTATTGACTCGTAGAGTCTAAGGACCCTCGGACTTATTGGAGCACAGACTCTGCACTCAAAGCCAGTTAGCATCAGGCCGGAGCCTTCGGCGGCAGGCGGCAGTCGAGGAGTGACGGGGAGCGGTTAGAACCGGTTCGTCAGGCCAGAAATGTTTTACTTGCTAGGCTGAGCAGGCTGCGGGTAGACGCTTGCCCTCCTAAGTGAAGAGTATTGATTACGGCCTGGTCTGGAATCAGGACGCACAGCCGACGGTTTGAAGAGTGGGGGGCCCTGGGCTCCCGTCGGAGGTAGGAGTGACTCGGGTCCCGACGTCAGAGGGGACACCCGTCTCATTCCAGAGCTCAAGGGGGAGCAGGGGGCCGTGTGAGCCCGATGGAGCCCAGGGTCCCGTGCTGGCAGATGGGCCACCAGGTGGGGAGCCCGAGTGCCCGTGACCATGCAGAACCGGAGAGACGGAGAGACGGAGCGGCCCTTGGGCGGGTCCCGCCTGGCTCCACGCTGACAGCAGGGTCACCCGACACACGAGCACCCGTTTGTGGGCACCTCTGCTCTCCGGGTGCTTATCTCCCTGCGGGACAGCAGAACTCGGGCTCTGAACACCCCCGTCTCGGGAGGGACGTGTCAGCCCAGGGGCCCCGGCACGCCCCCTTGCTGGAGAAAACCGTCTCACGGGAAAGTCATCGCTGTGGGCGTCCCGGGGACCTGGCCCCTGGAAACTGGCCTGTCGCAGGACACATGCGTGCAGGAGACGTCGGGGCTCACGATGGGTTCGTGGGTCCGGAGGGCACTGTCCCCTCTTCCGGGTCTCCTTCCCGGTTCGGGGTTCACGGAATTAGAGGCTTTGGGAGGAAACCCGGTCTGGAGTCTACGCAGGTCGGCGCTTCACCACGCTGCCGGCCCCGTGCATTGAAAGCAGGCTCTCAGGACCCCGGGTCCCCCTGACACTCCCCCAGCCCTGTGATGGAACCAGCGCCCCAGATAGGTGGTGCTCACGTTAGATTTAGGAGGTGCTGGCCTGGAGGGCCCTCCTGCCGGCTCTCTGAGCTGCAGCGGTGGGGACAGTGCACCATTTCTGAGCTCACCCACCACCTGCGAGGCCCGGCTCCGGCTGGGCGGGGCGCCTTGGGGTCCGTGCCAGGTGTTGCAGCGAGACTCAGATCTTCGCCCCGGTTGGTGGCTCTGCGACCTTGGCAGGACACCCAGCCTCGCCAAGCCCGTTTCTGCATCTGTGAAATGAGGGCAATGATACAAATAGCCCCTGTCCCGTGGTGTCCATTATAACGTGTACATAGGATATGCAGACAATGCACTTAGTTTGCTGCTGGGCACGCCACAAGGGTCGCCAATTACTATTGTGATTACCTACCTACCTACCTACCTACCTATGCACCTGTCTCCTGAAGGTGCAGGCAGGACGAACATACCTACCTCACAGCCTTTCAGAGAGGATTAAATGAAACAGCTGTGTAAAGTGTTTAATTTATTGTCAAGGGCTAAACGAACACGCTGTGGAAGGTGGCAAGTAATATTATCTCCATTACTCCTTTTGAAAAAGGGAGTGATGGTAAAGGGCTCACCATGCAGGGACATTTTCAGCTGCTTGCTCTAGGTCACACCCCAGGCGTGCCACACTCTCCCGCTCAGAGTGTCCCCGGCGCTCTGGAGGTAATTGTTACACCGGGAGCCAAGTGGCCGATCCTTCCCAGCCGGGGCCAATCGAGACACGTTTCAATCTGCCTGGGACCTGCTGGCTCGCAGGCGGCAAAATGGCTTCTCTCTCGCCCAGAAGCTTGTGTGGGGAGCCCAAAAGTTCTGTATCATCAAGGGTCGGTCACAGTGTCTCACGGACCTTGTCAGCTGCAATCCCAAGTAGAGAGTGGTTTATTTTCTCACATACCCACAGTTCTGAGGTTGGGCAGTGCCAGGGTCCATTATTACAGCCGTTCAGTGACGTCCCCTAAGACCCAAGTTCCTTTCACATTTCCTGTCTTCCATCTCCAGTGTATGGATTGGCATTCCTCGTGGTGTCAAAATAGCTGCAGCCACTCCAGGCATCACATCTTTACTCACTGAAATTCAGAGGAGTTTTTCAGAAAGAGGAGAGTTTTCTGGTCCCATGTCTAATTCTTAAAAAATAAGAAAAAATTTCTAAAGCCTATTCACTTACTTTTCTCTAAGAAGCTTTTCTCTCCAGTCATGGGTCAGAATCGTGTGATTATCTGAATGGCTGACCCTGCGACACTTCCTTTTTGAGCCTCTCTTGGGTGTCTCAGCGCTCAAGTCGCCTCCCCAGGGTTCTTCCCTGGAGACGTCTCAACTGGTTAGAAATCCCGAGACGAACATGAATCCTAGTGCACACCCCCAGGAACCTAAAAGTGTGCTCTGTCTTAAAATCAGATAGTCCCGGGCACTCAGATGTCTGAGTCCCGTACACATGGAGCAGACGGAGCCATGCCACTGACACTGGCTGCCGCGCTGACCCTAGCTTCCCCAAGGACTAGGGAACAGACACCCGGACAAGCAGTCAGGACAGGAGCAGAGAGAGTGGTTGAGGCGGTGGGTATTAGCACCACGAACCCCCCCGCCCCCCCCTCCCCCCCCCGCACCAAGGAAGCTTTGGAAAGGGCGGGAGACGGGTGTCCAGGGAGGGCCAGAGGTGTTCAGAGTGCACGCACCAGGACAGGAGGCAGTTCGTCCCCGGGTTGGTATGCTGTGGAAAATGTGAACTTGCTCGAATTAATGGCACCCTTTTTGGTGACCCTGGCATGGGGCACATGCCTGGGTGGTCTAGCCCCGATTCACCAGCTGGAATACCAGCCCTTTGAAGCCAAGACTGAGTTCTACCTCTTGCTGGCACCTCTGCCTGTGGAGCGTCCCAGTACAATGGGAGTCACAGCTGATTGTGCAGGATGCCTTTAACGCCATTTTTTTTTGCCTGAAGGACGTGGCACCCCAGCACCCTTCAAACTGCGCAGCGACACAAAGCATCGCCCATGTGATAAAGGGTTCAAACACACACTCGCTGAGTCAGCGGCTGCGGCTGTCTTCGCTTGCCGGGGCGACTTCTAAAGGACACACGGAAACTATTTTGGCTTTTACGAGACACGGGCAGTGGAAACGGATTGTTCCGGGAGCTCGCGTTTAAGGAAATGAAAGCAACCGTGAGCTCGCCATTAGAAGGACGAGAATTCTGCCAGCAATGAGGAGGCTCGTTTTCCCGGGAGTCGCCTCCTGGAAACACCCACGGATTCTCCGAAGACTCTCACGGGGAGAGACGCGTGCCTTTGCCGTGTCTTGCTTGACTCACTCTTCATGAGCTGGACGTGTTCTGACCTGCGAGGGTGAAGAGGGGACCGCGAGGCTGGGCAGCGCGTCTGTCACTAGAGCAGCAGAACAGCCCTGCGAGCCGGAGCCGGCATCTCGGGGAGAGGGGCCCCCGTCCGGGCAGGACAGGCGACCTTACCATTGGCCTCATCTTGCCGTTGGAATGGCCGGAGGTGCAGGGAGGGCAGGCACTGTCCACCTCTCTGTGGGGACGAGGTGTCCAGGTGGAGAAAGGTTAGGTGACTCTGCCAAGACCGCACCCCGAGGCAGGCGCACGGACACCCCCAGAGCCGCTTCCTGGGGTGCATGAATGCCCTGCGCCAGGGAGGCACTGCGCCAGGCACGGGGTCTCTGGAAAGGACTATGGAGAATGAGGTGCCTCCAGGACAGAAGCTGGTACAGAGGGAGTTTTCCGAGGAGGGTTTGGGGCCAGCGGTGTGGCCACCACGCCGATTCCAGCTTCCCGGGATCTTCCTGTCAGGGTGGGCGCAGGGCCTGGGGTCAGTCCTGTTGGGGGGGTGGGGGGGTGGGTTCTCAGGAGGGAGGGGCCGAGACAAGGCGGCCCCCGAGGCAGGGCGGTGGCACTGCCCACGGGGGACACAGCTCTGTCCCCTTCTCCCCGCATCCTGAGTCCCAGCTTCCTTCACCCGCCGCGTCCCTCTCCACTGGCAGCGGGCTGTGGGCACTCTGGGCTCAGCCTCTGGGTCTCAGGGACCTGGGTCTTCACCCTAACAGTGGCTGACCTCCGAGGGGGTGATCTGGTCTTCTCCCCTCAGTTTCCTCATCTGCCCGCGCAGATACACCAATCAGTACACTTATTGGATGAATGAACTGATCTCCTGGGGCTCTCTGGAGGAAGAGGTCAAGCGGACCAAGCACTCAGCGTGGTGCCCAGCGCGTAGGAAGGGCTCAGTAACGGGTAGCGTCGGCCACCACCACCGTCACACAGGACTGAGCCGGAGCAGCAATCCCTAGAGCTGTGCTTGCCATGACTATGTTCATTTTAAGTGACACGTGCAGAAGAGACGCGGTAAATACCACCTGGGACAGTGCTTGGGCGGGCTCCCCTGCGCAGGACCCCCACACCTAGAGAACGCCTCGCCGTGACATTCAGGAGACCGTGGGGCCCAGGCTGGCCTCCCGTTCCAAGAAAGCCAGCTCACGTTCTGCAGCCCAGGGCGGTGACACCACGCGGCTCTTCCTTCTCACTTCTGCTCTGGGCGGGGACAGGCCGGGCACCCTCTCAGAAACCTGCGGTGTGCAATTTCCTCCCTGGAACCCAAGCGGCCCCGTTCTCAGGCCGAGGTCGTGCAAAACAAACGCAGCGAGGGGCCCCGGCGTTTCTGTGCGAGTTCTGCGAGAAACAGGTGTCAGTGAGCCCCGGGGGAGCCAGGGGGAGCCGGGGGGAGGGGCTGCTTGAAGGATGAGTGAACATGGATCGGGCATGACCTTGAGGACAGAAAGGCCTGCACGGTGGCCGAGACGGTGAATTTGGTTCCTGGCGGGCAAATGCCAAGTTGTGGGCATCGGGCATCACCACGGACGCAGAGGAGGAAGCCGGAGGTCGGCTGGATGGCCAGGTGGGGTGGGGGTGGGGGATGGGGGACTGAGACACCAGGGAGGGCCAAGCTCCCGGTCAGGTTGTCTACCTTGCTCCGTATCTCGTCAGGCCTCTTATCTTCTGCTCTGGGCACCCACGCCGTCCTCCCCTGGTGCCACATGAACGTGACGTCAAACCAGCCTACGGCAGGGCAGCGGGACCGTTCTCAGAGCACAGGCTGTGGGGACAAGCGTGGACGCAGAGAGACGCCCGTGGTCTAGCACAGAAACTCACAAAGGGAGAACTAAAACCACGGGGGGCGGGGGGAGTCCAGGTGGGGGGAAATACTGGCAGTGGCTGGGGACCAAAATTAACCGCCACCTGTTAGAGGTCACGGGGAAGGGGTTACTTGGGGCCATTTCCCTGGAAAACAAAGCGGACCGTGCTGTCCGAGCACCACGCACCACCTGGCCCCTCAAGGACAGATTTGTTAAAGCAACAGTACCTTGGGGGCGCCCCGAGAAACAAGGGTTTCTGTCTTTGCTTCTTTTGAGTTCTGGTATGTGTTTACTAATAGAGTTGAGATGGTTTTTCTCAACGGCTTTTCAAGCATTTCTCAGGCTTCCGTTCTTTGAAATGGCATCTGTGTCCTTCTGATGGCAACAGCCTCTTAAACACTCACTCCTGTGGCAACGTGCATGATGTCGTGATTTTTTAAAAAAATCACTGAGCTCACCCGTGTTTCAGTACCCCATAAACGTCCTGGTGTCCTGTAAGTCATCTCACGACAGTGACCCTAAAAAAGTGTCACTTTGTGTAGTTTCTTCTTACTCAAAATGTTTAATGGGCTCTGGCTGGCGTAGCTCAGTGGATTGAGCGCGGGCTTTGAACCAAAGCATCACAGGTTCGATTCCCAGTCAGGGCACATGCCTGGGTTGCAGGCCACGGCCCCCAGCAACTGCACATTGATGTTTCTCTCTCTCTCTCTCCCTTCCCTCTCTAAAAATAAATAAATAAAAAAATATAAAAAATTGTTTAATGGGGAATAACCATTTCTGAAACGCCCATTTTAATGAAAGTTTACAACCCAAACTGGGTTGAAGGAAGGCATTCGACCAGAACTTACTGAGCACGCACCCTCCGCTCAGTGCCACACACCAGGCATCAGCGGCCGCGGACCCGCCCCTACTACCGTATGGAGGCTCTCAGCTGCGTGAAATGGGCCTGACCTTTGGTGACTGACGGAGTCTGGAGACCTCCGTGTGGCACCCAGTTCAATCCCCCACGGCTCCGGATGGGAAGACAGCCTGGGAGGCTCACCGGGCTCCACTCTGGCCCGGGGGTGGCCCGGTCTGAGCAGGATGAGGAAGAGGAAGGTCTCACTGTCATGCATTCGACCTATTGTCGGCAGCCTGAAAGAGCCAGAGCTCAAAGCCACCGAGCACCCGCTCCACGCCGGGGGAACGGATAAGCACGTCCCGTTCATCGTTGGTTCGTCCTCCCAGCCACCGCCCCGATCCCATTTCACAGGCGGGGACACTGAGGCCCGCAGCTCCGGCACCATCACGGGGCTCTGCACATGGGAGTCAGGATTTGAAACTGGACCGTTCTGGCTCCAGGGCGAAGCCCCAGCTATTCCTTAGCTCTGGTGCCTGAGACCCGTCTCCGTGAGCCCTGCGGCGAACCCGTCGGAGGTTCCGTTGCTTCTCACCGCGCCCCTTTCCCCAAGGGCTCAGCCGAGCACGCCGGGCTCGGCCACCGACGGCTCCAGAGGACTCGGGCCTTGGGGGCCTGGTGGGCTCCGGGGTGGAGCTCCGCCCAGTTATCGACAGAGGGGCGGCCAACACCCCGAGCAGCGTCACTGCGAAGGGGGACAGGCACCTCTAAATCTACCCCCAGGGAGAGACGGACACTCCACCCAAAACACCCGAGACGGTGGACCCCCCCCGGCCCCCTGTGGAGACCACCTGGGACGGTCCCCCCACTCAGCAAAGGAGGCCCGGAGAACAGAGAGCAGAAACCATCCACAGAGCAGCTCCCCGAACATTTGCTTGTATAAATAATTTATTTCTGTTCACAGCATCATATATGCATATAAAAGGGTGCGGGGAGCGGGGAGCGGAGAGGAGGGTGGTCCGGACAGCACTGTGGCAGGAGGAACGGAAACACACCAGGAGACACTGTCCCGACACCACGACAGAGAACGGGTGAGGAGAATCGTCCCGAAGCAAAGCTGGCCCCCCTCTGTCTGTCTGAAAACATTCCAAAACGCCCGTGGGGGAGGCTTGCTTCGCTCAGGGGGGACACCCACCCCCGCTCCCCAGGGCAGGAGACATCGGAAGTCACCGACCACTGCGTTGGAGGGGACCCCCGGTGGACCACTGCAAGGCCGTATTGGGGTCCAGGCTTCCTGATTGGTCAGAGATGAAATGGGCTGTTAGTGGGCCAAACGTCACAGAAATCAACTGAGACTCCTAACTATTCGTGACGACACCACAGGGTTTACTCTACGAGACAGTTACTGACAGCTGACTGCACCCTTTCAGTACTGACAATGCAAAAAAACCAGGGGCATTTCGCATTAGGTGTGAAGCACGGCAGGATTCGAACACTGGTCTTGACCTCAAGAACTGTGAGCACGAAGGTGACCGTATTTGGGCATCTGCAATGTCACAAAATAAATATATTATTCTCTCAATAGTGTGGAACTACCAAAATGTCAAAAGTGCTTAAGAAATCGTTGCATGTGAAGAAAATAAAGAAGATGGATTTTTTTTTAAATAGTTCTATACAGAGTCTTCAGGGGATGGGACCAGCCCATTTAGGAATCAGGGAATATGCGGTCACTATGTAAGCTGACACCTCGCAGGCTTTTTCCACACTCTTCGCTCTAGTTTCTCTACCGAGTCTCTACAAACAGACCACCGTCGGAGGGGCCCCACATACACCAACGAGAGAGAAAGGGAGCCGGGCTGCCAGGCCCTTATTTTAAAGTATCTTCTGTAACAATCAGGTTTCAAGCAGGAAGCCAGGAATTCCACTCTGGTTCGCAAATGAACTTTCCGCGTGCGGTGGACAACGGCCATGAATTTGTCACTGGACTAACTCACATGCTTAAAAGCACGATCATGCCCGATTTCTATAGGCCTCCTTCCTGAATTAATTTATAACCGAGGGGGCGGGGTGGGGAGGGGACAGAGCTCCACCGATAACCATGGATTCCAAGAGGAAATGAAACTCCAACCGTGAGCTCACCTTTCCCTTGCGACACTGTGTTTCGGGGTCAATGACAGCTTCTGCAAAACCAAGACTCAGTCCTGATTATAGAGGGTTTATTTAAGTTTCATTATTAAAAATATCTATTCTCTCCCTCTCCCTTCCAAAGTCTCTTTCAAGTACACGGTCACAGTGCCTGAGGACGGGCGACCATGACGTCACGTGCTCGCTTTCTCGCGCAAGCCCTGGCCGCGGCCTGCCTTTGCCTCACAGGCCAGTCCCCAGGAGGAGGGGTCAGGAAGGACCTCCCTCCTCCTGGGGGCTTCCCCTTCGCTTCCCAATCCACGCGACAAGGTCAGCTTTGACGCCAAGGTGGGGCTTTGTTTTTTGGGGGGTGCATGGCGTGAAATGCTCTGATGCGATATTTGTAATGAAATACTCAAACCAGGCAGGCCACAATGAACCCAGTTAGGGATCGGAACATGTCACCACTGGCAGCATTGAGAGGATGTAACAGGGCAGGGCAAAGTCTTTTTTTCCCCTAGGTGAATATTTCTAAGGTAAGTATTCATTTGTGGAAGTTTTTTTTTCTTTTTTCCAAGCATGTCTGAAAACCAAAACCCATCATCAAGCGGTTAGCCTCATGAGACATCCCTTGTTAAAAAAAAAAAAAAAAAAAAACCATCTTGCAATTCAGCACGCATCTGCAGCTGGGACTCTGACACCAACCCATCGGCAGGCTGTGAGAATTTCAGATTCCACACGTCCAGGCCGAGATATTTATGCCAATGACACAGTACAGAGGAGGGGGGGTCCCCACGCCCCCCTCCCACCACCCACCCGGCATTTGCATCCAGGGCCTTACCCTTTGAACACCTTTAGCTATCCTGCAGACAGGGAACACATCATGTGCCACCACCTCCAACAGTTTTTGCTTTTTTAATTTTTATTGGTCTCTTTGTGTGACAATGACCTACACATGGACGGGGTCCAAGCCATCTGGAGGATGCCTGACTCCAGGCTGAAAAGCGGTTCTCCACAAAAACCGGTCCCACAGCCACCGCCACACATCACCAGGGAAGGTGCATCTTCGTGGCCATTCCCCAGCCAGGGCCAGCGCAGCGCCCCACACCCTGGGGCTGAGTATTGTTCCCGGCGGTCCTCCCAGAGCCCCAAACACCACCTCGTCTGGGCCCGGAGCAGAACGAACGAGATTTCACCAGGGGCCGGCCCTGTGACACAAAATAATCCAGCTTCCACGGCCCGTGAATGCAAGGAGGGGCTGTTCCCCCAGCTCCTCCCAACGCCAGCAGGCCCTCCCCATGAGGGCTCCAGGGGCTCCGGGCCTTGCATACCTCAGGTAACTCGCAGGTGAGGGCGGGGCAGCCTGAACTTCTGGCCTGCTGGAGTAGGAAGAGATTGCTTTTGTCTCTGCCATCTGAGCCTTCCACCTGGGCGGGGAGGGCAGACCGCAGCCCCTGCACGTCCACTCCCCAGGCCGGCCTCCCACCCCGTTAGGGAGCTCTGGCGCTGCTCAGACAAAAGGCCCCCTGGGCTTGGGGTTGGGAGCAGGTCGAGGGCAGGCTGGCGAGTCAGCCTCCACGCCCGGGGTTAAGTCACCGGTCCTGCATCTGGGCGCAGAGATTCAGCTTTAGAAATCGGAAGCATCGCTTTGGTTCGCTGTCTTTGTTCGCGGGCGCGGGTTCTCGCACATCCATTCATTCCTGCCCGACTCACGCGCTCACTCCCCCCTCGCGGCGGCGGCGCCGGAACGCTGCCGGGCGCATTACCGCTTCTTCTTCTGCTTGAGGGACTTCCTGCGTTTCAGGATCATCTCATAGAGCTTGTCCATGCCCTCGGTGAGGCCCTCGCCGATGATGGCGCACGCCGGCTGGACGTGGTAGGTGGTGGCCGGGATGAGCTCGTGCAGCGCCAGCTGCTTCTCGATCTCGGCCACCGGCAGCGACTTGGGCAGGTCCTGCTTGTTGGCGATGACCAGCAGCGGCGTGCCCTGGTTCTCGGCGAATTTGGTCACCTTGTGCAGCTCCGTCTTGGCCTCCTCCAGCCGGTCCACGTCCACCGAGTCCACCACGTAGATGATGCCGTCCGTGCAGCGGCTGTAGGATTTCCACAGCGGCCGCAGCTTCTCCTGGCCGCCCACGTCCCAGAAGTGGCAGCTGATGCCCTTGGCCGTGCCGTTGCTCAGCTTGATCTTCTCCGTGTTGAAGCCGATGGTGGGCACGGTGTTCACGAACTCGTTGAACTTGAGCCGGTACAGCACCGTGGTCTTGCCGGCCGAGTCCAAGCCCAGCATGACGATGTGCAGGGACTGGAAGGCCGAGATGTTGGAGGAGATGTTGCCCATGGCTCCTCGCTGCGGCGCGGGCCACTGCGGCTGCAGCGGGAGGGCGCCGCCCCCCGAGCGGTGACGGGCCCGCCGCGGCCGGGCGCACCTGGGCCCCGCCTGCCGCCCTCCGCCGCGACCTGCTCGGCCTCCGCGCCCCCCCGGGGCGCACGGGTCCGCGCGCTCAGACGCCGCAGCCCCCGAGCCGGTGCCGGCCCGGCATCGCGTCCTCTCCGCAGGCTTTTGTCTCCTGTGAAGCCGCCTCCGCTGCCGCGACGCGGGATGCTGGCGCCTGGAATCTTCCTCTGGCTCCGGCTCGCTCTGCGGGTCCCCGGGCCGCGCCCCCGAGCTCCGGCCGCTGCCCCGGCTCCCCCGGCTCCCGCGGCCGGCAACGTGCTGCTCGGGCGCTCGCCTCTGCCCTGGGCCGCGCTGCGGGGCCGCTCCCGCTCCTGGGGCGCGCCTCGGAGGCGCAGGCGGGGGCGCGGGATTCCCCGGGTGTCTCTGCTGCTTCTGTCCCCGCAGTCCCTGCGCTGCCGCCGCCGCCGCCGCCGCCGCTTCTAGCCCGCCGCGGCCAGAAGGCGCCCAGCTCCGCCCCTCGCGGCCCCGCCCAGGCCCCGCCTCTCCCCGCCCCGGCCCCGCCCACGCCGCGCCCCGGGCCGGGTGCGGACTTCTCCCTCCTGCCCGCCGTTTTCGCGCCCTTCCGAGCGCTGGGAATCGCCCGCGGGGTCCCCCTCCCGGGCCGCGCCCAGACAATGGGCCCGGGAGCCGGCTCTTCCTCCCAGACCGGCTGACTCATCTTATAAAAATAGCTCCCGGCTCCCGGAACTCTCCACCCGCCCAGCCCCGGCCGAGCACTGCCCCGCGGGGCCGCGGCAGCACAGCCGGCCTCGGGGATCAGGGTTTGGGGGTTCCTGCTGTGCAGGCCAGGGCGCGGCCCGGGATCCGGAGCCGGGCGGCCGACAGCAGCGTCGGCCCAGGGGCTGTGGAGGGCCCGCGGGTGGGGCGAGGGTGCCCGCTGAGGAGTGAGGGCGATGAGGTCAGGTCCCCAGACCCCGAGGAGAGGGCAAAGGAGGGCGCTGGCTTCAGCGAACCGCCAGCCTGCGCCCCTGGACCCAGCCGTGCCCAGGGCTCTGGCCCTCAATGATTCCCTGGCTCGCTTTCCCGCCCGAGTTCCAGGGGGCTGGCTCCACCAGGCCACCCACGCACGGGGGGCCCAGGTTTGTGCCCAGGGTGCCCTGGAGGCCCAGCTCCCCCTGCCTGGCGGCAGCGATGGAAACACAAACCCAGCGTTTGTCATCTAGGCAGTGATGGGGCTGGAGTGGCGGCCGGGGGTGGGGTGTGAGGATGAGGATAATTTATTTCCGATAACTCAGACAACTGACCATTCCCAGATAGCCCCTCTGGCTGCCCTTTTTTTTTTTTTTTTTTTTTTTTCTCTCACCAACCAACTACGCTAACATTCCAGGTCAAACATTAGCAGCTCAGGAGAGCGCCGGGTGCCACCCCACTTTGAGAACCAAGAACCGCCCGCCCACGGGGGAACCGTCCTGCTGCAGCTGGGGGTCTGGCTGCCTCTGGGCGCTGAAGCCAAGTGTGTCCACGGTTCGGAGTCAGTGGCACCAGAAGTTACAGACACCCGTGTGCGACCCTGGTGTCCGTCTCCTCTCACTCCAGTGGGTTTATTCCAGTTTGTAAATACATAACAAATGCACATCCTCTCTGCGGGCAGAGGCAACCGTGCCTGGCAGAGAACACACGGAGACCTGCTCCGGAGGAGAGGTGGGGTGGGGGCGGGGACCGCACTGTCCCATGTGTCCTGCTCCCCCTTGTGAGCAGGGAAGACACACATGGGGTGGAGGGGGATAGACAGAAACATGATCATCATTGAGGAATCAGCCCCCCGTAATTTTACAGGCATGCTTTCCTTCTCCACCTTCCTCTCGTGAGCCGGTGTCCTATCACGGTACCACAGATGATGCCTTTGGTACTGAAACTCATGAGAAGACCGTGTCTGTAGAAAGCAGGATGAGCCACCCGGTCTCTGGAATTCCTGTGGTGACAGCAGCCACTGCAGTTGGTCATCTGTCCTCCAGAGTGGGTCCGGGGGCTGGGAAGGGAATGCTGGGGCTGGAAGCGAATGGCCTTGTGGGTTACGCTGTCCAGCCCTCCAGGGGAGGGGACCGCAGCCCAGGCCCGTTTCACTGTGCCGAGGGGGAAGCAAGCTGCAGACGGCCCACCCCACGCCCAGGGGTGCCGGTGCCCAGCTGAGGGGCTGCCCACTCTCCCTCTCCCTGCACCCACACACTCTTTTAACTCAGTGGGGAAGGAAGTTGCAAACAACCCAAAATCAGTTGCAAATGACAGAAATCCAACTCAAATTGAGTTGGGCCACAATGAAAATATATTCAGTGGCAAAACTGAAAGGTTCAAGCATGATTCAGGTGTGGCTAGATCCAGGAGCTCAAAAGAAGTCTTTAGACCAGGCGTCTCTTCGGTTCTTCTCTGTTTCCCTCTGTCCTGAGTCATTTTCCTGCAGGCATCCCCGGACTCCGATCCTCGGTTTCCACCCTAGAGGGGAAAAGCTGCATCTCTTTCCCATCAACTGCGACAAAAGCCTGGAGGACACCTCCCTCTGGCCTTCCGAGTCCACCCCTGCACCAAGCGTTACTGTCCAGCCGGGGGTGGGGGAGGGAGCCTCACAGGTGTGGCCCAGCAGCTCAAGCGGGGGAGGGGTATCTCCCAAAGAAGAATCCGGCCTCCGCTCCCACAGGGCAAATACATGGTAGTGGGCAAGCAGGAAGGAGCAGCATTGGCGTAATTTCTAATGAGGTCATTCCGGTTACTGGGACTCCTGGGAAGACAGAGTTTTGTGGGGTTTTTTTTTTTGGAGTGATTTCCTTGGCTTTCTTCAAGGCCCGCCCCACAGGTAGCCGCCTTCTCGTGAGACGGTCTCTTCTCCCTCCTTCCTCTTTGCCACAGGCAGGGCCTTGGCTGGGGGCCAGCCCCAGACGGGACTTTGATTAGTGGCCTGGATCCTGGACACTTGGAAAGGCACCGGCCGGACTGGAACCTCTGGATCTGGCTCCCGCCAATGACCTTGGCACAGGGGCCCGCCCCCTCCCTTGCCATCTAACCCCGTCCCCGCCCCAATCAGGTCTCGCTCTTATTTTGAGGACAGCAGGAGGGAAAGGCTTTAGTAAAAAAAACACCCGATGTGTTTTCTCGGTGCTATACTAATTACTGCCGATGGAGGCCCCCACCTGTGCACCCCCCACGGTGGGGTTTGGCCATCAAGGACGCTCTCCTGTTCCTCGGAAACAAAAAATGCGGAGCGCTAGACACTAATAGAGCCTTGCAGAACGCAGCCATTAAACAGCAGCTCTCCATACTTGAATGGCAGCCGCTCTGCGTTCCAATTTCGCTCACCGGGTGATACGTTGATGTTACAGTTGATGATTTAACTTCTTTCCCGCAGCGGCATCGCTGGGCTCAGCCAGCCAGCTTTCAGTGCGAATCGCAACTGAGAAACGCAGGAGACCTGAAAAGGAAAGTGAGGTTCACCGCCGTGGGTCAGGAACACCAGGCTCACTCAGAACCCGGTTCTCCCTGGACGTAGGTAGGGCCATGGCCGGGGCTGCGCCGCCGGGTTGGGTGGGTGCCCCCCATGTCCTAGCCACGGGGCAATACCCTGCTCACTGTTTCTCAAGGGACCCCCCTCTCTAACACACGTCGAACACACGTGGTGGCTGTGAAGGATAGATGACGTAACACACGTACAGTGTCTGGCACACGGTAAGTGTTCAGTACATGTTGGCTTTGATGACCTCAGGGAAGCCACTTTTTTTTTAAACTTTTTATTTTATTTTTAAAATATTTATTTTTAGAGACTGGAAGGGAGGGAGAAAGAGAGAGAGAGAGAGAGAGAAACATCAGTGTGTGGTTGCCTCTCATGTGGCCCCCACTGGGGACCTGGCCTGCAACCCAGGCATGTGCCCTGACTGGGAATTGAACCTGGGACACTTTGGTTCGCAGCCTGTGCTCAATCCACTGAGCTACACCAGCCAGGGCTTGGAAACCACTTTTCTGATGCAGCACACAGCCCCCCCCCCCCCCCCCAGCGGCCATGCCCCGCCCCCCAAGCCGGCCCGTGTTCTGCTGAGTAGAGAACCTTGGCTGCCCGCGCCCCTCGCTTTGTTTTAATTAATCAGATCGGACGTTTCTCAGAGAGGAAGGTGCGCCCGAGACTCGCCTGAGACTAACGTCACTTCCAGCAGCAGCAGCCGCCGGCGCTTCAGGTCCCTCCCTCCCTTCTCTCCGGCGTCGGGATGCCTTCACCCCCAGAAAGGGACTCCGTTAGCTCCAGGTAGACAGAGTGCAGCCACTTGGCCGTGACTTGGCAACTGGATCCTAAAATATCATTCTTTTTTTTGTTTTTTTCCTTTCGGGGCTTAGACAGAAAGTGTGCTGCCTACTACGGTGACTTTGGAGTGGCTCTAGTGACTAGAGCAATGCGTGCCGTCGTTCCTCTCTGCGCTTTAGTTAGGCTCGGAAGAGGCGAAGGTGAACGCCCCGTCCGTACCTGAGTGTGGGTGGGGGTCCAGTGCGTGCCCACGAGCAGGCCTGTAAGGTGTGAGACTATCGGCGCGTTCTGATTGGCCGGCTGGGTTCCGAGCGCTGCCCCTGTGCTCGGCTGTGATGGTGCAGGAGTGCCCTCTACTGGGCGTCTTGCGTAACAGACGAAGGCCTCCGCGGGGGTGAATTCGCCCGGAGCCTCGTAGTGAATGTTCAGGGCACAAGTGGGACAAGTGCTCGGGCAAGTGGCTCCCGGACTGCTTCTGAGTTCTCGGAGAGCCGCGCTCGCCAAGCCGAGAACGTGCGTCTGTCCGGGCTCAGAGCGTGGGCACGTGGACCCTCCGACGCAGGCTGGGTCTGGTCTGCAAGGCCCAGCAGACCCGGAGGGGTGGCTCGCCAGGAGGGGGAACCAGCAGTGAAGGGGGCCACCAGGAAGTCCCTCCGAAGAACCGCAGACTGGCTGGGGGCGAGAGGGGCTCGGCGCGCAGGAAACCCAGCTGAGATCAGAGACCGGGGAGAGATCGGGTTCTGCGTCTGATTGGAGGGGCAGGCCGGAGAGCCAGCCGTCCACGCAGGCAGGGCCGGGAGTGGGGAAGGCAGCAGGCCGACGGGTCGGAGAGCAGGAGGCCTGAGGCAGCGGGAGCCAGCGGGTCCCGGACTGGGATTCTGTGGCTGGTGCAAGCGTGTCCTGAAGGAGGACCCCACCCACCCGGCCAGAAGTCTCGGCGCGTGGAAGACCGGGGGGGGTCTCCATCACGGGAGAGTCTCTGAATTCCGGGTGAAACGCCAGCCCCGGGCTGCTCGGGGGAGGGGCTGAGAGACGCTGCATCTCAGGGCAGTTTGGGGGGGGGGCGGGGGTACAGGGGGCCAGTAGATCTTCCCAGTGACAGATCTGAATCCGTGCTGCTGGTGGCCTTTCGCTTTATTCGAGTGCCCCAACGACTGGAAATAAGAAGGACCCACTACTCTTGTCCATTTGAGTTTATGAAACAGAGAGAAACAAAACAAATCAAAACAAAAAAATCCCCAACAGTTCAGAGTGCCTTATTTTTAATTTTTTTTTGTGAAGCAACAGGCTGAAGCAAGTCCGGTTCTCATTTTTTTTCCAGCAACCACTCCTGGGATCACTTTGTAGCTGTTGTTGTTTCTGATTTGGGCAAAAAAAAAAGAAAGCTAAAATATTTTCTCCCATTCAAGCCTTCATTTATCAATTGTTGATCTCGATGACATGCCCAAGATAGGTATGAAAATTTAGAAGTCATTATCTTTCCTATCAATATTATTTCCAGATAAGATTCTTCTATAAGATTGTTTTCAACCTCTCCTTAATACTTGAATTTCATCCCTCAAGTGAGCGTTTGTCAGGGACATGAAGAACTTGGGTCTACTAAAATGACAAAACAATTTCATACCGACGCCAGGCCCCTTTCAGGGGAAGGGGCAGGAGTGTGGTATGCAGAAGTTATTTCTGATTCCTTTAATAATTCAATCACTGTAATTAAATTTCTCCTCCAGAAAGCCACAGCGAAGAAAGGAGAAAGCACGGACAATAAACCCCGGTGATTAGTGCGCTGCACCCTGCCCCGGAAAGTATTGGATGGAAGCGGATCACTCAGGTTTCCCCTGCCTCCTCCCCAGGTGAACCGGGACGCCTATTATGTTCCTTTAATTAAAACCTCCTTGGCTGAACCCGAGAGAGAGGGAAACAATCGCGCTTTTGTGCTTCTCTGGAGCCCTCTCGGCTCCTTCCCAGGGCGGAGGCGGCCAGGGTGCGTTGCCAGCTCCCCCTTTGTCTACTGTGCGGTCGGCTGGTCACTCCGGGCCGGCCTCCACGGGACATTGGTCCGGGCACCTGAAGAGACAGATGCCTCTGGCTCCTTGCTGCTCTGGTTAGAGGCGCAGCCACCGAAGGTTGTAATTTCCTCGCGAGTTGCACTGTGTGTGTGTGATCCCACACTCTCTCCCATCGATCGCAGGGGATCCCTTTTGCTCTCCTGCCCCTGCCCCCTGCCCCCCACGTCTCCTAAACCTGCTTTCCCAAGGCCACTGGTGACCAAAGGAAACATCCGGAGGCCCTCTGCTTCCCCTCCTACCTGGCCTCCAACGGACCCTGTTGATCGCGCCATCCTTCTTGAAAGGTTTCCCTAAGAAAATCGATGGCCCTGGCTGAGGGGCATGGCTCCCCTCACCCTTTACTGCCCCACGTGCTACCTGAGCTGTGGGGGACCGCCGTGCTAGTGACCGTCTGGGGTGGTCCCCGGTCCGAAGGCACGCCACCCTCCAGGACCTGCAGATGCACGGCTACACCACCACACTCCCCCCTCGTCTCCCGGCACGGCCACTAGACTCTATCTCATCGGTCAGGAGTGACTGACCCGTGGTGGCCCCCGCGGTTGGTCTTGGACCTTCTCCCCCTCCTCTCGCCTCTCCACAGTTAACCCCTCCCGACTCTCACAATTGCTCACTCCCTGTCACTGCCAAGGGCAGTTGGGTGCTGGGCTCACTTGGCAGCATTCCAGGGCACTCACCCCTCAGAGCTGCGGCCTTCCCGCTGGACACCGGCTGGACATGCAGGAGGCTGGGCCCCGGACCCCGGCCAGACATTTGGAGCTGCCTGCCCCTGACTCCCACATTGGGACCTGCAGCTGCTGGTGGCGCCTCCTCTGACCCGGACGCGGCTCTGGTCCCTCCCATTTATGACGGGCTGGTGCAGACTGGAGACGCCGGGGCGTAGAAGCCACGGTTCCGGCTGCCTCCCAGTCTCTGTCGGCTTAGGACGAAAAGATGAAGAAAAACAGGAGCAAAGAAATGGGGATAAATTGAATTTCAGTGGTGGAAGAAGCTCACTACCTCTTATTGAATTCTAGTTTATTTATCTAGAGTTCCTTAACTGAATTTGCAGCCTGCTGCTCAGGGACGACAGCTTTGTTATGATTTTATCTGGTGCTAAGTGGGCAAAACAACTACATAAACACAACCCCAGGTTTTTCCTGGTTTAAGACGCCGTCAATTCAAGTATAAAACTGAGGCCTAGACTTCGGGCCGGAGCGCTGATTCGAGACCCCAGGACACAACCACATGCAGTCGTAGGGCCCGAGGGCGGCCGCAGCCCGGCGTCTTCCTGACCAGGTGTTCGCACTGGCCAGGAATCGGAGTGCCCATCCGTAGCGAAGTTATTGAATGCCCTCAGATACATCCGTGCACTCGAACACGTCAGAGCTATTAAAAGGAATGAGATGAATCTGTGTGTGTTGTGATGGTTAAAGCACCCAGGTATTAATAAGTAAACAGTGTACAGTACACAACTACACCCATCTCAGTGAAGATTTGCACACTCTGTGTGTGTGTGTGTGTGTGTGTGTGTGTGAGATAGATGTGGAGATCTATGATATTTGTGGTAATTTTTAAAGAGAAACTCGAAGACACGAAACCACTGGTAGTGGCTCGCTCTGGACCACGGAGCCGAGTATGTGGGAAGGAATACAGACGTGTTTCCCTGTGTGCCCCCTGCGCTGTTTGAATTTGCTTTTCATGTGCATGAAGATACCATTTTCATAATAACAAAGACAGTCCCAAAGCCCCACTTAGCGAATGAATGCATGCACAGGAAGAGAAAAAAATGCCCGCATACATATGCAGATTTAGTGAGCCCTGCCTTTCCTGCCGCGTTCTAGGACGCAGTAAAACGGACAGCGCAAGTGTCCGGAGAGTGGATTACCGCACGAGCAAATGTGGGATCCCCGTAAATAGGGGTTCCCGGCCAGACGCACCCCAGCAGCCTTCAAGCGTGACGGGGAAGGGGCTGGGGAAGCACTTCCTGGTGCGGATGGTGGAGAGGGTCATTTTCTTGCAGAGCCGGGCTCCTTGGCCACCTCAAGGTCAGGCCGACAGGTTAACTGCACCGGTAACATTCAGAAGCGCGTTCCTGCGGAGGTGGCAGTGGGGAGAGGTGTAGCTCCCCTGAAACCTCTAACCTTTCCGGCAGGTGCGCGGTGCCAGCGTCCCAGGTTCCTGGCAGGGGTCCCCGACTCTCTCTCTCCAGGCCGGACCCTGAAGACGAAACAGTGGACAGACGGACGCCCATGAGACCGAAGACTTTCTGTGTCGTTATTTAAAAATTTCAAATTCTTCTGCCGTGCGTGCCTGCAAATTGTCTTCCATCATGCCATTTAATCTGCATATCGTTAGCATCGCATCACAGGAAAGGGGTGGGGAAGTCGCCTTCCGGCAGGGTCTGAGTAGGTGTGGATGCCAACTGGCTTCGCCCGGGGTTTCTTCACGCTCTGAAATCGCGGGAGCGAAACGACGCCGGATGGTGTTCGACGAGGGGCCAGCCGGGCGGAAGAGTGGGTCTTTTCGGGTTTGTGCGTGGCTCGTGGGCATGCGGGCTGGGGTTCCCGGGGAGGGGGGAGGACGCCTCTCGTTTCTAAAGTCTGTGTGTTGTTTATCTGTCAGCACCCGCCGTCCAAGTCATGGGTGCCCACCACCCAGGTCGTGGGTGCTCTCCGTGCTGCTGCCTGTGCGCGACCCCAACCATACTCTTCTCTCCTTCAAACCTCAGGGCCTCTTGTCCAAGGAACATTTTCCTGGAAAAAAACCAAACCATCCTTCCAGAACATTTTAAACTTTGACTTCTTAACGGAACTGTGTGAGGAGCTGAAACGCACAGAATGAAACACTGTCCTTCGGGGGACGGTCGAGTCCGGCCGGGGCCATCGGCCATGTCAGTGCGCCTGGCATCCATCACGTCGGCGGCTCAGGTCGGTTTGACCTTTGCCCTCTCCACACGGATTTCAGCAGACCCGTTACTCTTTACTCCTTGCCAGGGCGCCGCGAAGACCCAACCTGCATAGAGAACGTGGCCGGCAAGTTGGGTTTGCCCAGGATCTGAAGGTCGTTCTTTGCCTCCACTCCCCATTCTAGAAGCTTCTCTCACAGGCGACAACACGGAGTTGGAAGGGATGTAACCAAGTCAGTGCATTTTCTAAGCCACCTGCGTCTCATGTGTTCTTACAATCGAATTGCTGAAATTATCATTTTTTTTAGTTTTTTTTCCTTTTCTCTTTTGTTGAAGCCACGCTCTTGATAAACGCCCTCTGAGACAAAGAATTAGTTTTTGAAGATCCCGTGCGTGGACTGTTTGAAACAGGCCTGGGCTGTGTGCGTGAGCTCTGTGACGTCCACGCGGAAGCCAGAGCCTGTCAGGAGTGGGCATTCCAGTATGCGGGGCCAGGCAAGGTCACCTCCGCAGTCAGTGCTGGTCCTTCAGCCGCTCTGCACCTTTGCCATTCTGCTCTGAGGGTCGCTTCTAGTGAAGAGCGCTCCCTGACCCGTTACACGCGTTACTGCACACGGACTGTGTTCCTTGGTCCGGACACGCAGGGAGGGGTTCACGCGTGTTCACCTGCAGTGGGTGAACCGCCACCCACTTGTTCACCGTGTCTATTAAGATTTTTTAAAGATTATTTATTTATTTACCTTTAGAGAGGGGAAGGGAGGGAGAAAGACAGAGAAACATCAATGTGTGGTTGCCTCTTGAGCGCCCCCTAGTGGGGACCTGGCCCACAACCCAGGCATGTGCCCTGACTGGGAATTGAACCTGCGACCCTTCAGTTCAAAGGTTCGTGCTCAATCCACGGAGCCACACCAGCCGGGGCTCTATTAAGACTTTAACGCGCCCAAATCACCTGAGCATGTGTGTGCGTATGGGTGACAAGGAGGGAAAACGTGTCTGCCCCGTGCCCAAGACATGACCCTTGCACTCAGGAAGCTGCTCTGTGGCCCAGGAGTCCAGCGGTGACCCGAGTTCTGGGAATGCAGCTCTTCCACGTCTCCTCTTACTGTTTCCCTTTCTTCTCACTTTCCCACTCCACCCTCACCCTTTCCCTTTTCCAGATGTGCCTCTTCTTCCTCTTGCCCCATCCTTTCTATCTCCCCACGCTTTTGTGGAGCCGCGGCCCAGGTTCCCAGCCCCACCCAGCTCCACGCCCAAATCAGTGAGCACGAGAAAGACCTTCAGACAGGTGAGTGGGATAACCTCCTGCTCCACGGGCATGTCTGTCCCTGGCATGTCTGTCCCCAGATGCCCACCGTGCGGGCCACAGATAGGCGGGGGGCGGGCACGACACTGGCATGTAGCAGGGTCCTGTAATTGCACATGTGCATGTGTGTACCTGTGCACACAGACATGCAGATGCACGCCCAGACACACAGACACACGTAGGCTCTGGAGACACACTTACCTGAGCTGAAACCCTGGACTCTCTTTCTACCTGTTAGCCCTGTGGCGGCGCTTCTGCAGCCGCAGGAGCGGGCGGGCTGCTGAGCGGCCTGGCGGGGGCCAGGAAGTGCCCCTCTGGGACGCCGCTGCCCCACATCCCTGCCCCGGGCTGTACCGAGTGGCCTCACCGTCCCCTCAGCTGTGACACCGTCACCACCCTCCCCTCTGCCTCCCGTGGCCCTTTGGGAGCCCCACGAGCGACTCCACGGGGAGCGACAGGAGAGTGTCTGGTCCAGCTCGGTGCTCCGTCGACATTCAGCGCTCGGTCCTGCACCCAGAAGCCGCCCAGGGCTCCGCTCCTCCAGCATCTTGCTTCAGACGGCTCCCGCATCCCGCCTGTTTCCTTCGTACCAAACAGATTGCCACTTTCTCCAAAAAATAATAATAGGAGGCTGTAGTGGTCCGGAGGAGAAGGGGGGGGGAGGAGAGTTCCAGCTGACGCAGAGAATGACGAGCAGAGTGGGGGGGTGCAGGCGGGGGGGGGGGGGGGCACGCAGAAGGCCCGGAAGCGACAGGCCGAGCGAGGAAACGTCTGGGTGGACGGAGAAGCACCGTCCCTGAGACGCCCCCGGCAGACCGAGGGGGAGGGGGAGGAGGTGTGCTGCATGTAAGGCGACGCCCTGAAATCGCCCCGTGTTCACCGCTGAAGCGGGCTCGCCGGCCAGACGGTGATCGCCCAGAACGCAGGGACCCTGCATGGTCTCCACTAGGAGCCCCTCCCCCCAGGGTGCGCGCCCGGTGAGCGGCGGCACGCTGCTTCTCCAGTATCGCAGAGCACCCACGGGAGACCGGCGTTGCGTCTCCCTTGGCGTCAGCAAGCCCTGTCCCAGGCGGGACTCAGGGATCCGTCGTGGGACGATTTCCGGTGTCGCTGGAAGCGTCCTTCGTGGACGGATCCGCCCCGCATTCAGCGTCAGCAGCGCCCTGGGGCGCGAAACGAGGCCGACTCCCGCAGACATGGCTCACGCCCGTGAAGAACGCGGTTCATCGGTGACCGCGGCGCGAGCAGGTTCCGCAGCTGAGCGGGTCCCCGGCCGCTGTAAGGAGAGAGGGCACGAGGGGGCGCTGTTCCTGCCGTGGATGGAGCAAGGCGGACGGACTCGGGGCCAAGGACAGCCAGGGCTCCCTCGAGCAAGGCCGCTGTTAACACGACGTCTGGGGCCTCTTGAAACGAAGGCCCTGAGCCTTGCTGGGCCTGAGGGCGACAGTCAGCACCCGGAGGGCTGGGGAGTGAACTGAGACGGGTGGTGGGCTTTGTCATCCACCCCGCGGGACTCACTGGGCACCGACCACGCGTCCGGCTCTGTTCTCGGAGCTGGGGCTGCCGCGGCGAGCGAGGGTCACAGAGCCCTGCCCGCTGCCCAGAACACGGCGAGTAGGGGCCACCGTGTCGGGTTATTGCTCCGGCCAGCACTTGGCCGGAAGTCAACTGTGAGGGTGAATAGGTACGGAGGAGGAGTATGGAGCAAACGTGCTTCAAAATGCACATAAAGTGGATTTAAGGTCCGAGTGCTGAGCTTGGAACCCAGGAAGTGTGCGTGGAAGGGCGGCAGGTCTGAGTAAGGGGGGGGGGGGGCCCTCCCGGATCATCAGCTGTGCTTGGCAACAGGAGGGGGAAATCCGTGAGTTTTGGATACAGATAAGTGGTACCGAAGACGCAAAATTTTCAGTTTTTATGGTGAAACACAAACCTTGAAGGACGTTTTCCGCTGGTGGCAGCATCTTTGGGGTCCAGTCCCCGGAGAGCGTGCGGGGTGCCCCTGCTGCAGGGCACCCCGTGGAAAAAGCCAAACAGTCCCGTTCTAGCACCTTCTCTCCTCCTAAGTATTCTGGTTGACTTTTCTATTTAAAGTAAGCTCCAGATACGACCCTTTATAACGAGTATGATTTAGGAGGTAACAGCATTTAGTGTTGATTAAATGGTAGCTCCCCACACTCAGATGGGAGATTAATCCCACCCCCCCTCTTTTTTTTTTAATAGGAAAGCTGCTCTCGGGAAAAGCGTGGAAAGGGCACGTCCCTTTTCACGAGCAAAACCTCCCGAATGAGAGCCAACATTAAAATACACGAACATCCCCTGGCTGGTGTAGCTCAGTGGATTGAGCGCGGGCTGCGAACCAAAGTGTCGCAGGTTCGATTCCCAGTCAGGGCACATGCCTGGGTTGCAGGCCACGGCCCTCAGCAACTGCACATTGATGTTTTTTTTTTTTTCTCTCTCTCCCTTCCCTCTCTAAAAATAAATAAATAAAATCTTAAAAAGAAAGTGTGAGATACATACATATTAGAATATTTAAAAAAAAACACGAACATACTTGACTTGGAGAATAACAAAGGCAAAATGTTGACGGTCCAGCCTCCACACCTAGACGCGAGGCCGTGAGCGTATTTCTGGGAAAGACACAGGGGGGCCGGTGGGAACCAGCCGAGAGGGATCTGAGCACTTTTGGAAATAATCAGATTAGTAGAGCGGTTGGCGGTAGTGGGGTTCCTGGAGATGCTTCCCAAAGTTCACCGTGCACAGAGACTACCCGGGTGGCCGGGAAACGTACGTGCGCTTCCTGGCCCCCATCAGGAAGACCCTGGTTCCACGGGGCATCAGGCTCATTCCCACCGGGGGATGCAGACCCAGTCACTACCCCGCAGCATCCTGGGAAAGCCCGGGCCCCGGGTGGTCCATGGAAGGCTTCACCCTCCCTCCACGAGCCCCCGGGAGGGAACGGCAAGGCCGTTTAGCGTGTTCATGCTCCCGGAGAGGGGACCCAGTCCTTCCTTCGGACACCAAGGAGGTTCTGACACAATAGCACTTTGGGGGTGTACGGTGGAAACCCTCAAGCCGGACTCTGCCATTAGCAGGATAAGGCAAGAAGGCAGGAAAAAGCGACATAAATCAGCATGGCTGTGCAGCTCGTGGGTGTAAAGAAGTGGTTTGACTCTCAGATACATTAGGACATGAGATGTGAAAAGGGACAGAAGGAGGCACCATGTTGCTGGCTCAGGGCGAGGGGGGCAGTCCGGTCTTCGGGGCCTCCCGTCTGTCTCTTTGTCCACAGGAGCGCTGCTGCCGTGGCAGCAGAGGGGGGAGCTGGGGGCCGCTGCCGGGATGGTGACAGGCAAGTGAGGTGTGGCCCCAGATCCACACCCTACCTTGAACCTCCTTGGAAGCCTGACCGAGAGCCCCGGAACGCTGAGCGACCCTGGCGATAGGGACGGAGGTCTGGGTGTCTGGGTTCCAGGCAGTTCCTCCCGCCATCGGCGCTCTCACGTGCCTGACAGACAGACAGACGTCAGAGCAAGGCCGAAGCAACCAGATTTGACCAGAACGCACAAGCAGAGAGTCGAGACACGAAGCGAGGAGAGAGGGAGGAGAAGCACATCCGTTCCCACGAAGTGGATTTCTCCTGCGAAGGAATTGTTTTATCTACGAGATCAGATGCTGTGAATTGAGCTTCCCATCAATGTCGCCACGAGGTTGCTAAGCACCGAGAGGAATTCCTGGTGAGGAGTCTAGGGAGGGGGAGCCGAGACGTGCTCCCTCCCGCCCTGCAAGGGGTGTGAGTTTTGTGTTGACGGGGCATCCTCTGAGCCCGAGCCCCTGATTGCAACCCTTCACCTGGGCCCGCCCCTGCCCTGGGCTCCCGGCCCGTGGGTCGGTCAGGCAAGGCTGCCCGCTTAACACGTGCATTTCTGTTTCTCTCAGTGCCTCCCCCCAGAGAGGGACCACTGTGCTCCCCCCACCCCGGCCCAGCTCCTGAATGGGAGCCCTGGACCCTCAGCCACTGGAGGTGAGGACCCGGTGGGAGGCTTGGACTTCCCCTTGACGACGAGGCTGCCCGAGTGCAGAGCCGGCGGGGGTCTTGGCCTGTGCTCTCCAGAGAGAGCGAGCACGGGGCGCAGGGCTGGGGACAGGAGGCCGGGGTACAGAATTCCAGCACCACCTGCTCCAGTGCCAGGTGTCCCACTGCGGACCAGCTGCAGCTTCCAGCCCGAGGAGCAGCCCCTCTGGAAGGGGACGGGTCACAGACACCTGAGTGGGGGTGGAGGGTGGGGCTGGGGAATCCCTGGTAACGTGGAGCTGGAGAAGGCATTTGGTAGCAGCTGCGACCCTGGGAGCACTGAGCTCCCACAGGGCACGGTCAACAGGGATGGCGGAGGGGCACACACACCCCGGCCTGTCTCCTGCCCCGAGAGGGCCTCGCCGGTGGCTCGGGGCCTCTCCCTCGGGCCTCTGACCCAGGGCTTGCGTCTGCAGCAGCGTTAATGTGAACCGTTCACGGCGGCTTGGGAATAGGGTGGATTTCTTCAGACGCACGGTCTCCGGGGTGTCTTAGTTGTACCTGTGTCCGTTACTCTGGAGGGAATAACTGCCTATTTCCTTTTTTGCAATATTTTTAAATTTACATTTGGCATTCAATAGTGTACCAGTTTTCAGTGTGCAGCATAGTGATCGGACATCTACACACCCTGCGAAGCGACGGCCCCCGCAGCCCACCTGGCCCCACGCGTAGCTCCTGCGACGTTACCGGCTGTGCTCCCTGCGCTGCGCTTCACGTCCCCGTGATTATGTTTACAGCCGGCAGTTTCTACTTCTTAGTCCTTTCACCTCCCTCCCCTCCCCCGCCCCGGAATAATCCATTTCCTTGAAGTGTCCCCAGGTCACCCCGGGGTAACCATGCCTACGCCCCACGACCAGACATTCCAACACAGCCTGTGAATTTAATGAAAAAAAAGACAACAATTTTCACATGAAGCGATGACAACATGCCACTATTAACTTCATTCATATAAATTCCCTACGGTAAAATCCCCGCGATAAATTCCATGGGCGTGGTTGTGCTACTGCTTTCATGCACCACGCCATTCTGTTCGCTAGGATTTTATTTAGGACTCTGCTTCTATATTTGTGCGTGTGATGAGTGTGAAGTTTCCCTTTCCCGCGCCGTCTTAGTGAGCAGCTGGCACGAGAATCGTGCTGGCCCTGTGACGCCACCGACCTCCCCGAGGGGAACTGTAAGGCCCCTCTGAGTGACGCACAGGAAAGTTTTTAAACATAGGCCAAGCTATCCTCTACCGGATGGGAGGGAACAAGCTTTGTCCGTGTTAATTGTTTCCTAATTAATGTTTGGATTTCAGGCAGTCTTCACCATCCCGTTGGAATGGCATATGCAGGTTTGGTGAAACGATCGTAGAGCTCATCTGGAAGGGAAAAACCAGGTGATCATTTTGCTACCTAGGGTTTTAAAGTGTGTTTTCTAAACAGCGTAGAATATGGATTTAATTTTTTTTCTAGTAAATGATCTTTTTGTTTAACCACGGTTACTGATGTCAACTTCTATACAAAAATTGTCACCATGGTCAGGGAACCACGAGACTTCTATGAGACTTCTGCTGTTGGGGACTCAGTGGCATTCGCCCGGCAGCCGGCCCGGGGCCTGGTGTCACCTGGTGTCACACACGCTTCTTCGTACACTCTTGGCAGGGGAGGAGTCCCACACGTGGCTGTGCAGGCAGCTGGCTTCATCTTTCGAAACTCTAAACCAACCGCATTCTCACGTGTGATTTGTTCCACCTGCTGCACCACGAAACCACAGCTGCGTGCGCGTGAAGCGTCACCGCATGCCCGGCGTCCGTCGCATTCCCCTGCGGCTGCGAAACCTTCGCACTGTGAATTACAACGGACTCCGAGGGGAAGGGGGCCGCCGTCAGCCGGCACAGACCACCGAGGTGCCCCGAGTGGAGCCAGAGCCACTCAGGAGCCGGGCGCCCGCCCGAGAGACGGTCCCGCCAGTCAGCGAGGGGGCGGGGCTGCTCAGCTGTGTTCGGGGGACGAGGGTGTTCTTGCTCTTTGCACCAAAATCGATTCCAGAAGCATCAAAGATCTAAGTAGCCCTGGCTGGCATAGCTCAGTGGATTGAGCGCGGGCTGTGAACCAAAGTGTCGCAGGTTGGATTCCCAGTCAGGGCACAAGCCTGGGTTGCAGGCCACAGCACCCAGCAACCGCACATTGATGTTTCTCTCTCTCTCTCTTTCTCCCTCCCCTCCCTCTCTAAAAATAAATAAAATCTTAAAAAAAAGATCTAAGTGTAGAATATTATAGCCTTAGAAGTATTAGAAGGAAGCAAAGCTTCCATGCGTGGGGACCCCCCCAAAAAACCAGAATTTATTTATAAAAAATTGAGTAGTTATTCTTACATGCTTAAATGTCAGGCCCTTTCAAAGTACTCCCCATTTGATGCCAGTCTTGACTCAAATCGTTGAGCCTGGGCTCGGGGGCGGGCGACAGCTCTACTGGATCTGGGACACACAGGGGACGGGGCGGCGGGTCACAGGAGTCGCTGGGCAGTGAGCAGCCCAGGGTGCAAGGCCAGAGCCAGCTCTGTGGTGCTAGGGCTCCCGGTGGAGAACGGACTTGGCCCTGAGGACGCCTGGGTTCTGTGCAGGGCCGCAGGGGTGGTGAGCCCGCCTCTTCTCTTCTGAAAGATGGGGGTGGAGAGAGAGAGACAGAGGAGGGAGGGGGCAGGGAGGAACGGGAGGGAAGGGAGGGAGGGAGGGAGGGAGCCACAAGCACAGGATAAAGCAGGTGTGCATCGAATCCACAGCCGGGGACGCGTGTCGGTGAAGCGGTGAGGCACAATTTACTGGATTACAGGATTCGGGTCGGCCCCGGGCGGGGGGTGGCGGGCAGCTGTGTCTGGGCGGTCAAGGAAGGAGCGAGCGAGCATCTCAGAGGCCCAGCCACCTCACCTCCAGGGCGCTGCTGGCTCACCCCATTCCCAGCCTGGTGTTGCCATGACAACGGAGCAGGCAGGCTGGGAGAGCAAGGAAGGAAAGATGGTCCCTGATGCCACAGGGCGCTCCGGTGAGATTTGTCACGGGGCCAGGCGCAGGCTGGCGGGAGCGGGCGGAGAGGGCTGGCTGGGCTGAGGGCGGCCGGGCTGGACAGGCAGCAGGGGGCAGGCCGGGAGGGGGCACTTGGGCCTGTGTGGCCTCAGGGTGGAGTTTTGAAGGAAGCCTCTAGAAGGGAACATTCCCACCACACCCTCCTCAAAGAGCCTGTGTCCCGTGAGCCCGCTTTCTCCATGTGTCAGAGCGTCACGTGCCCGTGCAGCCCGTGCGCTACACAGCGAGGCGACAAAGGCTCACGGAAGGGAAACTGCTACAGACACACTGACACACGCCAGTTGTGGAAAAGAAAGGAAAAGACTGTGAGCCTATCGACCGTAAACCTAACAGCCTCCCTCGGTGCCTCTGCCACCCGCCCAGTGACAATGCCGGCCCCTGTCTGCAGTTCCTCTCCGGTGCTCACTGCACCTCAGGGAGCTCCAGCTCGGTCCCTCCGCCCCACCCAGCCCTGAACCCTGCTCTGCAGAGCTGAGCTGGGGGCTCGGACACTGCCCCTCAGGGGCCTAGCAGGAGCTGGGGAGCGGGGAACAGCGAGCAGCGGGACAGGGCTGCCATCACCCCGTTGACTTTCTGCCGCTGGGACGGCCCCTCCACCCAGCAGCTGCTGGCTACCATTGTCAGCTCCCTCGCACAACCAGAGACACCTACACTGGCGGCCTGAGTCCTCACCCCTGGGTGGGGGGGGCTATGTCGGAGCTCAGGGAGGCCCCTCTGAGCCCCAGGGTTCTAGCTGCAGGCTGGTGCCTATGCGCTCCTAGTGGGGGCCTGGATCCCAGTGGGGGCTGGGGGCTCCCCCACACACCTGGCTTCTGTTAACCCCTCTCCCCCCTTCGTGTCTGCAGCCTGGGGGCAGTGGCCGTCTTCTCGGTGACCTCAGGTTTCCCTTTCGTCGTCTTAGTTCCCAATAGTTTTTAAACTAGTTCCCTGTATTGGACTCTCTCTGTGCCGCTTCTGTTTCCCCCACGCCCCCCACGACCCCCACGCTCCCCGATTTGTCGTGTCCCCTTGGCCACCGTGCACAGGCCGCAGCTCTGCAGCCGTGCACATGCCCTCCGTGCTCACACGTGCGCCTGCCGGCCCCCCTGTGGCGAAGGGCCTCTCCGGGGACGGGCGCTGGGGCTGCCGCAGGTCTGCGCCACCATGGCCAGGACGGCTGTGAGCCGCCGTGAGCGAGCACTTCCGTGGAAGTGGGTTTCTGCAGGAGGAAGCGGCCCCGTGTCCATCATCGCCTTCGCCCTGCGCACAGGGGCCCGTGGGAACAGCACGGTCCACGGTGTGCGAGCCCCTGGCCCTTTGTGCTGCGGCCGCGCGCGGGGAGACGGCTCCCAGCTGCTAACCTCCGCTGAGATTCTCCCGTTCGTCTCTATTGCTGGTGCCACATTCCAGCTCGGGGAGCTGGGAACCTATCGACCGTAAACCTAACAGCTTCCCTTGGTGCCTCTGCCCTGGAAAGTTCCATCCTGCCCCGTGTCCGCCCAGTCCTCCCTCTCCGCCTCCCTCCCTGCAGCCTGCCTCCTCTGTGCGGGCAGCTCTTACTGAACCGGGGTCCTCGCTCTTGTTCCTCAATGGTAAACGCCTTCACCCAAGAGCAAGGCCGTCCATCCCTCGGCTCTACAGATGCGTACAGACCCACTGTGGGCGAGAGCATGAAGCGGTGGTCCCGGGTGGGCCTGGGACCACCCATGGACGATAGACTGCAAGGCTGCAGAACTAAGGGGGTTGCACAGGCACCCGGCAGGTAAACACCTAAAGATGAACATTCTGAGGATGCCTACAAAAGATCCCCTCCCCTTGGAGATGGATGGTCACAGGTCTCTTCGGGCTTCAGCCACCTCCCTGCACCCAGACAATGGAGGCACCATCGGGGTGGGGTCTGCGGGGACGTGACCTGCCCCTGCAGTGCCTTGCACACTCTCACATTCCAGGTGCAGCTGTGCTGCAGGTTGACCAGATGTCTGGGCCCTGCTGGTGTCCCTGGGGCCTCCCACATCCAGCCTCAGCAGAGGAGACGAACATTCGAATTACGTGGGTTCACCTGCGCAGCTGCAGGGACGTGCTGGCTCAACTCACCAAGGCAGGGAGGATTTCAGACCAGCACGGAGTGGTTCCCCGGGACAGACAAGACAGCGGTGGGTGGGAGAGCCTGTCACCCGGGTACAGGGGGTGGCAGACGACCCGGACGCTGCTTCACCCACAAAGAGCTCTGAGGTGAGGCCGCTGGCCAGGAGGCCCATCTCGGGTGGACGGGAGCCAGCGGCAACAAAGCGTCTCCTCCCGTTTGTCTTACACGCGGGAAGCCTCCGTGACCTGCAGGTTGGAGCGAGCGGGCTGCCGGGGGATCGCTTCTGTCCCCGGAACACGCTCAGGCCTCCCGGCAGGGGAGGGGCCGGAAGTAGTCTCCACAGCTGGGATATTTTCAGGGCCAGGAGCTGGGTCCGCAGATAATTGGCAAGAAATGCAGATGAGGTGCCAATTCAAAACTGTTTAGAAAATTTCCATCTAAATTGCTCATCAAGCTGGATCCACTTGCAAGTGTAGAAACCAACGTGCGCATAAAGTATCGGGGGAGCCCCAGAGCTCTGCAGAGGTCGCGGCGTCCAGCCGGCCCTGGTCCCTCCCTGCCGGCGGGACAAAGCAGCAGCAGCAGCAGCAGCAGTGATGTCTGGGTCCGGGTGACGGCCCCGAGCCACCCCAGCGCGCTATCCCTGAGCTCCTCAGAAAGCCTCTGGGCTAGGGCTTCCAACTGCGTTTCTCAGAACAAAAACGTTCCCCGAGAGGGGTGTTAATACGCGCTGCACACACACGGAGTGAAAATAATGTGACAGAAATAGCACCCTGTGTCTCCTCGAGGAAAATCAAAATATGTATCGGTGCACTCCAGATGCGGAGAAGTCGGGGGGCGGGGCCAGGGGGGTTGGGAAGCCGAGCGAGCTCACCTCCGCGCACTCAGAGCGGCAGATAGGAGAAGTCTCCTTCCGGTGGCGCGCCCACACACGGCTCCGGCGCGCGCGTGCGGAAGCCCGGCCTCGCCAACCGCCAGTTCGCCACCACCCGTCTAATTGCTTACTCTTCCGCGGGGAGACAACTCCCACGCGGGCGAGTAAGGACACAAATCCCAGCTGCTTCTCTCTCAGCCAACACCCCGCTCCAAACAAGCAACCGCGCGCAAGCGTCTCATCTGTTCTGAGTCTCATCAGACGCCCCACTGTCAGAGGAAAGCACGCGGGACGCTGTTACACCCTTCCGATGACTGCACCCAGGTCACAGCAAAACAAACATCGTCCCTTCCCTGCTCCACAACCGGCGATGGCCCCCGTTGCCTCCGGTTCCGGACCTCCGAGCTCCCTCTACCAGGAGCCCACCGAGCCTGTCCTGCCTCTTCCGCTGTCCCACCCCGGCCCCGGCCACGCTCCAGCCTGACCGCACCTTGTAGCATCACCGCAATGCATGCTCCTCCTCCCCGCCCCCGCAGCGCGCTGCCCCTTCTCCACTCACCTGCGGCGGGGTCCGCAGACTCTCCAGAAAGACCAGTGAGCGTTTGGGGCTTGGAGAGCACGCAGCCTCCGTCACAACCCAGCTCTGCCGAGGCAGCGTGACAGCAGCCAGTGACCGCTGCCTAAACGGATGAGCCTGGCTGAGTACCAATAGAACTTGATTCACAAAAGCAGGCAGAGGGCTGGCTGTGGCCTGCAGGCTGCAGTGCGCTGACCCTGATCTCCACCATTTGTCCTTTTTTAAGAGGAAAAGCTCCTCTCTCGTTCCCTGAATCTTTCACCCATCACCCGGGCAAACGTCCTCCATTCCACTCCCTCTCGGGTCCCAAGGAAGGGTTGGAGACCTAACGTGAGCACCTGCTGAGTCCTGGGTTTTTTACACCTGATATCTCACTTCATTCGACAGTTACTATTCCTGCGAAGTGCGTCTCACACCCACAGCGAAACGGCGAGTGGGAACCCGGCTCGGGTTTGACCGGTTCTGCGTGATTCCACACCCCAGAGGGGTCCCCCCTGCCCGCGCCCTGGATGCTGCACGTGGTGCGGGGCCTGGGATGTGCGTTCACGGACACGCGCCTGTCTGAACCGCACGGCCGCCCGGGACGTGGAAGCCGCCTGTGTCCTGCTGGCGGGTGTGCCAACTGAGGCTGGAGACGGTCGGGGGTGCCCACGGGGCCGAGAGCCTGGCATACACATCTTCGGTCTCCGGAGCCTGTTTCTCCGAGTCACGTGCTGTCGGTCAGTGACGTCAGTGAAACGCAGAGGTGGGCGGAGCTCCCTGGGGGGCGGGGCTGGATGCGCGGGCAAGTGGATTCGCAGCTTCACTCGGATGTGAAGGGAGGTCTTGTACATATATGTAAACAAGACCTAGATAAAAATACACATAAGTAAAACTCAGAAGGCGCTTATTTGCATTTCGACCCCTACCTTAGGAAGACCACAAAGAGAACCTTTGAAAAAATTAAACCTGGGCTTTGGCTGTCAGGGAATGGGCGGGTGGGGGAGGCTGCTGGTCTCGTGACAAACGCCCCTCCCTCTGGTTTTCGAACCGACAGAGGACGGACCCAAGGGAGCGGAATGTCATTGTCGACACCCCTGGCGGAGCTGCATCAGAGAACTCGAACGTGGCTTTCTGGCTCTGGAACTGAGCCCACGGTGCCCGCACCGAGTCCTCACGCACGGGCAGAGAGGCCGGGCTGCGGCGGACAGAGCAGACGGGATGCAGCTGGACAGAAACAGGCCCCGGCTGGACTGCTGACCGGGGCGCCCTGGGTCCCGTGGAGCCGCTCGGGGCCCTCCCGAGGGACGCCGGCATCCCAGGCTCATCCCCAGACGGGTCACTGAGACTTCCTTGGGGGAGATGTAAAATGTGTGTGTGTGTGTGAGTGTGAGAGAGAGAGACGGAGAGAGAGAGAGAGAGAGAGGCAGCTGGTGTGTGCATCCTCTCTGAGCTAGCGCAGGGGCACTGCCCCACGGAAATAGGATGCCCGAAGATAAGCATTTCCCTTGTCTCAGTTAGCTCTCACCTCGTAACAAACCACCCCTCACCCTGCACGACCTCCAACTACAAGGGTTTGTTTCTCGTTTGTTACAGGTGGGTTGGCTGCAGAGCTGTGGCCCCACTGCGTGCACCTCTCCCACCCCGAGGTGCCTGAGGAGGCAGCTTCGTGTCGATTCTCGGCGGGAGGGAACGAATCAGGAGGCCTGGCAGGGAGCGTGTGTATGTCATGTTGCAGATGCCACCAATCAAAGCGAGTCTCACGGCCAAGCCCCACTGTCTCAGGGGCGGGACATGTGCGGTCTTCTCCCAGGACGCGAGCACTTGGGAAGTTCATGTTCACCCCGCTGCCTCTGGGAACAGACCCACACCAGGGTGGGAGAGAGAACGAGCTTCCTCGGCAGAAAGGCGGGCTGAGCGTCCGACAACTTGCACTCCCCCAGGCGGACGAGCCGGTGACAAGCTCCAGCATCTCGGGGACAGGCGACGTGGGCTGTGTGTGGGGTACATTTACGGCGACTTCTCCAATGCTCTCAGGTCTGTCTGCTCCCATGGATTTCAATGTCCCCGCCTTGGTCCGTGTCACGAGAGCATGTCCGTAGTCTCCTTCCTTTATCTTGGCCCCTCCCCCCAATCCATCCTGGAAACTGCATCCAGAGCGAGCTTTCTAGAAGCAGTCTGGTTTTGTCATTCTCTGGGTCATTCTCTTGGTACCCGCCGCTCGGACTGAAAAAGCATGGCTGATATTTTTGCTCACTTACTGTGTTCCTGAGATGATAATAGGTGTATTATCTTCTTAACCCTCACAGAAATGCCATTAAAAGCTACGATTATACCAGTACTCACCTGATGGTGGCCAGACCCAGGGAGAGGAAGTGACTCTCCCCGTGGGCCTGGGTGTCGAAGCCAGGAGGAGTGACTCAGTTGTAGCCAGCCTACGGGATGCCGCCGGGGCACCGCGGCCCCCTAAGGTGCACATGGGTGCGTAGTGCCCGCCCACCTCCATCGGGACAGGTGTGCGTGAAAGCCTGTGACTGCCAAGGCTGCATCAGAAGAGACCTCGTGATCACTGTCCCTGGAGAGGGGCAGCTGCCACCCTGGGAGGGAGCTCACGCAGCTCTGCAGGGAGGCCACGTGACTCGGCCCTGAGGGCCCCAGCTGACAGCTTGGGGGGGGACGGGGGTGGGGGACGTGGCTGCCAGGCCACCAGGCCATGCAGGTGGGCCATCTTACAATCAGATCCTCCAGGCCTGGAGGACCTCAGCCCGGGCAACCCCTGACCGAAGCCCAGAACCAGCTAGCTAAGCTTCCCTCCTCAGTCTTGAGACACCGAGATTGTGGGATAAAAAGGGTGTGTTGTCTTAAGCCTCGAAGGTGTGGGGTGATTGGTTACACCACAGTGGATAACTCGTACACCCTGCCACCGTCACGCTAAACCCAGGTGTCGAGACCGCTGGGCAGCACTCCGTGACACCCCACCACGCTGGGGTGTGACACATAGTGACTCTTCCCGTGGAGGAGATTCCAGCCAGAAGAGGGAGGTGAGGAACGTGGAGAGACTTTAAATAGAGCGGCCAAGAAAGGACACAGAAAGCATCGTTGGAAGAAAGACATGGCGCTGGGGAGGAGTGAGCACCCCGCTGTGTGGGGAGGGCATTGCGGGAGGGGCGGCGGCAGCAGGTGCAAAGGCCCTGAGGTGAGCATGGACCAGGCGTGTCCAGGATGCACAGAAAGGTAGGCGGCTGGAAGGGGGGAGTGCAGGGGTGTGCGGTAGGAGGCTGGACCGGAAAGCGGCCCGAGCAAACAGCAGCCCTAGGGGTCCGTCTGAGCGGGAAAGGAAGCCGTTGCAAAGCTTCGATCAGAAGAGGGACACCATGTCACTCACACGAGGTGCCTCCCTGCCTCCCGGACTACGAGTGGGGAGAGTTAAGTAGTACCGGCTAACATCAGTTAACGGTGGTCACGTGCTTGGTGATATATAACACACTTTACCCGAGTTCAGGGGGTTCACAGGGCATCCATGCACACCCCCACGTCACAGATGGGAAGGCTGAGTCTTGGGGAGATGAAGTGGCCCCCACGTGGCCGGACGGCCAGCCAGTGCTGCCGCTGGGATGGGGACCCAGGCCGCCGGCCTTGCTGGGTGAGTGGTCTTCGTTAATACGACTAAGAGTCCCACGTGGGCTGATGCTCGGTAAAACCGAACTACTCCGCTTCCAAATAACCCTCAGTGTGGCTGGACCTACCCCTGCCACACGTTCCTTGACACACCCTCTGTGCGTCCCCCCCCCCCCCCCCCGGGGCGGGGCGGGTTGCACGGGCTGGTGGGCGGGGCTCAGCCTGGGGCCCAGGCGGACTTGGCTTCCTCGTTCCCCCTTCGGTGAAATTTCTCTGACCTCAGCTTTTGAGACAGTGGGGCTTGTTCTGTGAGCGGGGAGCACCTGATAGACCCTCAATTAGTATAAAAGGCTACGACATCATTTTAATCATCATCTGGGAGAAATCTAAAACCAGAACCTACCCTTACTGCTGTTCAGATGGTTCGTTCCCGTGTTCTGAAAGGTGAGATCGATTTCCAGGGGTCTGCAGGTCCGGGGGAGATCGGTGAGGTCTCTGTGGCGTCCTAGCATCGACTCTTGCTCTGTTGGTTTCACCCCAGCCACGTGACCGCCCTAGACAGTGCTGGGCGCCCAGGCAACCGTTGA